>NC_134580.1:105226424-105911424 GCF_037038515.1 Microtus pennsylvanicus | reverse complement strand
ATTGTTTGGGATCAATCATTAATCAATGTATTTTTTGCATCTTTTTTAATATGTCTGCTATATCAATAGCTACCTTCATTCACATTTGAAACCAAACTCAATGACTATATAGTCTTGTAAATTTACCATTTTAAAGGGTAGTAAATCCATAAATGTATAAACAATAATTCAAACTTTTATTATATCTGAACTTGAAGTCCATGCCAACAAACACATCTGTGTAGTAATTCAACTTCAAACAGAAGGAAGACAGTTTGTCCTAAAATACTCTCTTCGGGGCATTTATATAGCAGATCTCTATGTTTCCCCTTGAAGATGCAGCCTTCTGTCTGCCTTGCTTTTCCACCTGTGGGCTGATGGAGGACAGTACAGCAGCCTACACACAAGACTACCATTTGTGCACAGCTCAAAACCATTGTTATTTTATAGCATTTTGGGCATTTCACATCCATGAAGTAGAAACCGGGACCTACAATGGGCACCTTTTCCTGAGTTTCTTCTTCTTTTCTAAAGAGGGATGAAGGAGATCATTTGTGAGAGGCATGTTTCCATTTTTAATGAAGACCAATTTATCACTTTTGTTTATGCACATTCAACGGGATCTAGGTAATGCGTTTCCCCTCTCCCACTTCCCCTCCTCTTCCCTCTCTCCTTTCCCCCTCTCTTTCTCTCCACCTCTCTAAGGAACTCTTGTCTATCCTAAAGTCAAAAAGATGTTCTTTGTTCTTCCGTGAGCTGATTTTAAAGTTTGTGTTCCAAAAAACTATATAATACACTCTAATTATTTCTGCATGCAGTGTGAAGTAGGGAATATAGATTTACTTTTTTCTATTTGCTTCAGCATCATTTATTACAAAGATGTTTCTTTTCTTGTTATGTTGCTTTGGCAACACTATGAAGAATAAAGCAACTGATCAAATGTGTATTTCTGCCATGACTCTCAATTATGTTCCCTTGATATGTCTGTCTGTTTTTTGTTTTGTTTTTGTTTTTGGAGACAGGGTTTCTCTGTGTATCTTTGGATCCTGTCCTGGAACTCACTCTGTAGACCAGGTTGGCCTCGAATTCACAGAGATTCCACCTGCCTCTGCCTCCCCAGTGCTGGGATTAAAGGTGTGCGCCGCCACCGCCAAGCCACTATGTCCGTCTCTTTTTATCAGCATCACATAAAGCTTTCTAATGAGCCTTGAACTCATGTAATGAGAGCCTACCAGCTTTGCTCTGTTACAGAATTGTTTCAACCATTCTAGGTCCTTTGCATATCCATAGGCGTTTGGAATCAACCAGTAAACTGTAATGATGGCTCCAGACCTCCAGAATCAGTCTCACGCCATGCCTTTCCCAGTGATGAGAGCCTCCAGAGACCCCAGTACCATCTCAAGAAAATTAAATCATTTCAGCGCTGCCTCTGTCTGGCTTTAATGTCCTGTGGCGGTTACTAAGATCACAGAGGAGAGGCTCTGAACAGAGGGCTGGAAACATTTGGTAGCAAAGGCTAGCTATGTACTTCATGTACTTTTCCTCCCAGTGCTGATAAAAGTGATATTCCCATGGCTTTATCTAAGGGCAGTGTCCATGTCATGAAAACATTACTGCAGCATTCTGACAAAGCAAGATTCTCCCAGATTCTTGCCTCAAACATGATATACATTCCCTTGGCAACAGAGGCCTCCCACGTCCTTACCCTTGTACCTGCATTTGGAAATGTTTCCAGTTAAAGAGTAATCCCAGAATTAGTCAATACTGACCGCATGCCATAATGAGTTTTTCTATTGGCCTCGCCATCTCAGTGCCTGGGACTTCTTTCCTGTGAGTGCCAACTCCAGCATCTGACCATCGTCTTAATGGAAATTAATGATGGCTTATCCATGTTTGTCCTCGGGTAAATATCGCTCAAGTCACTTCACATTTTGAAAGATTGTGTCTTAAAAACCGGGTAGTAAATCACAGTATCATTGAGTGCTCACTTGTTATCGCCGAGTGCTGTATGCAGAAACTAACATGTGGGATGTCATTTGATCCTCCCATGCGCCCTTCAACATGAGTGATGGAAACCAAGGCTCAGAGAAGCAAGAAAGTCACCCAAGGGCTTGGGTTTCTCGATGAAGAAGCCAAGGATGAATCTTCATCTATCTGACTCCAAAATGGGAGAGAAAACTACATTTTGACTACCCCAAATTAATGTAAAGTCAATATACAAATATATATGTATATATAGGCATACACACACACACATATATATGAAGTGCACTTTAAAAGACAACACTAGAATACATAAGCCCATTATTAGTTATATATGTTATTATGTATGAGTCTGTGTGTATGTATAATTTTAATTTTCCTGAAGTGAATATCTCTTACTTTGATAATGTAAATTTTCAACATTTCTTCCAGTGAATTTTGTGAATTTTTCTATAATCTCTATTTATAATTGTTTGACTTCTCCAAACTTCACAGCATAAATAGAAGGTGAAGAAGCAGGCTTAAAACATGGGTTAAGAAAAAGCTGATCTCAGTGCAGGAAGCAGAGAAATTAATGCTGTAGTGGTAAATCCAGTATGACCCAGAACTCATGACCTCAACTGGACATGACCAGCAGAAATCTGAAACCTGATTTCTCCAACTGCATGGCATCCCTTGCCTGTTCACTGGTCCTGATGGTAGGTTCTGATAGTTGGCCTTGGGTCCTGCATTCAAGCCCACTTTTGGTACGTAGCAAGGAAGATGCCAAGGGGAGCCTCCAGTGTTACCCATACCCGTGCTGAGACCATCCCAAATCACAACATCTTGCTCCCATACCCAAAAGACCCACCCTACGTTAGAGTAGCTTCCCCTACCTTCATGTAAACCTTGAAGTTAGGAGTGGAAGCCTTCACAGCTTCCTATGGCTGGCATCCATCCTGGCTTGCCCAGCTGGGCTGATTTTGCACAGCCCCTCACTTGACCGTTTCCACACCAGCCCTGGCCCAATAGATCAGGGACACTTGAAAGACAGAGAATGCCTTCTGCTCCTCCTGAGTTCCACAGTTCTGTTCTCCCAGCCTCTGTTTCTGCCTCATCACAACAGAAAGACTGTGTGGGGCAGAGCTTTACAACATTTGGGCTATGGAATCAATACAGGTATAATTTGACTTTCACCTCTGTTACTTCTAGCATTTAACTTTAGATAATTTAACCTGTTCTCTAACCATTAGCCCCATGGCCTGTGGCCCGTAAAATAGAGAATCAAATTTACTTTATGATTTTCCGGGGTGGAGTGTGTTTTTGAGACAAGACCTTGTCATGCAGCCCAAAGTAGCCTTAAATTTTTTATCCTCCTGCTTCAGCTTTTTGATGAGATTACCTGGGTAATTGCATGTACCACCATGCCCAGCTTGTGCAGCGTATTGCATAACATATGAAAATTCTTTCAGCTCTTTTCTGCTCGTGACCTATTTCTCTGGCCAGTCCTCCCACCCCAGTCTCCACTCTGATCCTTTTCCAGAATCCACCAGACCCAGTCCTTGAGCCTCCTCTCTTCTGTCAACACATTTGGGACTCCATCCAGCTTCACAGCTCCTAATTCATCCCTGTACTCACGATTTCCGCATCCTGCCCCTATACATTTCAAGTTTCTGATCATAGCTAAAAACTAACTCCTGACTTAGTGTCAAGCCAAGCACGGAAAAGTCTTCATCCTTCTCTCCCCTTTGTGTCTCGCCATCCATCAGCTGCTTCTACTGCTTTTCCAATTGGATTTCAGAAGACTCTCTAATTCAGCCACTTTGACCACAGCCACTCTGGTCCTGGCCAGCACCAGCTCTCTGTTCGGGGACTGAAAATCCCCTCAACTCTTGTCATTTTCAGTCCTACCCCAGCAGCTAGGAAGGCTCCTGGCGAACTATCAGATCATGTCCTGCTCCACTCAGTCCTTCTGGAACCTTCCCATTTTATCCTAGGAGGAAAGCCGAACAGATTAAAACCTTCTCATCCTCCTTTCTCCCAGCCTATGACAACCACCGTTCTCGTCTTTGTCTCCCTGACTCTGCTTACCCCTACACCTCTCATAGAGTCACAGTAACGACAGCCTCACTTTCTTTAGGCACAATGTCTGCAGGAGTCAGCCACGTAGCAGCTGTCAAGTTTCCCTTACTTTTAAAACCTAATTCTTTTCGGCATTACCTGCCTCATTTTGCTCATTCTTCCCTCTGCTGACAGACATTAGCTATTGTGCACAGCGGTGCTGTTAACGTGGTGTGATGGTAAATGTGGGTTGTCAACTTGGTTGGATCTGGAATCAACTAAGAACCAAGCTTGAAAGGGTCTGTGGGGGTGTTTCCGGGAAGGAGTAAGTGAATAGCACCTTCCAGGCAGCCTGACATAAAGAAGTCCTGAGGAAAGCCCTGCTCCTGTGGGTAACTCTGACCAGAACACATACACAAACATTACCTGAGTCTGCTTTCAAGTGTTGGAGCATATGTTAGGAAATGGGATTTCTGTATCATGTGACTTAATTTTTAAGGAAATGCCATAGTGTCTTAAACAGCACCAGCAACATATAAGGGTTCACATATTACATCCTTGAGGGTTTGTCTCATTTTTTTATAGACAGCTGTGTTAAAAGGTGTAAATCAGTGGTTCTCAACCTGTGGGTCACAACCACTTTGGGTCTAATATCAGCTATTCTGTATATCAGATATTTGTGATCCATAACAGTAGATAAATCACAGTTATGAAATAACACTGAAAATAATTTTATGGTTGGGGTCATCACGACATGAAGAACTGTATTAAAGGGACACAGCCTTAGGAAGGTTGAGAATCATTGGTGTAAAGAAATGTGTAGCTCACTGCAGGTTTGATCTTTGATTTTCAAATGATTAATATCAGGCATCATTCTGTGTATTTATTGGTCATTTGCATAGTTTAATTAGAGACAAATCATTTTTATACTTTAATTAGAGAAAGTCTCTTCAAGTCCTTTGGTCATTTAAAAACAAATTGTTGTCAGTGTTTTCTACATATAAGATCATGTCATCTAGCTGGGCAGTGGTGGCGAACACCTTTAATCCCAGCACTCAGAAGGGAGAGACAGGCAGATCTCTATGAGTATGAAGCCAGCCTGGTCTACAGAGTGAGTTCCAGGACAGGCTTCAAAGCCACAGAGAAACCCTGTCTCAAAAAAAGTGTGTGTGGGGGGGGGGGATGATGTCATCTGTTATTTAATATAGTTGTTTGTAGTTGAATTGCATGAGTTCCTTACATTTATGACTGTCTTAGAAACGTGATTTGCAAGTATTTCTCCCATCCCACGGACTGTCTCTTCACTCTGATGTCCGTGTTCCTTCAGTCTGCTCTGCTCTCACAGAATACCTGAGATTGGGTAATGTATAAAGAAAAGAAATTTATTCTTATAGTTAAGGGACCGAGAAAGTTCAAGGCTGAATGTCTTGCGTCTGACAAGTATCCTGCTGTACCATCCCATGGTGGAAGGCAGAACAAAAATACACCCTTTACAAAGAACCAACTGCCATAACTAACCCACTCCTGAGGCAATGGCATTCATCCTTTGATGGAAGCTATGATGGCCATTCTTCGTTGTCAGCCTGACTAAATCTGGAAATGACAAAAACCCAGGCAGCTGAACACATCTGTGAGGGATTTTTCTTAAATCACTTGAAGTTGGAAGATCCACCTTTAATCTGGGCCACACATTCTGGTGGCAGCCTATATAAAGGATGTGGAAGCAGGAAGCTTTTGTTCTTTGTCTGTTTGCCCTGGCTCTCATTGGCAAGTCAATTCCTTCACTGGCATTTGAACCTACTTCTTCGGGATCCTGGAATACACTGAAACCAGCTGAGACATTCAGCCTGGGGACTGAACACTAATCAATTATTGACATTTCCATTGCTAAACAGCCATGATTAGACTAGCTGGGCTACATCCTGAAATTTGCAGTAATGAATCCCTCTTATATAGAGAGAGATTCATTCTATTGGTTCTGTTCCTCTGAAGAGCACCCTGACTAACACAAGAGCAGAGTCTTCATATTCTAACCACATCCTAGAAGCTCCATCTCTCAAAACTACTCTGGTGGACCTTAAGTTTCCAGCATGGAAGTCTGGAGGGATACATTCAATCCATATCACCTTGATGCACAAAATTGTAAGCCAGGAGTGACAGTGCATGCCAGTCAGTACTCTGAAGGCAGAGGCAGAAGGTAGATCTGTGAGTTCAAAGCCAACCTGGTCTATAGAGAGAGTTCCAGGTCAATCAGGCTATACAATGACTCTTTGTATCAACAAGAAGGAACATTTTGATGCCCTCCAAGTAGTCCTCAATGTGTAAGTGCTCCACCTCTTCAGTTCATTTTATCCCCCGATGTTGTGTTATTTTTATGCTTTAGTAAATAAAATTATTTACTTTTGATTGTGCTTTTTAACATACAGAAATGAAAAATAATTCTGCGTATTGATCTTATCTTGCAACTTTGCTGGATTTACTAGCTCTCACTTATTACTGTGGAATTATTACAGTAAGATCATGTCATCTGTCAGCAAAGACAATTTTATCTTTTTTCTCTCCACCCTATGTCTGATTTTAGTCACAGGTCTGTCACTGTCTACTGTGCCATAAACGTATATATTTATTACTCCATAGTGTCTCCTCCTATACTAAGCTATAAGCTCTACAAATGCCTGCTTTACTCCCTCCCCTTAGTGTTTGGCTCACAAAAGGAGCTAGTCAATAACTGTAAAACGAGTGAATTACCTCACCTGGCACACAGACGGAACCTAACAAATGGTAGCAAGTCATAATTATTGTTACCTTTTACACAATACTTTACTGCAAACATAGTAATTAGGTTTTCAAATAAAAAGATTTTATTTATGAAGAATGGTCTCAGTATCAAGAAATAAGCAGCAGCACCAGGATCCCAGCTGGAGTCCCTTGGCAGGCAACTTACTCCCCGGCAGGCTCTTGGAAGAAATCCCTGTGGTCCTCACAGATGACAACACACTTTGAATGCCAATCTACACAGAGGGACTTCTATAAACAGTCCACTCCATCCTGTCATCTCTGCTCAACTCTTCCACAATATCCCATGGGACCAGGGCTGGCCTGGCCAGAGTGCTGGCCAAGTGGCCAGTATCCAAGTCTGTGGAGCTGGAGCTGGGACAAAGACTCCTGCCAAAAGCAGCACAGAGGACTGAGATCCAGGGCGGCTGTCACAGCCTGCTAGGAAAAGCCAGGGATCCAGGACAAACAGAAGCCAGAGGGCCAAAAACGAAGCCAAGGCCAAGGTCAAAGAGGAAAGATCTCAGAGAGAGCAAGTCGGGAGCCAACACAGGGACTGGTGGGGGAAGGCTTCTCTGTCACGATCCAGATGACCAATAAGGACCGGTGTTGGTGTTTGGGGCCTGAACAGGATGAGATGTCCTGAAGGACCAATGAAAGACTGACTTCTTTGGTCTCTGGACAAATTTCCTGCCCAGCAAGAGTGTTGAAATGTACTCACGACTTTCTGGGAAAGTCTTATTTCTCAGAGGTTATCAGGAAAGTAACCAATCATTTTCCCCATTCTCAAACACCTTCTGAGGTGAGGTGACTTGACCTTAGAATATCACACCATCTTAGTCACCAACCCACTTCTCTCTAAATATAAAACACCCAAAAGTGAGTTTTCCGATGAAAGTAATATATAATTAGGATAAACACAGGTATCAGACTGTGGGTCTTCTCCAAGTCCTCTCAAAGATCTTAAGAGTGAATGAACTTCCTGGAAACTATCGGTTCTTTAAGTCAGTGCTTCTCAAACTCCAAGGTTCCTGAACCCCTTTACACGATTGAGGGGCCAGGGAGATGGCTCAATTGGTAAAGGGGCTTGCCATCAAGCCTGATGACCAGACTTTGATCCTCAGGAGCCACATGGTGGAAAAAAAAAGAACCGACTTTCATGAGCTGCCTTTGACCTCTACATGCATCCCGTGGCACATGTGTGTCCACACACATACACACACAAAACAAATAAATAAGTAAGTAAGTAAGTAATGTAAAAAGAAGAAAAACTACTGAGAGCTTTTCTTTGTGGTTATATCTAGAAATTTACCATATTATTATTAATTAGAATGGATAAATTTGGCACTTTATAACAATAAACTCATTGCATATCAAAGCAAATAGCTCTATAAGTAACATAACTTCAAAAATAAAAAAAGAATCAGTAAGAAGAATAGAATTATCTTACATTTTACAAACTGAATATCTGACCTAACTAAAGACCCTTGACTTTCTTGTCTGCTTTTGCTGTGAATTGCCATTTGGGTTAGTCTGTAATGCAAACCCTGCACCACACACATAGGGAACTGGGCATTTACTTTTCACATAGCGCCTGCAAACATCCCAGAGATGCCCATGGATTTTCAGACGATACTTGAGTGTCCCTCCCTGTGCAGATTAACAGGATGATGGTGGCACAGGGTCTTACAGATAGACTTAGGAAAGATGGTATGGAACAGCCATGAGTGGGTATCATTATCCAAGATTTAGTCCCCAGCCAGCCCCATACATGGCCAAGAATAGTCTGACACCCAGCTGCCTCCTTCCTGGAAGAGGAAATATTGAGTTAGAATGTCCTCATGAGCCTTTCATGGACCATGACTGGAAGAAAGACCAACTGATGATGGGAACAATTTGGGAGAATACTGCAAGGAACCCAGGAAGACAGCGTTTGGCACAGCAGTATTAAACCCCAGGTACATTCTGATTCACCCAGTGGATTTAAATGCCAATTTCATTGGTCAGGGCAAAAGTCTAGACAGAAGAAATTTTTTATTGAAAATGTATTTTTTCGACTAAATTACAATATCCATTCATGATAAAGGTCTTGGAGAGAAGAGGGATACAAGGAACATATCTAAACATAATAAAGGCAAGATACAGCAAGCCAACAGCCAATATCAGACTAAATGGAGAGAAACTCAAAGCAATCCGACTGAAATCAGGAACAAGACAAGGTTGTCCATTCTCTCCATATCTATTCAATATAGTACTTTGAGGTTCTAGCTAGAGCAATAAGAAAACAAAAGGAGATCAAGGGGATACAAATCAGAAAAGAAGAAGTCGAACTCTCACTATTTGCTGATGATATGATAATTTAAATAAGTGATCTCAAAAAAATTTACCAAGGAACTTCTACGACTCATAAACACTTTCAGTAATGTAGCAGGATACAAGATTAACTAGAAAAAATCAGTAGCCCTCCTTTATACAGATGATAAATGGACTGAGAAAGAAATCAGAGAAACATCACCTTTAACAATAACCACCAATAACATAAAATATTTTAGAGTACCTCTAACCAAACAAGTGGAAGACCTGTATGACTTTGAAGAAGACACCAGAAAATGGAAAGATCTCCCATGCTTGGGTAAAAATGGCAATCTTACCAAAAGCAATCTACAGATTCAACACAACGCCCATCAAAATCTCAGCAAAATTTTTCACAGACCTCAAAAGAACAATATTTAACTTCATATGGAAAAAACAAAAAAAAACCCATGATAGCAAAAACAATCCTGTGCAATAAAGGAACTTCTGGAGGCATCACAATCCCTGATTTAAAACTCAACTACAGAGCTACAGTACTGAAAACAGCCTGGTATTGGCATAAAAACAGACAGAAGGACCAATGGAACCAAATGGAAGACCCAGATATCAATCCACACACCTATGAACACCTGATTTTTTGACAAAGCAAAAAATATAAAGTGGAAAAAAAGTATATTCAACAAATGATGCTGGCATAACTGGATATCAACATGTAGAAGAATGAAAATAGATCCATGTCTATCACCATGCACAAAACTCAAGTCCAAATGGATCAAAGACCTCAACATAAAGCCAACCACACTGAACTTCATAGAAGAAAAAATGAGAAGTACACTTGAACACATTGGCACAGGAGACCACTTCCTAAATATAACCCCAGTAGCACAGACACTGAAAGAAACAATTAATAAATGGGACCTCCTGAAACTGAGAAGCTTCTATAAAGCAAAGGACACACGGTCAACAAGACAAAATGGCAGTCTACTGAATGGGAAAAGATCTTCACCAATCCCACATCAGATAGAGTACTGATCTCCAAAATATACAAAGAACTCAAGAAATTGGTCATCAAAAAACAAATAATCCAATTTTAAAAATGGGGCACAGATCTAAACAGAGAACTCGCAACAGATGAATCTAAAATGTTCAACATCCTTAGCCATCAGAGAAATGCAAATCAAAACAACTCTGAGATTCCTTCTTATACCTGTAAGAATGGCCAAGATCAAAAACACTAATGACAGCTTATGTTGGAGAGGATGTGGGGTAAAGAGAACACTCCTGCATTGCTGGTAGGAGTGCAAACTTGTACAGCCGCTTTGGAAATCAGTATGGCGATTTCTCAAAAATTAGGAAACAACCTTCCTCAAGACCCAGAAATATCACTTTTGCATATATACCCAAAGGGTGCTCAATTATACCTCAAGTACATGTGCTCGCTATGTTCATAGCAGCATTATTTGTCATAGCCAGAACTTGGAAGCAACCTAAATGCTCCTCAGCTGAAGAATGGATGAAGAAGACATGGTACATTTACACAATGTAATAATAATAATCGCATTTTGAAATTTGAAGGCAAATGGGATGGAGCTACAAAACATCATATTGAATGAGGTAACTCAGACCCAGAAAGATAAATATAATATGTACTCACTCATAAAGACATAAAGCAAAGAAAAACCAGCCTACAATTCACACTCCCAGAGAACCTAGACAACAAAGAGGACCATAAGAGAGACATACATGGATCTAATCTACATGGGAAGTAGAAAAAGACAAGATCTCCTGAATAAATCGGGAGCATGGGTATCATGGGAGAGGATAGAAGGGGAGGGGGGAAGAAGGGAAGGGAGTGGAGAAAAATATATAGCTCAATAAAAACAATAAAAAAGAAAATATATTTTTTCTACTGAATATATTCTGATTATAGTTTCTCCTCTCCCAACCCTTTCTTTCTCTTATTAGAAAACAAGCAGGCATCTAAAATAATAATAATAATAGTAATTAAAAACAAAAGAAAGAAAGAAATGGGGGCAGGGGTGAGATAAAAAAAACACATACAAATTCAGATACACACACACAGAAATCCTATAAAAACACAAAATTGGAAACCATGGTATATAAGCAAAAGAGGTTTATTTTAAGTGCCCAGACAAAGAATTAGGAGAAAACAGAAACAAAAACAAAATACTACTGAGTTTGTTTTATGTTAACCATCTGTTGTTGCGCATGGGACCTGCCCTTAAGAGTTGTTTGTATAACCAGTGTGGCTCTATAGGAGAAAACTAACTTTCCTTTGAGAGAAGTTCCTAACTGGAGATAGTTTCTGGATCAGAGTGGGGGCTTGTTAGCGGAATCTTTAATGCTCCCCAGCTGACTGTAATAGATAGTAGCATCAGACTGAAGAGCCTAGTTAGTCAATGGCCTGGGCTTGAATACATTTTACTAGTTTAGTGTACAATCACACAACTCACCTCAATTCAATTACCAGTTTCTTTCTTTTTTGTTTGTTTTTGTTTTTAGCCTGTACTTGGAAACACCGTGAACAACGTGATGAATATTTAGCACAATTACCCATTTACAGTTCTTAATGTTGCTGCAAATTATGTAAGTTTGCCGGGCGGTGGTGGCGCACGCCTTTAATCCCAGCACTTGGGAGGCAGAGGCAGGCGGATCTCTGTGAGTTCGAGACCAGCCTGGTCTACAAGAGCTAGTTCCAGGACAGGCTCCAAAACCACAGAGAAACCCTGTCTCGAAAAACCAAAAAAAAAAAAAAAAAAAAAAAAAAAAAAAAAAAAAATTATGTAAGTTTTAAGTTTGTGATGTTGTTCTTTGTTTTAATGACGGTAGAAACCATCAGTCTCTATCAGCTTCCAGGGACAAGTGTCTCTAAAGATGCTGCCACTCATGACCGGGCTCCTATATTAGTTACTTTTCTCCCACCTTGGCAAACGCCTGACAGAAATGACTTGAAGAAGAGTGTTATTTGGTTCATGGATTCAGTCGGTCATGGCAGGCAAAGAAAGCATGGCAGAATTCATGGTGGCAAAAGCTTGAGTAGATCAGGAACTAAAAGAGAATAGGACTGGAAGACAGTCTGGTTGAAACCCTCAAGGCTTGCCCAGTGGCTATGGCCACCACCTAGATTGCGCATCCCAAAGGTTTCATAACTTCCCAAAACAAAACTCAGACGGGAGCCAAGGATTCGAGTGCACTAGCCCATAGAAGATTTCACAGCAAACCATAACAGCTCCAAAGCAAGGAGTGAAAAGTCCCATTCTAGTCCTGCCACAAAGAGGACAATTACCCTAAGGTTTTAATCTCTTCATCGAGATAGAGAGTCCGCAGTTCCTCCACCTAGGACCCAATCCTGAAATTGCCAGAGGAACAAGAAAGTTCTTGGCTGAGATACACAAAGCTGATGTTACTAGAGACCAGTATAAGAGGTGCCAGTACAGTAAGCAATGATAGTGTTCACACTGGGTATCCCATGTGTTTATATGCACACACACACACACACACACACACACACACACGGGGGGGGGAGGCTCAGAGAGAGGCACAGAAAGAGAAACATATAGATACAGAGAAATATAGAAAGTGAGAAATAAAGAGAGAGACACGGAATCAGAGAGACAGAGAAGAAGGGAGGAAAGGAGGGAGAGGAGGGAAGGAGGGAGAGGAGGGAAAAATATCCACATACTCACACACATTTTAGTTGGTCTCAGTGTTTTTCCCCTTTAATATTATTGAAACATTTTGTCTTACAGAGAAGAGACAGGATGGAAATATTTTTAATGGCTTATTCTTGGCTTGTGAACTGTCCGTGGAGAACTGGAACAAGTGAGGCTCCCTACTCATGTGCCTGAAAACATCGTCATTACACTTACACTCTGCCTCTCAACTCACTGGCTCACCCTTGAACATTAGCAGCAATATGTCACTGGGGCCAGAAAAAGACGGAAGAGCCAGTACGCTTTCTGATTGGGCAGGACAGCCGTGACTCAATATTTTTTATTGAAAGGCAGAATGAATCATGTAACACTTCTAGGATCCTGGGATGTAGGCAGCTTGTCCAGCTGTCTAAGGGTGGGATCCGAGAACCTTCCAACACAGATATACTGCCAAGTCTCCTGACATCTACCCAGTGAGATGAGCCTGCTGGACTGACAGCTAGTTTGCTTTCCTTTGGTTTCATTGGTTTTTGTTTGTTTTTTTTTTACGGACTCACACAGAGAGGGGAACCAAATTCACCAAAATAACTAACAGAAGATGAACCAGAAGGATACTCAAGGGCACTCCTGTGCCTTATGGAGGAATTAGATCCATTCATCCGGGACAGAAAGTGGTCCAGGCTGACTAGAGCCACTAGGGGAGTTACAAAAACAGGGAGGTAACTGAATCTGGGTTAGCCTACTTCATTAAGAGTTTGGTTACAAAGGCTCCTCCAGATTCAGCAGGTAGGAAAGCAGTTCTCAGGCCTCACTAAAGGATCATCTTCCACATCAGTGTCTGGGGTGTTGGCATTAGTTTAAGCGCCAGGTGTAATGGGTTGATTAAGGGAGCAGAGGGCTGGTCTCATGCCAGGAGTCTACCTTCCCAGCAGCCCCACAGTGGATGAATACATTCTGGTCTCTAATGGCAGGACTGAAAACAAACTGAGCTGCCCCCAATAGGCTCATTAATTTGAATACTTAGTCCCCAGTTGGTGGAACTCTCTGGGAAGGCTTAGAAGGAATGGTCTTGTTGGAGGAGGTGTCGCTGAAGGCAGGAGATGAGGCTTCAAAAACCATTCCCAGTTAGTTCTCTCTGCCCTGCGCTTGTGAATCAAGGTGCAAGCTCTCAGCTTCTGCTCTCGCACCATTGCCTGTCTGCCTGCTGCCGTAATCCCCACCACGATGGCCACGGACTCGAACCCTCTGCAACTGTGAGCCCCAAATTATATGTTTCCTTTTATATGGTGTCAATACTCACAACTCTAAATGTATATTGATTGGCAATTTATTAACTTTAAAATCTTGAGCAAGGGCTGTAATGAAACATGGTTTTGTTTGCTTTTTCCATCCATGTGCTCTGTTATGTAGGGCTTGTCAGTTCCAAGTGAACATCTTTCCACGTGCTCTCCACTGAAGGGCAGTGCTGCCCACTTCAAGATGGCTGACTACTTTGAGGGAAATTTGTGTTTAGGCAGTGAAATCAGCCCCCGAAACGTGCGAGTCAGCCCCTACATCTCCTCAGGACCGTTACTCGGAGGTGGGGGGTTGGAGGATTTATTCTCATCTGGATCTAAACCCTACTACATCCAGCGCTGACTGGCGCTGCATGAGAGTTACCGAGAGGAGGACCCCCACCTCTCAATCTTCAATCACTCCCTGGGCAGGAGGAGGCCGAGCTTCCTGCGAGGTACTCTCAGCTCTCAGCATCTCCCACACTGAAGTCATCTTCCATTCAGACCCCTCCCCTGTGGCTCTCTAAAAGGAAAGTACCTCTAAGGAAGCCACTGAGCTGACAGAAAGGACGTGATATAGAACTGCTACAGTAGACAGTTTCTAACGCTAGTGTTACAGAGGGGATCTTTCATCTCATCGTCTTTCTTCCTTTCCTTCTCTATCATGAGGCTAAGCTGACTAAAACGGTACCAGTGAAATAAAAATGGCAATTTTTAGATGACCAACACTCATAAACTTTGGACAAGTCTAAAATGTTTCAAACTTTCTTTTTAATGAGTTGTTTCCCATTTGTCAGCAAGTTTTATTTGATGACCTGAGTTATATCAGTTTTATAATTGGACGTTTTGTTACTTCTGTGGATCGTTTCTTCTCCAGCCTGGGAGGAACAAATGATTGGAAGTCTCACCCCAGTCCCTGGCATCCATCCTAAGGCCCCTGCCCCTAGGGGTTGCCTTGGTACGGACTTCACCTCCGGGAAGCCTGCCAAGCGCTGAACCCTCCCCAGGAAGGGTCAGGACCGGTCCCACAGGCTATTTAGGCCTCCGCCTAGGAAAAGAACACGTGTCTCGGGTTTTGCGTGGTGTCCTCCCCCCCCCCCGCACTATCCCCCCCCACCAGGTACCCAGTCCACTCCCCCACCCCCGGCCTTCCTGCCCTCCCCGTTCTCCTTGCCATGCTCTCCTGGCCACCTGGGAGCCCTGCATTTAGTAAACGTGGGCATCTTTTATTTGGTCTGTGATAAGAATAACTCTGCAGATGGGCGGTGGTGGCGCATGCCTTTAATCCCAGCACTTGGGAGGCAGAGGCAGGCGGATCTCTGTGAGTTCGAGGCCAGCCTAGTCTACAGAGGGAGTTCCAGGACAGTCTCCAAAGCTACAGAGAAACCCTGTCTCGGAAAAACCAAAAAAAAAAAAAAAAGAGTAACTCCGCAGGAATCCAATTAGGTCAAAATGCCCATCGTTTTGTTAAGTAAGACGCTCTCTCGGGGCTCCTCCAGGAGGCCACTTAATTACCCTGTGAGAGTGGTCCTGACCCCCTCCCAGGGAGGGGGCATTTGGAGTCCAGAGCAATGCAACTCCCAGGCCAGGGGCTGGGGGCTATGCTCCCAATTTAACAGTCTGATTGGAATTATTTGCATCAGCAGAGAGGCTCTTTTTAAGATTATACCTAACAGTAAATATGGAGTCCAGGAAAGCTGACCCAGTCTGGGGTTTAAAGCAGAAAGGGAGCTGAGGAATATACTCTGCTTTGTCAGGTCATGAGCTTACACAAGTCACAAAAGCAAATAACACATGCCTTGCTTTCTTATAGGCACACACTACAGAAACAGATAAATATTCACACACACACACACACACACACACATTCTTGCAAAAATAATGATGTCACTTACCTGTTCCTGAAATACACGCTTTAACAGAGGGTGATTTAGGACAAACTTCGTTCGCTGATTTGTCAAAGCTCTCATTTCATCCAAACTTAAATCATACCTGCACAGAACAGATAGCATGTGGGCATTAGGACATTGACTCTGTAAGTTGCCAGAACCAAATCCAGAGCTCCTAGAGAACAGACAGTTTGGCCCCGCACCCAAGGTCAGCTGGAAGGAGAAAGGGGAGGGTTTCCTGATAAGGCCGAGTTGAAAGGAGGCTGCCACCACTCCATCTCCTCTGCTCCTCTGCAGAGCTTTAAAGATAGTCTGGGAAGACCCAAGGGCAGGATCTGTGGAGGCGGGGCAGAGTAGAACCTGTTGGTATAAGGAGAGGACTGTGATAATGTGGGGAGAATTATTCAGAGTCAAACTGTGAATCCCTGACTCCACTGCTCTGCTTTTGATTGAATGAAGTTAGAGTCACTGGGAAGTTACTCTCCTGTTTGGCTGTCCAGGCAGATGATTGAGCTTGACCTAGTAGCGTCAAAACTACCCTTGCCTGGTAAGAAATTTCTGCCCTTCTCCTATCCCACCTGCATTCTGTCCTAACTGTGACAAAGTCCTGGGCTATGCTGTGTCAGGGACTATTCAAGAAGCACTCTTCCTGCCTGTCTCCTACCACAGGGTCCATCCTGCCTTCCGATATTTTGGCAGCATCTTTCACCAATCCCTCAATACTTTTGCCCTTCACAGGTATTTTCCTCCATCAAGTCTCTGGCATGTCTAGCTCCATCTTGGCGTCTATTTCTCAACAAGCCTAAGCCTAGGAGAAGAGGTTCCTCTGTGTCATCTAATAGTTCCATGCAAATCATAGCAGAAGCCTAGAAGAGCCTCATCCACGGTTGATATTAGCCTCTATCTCGGATGGTATCACGGCAATACCAAGATGACTCAGACACTGATACATTATAGTCATGATCTAAAAACAACAAACAGGAAAAAATCTCACCAAAGAAATATAAGTTGTTTAGGGGGGCATTACATAGAAATTATACAACTGAAAAATATGGTAGCCAAAATTAATTAAAACACCTCTCTGATGAAAATAGCTCCTATGGGAGTGACAGAGAGCAAGTCTGTGAACTCATGAGAACGTGCTCAGTCTGAAGATTTGTGTCCTCTCCCTTCTCTTTCTTTCCCTCTGAGACAGGGTTTCTGTGTTTAGACCTGGCTCTTTACTGGCTATCTACTGGCTCTGTAGACCAGACCACTGGCCTGGAACTCACAGATCAACCTGCTTCTGTCTCCAGTGCTGGGACTAAAGGGTGCACCACCACCACCCAGCTGGTCCTCTCCCTTTTCAGTTTTTCATCACCCAAGTGATGCATTTGGAGGTGGGGGTCTTTGGGAGATGAGCCTATCACATGAGAAGAACTTTCGTTCATGGACTGCGATGTAGCACAATTCAAAGTTTAAAAACCAAAAGCAAAAATTAGGAAGACAACTTGAGAGAACCAATGCAAAGGGAAAGACTCACAGGGTAGTAACAAATCTCTCCTCTGAAGCCACAGAGGCCTGGGGCGGGGCGGGGGGGGGGGAGGCTCCAGGTTGTTTGTCTGTTTGTTTTCTTAGCTCAGGAACAAAAGAATGACCAGAGCAGGTCTTACATCCATTGAAACTGCCTTTCATAAGTAAAGGAAACAATGAAGACATTCTCACAAAGGCATCCTTCATGTGACATAAGAGAGACATGGCTTGGTGACACAGTGCTTGCCTGCTGCCTACAGGGCCCCAGATCCCAACTCCAGCACAGGGGGCGGGGGTGGGGAGACAGCGAGAGGCAGAGAAAGGAGACAGAGATAGAGAGACAGAAAGGATATGACAAGTAAAGGTATTCTCTCAACATAGAAGAAATTATTTATTAACACACACACAAGGCTGGGACCAACAGAAAGAGAATGTCTGAATGGGTGGAAACAGAAATAAGTATGATAGACAGCAGAAAAAGCTTTCTTTTGTTTGTTTGTTTGGGTTTGGTTTTTTTATGGACCTTCCTAATGCAGTGTAGGTTCGTTGCAAAATTGAACAGGAGGTACAGAGATTTCCCATATACTTTCTGCCCATGCAAATGTATAGCCTCTTGTATTATTATTATTCACCTCCCAGAGTGGGATGTTAGTTACAATCAATTAACCTGCACTAAAGCCTCAAGTCTGCAGCTTACAGAAGGTTCACACTTTTTTATTTGTTTATTTCGTTTGGGAAGTTTTGTTTGGTTGGTTTGATTGTCTTTGGTTTGAATCAGAATCTCATTCTTTAGCCTGGGCTAGCATAGAATTCATAATATAGACTAGGCTGACCTATAAAAATCATGGCAATTCTCCTGCATCACTCCCCCAAGTGCTGAGATTACAAGCTCATCAAGATTACATCAAGATCAGGATTATTTATTTTTTTTAAAAAAGATGTGTATGTGTGTGTGTGTGTGTGTGTGTGTCTTATGTGTGGCATGTGTGTAAATGTCCAGGGATGAGAGGGTATCGGATCTCTTCCAAGGAGTTATAGGTAACTGTGAGCCGTGAGGTGTGGGTGCTGAGATCTGAACATGGGTTCTCTTGAAGAGCAACAAGTGCTCTTAACCACTAAGCTCCTTGGAGTTTATTCTTGATGGAGTATAGTCTATGAATTGAGACGAGTTTACAGTGCATGCATCCAGCATCAGATAAAGCACTTCACCCTAAACACTCTCTGGGCCCCTCCAGTTCAGATGGTCTCTTCTCACCTGAATTTGATCTTTGACCTTAGTAGAATGAGCTACGCTGGTAACAGGAAGGGAAGGCAACAGAACCATCCGCAGAGGGGTGGCAGCAGCTGGAAAGGGAACAGCCATCAGTAGCCGCAGTGACAAAGGGCAGCTAGGGTAGAAATGATGAGGACAGTGGAAACAGAAAACACAAGATAAGGCAAAGAGCCTCATGTGACAATCAAGAGACTTTGTGACAAGCCATGATGTGGGAGTGTCATATATCAATCTGTTGATTTCATTGGTTAAGCAATAAAGAAACTGCTTGGCCCTCATAGGTTAAAACATAGGTGGGAGGAGTAAACAGAACAGAATGCTGGGAGGAAGAGGAAGTGAGCTCAGACTCGACAGCTCTCCTCAGAGAGACTCCATGCTCCCCTATCCTGGGCAGATGCCTCAGAGAGACGCCATGCTCCCCTCGCCTGGGCAGACGCGGGGATAGCTCCGCTCTTTGAGGCACATGCTATGAAGCTCCGACCCAGGATGGACGTAGGCTAGAATCTCCCTGGTAAGCCACCTCGTGGGCTACACAGATCATTAGAAATGGGCTAGTACAGGTGCGAGAGTTAGCCGAGAAAGGGCTAGAGTTAATGGGCCAAGCAGTGTTTAAATGAATATAGTTTGTGTGTTGTTATTTCGGGCATAAGCTAGCCAGCCGGCTGGGGTGCTGGGGATGCAGCCCTGCCGCTCCTATTACAACAAAGCCAGAGCAGAAAACCTGTGGGTCCCGGTTGCTGGACGAGGTCTCAGGACCTTCTAAGCTGTAAGGACCAAGGTCTCAGACACCCCAACCTGAAATCCCTAATATCAGTTGCCCAAGAGCTATAATGCTTGTTCTCTAAAGCTGGGAGTGCCAGTCTCCCAGGCCTATGATGTATTTACCATTTCCACTCACAGAGGCTGGAAGCTGGGTTACGGGGGCTGCAGAAGCCTAGTGCCAGGCCTCTGGAGATGCAAGTCCTCGTGTAACATATCTCCAGCTTGAATCCCTCCAGCAATCACTTCTCACTTTGGAAACCAAACCTGACATCATTCATGAGGAGGTCAGAAAACAACCTTCAGGTACCAGTTCTCTCCTTGTACCACATGGGTTCTGGTGCTCCAACCCAAGTTCATCGGGTTTAGCAGTAAATGTGAGCTCTCTCATTGGCCCATAACACGCATTTCTAAGCATATACTTAAAACAACCACTAGATGGAACTTGTTCGTCACTTGAACTGTCACCAGGACCGGCTTAAAGTTATCAAAGAAATCAAACTGGGATGGAAAACCATTAGGAACACCTGGAAAGATGAACATTGGTTCTTCATAATCGCCCACCCAAGTGGCCATCTCTGAAGCAGAGAAATGGAAGCCAAGTAGCTGGTAAAGCAGTTGTGGAGACAGTCACAGGCACTCTGAAGCTCTAAGCACAGGTTTGATTGTGTATTTTCCTCGTTTAAAGACTTTTGTTGGTTACTTCAAGTACTGTTGCATAGCAAGGGTATAAGTCACACCTAATAGTTGACTTGGTATTTTCACAGCTATGATACCTGTTCTGTTTTCCTGAGTCTGTAAAATAGGGAGATGTGGCAGGTACTACTCCCCTGTCTCACTCTCCCTACAGGAGTCCCACAGAAGCAAGAGATGTTTTAAGTTTAAGAGTCAATGGCATTTGTGCCACAATCAGGAGCCAGACCTGGCATGCTCAGGGACATCTAGGGTCAGCCATGAAGAGAGGGTCCAGCTGTAACCTCAGAAGTTCCCTCACCATCTGACTCAACTACCGGTGTTCTGTGTGAAATTGTTCTTGAAAAAAGACTACAACCAATCGCCAAGGACACACTTGAACGTTCTCTGCATTACGGCATGCAACCAGCAGGAAGTCAAAGATACTAGGTTCCACCTGTCCTGATGGAGGAGCTGCTGGGTAGGGGGAATTGTAGGGGCAGTAATGAATTCTCAGAATGAGAGATCTCTCTAGAAAGCACGGTTCATAAGCCAGGACCAAGCCACAAGGTTCTAAGTGAAAACAGAGCCAAATCACACATGCCCGTAAGAATGGCTAAGATAGGACTGGAGAGATAGCTTAGTGATTAAGAGCATTGCCTGCTCTTCCAAAGGTCCTGAGTTCAATTCCCAGCAACAACATGGTGGCTCACAACCATCTGTAATGAGGTCTGGTGCCCTCTTCTGGCCTTCAGGCATACACGCAGAAAGAATATTGTATACATAATTAATAAATAAATAAATACTTAAAAAAAAAGAGTGGCTAAGATAAAAATAGACCTGGCCAAGCGTTAGCAGAGTCAACCAGATAGCTCACTGCTGGTGCTGGGATTGTGAAATGGTACAGTCACTTGGCAAAGTTCGACAGTTTCTTGTGACATTCAAACATGTAATTCACATACAACCCATGATTCCACTCCTAAGTATCCACCCAAGAGAAGAGAAACCATTTGTTAATCAAACAACAACAAAACTATACAGAAATGTTTACAACAGCTATGTGCAGCCATCAAAAACTGGGCACACTCTTACAACCACAGAATCTAGGTTTAACTCTATGTGGAGAGATGGGGGCACTTGGGACATCGGTGAGCCAGTGAGGGGTGAAGGAGGGTAGCAAGAGGTAAATACAAGCAAGGGACAATAATGTATACATATGAAAATGTCATAACGAAATCCATTATTTTCTATGCTAACTAAAAAAGCTGATTATAAAACATTCTGCATATGGGAAAAACTCAAAGACAAACAACCCAAATGTTCCTCACATGGGGAGTAGGTAAGCCCCCTGTGCTGTATCCATAGTGATAGATATGAACACCAATTTAGATGGCTCTCAGAGGCGAGTGTAAAAGGGCCCATCTCAAAAAGGTTAATCCTGTACAAGCACCATTTTATAACACTCTCAAAATGACAAATATTATGGAAATGGATAACACCTCAGCGGCTGCCAGAGGTTGGGACTGCAGAAAGAGGTTGAGTCTACAGGAAAAGCACAAGGGAGTTACTTTGTAATGTTGTGCACCTGAGTGTGACATCGGCTATACACGTGGGATAAAATTCCACAGAAGCACACACACACACCAAGAGATCTGAATAGATGCTTCATATAAAAGGATATACAAATGACCAGCAAACACAGAAGAGAATTTCAACACCAACAGGCATCATGGGAAAACAAACTAAAGCCATAACGCAATGCCAGTGTGCGCCCATCTCAACAGCTAGCGTTGTTTCAGTGATGACATCAGTTGCCGGTGAGCGACATGAGGGTATAATCCTCTCCTATCTTTCTGTGGAAGTGTAAAGTAGTGTGAGCCTTTTAAAAGTGACCGGCCAAGGTTTATAAAAACTAAACACATACCCATCCTTTAACCCAGTGGTCACAGTCCTGGATTTTCACCCCACAGAAATGGAATCACATGTTCACAATAATCCTTATAGGAATCTGTTCATACCAGCTTAATGCAAAAAGCTCCAAGCTCAGACAGCCCAGGTATCCACCAATAGGAGAACAGATAAATAACCGTGATTTTCATGAATGGCAAATTAGATATAAAAGGAATGTAGTGTTGAGATGTATAAATGACATATATCAATCAGGACAACATTATATTGAGCTCTCTCCAATCCCTTGCTCTAGAGAATGCCAGCTATCATGATATGAAGGTCCTTGGGCAGCCTTTTGAAGAGATCCACAGGATAAGAGCTGCGATCTCTTTCCCACAACCTGTTCAATGGGCCATCTTACAAGTGGGTCTCCCAGTTCTGGTCAAGGCTTAGACAGCAGCCAAAATGTTGTCTTACAGGAGACTGAACCATGACTGCCCAGATCAGAAGCTCCGAAGCCCAGACACGGTGTGAGACAGTGTGTAATGCTATGCAGCCTGCTGCCCTCTGGAGTAATTTCCTACTTATCAACAAATAACAAGGGATACATTATTGCCATGCATGCATACAATGCTTGTGGGCAGGAACTTGGATCTTACCTTTTTCGTTTCTAGCATCTTATTTTTAAAACACTCTAATAATATATCAAGAACAGAGGCATGGGCTATAAGTTATATCTCAGGAAATTAGTGCAAAGTAGATTTCCCTGTGGAAACCCCAGCCAAATCAAGGGGTGAAGGGAGGGGGAGGTGTTCCCAAGCCAGCATACAGAATGTGCTCTCAGTTTCCCTGTCAGTCTCTACTTCCTTTCTCCTGGCCAGGGCTGACTGCTGTCCTAGCTTCTCACTCTAGAAACTACTGTGTACTTCTTTTGAATACTGAAGAGATTGGATTATACACACGTGTTTGTTCTTTTGTGTCTGGCTTCTGCCATTCAGCATGACCAATGAGAGCTGCCTCCAGTGACTGTTGTATCCATAGTTCGTTCATTTCATTCCATTGTTCTATAGGATTGAATCATTAGAATTAAAAGATGCCATAAGAAGTTGAGTGAACAAACTGCATGATTCTGGTTATACTAAATTCTAAACATAGACAAAACCCATCTGTAACAGGAAGTAGAGATAACAAAGCAATGGGTACCTCCTAGAAGGTAGGGCAGAGGATGCCTTCTCAACAACTATGATGCCTTGCTCTGCTGTCAAAGAGTCCTTGTCAGTAAGAAGGCTCTTAGAAGTCTGCCATGAGTGGCGCCACCCGTGGGCAGCCAGCCTATAGACCGCCCTGGCGGGTCAGTTAGTCTAGGGATTGTAACCCGCCTGGCAGGTCAGTTATTCCAGGGTCCCGGAGAGGCGCTATCTGAAAAGACATGGGTGGGAAAGAGGAAGAAGACCAAGCAAGATGTTGTCAAAGCCTCCGTTTATTAGCGGCATGGTTGCAGCTTATATAGCCCCTGGATGAGGAATTTGGGTTGGGATGGGGGCAGGGCCAGGGCAGGAAGGGATCTTGCAGCTGGTGGTCCAGATGGTCCGAGCTGGTCACGAGGTCATTGGTCAGGAGGTTATGATCGGTCAGGTCATGATTCCTCGGGTCAGGAGGTCACAAGTTGACACACCTAGTTCTCTAGATAGTTGGAATGTGGGGCGGGTTCTGCTAACAGATAGCTCTCAAGATAGTTGGGTGTGGGGTAGGCTCTGCCGACAAAACAGTTCTTAATACCATTGGGGTGTGGGGCTCTCTGCAAACTCCCCAGGACAATGGTCCCTGCAATACTTTTTGTGGGAAATGGCTCCTGACACCAGCCCTGGGTTGTATAAGAAAGCGAGCTGCCAAGAAACGGAGAGCAAGCCAGGAAGCAGCATTTCTCCGTGCCCTCTGCTTCAGTTCCTGCTTCCAGGTTCCTGCCTTGAGTTACTGCCCTGTCTTTACATCATGATAGACTCTGATTACCTAACACACCCTTCCTCGCCAAGTTTCTTTTCATGATGGTGTTTATCACAGCAATATAAACCAATATCTGATGAATTTTCTCCAAAGATAATATATCATGACAAACATGGAAAGAGAGAGAGAGAGAGAGAGAGAGAGAGAGAGAGAGAGAGAGAGAGAGCGCGAAAGAGAGAGAGAGAGTAAATGTCACAGATAAGAACACACTAAGAGAATCTGACAACACACTCAACCTGACGTCCTGAAGGGGACCGTGGGATGGGACCAGAACACCTGTGCGGAAACTTAAGATGGTACCAAGGGAGTCTAGAGTTTAATTGATGGTAACATGTCCGTGCTGTTATTATTTTTGGCAAATAGATTGCTGTGTAAGATGTTACCAGGTGAGGGGTGCATGGGAACTGTCTTCGCTCTCCATAGCTTCACTGGACAACAAGAAGCATTCTATTAAAAAGGCTCTCAGAACTGGAGAGATGGCCCTTCAGTTAGGAGCTGCCACAGCTCTTGCAAAGGACCAGAGTTCATCAGCACCTCTGTGAGGCAGTACACAAGCACCTGTAACACCAGCTCCAAGGGGCCTGGCTTCCACAGGTACATAACCACACACAAATAAACATACACAGATATGTGTCGTTAAAAATAATATATTTTTTGTTTTATCCAAGCATTTGGGAGGCAGAGGCAGGTGGATCTCTAAGTTCAAGGCCAACCTAGTCTACAGAAAGTGTCCCAGAACAGTCATGTCTACACAGAGAGACCCTGTCTCAAAAGAACAAATAAATAATAATAACATAAATAAATAAAAAATCTTAAAGTCCACTTCTAAAAAGGACAATAGTCAATAGTAACAACCAAAAGAACTCTATGCACGCCAACAAACAAAAACAGAAAAGTTTTTAAGTAAATGTTCTACGATTTACTTAAATCCAAGTTCCAAGGTAGTGACCCAGAAGAACCCGGCTGTTACGGTTTGGATGCAGTTTGAATGTCCCCAATGGCCCATGTGTTGGGCTGATGGGAAAAACACCATCAGATACAAAATTTAAAAGCCTGCACCATAAGAAACATTTTGCTATCTATCCTTGGCCACTCACATGTTTCTTGAGAGCGAATATGCACTAATGCCAACTTTAAACCATGGTTTCACAGCATGGTCTTGCTTAACCTGCATCCTTTGTCTAGTTCCTTCTACACTTTTGCTTCAGATGACACCTCCAATCCAGCCCCCTACCACTCCCTACATTAATCCCTTCTCCTTGAAAACAGCAGGAATCAAAACCTGGTCCAGGATTAGGGAGATAGTCCAGCAGGACCGTATACACTCAGCGTTCATGAGGTCCGGGGTTTGACTCACAGTACACACACCATTATTGTGTGAATGTTCCATCTCCATTATGAACTGAACCAACCGCTCACACCAATATAAATGGCTGTAAAAAACAAAGCTCCAGATCAGCAAACAAAGAAACTATCTGCCTTCTAGTAAACACTGCTTCTGCAACCATACCCCCAGCTTCCAGCACACCACACACACACACACACACACACACACACACACACACACACACACACACTGGATAGATGACTAAGGATGGAAAGAGAAACTGTTGAAGTGTCCTGCGTTAACAAAGATTAACCACCCTAAGCCTTGGGTTGACCTGAGAACTCTATGGGGTAGAGGGAGCAGTGTTCTAAGTACTACAGTTCAATTTTAGCTTTGAGTTCATTCAAAGGAAAAGAAATCTTTTAGGTGACAAATTCCTCACAGGTAGCAGGAAGAAAGATGGAGGCCAGAAAGAAAAGGGAGGAAAAGGCAGAAAATACCAGAGACAAAAACTTGGTAGGGAACCCTCACTAGGTGCTTGAGCCCTGCAGTAGGGCCGCTGTTTCTCCTTCACGCTTTCCTTCCTTTCCTCCTATCTTCTTCCCTTGCTCACTTGATTGTTCACCAGATGCCTACACCAAACTATGCTCTAAGAACACAGGTGGATTACTGCCATCCTCAAAAGCTCTGATACATGCATGGAAAACAGAAGAACCCCAACACAGTGGAAGATGCTGGGTCTTCACACAAAGAGATACACAGGTTTTACTCATTTTCAGTACCCATCAAGTGGGTTGGGTTGTGGCTTCCTCCTGGAGAGTGGTGTGGCTGTTGTCTAAGCCTGTAGTCTAGAACCTTGAGTTGGTTCTGAAAAGATGAGCTTGCTTCCAGGGCTGGAGGAGGCAGAGAGTTTTATGCAATGACATTGGGAGAAATGATATGGCTGTGCCAGAGGGAGTACATCTTCTGGAAGCAGGGCTGATGTTAGAGAGTAGGGGTAAAATGGGAAGGGCTGGAAAGGAACAAACAGGAAGGAGAAATATGATCAAATAAGCACATGATATATGTTCTGCTGTAACTTCCAACTTGCACCTGTGAAGGCTCCCATTTCTCTCTCTCTCTCTCTCTCTCTCTCTCTCTCTCTCTCTCTCTCTCTCTCTCTCTCTCACACACACACACACACACACACACACACACACACACACACACACACTGCTCCTACCTACAGGATATTTAAGCTCCCTCCCTTAGATCAGCCATGTGATTTCTCCTGCTCCATCTCCCACCTCGAACTTTGGGGGGCTGGAGGAGTCATTCGAGAGCTGCTTTGCCCAGGATAAACCTGGTCTTTTACTTTTTAATTCAGCTTGATCTGACTTACTGCATTGGCAGAGAAACTGATTGTCGGTCTACAGCAAACCTATTAATACATACAATCACAATCTGCTAAGATAAAAACACACACTTATGGAGCTAGGAAGATGTCTCAGTAAGTCAAGTGCTTGCTGCACAAGCATGAGGGCCCGAGTTCAAATCCTCAGAACCTACATAAAATCCAGAGGTGATGCAAAGCCAGGATTTGGGACTTGCTAGTCAGCCAATCTAAGATTCTAAGCACTGGGTTCAGTGAGAGACCCTATCTCAAAAAATACTGGAAGATACTGAAAACACACACACGGGGAGTGGGAGGGGGAGAGAGAGACCCAAAGTTGTCAACAAATACCGACACAGTGGCGAGTGAGAGAGGAAGCTACCGGAAGTGCATACACACTCACAGAAAAGTCCAGAGTTGTTAACAAATACTGAGATATTTCACCAAGGAAACACTGTGGCCATGACTGCTGGGGCTGTTCCTCTCCTGTTGGATTTCTGAGGCTGTTCCTCGCCTAGCCTCAGGTGAGGCACCTGGTTAGCTCAAGTTGTCACCAGGATCCCAACCTCCAGGACAATGATTAATTAGTTTGGAAAGAAAAGATGATATTAAAACAATAAGACTCTTGTTTAGGGGTACATTTAGGTAAAGAGAGCAGCACACAAGGATCAGTTGTGAAAACAGAGGTGACCAGAGGGCAGCAGCGGTGACCACCAGAAGGCACTGCAGCTTATGGCTGACACGAGGCTCTCAGACCTGTCTAAAGCTGCTCTGTCTACAGTATGGTTGACCTGTTGACCTGTAGGGTTCCTGTAATAAAATGTGGCATTTTAGTGGATATTTTTAGTGGAATATTGTACTAATTGTATAACAGTCCTCCTTGAAAACTCACGGTGGTTTTGGCTTTGTTCTATATGTTTGTATGCTGGCTGGAGATGTAATCTTTTTTTTTTTTTTGGTTTTTCGAGACAGGGTTTCTCTGTGGTTTTGGAGCCTGTCCTGGAACTAGCTCTGTAGTCCAGGCTGGTCTTGAACTCACAGAGATCCGCCTGCCTCTGCCTCCCGAGTGCTGGGATTAAAGGCGTGCGCCACCACCGCCCGGCTGGAGATGTAATCTTAAATTCTATCAGTGGCTATGATAGAATTCTATCTATGAGAAGAGGAAATGATTTCTGAGCTGGCATTCTTGCCATTTCACTATTTAATGCCTTCTAGTATGCTATAGCGCAGCAAGGACCTTACCAGCTGCTGGCGCCAAGCTCTGGAAGTTCCTAGACTCCAAAACTGGGAATGGAATACATTTCTATTTTTGTAAATTACCTTATGGCAGACATTTTATTACAGAACAGAAGACAGATGCTCATTGTCTTTAACAACAAATCCACTTAACAGATACATAAGGAAGCCCCCTTCATGAGTCAGATAATGTTCTCAGGAGCCAGGGTCCACACAGACCCTTAAGAATCACTTGTCCAAGCCGGGTGGTGGCGGCGGCGCACACCTTTAATCCCAGCACTCAGTAGACAAAGGCAGGCAGATCTCTGTGAGTTCGAGGCTAGCCTGGTCTACAAGAGCTAGTTCCAGGATAGACTCCAAAGCTACAGAGAAACCTTATCTCGAAAAACCAATATATATATATATATATATATATATATATATATATATATATATATATATCACTTGTCCATTTTCCTTTTCATTTCCTATTATTTCAGAAGTCGAAAGATGGACGTGGTACTTCAGGAGCCACTGGATTCAAGGCCTGAGCTCTCTGAGGGCCACAAAGAAGCTAAGTCCCTAAGATGGGAAAGAGGTTGCACCTGGGACTCAGTGGGCACCAATGCTAACCTACTTGGCAAGCTCCAGGCCTTCTTAGCAATACCCTACCTGAAAACAAACAGTAGACAAGGTCTGATGAACAACATCAGTGTTTATCCTCTGGCCTCCACACTCAAGCATATACATATACACACTCACGTATGTACATCTGTGCACGTGTATACCCACCCATACACAAACACATACCCACACACCCCATACATCCATACCTCCATGCAACAAACAAAATGAGCATGAAGCATCTTAATAGGTGGTGACAACCTCCTGTTAACCTCTCAACCCCTTGCAGGGACACAAAAGGGGCTCTCAACCCCTTGCAGGGACACAAAAGGGGTTTGATGTTTTATGATCTCAACAGAATAGGGCTATCTTTAATTAAGAAACAGCCCCCAAATGCTCATAATTATAACCATAGAGAGGACTAGGTCTCAATGACCTCTTTACCAAACTCAAGTCTTTTGGAATCAGTCAGAAAAGCTCCATCTATTAAAGCAGATATCGTGTTTATTACTGTCCTAAAGTACAAACAGAGGGGTGCTTTCTAAGGAACACCCTGTGGAACTTTTTCTGGGGTAGCAGGGTTTTATGATACAGATTGTGCACATTACAGGAAGAAAGGGATAGCAAATAGGAGCTTCTAGAGGCAAGGCGAGCAGTAGAATCCACTTGAGCAAGATGCAGTCGGGAAGCTCCTCAGCAGAAGTTCTTGCTATAGGTTCTGGTTGCTAAGAGCCACAAAGTCTCTGTAACAGCTATTATCGAAGGCAGGTATGAACGGGGATCTTTTCAGCTTCCCTGCAGTATTAATTTATTTATATTTTGGTAAGGATTTGACAGAAGTGGCTCCATCTTGATTCTAACAACTTCAAATGAATATCATAGCAAAAAAAAAAAAAAAAAGGTAGCAAGGTAGCGTGACTCTCCTAGCTTCCCTGAAGACTGTGAGGCAAGGAGTCTCCTGTTGGCATCTGCACGCTCTCTCAGCTGAGTTGCATCACCTCAGGTTCTTTTGGCAAGTGCTCATTTGTCCTCTCCTAATCTCATGGCTCTTGGTGGTGACCCCATTCTAGAGGTGAGCAAACACTGGATAGCCTGGGCCACTCTTTGATTTCAGCCCCAGGGCCGATTTCAAGGAAAGGTGGCTGCCAGATGCATCAGTGAGGGGAAACTGCAGCCAAGCTAGAAATCACAAGTGCCACTGTCTTCCTGCCTGCTTGCTGAGTCTGGGCCGTGTACCCAGAGCTAAGGGAAGGAGATGGAGAGAACAGGGGGACTGCATGTGCTGAACCCCGGCTTCTGCTCCTAAAGCTTCTAGAAGCTGAG
The DNA here is from genome assembly GCF_037038515.1 of Microtus pennsylvanicus. Classification (NCBI taxonomy): domain Eukaryota; kingdom Metazoa; phylum Chordata; class Mammalia; order Rodentia; family Cricetidae; genus Microtus; species Microtus pennsylvanicus. Next base: position 105,881,526 of record NC_134580.1, on the reverse strand, counting down.
TTTCCAACTCTGTAACTGCAGGGAGGCACTACTTAAGGCTAACTCAGATATTTCTAGTAGTGAGCACCTGAGAGTCAAGCCGCAGCCACTTGGACAGCAAATGGAACTTTCTTCCTTACCAAACGAGGGAGGCCTGACTTGGGGGTAGGCCCTGCGGCAGTTTGACTGTGGCTCGAGCGTATTTTGAAACCAACATCTCTCTAACTTCCTCTATGGGTCACTTCATCCTAGAGCTGGCTTCCTTTATAACTAACTGACTATGGGAGGACCAGCTTCACTTTCAAACTCTACCCTGTCCAAAATGAAGTAGGAACTGCTGACAGAAGATCTCTTTCCTAGGAGCAGCTCCAAACCCTCCCCTCCCGTTTTGTTGACCAAAACCAGGGAACAAGACCCTGCAGCCAGAGAAAGGCTATACTTGAAGTAGCCTCTGGGGAGCAGGGTTGGGAGGAGGCAGACAGGGTTATCAGTGCCAGGAGACAATAAGATGATCACACAGTGTGCCCACAAGGAAAACCTAGGCAATGCTGAGAAGGGTGTGTGGTGGGAGGACAATGCTCGCTTTAGTAAGACTGCTTTGTGGGGAAAGGACGGAAATGAATTCTTCTTCATTAGCACCTTTAAGGTAATTCCTCAAATTAGACATGCAAATGTATTTTATAATTATCAAATCCCACCAGTCCCCTTCCCAAATTGTTTGATCTGCCTAGTCTGCATTTCCACCATAGTTCCCCCTTATTGCCACCTTTAATAGCCAGGAAAATTATAAGATATATATATTCTGCTGACACATATAAGCCTATGTGTTCTGGGTCTAGAGCTCCTTGGCAATGAAGTGTCCTTCATAGACAGAGATTTGGTCCTTTTCATTAGAGGCTCCTTCTCTTACGCCCATGCTTGCCACCTCTACCCCCCTCCTACCCTTCTCTGCCTCTTCCTTTCTCCTCTCCTTCTCTCATCCCCCACCCACCCACCTCACCCACCCCCAGCTTCTTTAGCTGGACAGCTGCAAAGACGAGGCCTGACTGAAGGTAGACCATTCTTTGCCTGGTACAGGGTCAGTACCTGTGGATGTTGGGAGTGATGCTGTAGCCCTCAGCCAGCACTCCTAATCCTGTGAATCACTCCTAATCCTTCTGAGAGGAAGGAAGAGTTCCTTCCCTAAAGGACTGACCATTATCACTCAAAAACTGACACGTTGGGGCAGGTCGGGTAGTGCCCATCTGCTGCCTGATCAGTGGTTAGGATTGCAGAAGAGGTGCAGAGGCAGAAGAGTGGGCGGAAACCTTTCACAATGCATTAACAGAAGGTGCCCAGGCTGCTTTATCCTCCTAAGTCTGGGATTTGTAGGAGACTGAAAGAACACGGTCTGTGGAGTCCTGTCTTCTCCCTGACAGACATCCACTTCCCCAGCACGAAGCAGAATCTTAGCCCTGGCCCCACACACCCACTTGGTACTTTGAAGGTAGCCCTAATGTTTATTCTGCATCTTTCTTAGGAAGAACAAATATATCCTCATGTTTGTTGCGTGGCACTATGCTTAGGGAAGTGTGAACAAACATCTATTCATCCTGGATAGGGAACCAATGACAAATCCCAGTAACAGTATCACCAAAGTTCAACTTGATAAACCAGTGAGTTGATTGGAGTTACTTACAGAAGTATAAATGAGGGAGGAGCTACTTATAGGAGAACGGAACCCATCCCAGCATGAGTGGTGACCCCCCCCAGTAGCTGAACCCCCCAGCTCTCTGCATGACTTACCAGCAACTCCTCAGATCAGAAAGTCTCCTCTCCCAGGCAGTGTTTATTTCTTATACAACCTTGGAGAGAGGGGCCTTTGTGATCCTCTAAGTTTCAGGAACTCTTTGAGACGTGTTTGTTGTCTACTTTCTAAATCTTTAAGAACTTCCCTTTAGAAATCCCTGAGTCATAAAGCGCTCCCCCACAAAGATGGAATGTTTTACCTCAGATAAAATTGCTACCCAACAGTCTCTGAACTAAAGGAGCAATCTACATTTCTCTTGTTTTAGCAGAAGTTATTCTCAATTGCCAAATAATAATTACTATTATATCAGTTATATTATTGTTGCCATTGTGGTGGTACTGGGATTAAACCTAGGACCTTGTACATGCTAAATAAACCTCCTGGGTTATATCCCAGCCCCTTTCAGTTACTGATAAAGGTCTCCACGGAGCAGAGAGAAGGAAGTACTATATGCACTCATGATTGTAAGAGGGGAAATCCAAAGCCTGAGCATGACTTTTTCACAGTTAATTGGGCCTATGGAAGCCTGGAGGCAATGAAAATCCTAGCGCATATCACCAGTTTCTTTCAGGGATCCCTAGACACCTGACAAAAGGACTCTGGAGAAGCCACCATCAGGAAAAGCAGGAGGGTAGACTTCTAAGGTCTACATCTGGGGTAAAAGTCTTAAGGCGAGAGCAGCAGTGACACAGAGACTGTGGGTGACCTGGAGAGAGCGGTGAGAAGTGTTCTGAGTGGCCTTCGCTCTATCCTGGTGATCACTGTTGGCCTGGGAACACCTCAGTGACAGTCCAGCCTTCTTCACCAATTCCCTGAACTCAGGCTTTTTAAAAATCATTATATTCTCATTTTATATAGTAAGCTAATGGAAAATTAGTAAATATTTGTAAAATAAATCAAAACAGTCATTGTGAGTGACTAAGGAAAAGGAACTTACTCAAATTCTAGAAGAATATATTCCATAAATAAATAAATAAAATCTAGAGATAAATAAAAACAAATTCTTCTAGAATCTAGAAGAGATGTGCACACCCTACTGCATTCCTCAATGGCCTGAGACAAGACAAATCAGATGACTTTGCTTGACTTGGGCAGGGTATGTGGACTACTAATACTTTGATTACCTGCCTGACACACGTGTACAACATGAGACCAGGAAACCCTAAACAAGGAACCAAGTGCTAGCACATCGCTGAAGGCTGTAAAGCGCTATAGCATGACTAGACCTCAAAAGTACTCGCTAAGTGAATAAAGCCAGATGGAGCATGGCTACATGTCCAGGACAGGCAAATTCATAAACGGAAAGTAGATCACTGGTTGCCAGAGGGCAGACTGGAGGGGAAACAAAAAGTGATTAAGTAATGGTTACAGAATGTTTTTGGGAGTGCTTAAACTTTGGAATGGAGTCAAAGTCTTGGTTGCACAACACTGAATGCACTAACTGTTACTGAAGCGAACACCTTGACGATAACCAATTGCATGTTCTCTAAATTTCATCTCTTCTCTGAAATAGAGACAGAAAAGAAAAGAAGAGATGAAGGAGAGCCTGGGTGAGAAGCCGTCGCCTTCAGAGCTTTACTGTAGGTATACCACTACAGGGACCCGCCATACATACACAGCCTACCTAGACAAGGGACACACAGGGAGAGGAATATCTTTGCTGGGAGACTACTTCACAACCATAACGTGGTGCCAGTAGCATCCTTATCCCCAGTTAAAACACAAATACAGCCACATGTTCCCATTTCCCTTGAGAGGCAGCAATAGCCCTCAAGGGATAGGCATCCAGTAGTCAGAGTGAGGATTCTGGAACAAGCACATCTCCTTTGGACCATGTCACTCCCGGTTAATCATAAAGAACCAGAGCTGTGTGATTGCTCCCATGTGTGGTATCTACAGTAGTCATAGAGAGAAATTAGAATGATGGCTTGCAGGAGCCGAAAAAGAGAAAAGGGGGAACTGGTGTTTAATGGGTAGAGTTTCCGTTTAGGAAGATAAAAAAGTTCTGGAGATGGATGGTGGTGACGGCAGTTCAACAATGCAAATGTAATCAATGCTGCTAAAGTATATATTCAAGTTTGTAATAGTAAACAACTAGGTTGTGTGTATTTTAGCACAGTTTAGAAACATGGTTGGAGATGGAACCATTAAAAAAACTTTATTTCCAATATTATTTGACTCTTTGAGTAAACTTGAGTATACTCACATGAATAAATAAGACTGAGAAAAATACTAAACATGAAAAGTCAGGAAGAAAAAGATACATTATTCCAAGGAAGAAAAAAAATAAGGGAATGAAGAAAAAGGAGATATAGAAGCATCCAGCAACAGCCAAAGGCACCTTGTGGAGCATGACAAAGCCTTAGAGGAACAGAAACATCTACTCACAGGGCTTTCGAAGCTGTCTGGCTGAAGAGTGTGACATACCCCTAAGTGAAAGCAACCACTCACCATCTAGTCTGCCGTGACAGAACCTCTGTTTGCCAGGAAACAAAATTAAAAGTGTTTGGGAGCATATCTCATTTCCAGCACTGTTTTTTTCATTCCCTTCAAACCCCAATGAGAAGCCTTGCATGAGGCCATTTTCTGCTACTATAATGAAACAACTAAATACAAATAGTTTATAAAGAAAATAGGTCTGAGCTGTAGAGATGGCTCAATGGGTAAAAAAAAAAACTTGCTTGCAAACCTAATGACTTGAGTACAGCTCCCCCGGAACCTACATAAAAACCAGAGGCAGTAGCGTGACAGTCTGTAATCCCAGCAGCCTATGGGAGGTGAGAAGCAGAGACAGGAGACTCCTAAATAGTGAGGAAAGGAGAGTAGCAAAACCTAATGTTTTCCTCTGACCACCACATGCACACTTTGGCACACAAGCACCTGGACTCACACATGAACACATATCACACACACTCAAGGACACACATGTGCACGTGCGCACGCGCACGCGCACACACACACACACACACACACAAAGAGACAGGAGAGAGAGAGTTCACGAAGTGCAAGGGCATGGTGCCGGGTTTTTGCCCAGCTCTGGCAAAGATCACATGGTGGGTGGTAGCACAGGGTGGGAAAACAAAATCACATGGTGTCTTAGTTACTATTGTGTTGCTGTGAAAAAGACACCATGACCAAGGCGGTTTATAACAGGAAGCATCTAAATAGGGGCTTGCTTCCAGTTCAGAGGGTAAGTCCATTGTCATCATGGCAGAGAGCATGGCAGCAAGCAGACATGGTGCTGGAGAAGTAACTGTAAGCTTTATATCCTGATCTGCAGGCAGCAGGCAGAGAGAGGAGAGACAAAGATAGAGACAGAGAGAGACTGGGCCTAGGAAATCTTAAAGACCACACCCAGGGACACACTTTCTCCAACAAGGCCACACTTATTCTAACAAGACCACTCTTCCTATCTTTATAATACCACTCAAATATTTTACAACTGCAGACTAAGTGTGCAAAATAGTACAAATTTATGGACACTAATATCATTTAAACTACTACATATGGTTTTTAGTTATCAACTTGGCTGAATCCAGAATCATGTGGTAGATGAGCCCCTGGGAATGCTTCTGGAGGATTATTTTGATTAGGTAAACTTAGTGCAAAGGCAGGCCCACTGCGGGTAGCATTCCTTCTCTATTCCAGGGTAGCCCATTCCCTGGGCTGGGATCCTGAACAGTGTAAAAAGGAGAAAGTAAGAAGAGCACAGATGTCCATCACCCTCCACCTCTTGAGGTGACATGACCAGCCTTCTCCAGCTCCTGTTGCTTTGGCTTCTCCACAGAGATGGACTGAAACCTGAAACTGTTATCCAAAAGAAACCTTCCTGAAGTTGCTTTTGTCAGAAAATATAACCAAAAGACAAAGAAAAACAGGAAGCCCGAGAATGCACAGGGGATAATCTTAAGACCTTCTGGTAGACTCTCTCTACCTCTTAGAGGTCCTACCTCTACTTAATATCACCATACTGAGGAACTAAGCTTCTAACCCATGAGTCCTTGCAGCACAAAGCCACATTCAGATCATACAATCCTTATGCCACCTAGAATCCTGTTCTCAGAGAAGACCGTGCTATCATGGCATGCATGGCAGAGAAGGAATAGACTTCAGGAAGTTAGGGAATTCCCAGAGTCTGGAGGACGCTATTAGAGGAAATTGCCTTGGAAGCAAGTCTTTGAGAGAGACAGAACCATTCCTCAGGAGGGGGCAGTGAGCTAGGCCCATGCTGCTCTTTATTGCTGAGGTCCAGCAGTCTAAAGACAAAAACCTTCCCTGAGGAGCACCTCAGTATATAGGACTTCCATAACTCTTTTCCTTGGGGAGAAAGTTATTTCCTGGAGTCTTATTCTGAGAGTGCCTGACTTTACACAAACTTTCTGCTTTATACAAAGCACTCAAAGAACTGAGTTGCCACAATCCCTGCTCCACCCCAATGCCTACTTGAACTTCAAAGGCCCACTGAGGAAGAATGGAGATAAGGATTGACTACAGGAGGTTTAACACCACTTCCAGGCAGATTTTGCAATAGCAGAATGAATATTCATCCAGAAATAAGAGCCATCTCCTTCTAGCCCCATAAAGATTAAATCTGGTAGCACAAAGTGAGCTTTCATGTAGGTATCACAATCTTGAATCATTTTGGGGGAAACAGTAAAAATGTTATCTATGCTATTATGATTCTGAGATTATGAAATAAACAAGAAAGGAGGGCGAAACATTGGGATTGTGGGGTTTTGTCTTTTTTCTTCTGTGTGTGTGAAAGGGAAGGAGAAGAAGGATACACTTGTGCTGGTAATTTTATGTCAACTTGACACAAGCTAAAATCATCTAAAAGAAGGGACTCTCAATTAAGAGAATGCCTTCACAAAATGGTGCTGTCAGCAAATCCGTAGGGCATTTTCTTAATTAGTGATTGCTGGGGGAGGGCACAACCCACTGTGGGTGGTGCCATCCCTGGACTGGTGGTCCTGGACTCTATAAGAAAGCAGACTGAGCAAGCCATGAGGAGCAGGTCAGTAAGCAGCACCCCTCCATGGCCTCTGCATCAGCTCCTACCTCCAGGTTTGAGTTCCTGCCTGGTTTTCTCTAATGATGAACAGTGATATGAAAGTATAAGCCAAATAAACTTTTTCCTCCCCAGTTTGTTTTGGGTCATGGTGTTTCATCACAGCAATAGGAACCCTAACTAGGACGGCACTCAACCAATGTTTCCTAAAAGCTTACTCAAGAGTTTCTCATTTATGGTTCCCAACAGCCAAGGAGCTCAGACATTATCTCCACTTCAGTGTGTTTTTGTGTTTTTACTTTGGGTTTGTTTGTGTGTGTGTGTGGATTGAACCTTAGGGATGGTCTCTAGTGCTGAGCTACACCTTCAGCCAGAACTCGGTGTTAAGGATAGGGCTGAGGAAATACCCTGGTGTTAAACCCAAGAAGCCAATTGCCCAGTGGTTTTGCAATTCAAGCTTGCCATTACCTCTGTCCCTAAGAGATAGGGTGATATGTAAGTAAGTGCCATCTATTTGGCACAAATCAGTGGTTTGGATCTCAGAATTCTGTCCCAAGTTTTAAAATGTAGTTACCCAAACAGAAAAAGCCAAGAACCACCCACCCAGGAACAAACTGGTGATACATTACACAAATACTTGGTGATACATTAGTGAATATAGGCTAAAGAGATCCCTGAACCCCTAAAGTGAGGCCCCTGAATTCCTTTCCTTTTTTTGGTTGAGTTATATTTATCCTCTCAGATGCCATTACAGAAAAGATTTCAAATCTTTAAATCATTTTAAACATAATACTTCCATTAAGTGTGTTTTATGAAAATAACCCTTTCTCAAAACAAAACAAAGTTAAGAAAAAAACCAAAACTGTTCCACATTTTCATAAATTTTCTTCAATCTCACATCGGCTCTCCCAATTAGTCTGGGGTGGGGAATACTGCACTTCATGACATCACTGGAATTTGTTACTGTACATTGGTGGGAATATGTGCATGGAAAGAGCCAATGACACTTCGGAAATTATAAAAATAATCTTGAACCTGTTGTAAGAAATCTTGGATACCATCTAAAGTCTAGAGATACCTGGACCACACTTGGAGGACCATTACCTCTAGAGTTACTAGTGACCTAAAGAACTATTGGTGAGGGGAAAAAAAGGTTGAAAAATGTGGGGGACACTCAAAGACATAACCAGGGTCTTTTTAAAGGGTACTTCAAAATCTGGATGTCACCTTCCACCTGCACTCACTGCCCAGACACCCTCTTCTCTTCTCTTCTCTTCTCTTCTCTTCTCTTCTCTTCTCTTCTCCTCTCCTCTCCTCTCCTCTCCTCTCCTCTCCTCTCCTCTCCTCTCCTCTCCTCTCCTCTCCTCTCCTCTCCTCTCCTCTCCTCTCTCTCTCTCTCTCTCTCTCTCTCTCTCTCTCTCTCTCTCTCTCTCATACATACACACACACACACACATTTCAAGACAGGGTTTCTCTGTGTAGCCCTGGCTGTCCTGAAACTCACTCTGTAGACCAGGCTGACCTCAAACTCCCAGAGTAGGAGGGAGTTAGCTAATTCTCTCTGGAACATACTAAGTTTTGTCAGTTTTCTGGTGGTTTTGATTGGGGGGTGTTTTGTTTTGTTTTGCTTTTTTAGACAGGGTCTCTGTGGCCTCAGCTGTTCTGAACCTAGGTAGCTGAGAATTACCTTGAATTCCTGGTTTTCCTGCCTCCATTTCCCAAGTGGTAACGTTATTTTAACATTCTAAATTAGGATTTTCCTATGTTAAAACTACAAAGTAAATGTCTGTAATCAGGCTTTGGGGTCCCGGTGCTGAGGTCGCCTCCTCACCTTCATGACAGCTGTTTTCTATATCCAACCCCTGGATCTCCCTGTCAGGCGTGCAGTGCCATCAAAACCAGTGTAAAAGACCTAGAACCTCCCTCCGCAAGCCAACGCGCCCGCCGGGTTTGCCGTTCCTCTGCACTGGCTCATAGAAAAACTTTCCTAAGCGAGCCTCCCGCCCCCCCTCCCCGCCCAGACAGCAGTACCCCTCCCCGGAGGGGCATCCATCCCAGATGAGCGCACCCTATCTCTGTTTTCTGTGGGTTCTGCCCTGCCAAGCCAGAGGGAAACTCAGAAACAGATTTAGATGCAAAATAAGCCTGAGCACCTATCCTTGTAGAGCCCACACTTTAGCCCAGCATCTTCAGCGAGTGGTGGGGAGAACACCTTTAGGAACTCAGGAAGAGGAAGGCAGCGGGCTGTGACCACACTTCTGCTAGGAGATTCCTTTCCTCACCAGAAGTGAGGATGAGGCTGGCTGCCACTAAGACGCAGCTCACATCCCACCCGGCCTCGCCAGGGGCAAATCCGGTCAGTCCAGAGGGACAGGAATCGCTACTCCACTGCATTACCTGGGCTGGAAGAGAGGAGAGCTCCCCAGGGCTCTGCGCATCTCGTTCTTGAGGGTCCAGAATTCTCCATCCAGGTAGCGGTGCAGGGATGAGTCCCCAAGCCCCAGGTCGGGAGTGCGCTCCATCTGTGTGTTTAAGGCTGCAGGCTGTTCTCTCTCTACACACCTCCTCAGAACTCCTGGCTTACTGGCACTCCTACTTATCATTCTACCAGACTGGTTTCCTCCCAGCTCACTGGCATGTCTCCTCCCTTTTCACCTGTCTGCCACACGCCCTCCCAGGCACCCTCCTCCTAGGCTTGAGGCAAAGGGCTGTCCAGAGCATTTGACCTCTACCGGTATTCTCCCATCCTTACAGAGAACCACTATCCCACCAGTAAGTTGTCCCTCCAGATTTGTGGGTCATTAGAAACAAGTATCAGGTCCTTAAAGGGGTTGCTGGACTAATTTCTTTAGGCCACAGACAGATGCTTAACGCTAAACCATTTCATCCACTCAACAGAACCACCCACCTGGCCAATTTTGCCTGGCTCCCAGGGCCAGAGGTGGTCTGGCATCGGCTCAGAGGCCACCATCCCAAATTGGGTATTGTGTCCCTTCAATCTGGAGGTGGTTCAGTACAAACCTACAGGATGGCAGGCAGTGCAAGGTAGTTGGGTATAGACAGAAGATAATGAACATAATTCACCTACCAGGAGTCAATCTCTCCCTCCCTCCCTCCCTCCCTCCCTCCCTCCCTCCCTCCCTTCCTCCCTCCCTTCCTCCCTCCCTGTCTCTCTTTCCCTTCGTTACTGCTGTGGTCATACACAAGAACATGCTAGCTTCTCCCTTCCTTTCATTGGCTGTCTTTAGGTCAGGGGATGCTACCTGGAGGAGTTTCCTTTGACTCTCAAGTTACAACAGGTTGATTGCCTTACAGAGCACAAATATAATTATTTATAGTCCCAGAAGTCAGAAGTTCAAGCTGGATTTCCCAGGGCTAAAATCATGGTGTTGGTAGGGCTGGGTTCACTTTGGAGGCTACTGGGGAACAATCTGTTCCCATGGCTTTTCTAGCTCTGGGGCACTGCTTACATTCTTGCCTCTCAGCTCCTTTCTCTCTCCTCAAAGACCATCACTCTGACCTCTGTTACCAGAATTCCATCTTCTTTTCTTCTCTTGACTAACTTTCTTGCCTCCCTCTTAAATGTACTCATTTACATTGATATACAGGGTAGCTTTTTAAATCTCAACATCCTTAAGTCACATCAGCAATGCCACCTTTACCAAAGAAGACCACATATTCTTAGGTTTCAGAGGTTAGGATATAAACATTATTGGTGGGCTATTTGTTTATCGACCACACCATCTATGTAACTTCAAGTAGCAATACCCACTGATGGCAAAGAGTAACATCCCTGTCCCCACATAATGGGAATCCAGAATGTGGGAGACTTCAGAAGACTAAATGCTTGGCTCGGGGCCATTCTTTCTGCTCTACCCATCTATCATTTCTCTGCATCCTATTTTTCCTTTCTTTACACTTGTCTCTTCCAATCTAAAGTATGGATATTGCCAAGTACCAGGTGTGCCAAAATGAGGAAAGCATCTTCTGGTTTTTACACAAGCCATTACCACATGGTTCTGCATAGCATGGTCACCCTTAGCACCCAAATCTTAGGGCTCTTAAAGACAAAAGTTTATGTCTAACACACGCTACCTGGAAATTCTGATCCTGTCCTCTCACCTGAGACCAGATGATAGAATCATCAGCATCATGTTGCCACGCAGGCTTTTACAACTGGAAAGGACACAGATGATATCCAGATGTCAGAATCCATCAGGCAGAGCCTTTCATTGCTCAGTTTGGGAAAGTAACCTCCTAGGCACTCCCAGAAGGCCAACAACCAAATCAGTCTGTGAGCAGAGCAAGTGGTTACTGAATCTGTTATTCTAGCTACCCTTGACCTTCCTTCTCCTGGCCTAGAGACCTAGAAAGTAGAAAGACAAGTAAGTATGCTATCTTCCATTGTGTGCAGCTCAAGTGGGGGTGGGGGAACCTTCTGCTCTTATAAGTCACCATAAGTTTTTGGAGAATTGTGCATTGCATATCTGTGGAAGATACTGGAAGAATGTTGTTGCGTGTGTGCCTGTGTACATGTGTATATGCCCATAGAATGTATACATACATATGGGCAGAAAAGATGGTATTGGAAGGAGGTTCATTCTAAGAAGTGATGGGTGATGAGGACAGAGAGGTGGCTCAGCAATTCAGAGCACTTGTTGCATTTGCAGAGGACCCAGGTTTGGTACCCAGCACTCACGTGCTGGCTCACCCCCATCTGTAATTCTAGTTCCATCCAGGGGATCCAGTGCCCATTTCTGACCTCCATAGACACTAGGCACACTTGTGGAGGATACATAGGTGTAGGCAAACTACTACAACACATAAAGTAAATATTCTAAAATTTTAGAGAAGTGATAGGAGTCAGATAAGACTGCCATGGGTTTATGGACGCATGGCTCCAGGCGACACCAAAGCACAAAAGGACATTGTTTATTGGCTGCCATTGCTGTGTTTCATAGCCATTTAATAGCAAGAAGAGGGCTTAGAAAAGACACAACTGGCCAAACATGGTGACACACACCTGTAATCCCTATCATTTGGGAGGTGAAGGCAGAAGGTCATAAGTTCAAGGTCATCCTGGAGTACCTGCAACCCTATCTGAACAAACAAAGCAAAGCATTTTGCAAGTGGAGTAAAAGGGAATAAAGAGTTTAGGAACTCTAGAGGTAGGGGAGGTAACTGCTTAGTAACTTCTTTTTTATTCATAAAAGATAAACCTGAGTGGTAGAGAGGTTTTTTGGAGGGGGGGAGGCTGTTTTTAGGACAAAGGTGAATAAGGACTCAAGACCTCCAAACTCTACACTGTGATGAGGATAGAATCAAATGTCTGCCTAGAACCCTGTGACAAACAGACTTCACTCTGACAAACAACCTCCTCCTCTCTCCCAGGCCACACTGCTCCAAATGACACCCATGTGAAGCTCTGCAGGCTTCTGTATCAAAGCACAAATGTGAATCCAGTCCCCTACTGACCGGCAAAGGATACCAGAGATAACACCCATAATCTAGACTATCCTGGAAGATCCTAGAAGAATCTTTCTACATGTCGCACCTACTTCCAAGAGCCAGAGAAACATAACCCTCTTCTGTGCCCGGAGCAGCAAGAATCAGAAGCTCCCTAGCTGTCTCCAAGGCACTTCCTTGGAGACAAGGAGAAGCTGTTCAATAAATGACTTAGAAAAATTGCCTTTGAGTCACTTTGGCTAGTTTAAATCGGCCCAACGGCCACTGTTTTAGTGTCCTGCCACAGAAATACTACAAATGGGCAGGGTAACAACAGAAATCTGTTCTCTCACGGTCAGTCTGAAGATGAATGTCTGTTGCAGTACCTTGTCTCCGTAAGCTTCAGGGGAGAATTCCTTGCCTCTTCATAGACTGTAGTGGCTTCCAGAAATCTCCAGCATTCCTTGGTTTGTAGCTGCATCATATCATTCTCCTGTCTTACTCATTATGTGACCTTCTTTCCTTGTATTTATTTTCAAACTTCCCTTTTCTCACAAGGACACCAGTCACTGGGTTAAGAGCTCAGCCTAATCCAATATGTAAGACTTATCGATTTGATTACGTCTGCAAAAATTCTTATTTCCAAAGAAGGAGAAATTCTGAGGTCTAATATGGAAGAGGTGTCTACTTCAGCACCCCATCTAGCAGCCTCCTGAGGGTTGGTTTTGACAGCTGCCTCTCCTGCCTTCCAAGATCCTCCCCAGTCCTTTCCTTTTCCCCAGTGCATTCATCCTGACAGGCAGCAAAGTTGCACCAAGATGCTGCCCTCCCTAGAACACTGAGGAGCCTCTAGACAGTTCTACAACGAAGGACCGAAAGTACCCAGCTGGGAACTGGGAGTCCTTCGGAGCCATCAGTAGGATAGGAGAGGTCAGAGGCAGTACAGCAGATGTTCCAGCTATCCCTGGGCCAGGCCCAGAAAGCTCTCCCATGATAGAGTCCAGATGAAGAGCTGAAGAGAAAAGCTGGAGTGAAGGAAGCCGACAGTGATTGGCTCAGAGAAGAATGAACTGGTCCATAATAGACTGGAGATGGCATCTGGATTAGTCTCCAAGAGCTGTCTGGATCTTAGTACAAGAACAGGGCTCTAAAACTGCTTCTGCGTTGCACCTGGCCTCTTGGCCCCAGGAGGACAGCAGATCGACACCCCACCTCCACCTGTGAGCACAGCAAGGTCATTTAGAGGGCACTCCCACATGCAGTGGTTGATGGTGGGTTATGGCATAACCTTGTGCATTTGGTGGGCAGGTTTCCTTTAAGCTTCTTCTACAAATGAAGAACCAGCAATGTTTAATGACTTTCCCGAGGGCACATGGCTCTTGGTGGCCTCCTGAACTCCTTATCCAGGGCTTACATAACTGAGTTGCACACTATGGAACTGACATGGGGACCTCATTAATGAATGCTGCTTTTATGGGGGCCCCAGGGTGTGAACATCACAACCCAGGGCTGTAGCTTTGTAGCAAGGTACAGCCTGTCCTCAGCATTTCGGTGTGTGAACTTTAGAAATCATTCAACCATAATAAAGCTAAGAGCTCAAAGACACCCTGGAGCTTGTCTGGACAGTCCCTTCTTTTCAGATGAGGGCACTGCAGGTAGCTTAGGTGCACCTTACCTCTCCTCTGTCCTTTCCTTTGCTCCCAAGAAGGCAAACGAAAGAGTGTGCTTCAGATTCTGACTAAGTTCTGTGGCCAGTGAAGTCCAGAAGCCTTACACAAAGGCTACTAAGTTAGTCTAGGAGTGCAACCTGTTGGCACGAAGGGCGGCTGAAACTGCTAGGCGAGGCCCTCTAGAACTGTCCAGAGCCACTGGCCCTGAACCCCAGCGTACTGGAAGGTAGCATTCGAACACTAATATGCTAATGACACATGCTGTGGATAAATTTATAAAGACCACTACGTACAAGAGAGCATGCACATGAAATTTAGTGCCACGAAAATGACCCAAAAGCCCAGCGAATGTGACATGAAAGCCCAAGTCCTTTGTACAGCCTTTGCTGTGCTTTCTCTAAGCTTTCTCTCTGCTCTGGGGAACTCTCCCCTTTGTAAGTGTATTTTCATTTGTTTTTAGAGCTTCGGCTTCTCTGTGTAGCCCTGGCTATCCTGGAACTACTATGTAGAGCAGGCTGGCTTTGAACTCACCGAGATCTGCCTGCCTCTGCCCAGTTCTGGGATTGAAATGTGTATCCTTTTTGCTTTTTATTGTGTTATGTATTTTTTCTCCGCTCCCCCCCAACTTCCCTTCTGCACTCTCCCATGATCCCCACGCTCCCCATGCTCCCAATTTACTCAGGAGATCTTGTCTTGTTCTTCTCCCAAGTAGATTAGATCCATATATGTCTCTCTTAGGGTTCTCTGTTGTCTAGGTTCTCTGGAGTTGTGGGAAGTGTATTCTTAATCTTTTATTTTGCTTGCCACTATCCACATGGACCACAAGAACCCAGAACTCCCCAGAGTGGTGCTTACCATATTCTGATATCTGCCAATATCGTGATTACAGGTAATATTTTAGTGGCAAGTTAAAAACATGTCAGAACTATCCCTCTAGCTAGAAGACTTTAAGAAATCAAATGAGAAGTCACTCTTAATTCTTTTCTCTAGATTAGGAAATGTCTACCTGTCCAGAGCTGCCATGTATCTTGTCTAACAACTTCAGGGAGCTGAAACACTCACTGGGCCACTAGAAGCAGGAAGGCGATCACGTGAGCGTTTTATGTTTTACTTGCTTTGGTCAAGTGAGCCTTGAGAGGCAATGTGGGAAGTTAGTAAAACTCAAGGAACACAGAAGACTAGATTATTTCTCAACTCACTCTTAACGGCACATGAACATCTTCTGTATTTATTCTTGACTATCTGGACTCTAAAAAATTATTTTTATGCATATGCTTGTGTGTGACTGTGTGAGTGACTATGTGCATGGAGAATTGTGGTCTCCTCATTTGTTACCTGTGTACGCCACAGCCTGCACGTAGAGATCAGACGCCAACTTGAGGAAGTTGGTTTCCTTTCCTTTTACCTTGTGGATTCTGGGAATGGAACTCCCAGAAGGTCAGCCTTGGCGGCAAGTGCCTTTACCCTCTGAGTCAGCTCACCAGCTAAGCACTTTCTGTTATTTAAGCAAAGCAAAGATTCGCGACTCTCAGGACCCAAGAAGGCTCAAGTAGTTCTAGTCACAAAATTGTCAAGTTCAGCCTGGCACGGCATTTATGAACCGTCTCACTAGAACGGAAATGGCACCTAGACTAAGGCTCTCTAGAAGGCTCGCTGGAAGTGGGAGGAACGGCCCGTGCCGGGGGGGCGGGACTTCGTCTCCTAGCAACGGCCCCAGCGATTGGCCAGCTCTCCCTCAGCCGAGACCAATGATCAGGCACGCTGCCAACGCTCGGCGTTAAGACTTCGACTGCGCGGGGGATTCGAATCGGAGTGAGCGCCACTGGAGTGGCGGTGGCTGGTTCGGTGTTTCGCCGCACCGCGCTTTCTCTCGTCATGGAAGATGTCTTTCGGTGAGTGTCCCTCAGGTGGAGTGAAGGCGCGAGCCGAGCCGAGAGCCGGCCAGGACGGTTGAGGCCGGGGCCCTCAGCCGGGCTTTCTCCTCAGCGGCTTCCCTTGGGAGTTCGCCCTCCATGCCTCCGCCATGGTGGCGGCCTCCGGGTCGCTGGGGTCGAGTGGGGGCTGCAAGCTGCAGCCGGCTGCCGTTACGTGGGCCGGGATTTGGGGGATTTGGGGCAGTTTGCAGGAAGGACCTTCGGGGCGGTCGGAAGTGACACGCGCCTTTTCCACGGGAAGCTCCCTCTGAACAGACGCCCCTCCCCCAAGTCCCCAAAGCTCGTGTGGTGGAGGTTTTAGGAGAAAATTTCAAAGTCTCTTAATAAAAGTGCTAGTTAACTCGGGGAAGAATTTACTATTTCTTGCTTACCTGCTATGTTGGGAAAAAAATTAAAGCTGAAGTTTATGAAGAAATGCTTGTTGTCAGAGCCATTTTTTCTATCTGCAAGCAGATTTTTAAGTTCCCACACTGCTTGCTTTTTTTGTTCTTTTTGTTTTTTGTTTTTGCCTTAAATGACTTACCAGCCTGTGATGTAAAACCATTTTTAAAAACTGTTAAATCATGTTACAGGAAATAAAATTTTATTTATTTTTTAATCAGCCCTTTGGGTATCCAAAGAATAAGATACCCCAAATCTGTTGGCGTAAGGCAATTTAATTTTTAATCAGATCAACTAAATATTCTCTTTTGAAAGCCTCTCCCCATTAAAAGAAAGAAACAGGTATCTTGACCTTTAAAAAGCTAGTTTATTTTAATGATTAGGTGTTTTAGTATTAAGTTACAGTGTGTCTAAGGCATTTTCCCAGGGAGTACGTTTAGTGTGAGGCTATTAAATGTTTGCTTTCGACAATAGTTGTATTCTTATTTTGATAAGCAAGAACTTCCAAAGACAAAAGTCATGGTGCTGACAATTCAGACATGCCGAAAAGAATCCAAAATATGTTCCTTTAAGTAGAAAAGTGAAATTCCTAGACATAATTAAAAAACAAATACATTTCTAAAACCTGTACTACTTCTGTCAGTGAAATTATGAAAAAGCCATTGCTGTCTGTAGTTTCTCTGAATAGCCATTTCAGTATGCTAGTAAGTTATATTTTGAGACTGATTTTTCTGGTCATTTCTGCAAAAATACTACTTTTAAATTCTTTTTCCCCTAATCTTATCATTTCTCAGTTTAAAAGCCTATGATTGTTTCTCACCTTGATTCATACCCATCTTCCCTCTCTGAAATTTTCCATGGTCTAATCTCACCCTGGCGCCCCGTTCTACCCACTGGGACTCTGCTAGAGCTTCCTAACTGATTCCTACTTGTATTGCCACCCCTATTCCTGTCTGTGGAAAAACACAAACATCTTAAGATGCAGATTGAACGTGGCCCCTCTTCTGCTCAGCACACCTGATACATCAGCTTTGTCCCTTTGGTTCTGTCAACCTTGATGATTTCCCTCACCTGGCTGTGGTAGCTCTAACACTGATCACACGTCATTCCCTTAGAAATAGCTTTTACTCCGCGCTTACTCCTTAGCTTGCCCACACCTTTTCCTTTTTATTGCTTCATGTAATATGCCACTATTTTTGTTATTGTTTACCCCAAACAAACTGAGCTCATTGGAATTTGGTTTGCTTGGCTGACTTCTTAAGCTGTGGTGGGATGTTAGGGAAGTAAGAAGAGCAAAGTGGGTGTTTACCAGCCCTGTCATCATGTTCTTTTCCTCTGGGACAGCATCTCTGGGGCTGTCACACCAAAGGAGAGGCTTTCTTTGGATCTTATTCTCACCCCCTGTCTTATCTGTGCTCCTGAGAAATGTGGGGAAGGGCCTGAGTAGACCTGTCTAGGTCCCACTGGGTGGCAGTGACATTGGGGATCAATGAATCTAGATAGACCTGGGGGCAAATACTGTTCTGATTTCTCTGAACACATCTGAATGATTGTTCTTTTATGTGATGTTTGGGTTATATTCAAGATCCCATTTTCAAGCATATAGATGGCATAATGTAGAATCAAATGTGTCTTTGGTTTCTAGGAATTATTCCTAACCTCTCATGTATGTACTTTCTGTTCTAGCACGTTTGAAGCCCATATGCAAAGCTACCAGGGCAATGACCCACTCGGGGAATGGGAAAGGTTAGTGTGTATTTATTTGTTTGTTTTCTTTTAAACAAAGGAATCATATGCTACCCTGTGGAAAACTAATATTCATATTTTTCTAGCTTTATAAAGTGGGTAGAAGAAAATTTTCCTGACAATAAAGAATACTTGATAACATTATTGCAACAGCTAATGAAGGAATTTTTAGATGAGAAGAGGTACCACAATGACTCAAGATTCATCAATTATTGTTTAAAATTTGTGAGTATAATTTCAGGTAGATAACTAAATATATGTTTTACTTTTGGTCCCCCTCCCTTGTTAGAATCATTTTAGACTGCCTTTTCCTATCAATTTCTTGGTTACAGTCATGAATTTTTTAGAAGTTACATAGTCCGAGATATGTATTTTAAAGCCTTAGCTTCCGAAATATTGAGGAATCAGTGGTATAATTTTAAAATTCCTCTTTATTTCGTATATGTGTGTTCCAACATGAGATAGGAACAGAAAGTTAAACGAATTGTTTGATTTTGATACGAAATGTGGTTGAAGCTGGTTGTGGAGGCTCACACCTTTAATCCCAGCACTTGGGAGAAAGAAGCAGGCAGATCTCTGCTCAAGACCAAGACTGGTCTACATTGTGAGTTCCAGGCCAACCAAGGCTGTATATCAAGACCCTGTCTCAAAAAGGAAAAAAAAAAAAAAAAAGGAAAGAAGAAATGTACTTGAGAGAAGGAAAATATAAACTCTTGGATCCTAAGGTCTCTGGGAGTTTAACTCAGACTTATAGTACAGAAGGAGAAGGTAGTCTCAGCCTTTATGTTTATATTATGGCTTCTGGTTTAGTGTTTTCATGGGACTCCTGAGTGTTCGAACAAGTGGGTCTCTGACTCTCGTGCCTTCTCTTGGTTTGTCTTGTCCAGCTTTGACGTGGAGTGTCAGGTCTCACGTCCAGGAGTAGTTGACCAACAAATAAAGGACTCCACAGTTTTTGGTGTGCTTTTATTTGGTTACAGTTTGGGTTTTTTTTGTTGTTGTTGTTCTTTTTTTTTTCTTTCCTTTTTTGTGTTTTTCTTTTTAGTCATTGATATATTTTGTTTTCTAGGTTTGGGGTTTTTGCTGTTGTATTGGGTTTTTGTTTTGTTTTTTGAGAAAGAACTTAAAGTTGTATGAGCAGGGAGGAAGAGAGGATCTGGAAGGGCTTAGGGGAGGGGAAGAATATGATCAAAATATATTTAAATTTAAAAATTGTTGCAAACAATACAAATATAATAAACACGTTTTTAAAAGAATTTGAAAATTAGTTAAGATTTGTACATCATGTACTACAGGTAGAATAACCCCTAGTGGGAACATGTTTTTAATTAAAGTATTGTTACCAAGGCCAGGTGGTGACTGCACGTGCCTTTAATCCCAGTACTCAAGAGATAGAGGCAGGCGGGTCTCTCTATGTGTTCAAGACCAACCTGGTCTACAGAGTGAGCTCCGGGATAACCAGAACTGTTTTCACAGAGAAACCCTGTCTTGAAAAACCAAATTTAAATAATAAAATGTTATCAGCTATTTAAAAAAAGGATAGAACTTTTTCAATTTAATCTGAAATGAAAACTTGGGGCTATGAATTCTAGTAGTAAAATCATATGGAATAGATAAAGTGAACATGAAATTGTTCCTTAAATTATAAAATACTATAATTAAAGGCACCCTGTGGAACTTGAGTATCCTCAGGTTAAGACTAAAGCAATATTTCATGTAATAAATCATTATAGACCCTACTATTTTGGGAAGTACTGTCATAATCCTTTAATATCAAGGAAAGAGATGATTTTTAGATTCCCCATCTGAGAACAACATATGTCTTTACCTATACAATATATTCCTAGACTTTCGTGGAGACTGAACAGTGTATGGCTGACTGAGTTCTAGGACAGACCTAGCCTAGCAGTTTGGTTGTCTTGTATTGATAATTATCGTCGTGTTATTCATAATTATGGAATAGAGTAACAACATGTAAATGATGTACAATGTGTGGTCTGAATAATTGGTATATAACCTCTAATATTTATCATTTCTTATGTGTTGAAAATCAAACCCCTCTCTGTTAGCAATTTTGGAATATAATTATCAACCATAGTTTCCTAGTAGAAGCCGTTCTCCCTGTCCTAGCTGTCCCATATCCATTAATCATCTCTGTGTACCTCACTGTTTTTGTGTGATTCTGCTCTGGGTTTCTGTAGGCTGAGTACAACAGTGATCTTCATCAGTTTTTTGAGTTTCTGTATAACCAGGGAATTGGAACCAAGTCATCCCCTCTCTATATAGCCTGGGCGGACTATCTGGAAGCCCAGGGAGCGCTGCAGCATGCCAGTGCTGTTTTTCAGAGAGGAATTCAAAACCAGGCTGAGCCTAAAGAACTAATAGAGCAACGATACAGGTAGTATCAAAATATATAACTCATCTTTTCCTTCATGTGTATTTTTGTATCTGTCTACTTTAAATAACTCTAAGTCATACTGGATATGTGTTGTAGATCTGAATGAAGATGTAGAGCTTTATACTGTTCTTAGGATGGTGTGTGACAGATTTTATAATGTCACTCTAGACTGCAGAATTGTGAGACAACACAGGACATCACTTCAGAAGAAAGACACATACAAGAGACAGGACAAATTTTTCCCTCAGAACAGCCCATTAAGTCATAAATAGAGTTGTCCATTCATGAAGACAGACCTCCCTTGAGTTTTCTATCTTGATTTCTTTGCGATATTGTAATTGTTTCAGATTATAAAATATGTGAAGTAGTAGTTGAACATTTTTTAATATTTATTTATTTATTATGTATACACTATTCTGTCTGTGTGTATGTCTGCAGGCCAGAAGAGGGCACCAGACCTCATTACAGATGGTTGTGAGCCACCATGTGGTTGCCGGGAATTGAACTCAGGACCTTTGGAAGAGCAGGCAATGCTCTTAACCACTGAGCCATCTCTCCAGCCCCGTAGTTGAACATTTTTGAGTTTTAATATCTGCATTCTTGGTTCATGGACCAAGTAGATGTATGTGTTTGATGAATTTGAAAAATATTAACATAAACTGTGTAAAAAGAGGACTTTTCTAATACATAATTTTATTTCTGTAGTTTAAAGCAACTTTGAAATTAAGTTTTTCATTTTCTGTCTTTATTGCCTGTTGTATTTGGTTTCCATTTCAACATAGATGTATATTAAACTGTAAAATTAAAATATATATTTATATGTTTTCTATTATTATTTAGTCTATTCCAGGCACGTCTTACTAGAACCCATTTGCCAGCTCAAGGTAAAATAATACTTTTCTAAAATGTCTAGATTGCTGAAAATTTAGTCTGTAATTTTTGCACTAAATGTTTTTTTGTTTTGTTTGTTATAAAAAAAAGGCCTCATATAGTATTTATTGAAAACCAAAAGCCAAGTTACTGTTTTGGGTAATAGGAAGACACTCTGATAATAATCTCACAAAACAACTTTGGATAGCAAGGGGACTGTGTCTTAGCACTGTAATAGAGCAAACCTGCAAGCAAAGCTTAATGAATTTACCTCAAAAAATGATAAGCCTATATCTAAATATAGTGTAATGGCACATACCTATAATCCCAGCACTCAGAAGGAAGGCTAACAGAGAAGGAACATAAGTTTTGAGGATAGCCAGGGCTACAAAGAATATACTGTCTTATTTAACTTTATTTTGTGTCTCTTGGTATGAAGGTGTTAGATCTCCTGGAACTGGGTTAGAGACAGGTGTGAGCTGTATGTGAGTGCTGGGAATTGAACCTAGGTCCTCTCTGGAGGAGCAGTCAGTGCTCTTAAAATCGCTGAGCCATCTCTCTAGCCTCCCTCCCCCTCCAGTATTCTGTCTTAAAAAAAGAAAAGAAAAAATCATCCTCAAGAGAGGATATGCTGGATTCCTCATCTTTCCAGAATTGAATCAAGTAGGCGTAATGTCGCTTTTTATTTCCCGTTTTTGTTTTGATTTAACTGGGAGCTGATTTTATTTAATTTTTTTTAATTTTTATTTAAACAATGATTTTTTTTATTATTTTACATATCAGCCATTTTCCCTCCTCCCATTCCCTTCTCTTATCCATGTACCTGCCCCCTTCCCATCCATTTCTCCATCTCCATTGAGAAAGGTACAGACCTCCCATGAGCTTGCACAAAGCATGGCACATCAAGTTGAGGCGGTACCCAGTCCTCCCTTTATGTAGAGGCAGGGCCAAGTAATCTAGCATGGGGAATAGGTTACCAAAAGCCAGCTAAGCACCTGGGAGAGGTCCTGCTCTCACTGTTAGAAGCCTTACTAAGAGACCAAGCTTCATGATTGTTGCATACATGCAGAGGACCTATGCAGAGGACCTGTCCCAGGCAGGCTCCCTGACTGTGGGTCCAGTGTCCATGAGCTCCTGCAAGCTCAGGTCAGCTGTCTCTGTTGATTCCCCTATCATGACCCCCCTGGCTAGTACAATCCCTCCTCCCTTCCCTCTGAAAGACTCGGAGCTTAGCACAGTGCTTGTCTGTGGATCTCTGTCTTCTCTGCTTCTATCAGTTACTGGATAGCGTGTCTCTGATGGCAATTAAGGAAGTCACCAATCTGCTACAGTAGATGGATAGTTCAGGCTATCCACCACTCTCCACCACTGCTAGGAGTCTTAGTTGGGGTCATCCTTGTGAATTCCTGGGGGTTTCCCTGGCTTGGGGTTTTTCCCTAACCCCGAAATGGGCTCCCACATCAGGATGTCTCTTCCCCTCTCCATTCTGCCTCCTACTGGCCTCCTGCACACAGCCCACCTAACCTGCTCCCTCTCCATCCCTCCATACCCCCAACCCCGTCCCCAGTTTACCTAGGAGGTCTTTTCTACTTCTCCTTCCCAAGGAAATCCATGCATCCCTCTTTGGGCCTTCCTTGTTATCTAGACTCTCTAGGGCTGTGGATTGTAGGTTGGTTGTCCTATACTTTATTCCTATTAACCACCTATGAGTGAGTACATACCATGTTTGTCTTTCTGGGTATGGGTTACCTCACTCAGAATGTTTTTTTTTTCTAGTTCTAGCCATTTGCCTGCAAATTTCATGAGGTCATTATTTTTTACAGCTGAGTAATACTCTATTATATAAATATATTACATTTTCTGTGTCCATTCTTTGGTTGAGGGGCATCTAGATTGTTTCCAGGTTCTGACTATTATGAATAATGCTCCTATAAACATAATTAAGCAAGTGTCTTGTGGTATGATTGCGTATCCTTTGGGTATATGCCGAAAATTGGTATAGCCCGGTCTTGAGGTAGATTCCTAAGAAAACGTCATATTGATTTCAAGAGTGGCTGTACCAGTTTGCACTCCCACCAGCAATGGAGAAGTGTTCTCCTTATTCCACATCCTCTCCAGCATAAGCTATCAACAGTGTTTTTTATTTTAGCCATTCTGACTGATGTAAGATGGTATCTCAGAGTCGTTTTGATTTGAATTTCTTTGATGTTGAGCAATTCTTTAAGTGTCTTTTGGCCATTTGTGAGTCTTTCATTGAGAATTCTTCTACTTAGATCTGTACCCCATTTTTAAAATTGGATTATGTGGTATTTTGAAGTTTAGCTTCTTGAGTTCTTTATGTATTTTGGAAATAAGCCCTCTGTCAGATGCAGGGTTGGTGATGTAATGACGCCATTTCAACAATAGTCACTGTCATCTTGTTTAAAATAACCACTTAGACTTTATATTCCATCTAGATAGCATCTTAACTTTCTCTAATATTTTTCTTAGCTGAAAATTAGTACATTTTTTGAGACAATTTAAAATGGATTGATTTTTTTAAAGTAATTTTTGTATTTATGTGTTAGATGTTTTATTTTATATGTATGAGTGTTTTACTTGCATGTATGTTTACACTGCATACATACCTATTATCCACATTCCCTGAAACTAGAGTTATGGATGACTGTGAACCACCATGTGGGTGCTGGGACTTATACTTTTGTCCTCTTTAAGAACAAATGCTCTTGGGCTGGAGAGATGGCTCAGTGGTTAAGAGCATTACCTGCTCTTCCAAAGGTCCTGGGTTCAATTCCCAGCAACCACATGGTGGCTCACAACCATCTGTAATGAGCTCTGGTGCCCTCTTCTGGCCTGCAGACATACACACAGACAGAATATTGTATACATAATAAATAAATATTAAAAAAAAAAGAACAAATGCTCTTAACTGCTGAGCTGTCTCTCCAGCTCCAAATAGATGTTTTAAATATAACATACCGAAAGAATAGTGGAATGTATTGTGTGCTAATTTTATTTAATGTTACTTTTCACTTATAGCTGCAACCTCGGAACCTCTGCATAGTGCACAGATTGTAAACCAAGTCATGACAACAAAGTCAAGTCCAGGAAAAAACTCCCCCTGTGTTCCTAAGAGTCTGGTAACAAGAACATTTATTTGTATGTTATATAGAAATAAGGAATGTTATTGGACAGCCATTCTGACTGTCTTTTATATCTGCCTTTGCATCTTATTCCATTGACCCTGTCTGCTGGGACTGACCTCCATTTCACCACCACTCCATGGCAGCTCTGAGCCTTTTCATCTATCTTTGCTCAACTCAAATATAACTTCTTGTCAAACCTAAGGACCCCTACCTGCCACACAAACGCTGTCCGCAGTTTCTTTCTTTTTAATACCCTCTGTTTGTTCTGCTGGCTTCTTTGTAGGCCCAGGAAATTCCTATTTTGGATCACATTTGGTGGTTTTTGAGCCCTGCTCTAGAAAAAAACCCAGAACCTCAAACATTTATGCTCATAACCTCAAAACAGAACTCTAGCATTTTCAGGCACTTCTTCTCTACTCTACATTCGACACCACTCTTGATATCGTATGTCTCGTCTGTTTGCCACTTAATTTTTTAATGTGATTTTTAAACTTTATTGTTCTCAAATTTGGGATGTGTCTATCTCACTCTCATAGCTATAAAAAATAAATACTATTTCTGCAACACAGCAGAAGATAATCTTATCATTTTTGCTACCAACCATTACATAGGTAACTGCATCTTTCTCTGCTGTTTCCATGGGGGAAAAAATAGCTTCCTACTTGTGCCTACTTTTCATCCCTGTAAATATTTTTGACCCATCTAAATCTCTTCTGCTTTGCTTGCTTGTAAACATAAAAATTCAGCTTCATGTTTCTTAGCATCTTTCTCTTTCATAGGACAGTCGTTCTTTAGGACTTTTTTGTAGTTTAATCCCATGTAAAGACATCTGTTTTGCTAATGCACACATTCCTAGAAGTAGAACATGCATGTCTAACTTTGATACAGATTGTCCCAATTTATATCTTACAGTGTTTGCCACCCTCTTTCTACTACTCTAAATTTACAGACAGATAAATGAGTGTTACTTCTGGTCATATTCCCCAGTCCTAGCTCATTGTATGATATTTGTGAAATATCAATGAATATTTGTTTAGTGGGTTATTGCTACTATTGGGAATTTCTGAGAGGAAAGCAACAGAAGGAAATTTTTTTTAATTTTTTATTATTTATTTATTTATTAAAAATTTCCACCTCCTCCCATTTTCCCTCCCACTTCCCCCACTCCTCCTCCCCCTCACTCTCCAGTCCTAAGATAAGTCAGGGTACCCTGCCCTGTGGGAAGTCCAAGGCCTTCCCCCCTCCATCCAAGTCTAGGAAGGTGTGCATTCAAACAGACTAGGCTCCCAAAAAGCCAGTACATGCAGTAGAATCAAAATTCGGTGTCATTATCATTGGCTTCTCAGTCTGCCCTCATTGTCAGCCACATTCAGAGAGTCCGGTTTGATCACATGCTCATTCAGTCCCAGTCCAGCTGGCCTTGGTGAGCTACCATTAGATCAGTCCCACCGTCTCCATGGGTGGGCGCACCCCTCGCAGTCCTGACTTCCTTTCTCATGTTCTCCCTCCTTCTGCTCTTCATCTGGACCTTGGGAGCTCAGTCCAGTGCTCCAATGTGTGTCTCTGTCTCTATCTCCATCCATCACCAGATGAAGGTTCTCAAGGATCCCATCATCCATCTCTGTCCTTAACTATGTTCTTAGGCCACTTGCATTACTTGTCTTTCCATATCTGTGATCACAATACAGACTGAAGGATGGTGAGACTCCTTTCTTCTCCTCTCAGATGGATCTTCTGGTACAGGATCAGGGCCACTTGCTGGCCAGGGACCTCACAGACAAAAGGACTAGCTTGCTGCTTGCAGACTCAGTGAAACAAAGGAACTCCTGCCCGGTTGCATTCACCACCCTGTCCCAGCCCCCAAACAGGCTAAGCTGGGGGATCTTATGACCCCGAAGAAGGAAAGGGGTTCCTGGGAGCAAGCTGGGATGGGATAGGAAGAGAGAGGCAGGGGAAAGAAGCCCCTGCAGAATGACCAGAAAGTTTAGGGGATTGAGGAATGTCTGTGCTCCCTTTCTGGGGCTTCTGCCGGCCAGTCATGAACACATTCACCCCTCCGATGGGTCTTGTGGTACAGGATCAGGGCCCCTTGCTGGCCAGGGACCTTGCAGACAAAAGGTGGAAATTTTATTTTCTTAAATTTAAATTAATTGTTTTGTTTGGGGGGGCCTCAGTTTGAAAAGCTAAGTAAAAATAATGCCAACTAAAGCTCCAACTATTAGTAGTTTTCATAAACATGTAAATCTACTTGCGTTTAAGAGGCTCCTTCCCAGGGAGCATTTTCAGATGAATTATGAAGTAATTTGTGTGAAGGTTTCTCATTGGTAAGTGAATGCTCATGTTTGTTTTCTGTCTTGTAGGGCTCAGAATGTTCTGGTGTGACACAATCCTCTTGTGATAACAAGTCAAATATGCAAGTACAATGAGTACATTATTACTTAAGTTCCCTTCAAGTTACTTTAGTGCACTGTTGTAAGTGGTGTCTTTCTCCCCAGTAAGGAACAAAGAGTGATCATGATTTCCAAATCAGAGTGCTCTGTCAGCTCATCTGTGGCACCCACGGCTGACACTCAGCAGGTTGTTATGTACTGCAAGGAAAAGCTTATTCGTGGGGATTCAGAATTTTCCTTTGAAGAACTAAGAGCCCAGAAATACAATCAACGGAGGAAGCATGAACAGTGGGGTATTTGCACTCTTATATCACGCTTTTTTGTATGTGTCTTTTTAAATGATGATTAATCACATAACTGAATGAAAAGACAAGAAAATGTCTTGAGCTTTTCTCAGAAGCCTAGAAGTCTTTGTTAGACACTAGCCTCGCAGCATGCTTTTCCACAGGCTCAATTGCTGAACTGATAACACCACTGACAGTTGAAACAGCGCTACAGTAAACATCCTTATTGGTGTTTTCTTTGCATTAGTGAAATGGATAGTGTTTCCATATCATGTATGTGAATTTGAATCTCTACATACAGTAGTCCTAAATTTGTAGAGCATTTATTTGCTCTTTGAAAGGATTTAATTGAGAACTGAGGTTAAGAAGAGATTTTCCAAGTTTGCATCTACTTTAAACAAAACATGTAGAAGTAGTCTTCTGATCAGCACGCCAAAGTTATTTATGTTTATGGAACAAATACTCTTTGTTCCTCATAAGGAAATGTACCTTTGCACTTGGGTTTTTACTATAACGTAGGCCTTAGAGACCGGAAAACGAACCTTTGTTCTCCACTCAGGGTTCTGTGCCCTCTAGGTTATTTGGACTACGTCTACCATGTGAACCTTTTCTTCATTATCTTTTTAAAGATGTTTATTTAAAGTTATGTGTGATGGGTTTGTGCATAGAGTACAGTGTCCTTACAGGCCAGAAAAGGGTGGTAGCTGCCTGATAGAGGTGCCAGCAACTGAGCTGAACTTTGCAAGAGCTCTCCTAACTACTGAGCCATTTTTATCCCTATGTTCCTTATTTTTATATTTACCAACCACAGAGAAAAGTCAATATTTGTGGAGGACCCATTTTGAGTTGGCCATAGATAGTTTTCTTTCATGTGCCACAACTTATAGTCTCAAGGCAGACTGATTTGTTTGGAGTGTGCCCATATTTGATGTTTATTGGAAATAGAACTATCCAAAGTTTTGTTGAAACTCTGACCTTGTACATTTTATTTCCTAAAGAGGAGACGCTGGAAAGGTGGCTCAGCATTAAGAGCTAGTATTGTCTTTGCAAAGGACCTGAGTTCAGTGCCCAGCACCCATTTTAGTTGACTCACAACACCCTGTAACACACAGCTCCAGGGGGATCCAACATCTCTAGCCTCTGTAGGCACCATCACATACATGTACACACACACACACACAATTAAAAGCCACCAAGTATGACTATCTCAGTTCTAATCCTAAGGCAACATGGTAGGAGGAGAGAACCAGCAAGTTGTTCTCTGACCTCCACATTCATATCTCCCTTGGGATTTGTGCCCTTTAATACTTTAATATGTTTTTGAAAAGTCCCTAGAATTACATTTTTTAAAATCTGAAGTGGGGAATAATAGGAGATTGAGAGATAGCACAGTCAGTACAGTTCTGAGGATGTGAGTTTGATTCCCAGGAATCACATTAAAAAGACAAATGTGATGACACACTCTTTTAATCACAGCACTCAGTTAGCAGAGGCAGCCTAGACTACTCCTGGGGCTTTTTGGAGCCATATATACATGTGCACGTAAACACAAGCACATATACAAATATGTTACAAAATAATTTAAAAAAATGAATGGATAACCATTTTCAAGTGATTTACAGTACAGTATCATTGTTTTATAAGAAGTGTTCAGTATTAGAATACCATTGCTAAATATTATTGATCACATAACAGGTTTTTGTTGTTTATAACATGATAACCTATATTTAATAGTAACAGTGGTGAGGACAGGTAAAGATTTCGATTAAAAGGTGATGTAAGTTTCAGTTCTAAAATCAAAAAAATATGGAAAATTTTGATTTAAAAAGTATACTAAATTGTGAACATTTGCTCATTTTGCATATAATACTCTGATGAAATTTTGAGAGCAAACCGTGCTTTTTTTAATGTTTTTTAAAGTTAGTGAAGACAGACATTATATGAAAAGGAAAGAAGCCGGTGCCTTTGAAGAGCAACTGTTAAAACAGAAAATGGATGAACTTCACAAGAAATTGCATCAGGTGGTGGAGTTGTCTCACAAGGACTTGCCTGCTTCCCAGAACAGGCCTGACGTATGTTCACGTTTTTCACTACTGTAGCTTATCCCTAATGCTACTAGCTGTTGCCCTCTGTGCCTGTTTCTGTAGTTATTCTAGTTTAGCTAGGAATCATACCAAATTTTAAAATAATTTGATATAGAAAGATATATAAAATTTGGAATTAGCCAGACTGTGGTGGCGCACACTTTTAATCCTAGCACTCGGGAGACAGAGGCAGATAGATCTCTGTGAGTTCAAGGCCAGTCTGAGCTACAGAATGAGTTCTAGGATAGCCCTATACAAAAAAACCCTGTCTCGAAAAAACAAAAGAAAAAAAAAGAAAAAGGAAAAGAAAATGGATTGAGCAGTGAATATTAATAATATTAATAATATTCTCTATGCAATAGTCCTGGCTCTCCTGGAACTTACTTTGTAGACCAGGCTGGCCTTGAACTCACTGAGATCCCCCTGCCTCTGCCTCCCAATTGCTGGAATTAAAGGCGTGTGCCACCACTGCCCAGCCTGAGATACTTAAATACTAATATTATAGATGCCAATTTGTTTTTCAGTGGTTAAAATTATAAGATGCTGGGCTTGAGTGGTATTTTAGCCAATAGAGGTATTTGCTGTATAAGCCAGATGGCCTGAGTTTGATCCCAACAACACATATAAAAGAAAAGTCAGATATGGTGGCACACATCTGTAATCCCAACTCTCATACAGAAATTTTCTGGTTGCTTGTGAGCCAGCTAGATCGGAATATGTGGTACAGAGAATTGAGACCTTAGCCCAACAAATAAGAGGGAACCAGCTCCTAAAAGTTGTCCTTTGACTTACACATGTATGCACCTACACACACACACAAATAAATAAATAAATATTAAAAAATTTAACTATAAGCTTTTGGTGTGTCCTTGTTTAAGAAGCTACAAGAAAACATCACAGAGGCTAGTTGCTGTGCTTTGAAAAGCTGTAATGACTGATTAATAATATTTTTGTTCAACATGAAAGGTTAATGTTAATCCAGTATGCGTGGGACCAAATACATGCTCCCAGCAGGAACTAAGGGTTCCAAGTCTTCCATCCATCAGTCAGCAGACCTCAGAGAACTCAGGACAGAAACCACAGAATGCACCTTCGGTTCCTCATGTGGTTAATACTGTTAACAGTGCTTTGATGATCCCAGCTGCCAGCCAGCCAGCTCTTCCTGTTCCTGGAAGTGGCCAGTCAGTGACAGATTCCAGGTAAGCTAAATGTTGTTCTGGAGGGGATAGTGATATGCATTGCATGTATAATTTATTTTCATGATCTACAGTAATATATTGTATAAAAGATGAATGGTTCTTGTTTTTAAATTTTTGTTTGCTGAAATGATTCAAAATATTGGCATTGAATCTTTCACACTTAATTCCACACTTCTTTTATACTGTTTTTTTACTTTGTACTTTTTTCTTGAATTATAAACGTCAAGCAGTTTCTCACTGTACATTCAGAATATATAACTGTAAACTGAAAGTACTTACTGTCTTTTACTACATACCTATAGGCACTTTTACTGGCCTGAAAGTTATTTGACATATGTTCTCATGTTTTCTTTGTGTTCCTTCAGAAGTTATTTGGGATGTGTGTTGATAATTCTGTGCCAAAATCTATCTCCCAATATTTCCCAGTATTGAAGGATTTTTCTAAGTTTCAGAAATAATAATTTCTTATTTGTTTTACATTTTTGTCTTTGGTTGTTCATTGCTTATCTTGCAGTTTGATAGGAATTTGTAAAACTAAAAGTGATTTGTACTTTGCTTACCATTTTAATAAGGTTCCTTAAGAGAATTCTAGCAGGATTAGGCAGACGAGGTTGATTGCCCCAGTATGATTTAAAAGCAAGCTGTTATATAAGTGGTTTGATACCTTTTCCCTTCATCCTCACTGTTAATTTAAAATCTGGATATCACTAGTAGTTTCAGGTAACTAGTACAAGAAAGGTACTAGTTCCACTAATACACAGTGCCTGCAACTAGATCTTAGGCCTTTAATATAAACCATAAATGAAGTGCATTTGAATTTGCGAAACCATCATTCTGTCCTGTCACATGGAGGGATGATTGTTATTGTGCTGAAAGGCAGATCCAATGGGTCTCACTAAAATGTTCAATGGTTATCCTTATTTGAAAGAATTAATATTCTCAAAGGCAATAAATATTTTATTTACTTATACCATGGTCTTAAGCAATTTTATCCTCACCCTAACAGACTTAGCATTGTTGGCAATATTTTATTGTTTCTTGAGAGTTACTTAAAAATTCTAATATGTAAAGTGCTTTTATTCTTCAGTGTGTTTCAAGAGATTTCTCTTTCAGGTGTGTGAGTCAAAGTATTCATGAATTCATG
Organism: Microtus pennsylvanicus; assembly: GCF_037038515.1. Lineage (NCBI taxonomy): Eukaryota > Metazoa > Chordata > Mammalia > Rodentia > Cricetidae > Microtus > Microtus pennsylvanicus. Next base: position 105,850,059 of record NC_134580.1, on the reverse strand, counting down.
CCACAGAGTGGACCAGAAACAAAAGAAGGTAGTGTTGCATTATAATAATTTTATCCAACTTGTTTGAGTAGTCTTGGTTTGCTCAGTGTCTGTATTGTGACTGTGGTGTAGGATGGCCTTACTCTTTAGAAGGTAAGAATGATGTTATAAAGCCTCAGACAGTTTTTGGTCAAAAATAGAAATTCATTAAAAAAATAGAAATTCATTTCTTAGTAACATCTTCCTTTTTCAGAATCCTTTGGCATTTTTCTATTAAGCTTCTCAGTGTATTAATCTGAAAGGCATAGCATAGTTAGATGGGAAAGGGGATTAGTTTAATTAGTATTATATTCTGTTTGGAACCACAGTGGAGGCATTTTCACAGAAGATAATTTTGTTCATTAAGTAATAAAGTCACAGTTTGGTAATTCACTTCCCCTCTTTCTGTGACTGGCATCCTTTACACTAACAGTAGGAACGGGGCTATTTGAAGTAGAGACTTAATGCACCAAGACTTGGTTCACGCTGGCTAGATGCAAAGCATAGTTCTAAGTAGTTAGTGAGGCAGTCACAATGGAAAAGGGGAGGATTTCCATAGGAAAAGAGGTGTTAATATTAGGGTGGAGAGTTAGGTTTCAAAGAAGGTGGTTAGGAAGGATGGCTGGAGTAAGATTTAGTTGGGGGGGGGCTGGAGAGGGGAACTACTTACGCAGCAAACTCGGTGAACCTGGTTCAGATAGAATGAACAAGTGTAAAGCTTTCAGGCAGCAATATTCCTGTGTAAGCACTAAAGATGTCAGCGCTTCCAGATGAACAGGGGAAAAGAAAGAAAGTCTGAGCAAACATCAGCTGAATGAAATGAAAAACTTCCTTAAGATTCACAACATAGTAGGAGGGAATGATTTACAAAGTGATCATTCCCTCCTATATTGTGAGCTAAGGATTCTTTGCATGACAAAACTCCTACGTTGATGTAACCTTTATTTTTCTATAAAAGGACAGTTCTTGACCTTACTTCATGGTATTATTACAAAGATAAACATGAATATTTGAAAGCCCAATCAAAGATAATGGAAATAGTGATAATTATTATTGGTAAACTTTTAAATTATAATTACTGTAATCATGTGCCTTCTAATGTGTTCTGAGTGACATACTGATAGTAAGTACCTTTTGTCCCACTCCTTTGCTAGTGTGTGAAACAAATAAGGTTGCCAGCATTAATTCTTTTCACACAACTCCAAACACATCATTGGGAATGGTTCAAGCAACACCATCCAAAGTGCAGCCATCACCAACTGTGCACACCAAGGAAGCATTAGGTAAAATATTTTGTTTGTATGCAAATTAATAAAAACTGATTTGTAATCTTTGCCTGTTGACATATTTTTTTTTTTGTTTTATAAGGTTTCATCATGAATATATTTCAGGCTCCAACACTTCCTGATATTTCTGATGATAAAGGAGAGTGGCCTTCTCTAGATCAAAATGAAGATGCATTTGAAGCCCAGTTTCAAAGTAATGATTTATTTAGAAAACTATTAAGTACACAGTATCACAGGAAGTTGCTATATATTATCAAGATTTAGATGTGGCCCTGCCTTTGAATAGTGTGTCATGTAAGAGCAAGGAATGAATACATTTTGCATGTGACAGTTTGACAAGGTTACAGTGTATGTTATATTTGTTTGGGTTTTTTGCTAAGTTGGATTTTTTTATTGTTATTTAATAGTGAGTGCTAAAAGACAAAAGCATCATGGGTAGGAACAGTCAGGAAAGTAAGTTCTCAACTTGAGAGATGTCTAGGTAGAGTTTGGAACCCAGCAGTGCTGGAAGCCAAAGATTATGATAAGGCTAAATAGAGTCTAGTTAGAATTGGGAAGACTGGAAATTAACAAATATTAATCCTTTTTCTTAAAGGACATGAACAACAACAAAAGTTCCCACAACTTTTGTGTGCTTTTATTGAAGGAGCTCTGTAGCAACATTATAGGAGGGTGGACACTGCTCTGTATGTGTCAGGATCACCACTGGGCTGTGAATCAGTCACTTCACCTCCCTGTACAGCAGCTTATGTCATTACCTAAGACCTAGTATTTTGAAGATTTCAGCACTTTTTCTTACAGGTAGCTGTAAGATAATAATGAGATGTTGTTTTTGTTTTCTTGTAGAAAATGCAGTATCCTCTGGAGCTTGGGGAGTTAATAAGATGTCTTTGCCATCTACTTTTCCTATTTTTGAAGATGGAAACAAAGAAAATTATGGGTAAAGAAAGGTCTATTTAAAATAAAGTCAGAGGGCGGGTGTACATGTCATCATCATATGCTGTAGAGGGCCTTCAGGACTTGAACGTTGTAAGGCAGTGAGGAGATAGGGTGGTCTGGACTTGGGTGCATGAGTTCCAAGACAACAGACCTCCTGTAACAGAAGCACAGCTGAAAAAGAAAGGCAGTCTAGTTAGAAGTTGTCAGAGAACAGATGGATCCATAAAGTACAGGGCCAATAAAGTAGAACAGAAAGCGGCTTATGTTGAGTCATAACTACAGAGAAAATGTAGAACACCTCATTAGTGAGACATCAGGTATTTTCAGGAACAAATGAAGCTATGTGAGTTATAGGCATCTTGGCATGGAGGACCTTCATACTAAGGTAGAAGGGAGACAGCATGACCAGCTTAGAGTGATATCCATATCTAGTATAGATACTATAAAAAAAGATTTAGAATGTTACTTGTTACCCAGGACATCCTACTGGTCAAAGTCCTTGTTTAATTTGCTTCTAAAATTTGGAACCCAGTGTAATAAAAATGCCTTCTGCTGACAGTTAATTCAGTTTGGACCCAGTTTTGCTATAGTTGCTGTAAAAGTAAGGAATCTTTGTAAGACCATTAACTCCTTACATAGGATAAGTGACAAATTTTTCTAACACTTTAAGCTTATTTATTTCATTTGTATGTTTTATGATTTATAATTATACAAATCTTTCTTTAGCTTACCACAGGCTAAAAATAAGCCCACAGGAGCCAGGACCTTTGGAGAACGCTCTGTCAGCAAATTTCCTTCAACATCAAATGTAAGTAAATCTCTGCTTTATCAGTGAAATAGGTCTTAGAATCTGTCCTTAATTTTACCAAATGATTATGCTCATCACATGGCATAAGGTATGTGCAACTTCTGGAAAATCCAATGTTGCATGAAAAATGTGTTCATTAACAGAATTGTATTCTATATTAAGTAGAGAAAATAAAAATAATTATATGATCCTTACCTCTCAAGGCCATTCCTTTAGGTTGGAGGTGCCACCCAGGAGTATATGTTTTTTTTAGACATAAGAATTGAGATCTACAGTGGGATATTAGTGAGAAACCCAGAAAACTGAAGAAAATAGATCAGTACACCACAGCAGCCAAGCGTCAGCAGTTCATTGACCTGCAGTGTTCTTGTATGTCAGCAGCCATTGCATCTAGACTTTCACAATAGGCCTGAGAATTCCCCATGTATGCTCCCTGTCCATACCCTACATTCCCCTGTGACGGTGATGCCCCAGGAAGGATTCCTCACTGTTAATTTCCCATTCTGAGACGTGCTGCTGAACCCTGGCTCCCTGTTTTAAGTCCATGATAGGTTCTTCTCAATTAACTGTTGTGAGGCTCTCAATCTTTTGATGAACTGCTTAGCCTTACAATTTTCCAAAATAATAGACTGGATTTTAAATTGAGTGCCACTCTTTCAGAACTACATTTTGTTGGATTGCTCTGCTACATGGTTTAGCAAACAAATAAAGGTACATTTCTATATATGCTGGTGCTGAGAAGAAACTGGTGCATTTATAACTGTCCAGTTTTTCTTTCATTACTGGAAGGAATGGTGGAGTTTGTTTTAAAAAATGTGGCCAGGCATGGTGGCACACACCTTTAATCCCAGCATGGCAGAGGCAGGTGAATCTCTGAGTTCAAGGCCAGCCTGGTCTACAAAGTGAGTTCTAGAACACAGAGAAACCCTATCTCGAAAACCAAAAAGAAAAAAAAAAATGTGATGTATAAAAAGTATATGTGGAGGGGCTGGAGAGATGGCTCAGTGGTTAAGAGCATTGCCTGTTCTTCCAAAGGTCCTGAGTTCGATTCCCGGCAATCACATGGTGGCTCAAAAAGTATATGTGGCATTTTAAGAACTGAAAGGATTTATGAAGTTCAGTTCTGATGAAACTTTAGTTCTCTTTCCCCACAGATTCTAAAACTTAGCCTATAATTATGTTCTTAAAGAAATGTCTGATTCTATAGGCCATGTCAGGGTAAATAGAAGATGAGCCTGGGGTAGCTTATGCCAGAAATTAAGGATATAATTGTTTGGGTTTTGTGTTTTTCTGAAGTGGGATGGGCAGCACAGCAACCTACTAAACAAGTCAGTGATCAAACCTGGGACGATTTGAAAGAGAAAATAGTAAGGTGATATTAAATTATAACCTAAGAAATAGTGAATATCCATATTCATACAACAGGATAGAAAGAACAAATCTCCCTTACAGAAGCATTCAAGGAATGTAGAAGGTCACCATTAGAACACTAAGATTGGAACTGCTATAGGCAAGGCCCATGGATGACTACTAATATCACTGAGAAGAAACAGTCTGCATAGCTCCCAAGCATCTTTTCAAAATTATTAATTACTATATTGGTTTAATATTTCTCTAAGAGGGCCTATGAGATGGCTCAGCAGCTAAAGGCTTTTGCCACCAGTTTGAACGACCCAACTTTGATCCCTGGGACTCACATAGTAGAAGAAAAATTGACTCCCATAATTGTCCTCTGACATTCCCTCCCATGAGAGCTGGTACATGTGTGTACCAGGTACACACACAAACAAGTAAATGTAATATTTCTTCATTGATTATGCCCTCTGAAAGGTAGGGTTTACTTCCCTTTCAGTATGGGCAGGTCATGGGGATTTACATTTTAAAAAAAAATGGGGAGAGGAAAAATAATTCAGTAAGGAAGTCTCAGGGATACCTGACTGATTGGGTTAACGTCACAAAATATGTTGTGTTTATGGCACATATTCCCAAAGTTTAATGCGATCGTCCCTGATAGTCCTCTCTAAAATATATATCCCTAGTATAAAAGCCTAAACTAGAGACACAGTCACAGGTCATTACCTCTATTCCAAAGCATCAGTGCAAGAAAGTGTGGGAAAGATCCACAGATGGCTGTCATCAGAAGCAGCTAAGTAGACAGCAACCATGTGCGATGTACTGACCTATGTTGGAGACTGGGGAGGAAAAAGAGAAATCAAATAACGGCTCCTGTTACTAGTATCACTTTGGTTTTTTTGTTGTTTTGTTTTTTACAATAAATCACATTTTAGACAAGATTACCATTAGAGGGAAAATAATGAAGGAGAACAGCTCTTTACTATCTTTGTAACTCTTCAAATTTAAAGAATAATGTCCAAGATAAAAATGTTTAATTGTTGCCGGGTGGTGGTGGCACACGCCTTTAATCCCAGCACTGTGTAAGTTCAAGGCCAGCCTGGTCTACAAGAACTAGTTCCAGGACAGGCTCCAAAACTACAGAGAAACCTTGTCTCAAAAAAAAAAAAAGTTTAATTGTTATGTGGCTCTTTTGAAGTATGCTAAAAACAAGAGGTTTATATATCTGTTTAAGTCCTTTTTTTTTTTTTAATTTTAAAATGTTTGGGGTTTTGTTTTTTGAGACAGGAGCTTGCTGTGTTGCTCAGGATGATTTTGAACTCCTAAGCTCAAGTGATGTCTTTACCTCCTCACTCTCGAGAGTTGTTTTTATTCCAGGACTATGTTAACTGCCTGACTTAAAGTGTTGATGTGTTAAATTTCATCAACAAAGCAGTCAAATTGCTTTTTTCAGTTCATCTTCTGTTGTAGGAAGTGCCTCACACTGACGAGCTTGTGGGCGATTCAGCAGAATGCAGCACTCGCTTCAACAAAACCCTGGCTCCCAGTTCTAAAACTACAGGAGATTTTACATCTGCTGGCCTGCTTTCATCTACACCATTCCACAAATTTCTAGCAAATTCAGTGCAGAGTCCAGAAGATAAAGGTATGTGCTGAATTATTTTACTATCTTCTACAAAAATGTAATATTTAGTATTATAGTTTCTTGAAGATTCTAAAGAGGAAGTTTAAAAATTGTAAAAAGGCTTAAAATCCACTTATGTATGTGTGTATGGTTTTGGTTCTTTTTTTCTTTCTTTTCTTTCTTTTTTTACGTTTTGTCTTCATAGTCTATATTTTTAAAATATAAACCTCCCTCCTCCCCTTCTACCTTCTCTCATGATCCCCACACTCCCAATTTACTCAGGAGATCTTGTCTTTTTCTACTTCCCATGTAGTTTAGATCCATGTATGTCTCTTGGGGTCCTCTTTGTTGTCTAGGTTCTCTGGGATTGTGAATTGTAGGCTAGTCTTTCTTTGCTTTATGTCTAAAAGCCACTTATGAGTGAGTACTTACTATCTATATTTGTCTTTCTGGTCTGGGTTACCTCATTCAATATATTTTCTAGATCCATCCATTTGCCTGCAAATTTCAAGATGTCATTTTTTCCCACTCTGCAGTGCTCTTTTGTGTAAATGTACCACATCTTATTTATCCATTCTTCAGTCAGGAGGCCTTTAGGTTGTTTTCAGGTTCTGGCAATGACATATATTGCTGCTATGAACATAGTTGAACACATGTCCTTGTGGTATGATTGAGCATCCTTTGGGTATATATGCAAAAGTGGTATTGCTGGGTCTTGAAGTAGGTTGTTTTCTAATTTTCTGAGAAATTGCCATACTGATTTCTAAGGGGGCTGTACCAGTTTGCACTCCACCAGCAATGGAGGAGTGTTCTCTTTATCCCACATCCTCTCCAGCATAAGCTGTCATCAGTGGTTTTGATCTTGGCCATTCTTACAGGTGTAAGATGAAATCTCAGAGTTGTTTTGATTTGCATTTCTCTGATGGCTAAGGATGTTGACCATTTCCCTAATTGTCTTTCAGCCATTTTAGATTCCTCCGTTGAGAGTTCTCTGTTTATGTCTGTACCCCATTTTTTATTGGATTATTTGTTCTTTTGATGACCAATTTCTTGTGTATTTAGACATGGACAAGTATAATATGCATAGAAAATCACGTTTGTCTGATTTCAAAAGAGAAGTTATAAAACTCCTATTAGTCCTCGTTTCAACCTCATGCCTAATGTAACCTTTATATAAAAGATATACATGTAGAGATAGCTCAGCAGTTATGAACACTGGCTGCTCAGTCCTCCAGGGTTTGGTTCCCAGGTTCCACAAGGAAGCTCCCAGCAGTCTGTAACTCCAATTCTAGGGGATCTGATGGCCTCTTCTGGCCTCTGCAGGTACTGCATGCTCAGATGCATAGACATAATATACAAGTAAAACACCCATATGCATAAACTAATTTTAAAAATATGTCAACACTGTACATTTGAATTTAACTCAAGTGTCACTACAATGAACACGGGTATTAGGTAATTTTCAATCTAAAAGGTTTAAACTGACATCCGGAAGCATTATGCCATTTGGATAACTGTCAGCTTACTAGCTAAATTATATCACTGTCAGTACTTTTTAGAAAGAATAATTGTTTACCAAAGCAATACTGAAGGTATTGAGATGGCTCAGCGGGTAAAAGTGTTTTCTGTCAAGCCTGACAACCTGAGCTTGATCTCTAGGACCCACATGGTAAGAAGAATGACTCCTACAAGTTGTCTTCTGATCTCTATGCATATGCTATGACATGCACTCACTCGAGCACACACACAAACAAAATTTTTAAAACAGTATTTAAATAACTGCTGGAGAATTTTACTTCACTAAATGAAAGATATTCTAATGGGATTATGAACCTAAAAACCTAAAAATTGACTGAGGAATAAGGATATTTTTTAGAGTACTAGCCCAGTATGTTTTATTCTTTTTCTAAAGCTTACAGAAGTTAGTTCACACATGGACTATTTTTAAATGCCATCACAAGTTTGCTACTCATTTTTTTTAAGTTCTTTAAATTGATAAAAACTAATGCCAATAGTTACTGTTCTTGGGGTCTTGCCGTTGTGGTTCTTAAATAGAAGCTAGTGTTCTAGTACTAATAAGTAGTAGTATTTGTTTATAAGCAACCATCAGATAAAAATTAATCCAGTATAACATTTGCCTATAGTAGTATTACATAGTACTAAACAACTTGGTAAAGTTTAGTCTATAATTCTGTCCCATCTACTGTCAATAAAGATGAATTGTTTGTTTTGTTTTTAAGTTAGAAGGAACAGTGATTCAAGTTCTGCCAGTATCTAAATCCATTCAGTCAACTAAATGCTTACAGCATTTAGTTGTTAAACTAAAAGACACACAAACCTTTAATATAAAGCCCTCTGGAAGGGTTGCAGCCTTTTGTTCTCCCTCTGTGTCCTCATAGCAGATTCTCCTGAAACAAGGTATACTTTGCCCCATGCCAGTAACTTTCAGTGGTCTGGTCATCCTGCATAGTGGACTTGTTATTTATTCTTTGAACCCTAAGTAACTTTTTTTTTTTTTCAATTCTGGTCTTAACACTTTGTACTACGAGAAAAAAAAAAACACTTTGTACTACGGTACAACAGTATTTTGAAATTGTAGTGAAAGTCAGTATGAAAAGGAGTTCCAGTCTTTGTAACCATATCAAATGGTATTTTGTCTACATGTGTATGTAATAAGTCTGTCTATAATTTTTTTATATTTCAGAAAATATGGTGGCTACACAGTATACACATGTGACTTTGGATTCTTGTAAAGAAAATGTGGACCTCTCAAAGGACAGAAAGCTTGGGTATTGTGTTTGTCACTCTCCTCTTCCATTGCTCTTTAAGATACAGTAATATACTGTATTCTAACGTGCTAAGGCTAATAAGATTTTATTCAGTGGTAGTTAATTCAGAAGGTACTGTTTGTTAGTGTAAACATGGTGATTTACCTAAGGACTTGGTATATCAGGGCAGTTAGAGAAGCAACTTGAGTAACAGACCCTGAGCTCATATTTTCTGAAATTCATTCCAGTATTCAAACTAAATCCTCTTTTTGAGGCCAACTATTGCAAAACTAAGAAAACACATATTTGTGCTTTACACACCCATTTAATTGAGAAAACCAGTGCCTTTTAAAGAGAAGATAGAATGTTTAAGCTTCTTTAGGTACTGCTACAAAAGTCAAGTCCCGTTGTATTTGATTAGGTTGGTGGATGTAACCAATACATAACATAACCCAGACACAGTGTTTATGCTTTCTGTGTGCTATGTTCTCTTAATCCTTGCAACAACTTGAGTTATGGCAATTACTCCGTTAAACGCTTATTGTAAATGAGGACATCAGGTCTCGAGGACAAAGTCATAGAGCTTCTAATTTGTGGAATTGCTGATAAAAAGCACATCAATTCCATGATACCACACCACCACCAAAAAAAAAAAAAAGACAGCTGAAAGCTTAAGTAATAAGGTAAAATATCATCTTATTTGACCAGTGGAGATATTGTATCAGAATCTTGTTGAATTGTAATATTTTAGTTTGTCTTAGTGTTGGAAAAGAAGCCCTTTTTAGAATGAAAAACACTCAGTCTTAATTACAGTAGTATTATTTAGATGTAGCTTTGGGTAATAAATTCATTCCCACAATTCCTGTTAAATACCAAATATACCACCTTACTTGTTTATCTAATACATTAAATGGCTTTGGTTTTATTTCTGTTTCTATTCATTATCTTAGTAGCTTGAGTATTTACACATACTTGTTTAATAAAAGTTATTTGATCAACTCAACCTGTGAGACAATTTTGAAATGCTGTTCTTAGAATGAAAGGAAGCTATTTTATTTTGGTCAAATATAATAAGACTTCTAATCACGTGAAGTGTTTTTTTTTTCTGTTTTCACACATCCAGTCCAACTCAAGAGAAATTTTCAGCATCTTTAGACTATCCTAGCCAACCTGCTGCAGGTGGTGTGTTCACTCAGGACGCAGTGTTTGGACTTGAGACTTATAAATGCACAAGCACTGACCTTGTGACCCTGGAGGACCTACCAGATGCCAGCACTGGACTCCAAGTTGAATGGATGCAGACTAGTTCACTTGGGAACGTCAATGCTCCAAGTATGCACACATGCTCAATCTTAAGAGTGCCATAAGAACAATAGCATGGGAAAGCTTTTCCATGAAAGAACTCAGTGTGGGGACGGAGTAGAAAATAAACTTAGACAGACTTGCAGCTACATCACAAAATAATTCACTACAAGCACATTTGAAATCAGTCAATCTATTTTAATCTTGAAAGGCACCAAGATCACTACAGTTAGAAAAAGGAACTAGGGGCCTGGAAAGATGGCTCATTGGTTAAGAGAACTTTTGACTGCTCTTCAAAAAGACTCAGATTTGGTTTTCAGCACACATATGATGGCTCACAACCATCTATAATTCCAGTTCTGGTAATCTGGAATCCCCTTGTTATGTCTTTGGGCACCAGGCATACACAAAGTGCACATATACATATGCAGGCAAACAAGTATACACATCAAGCAAATAAATCTTCCAAAAAAGCTTTTCAAAAAGAGTTCAAGGTTGAGAGTTTGCTATTTGTCAAACATATAATCTAATATTACCTTCACCCCTGTATGTAACAACAATTAGTCAAGACTGAATATTAAGAGATATCTTCCTCTGTCCCTTGTTATGCAGAAAGTCTTGCATAGTAACTGAGAACGTAAAATCAGGAGATAGACTAAGTTCTAAGGCAAGGCTCCAATTCCCAGCCTCCCCAGCCACATTATGGTGCTTCTCTTTAAAATGGATGTTAGTTGGAGAGATGACTCAGGTTGAGTACTTGCTGCTCTTCCCAAGGACCCAGGTTCAATTCCCAGCACCACATGATGTCTCACAACTGTCTGGGACTTCTGAGTCCAGGGAATCTGATGCTTTCCCATATACATATATGCAGACAAACAGGCCAGGCGGTGGTGGCACACACCTTTAAATCCAGCACTTAAGATGCAGAGGCAGGTGGGTCTCAGTGAATTGAGGCCAGCATGGTCTACAAAGGAAGTTCCAAGACAGCTAGGACTGTTACACAGAGAAACCCTGTCTCAAAAAAAAAAAAAAAGTTAAATATATCTTAAAGTGAAAGTTATACTAGTAACTACCTTAAAGGCTTACTGTAAGAACTAAATGAGTTACTAAATCTCAGAACTATGTTCTGTATATTCTAAGAAAGCAGTAACCATGTAGGAGAGTAGCCTTTTCAAAGCACCACAGATGGAATGTTTTATAACATCAAATTGGAGAGAAGACTTTGTCCTCCTTTAGGAATTGTTTTCCCTTTTGTGTACACGGTATTCTCGTTGATGCGCATTGTGTGTAGGTAGTGTACTTTGTGTATGTTAGTGGGGGAAACAGTGAAGAGTATATGTCTGAGCACACTAAAAGCAACTAAATAATAATGGCCAAGTATACTTCAAGGCATGGAGCTATAATTTTTGAAGGCACGAATTCTGCCACTCCAAATGAGTCAGGAAGCAGCTAGTTGATTCCCTTTGTCACAACTGGATAGTCTAAATTTGTAGACCTAACGTGACAATAATGACAATATCAATTTTAGCTTCTTTTATTATTGGATGCTCTAGGGTAAGATTTTTTTTTGTTTTTTGTTTTTCGAGACAGGGTTTCTCTGTGGCTTTGGAGCCTGTCCTGGAACTAGCTCTGTAGACCAGGCTGGTTTCGAACTCACAGAGATCCGCCTGCCTCTGCCTCCTGAGTGCTAGGATTAAAGGCGTGTGCCACCACCGCCCAGCTCTAGGGTAAGATTTTGAAAGCTTATTTAGTGAATGCTTTTACTTATTTATCTAAATTTCCTGTTAAAATATTTGAATGCTGAATTTTTTTTTCTTTTTTCTATTTAAGACTTTACTATTGAGAACCCATGGGATGACGAATTGATTCTTAAACTTCTGTCTGGGCTTTCTAAACCAGTGAGTTGCTATTCAAATACTTTTGAGTGGCAGTGTAAACTTCCAGCTATCAAGCCCAAGACAGAATTCCAATTGGGTAAGAATTGCATTGGGTAATAAAACTTTGAATTCTTGTTTATGAGAAATTTATAGTAACTCAAAGATTCTTCTACCCTTTCCACCTTCAAGAAAGAGTTAATACCTACAGTATTGAGAAATTTTGTTAAGATATGATAGTAGAATTGTGATTACTGTTGGGACAATCTATCAGAGTTAAAAATGCATGTACTCCAAGCTAGAGAGATGGCTCAAAGGTTAAGAGCATTTTCAGAGCCGGGTGTGGTGGCACATGCCTTAATCCCAGAACTCAGGAGGGGAGAGGTAGACAGATCTTTGTGTTAGAGGCCAACCTGGTCTACAAAGCAAGTTCCAGAACAGCCAGGACTGTTACACAGAGAAACTCTGTCTTGAACATCATCATCACCACCACCAAGAGAGCAATTTCAGGAGACCTCAGTTTGGGTTCCTGTGCCCGTATTCAGCAGCTCACAACCACCTAAATAAAAAACTCTTCAAAATACAAAATTGGTCTAACCATCCTAAACTTTTATAACAACACAGTTATGCTTTGCCTTTCTTATTCTCCTGTAAAACATGTATATTTTCCAAAAAGCTTTACAGATTTCTACATAGTCTTCCTAATACCTCAACAGTTGTGCAGAGCTGGCACCACAGGTAATGGAAGGGCCAGTACCCAAGGCCACACATAAGTATACTGGGCCATCAGAGCTGCCCTCACCCGTTTAGAGAATTTGTAAGGAGGCACTTTTGTGGCAGATGTATGTTTTACTTTCATTTAAGTCTGGGAAAACTTCCCCAGATTAAACCCATTTTAATTTATTAAAAGTAGTTCAGGCACCAGGAATTCTTCACTTGGACAGTCCTTATGGCTTTTTGTCAATTTGACATACTTATCTTCCAAGGTTCTTTCCTAATCTATGTGACTCACCTTCTTGGAGAAGGGGCCTTTGCCCAAGTCTATGAAGCTGTTCATGGAGATGAGAATGATACCAGAAGTAAACAGAAATGTGTTTTGAAGGTAAATGAAATGAGTAACTTCTTGTATAGTGTATATGTAAATTTTAGAAGTTATCTTCCGCTGTCCACTCCCCATTAAATACTGATGTCAATGAGGCCTTAGTCAACAGTTAAACAGCTATCCTACGAAGACTCTTACCACTAAGATTATCCTGCCAGCCCTATACTGCTGATGAGTGCTTAGCTTGTCCTCGCTTTTTGTCAACATCCTTAACTGGGAGGAGTTGCTTTCTTGCTATTCTTTTACAGAATATGGATAAGGATATGCATAGCACATACCTGATTTGATTTGTAGGTTCAGAGACCTGCCAATTCCTGGGAATTCTACATTGGGATGCAGCTGATGGAGAGACTAAAGCCAGAAGTGCATCACATGTTCATCAAGTTTTATTCTGCTCACTTATTCCAAAATGGCAGCATATTAATAGGGGAGCTCTACAGCTATGGGACATTACTAGTAAGTAATTTTCATGACATGAACATGAAATGCATGTACATTTCTGGTTTTTACCTGTATTATTTTTCACAATTGGAACTTTTATTGGGATAGAAAGCAGGCATAAAGCCCTTGACTTGAAATTTCATTAATCTTCTGCAGCCAACTTAGGATACCATTTGCATTATTTCTAGAATGCCATTAACCTCTATAAAAACACCCCTGAAAAAGTGATGCCCCAGGCTCTCGTCATCACCTTCGCTATCAGAATGCTTTACATGATTGAACAAGTCCACAGCTGCGAAATCATTCATGGAGACATTAAGCCAGATAACTTCATACTAGGACACACGTAAGTGTAACACTTGAGTGGAGTTCTTCCCTAACATTTCATTGATATCCCTTTGTTATTTGTGCTTATATTATTTGTTGACACATGCTTGTTTGTATTGATGTAGATTTTTAGAACAGAATAATGAAGATTTAGCTACTGGCTTGGCGCTGATTGACCTGGGTCAGAGTATAGATATGAAACTTTTCCCTAAAGGAACTGCATTTACAGGAAAGTGTGAAACATCTGGTTTTCAGTGTCCTGAGATGCTCAGTAACAAGCCTTGGAACTACCAGGTATGGACGGAAAGCAAAAGGTTTGAAAACATTACACTTACTAGACTTTTAAAATGAGTTTAGAGCTTCAAGTAGTTTGAACTGGTCTCTTGGGCACTGAAGGAAAAGTAGAACGTAAGGCTGAAGAAAAAGAAATTCTACTTTTGAAGAGTCTTCCTCTCTTAATACAGATTCTGTCAACAGAGCAGAAAAGCAAATACATTCTGTGAGAAAGTTTCAGAGTTTTCAGCAGAGTGAATTATTAGTTGACAATTCAGGAAGATACTGCTAATTAGGATAAATGTAAAGTTTTTGAGCCTGCTTTAAACCAACTGCCCAGTTTCCAGATAAGATCTGTGGCTTCCAGAAGACCATAATAAAGGGGGCACACAAGTGAGGGCTTTATATCTAGTTCGTTACTCCCAGTAATGCTTCAGGTAGATAAGTGCTGTTCTGGAGGTGGATAGTAGACATTGTGCTAACCACAGATTTGGACCATGCTAGAGTGTTCTGTTCTGTTATATAGATATCACACAGAGGCATTGATGTGTAGTTACACAATAACCACCAGAGTCCCAGAGGATAGAATTGGGGGAGCTGCCAAACTGAGAGATTGTTGTGTTTGCACCAAGTGAAAGAGCAGAGGATTTCAGAATTCCATAAATGTAAAACCCTATGGTTCTTGAGCTTCTAAGTTAGAGACCTATTTAAATACTCACACGTAAGTTACTGTTTACATTGCATATGTCTGTTGTCTTCATAGATTGATTACTATGGAGTTGCTGCAACAGTGTACTGTATGCTCTTTGGGACGTACATGAAAGTCAAAAATGAAGGAGGAGTCTGGAAACCTGCAGGTCTTTTTAGAAGGTCGGATATTGGCATTGGTACTATAGTAATAATAATAATAATAACAACAGCAAAATAGTTGATTTTTATCTAGCTAGAAAATTAGCCTGGGTAGTAGATTTTGGTAATAGAACATAATCCTCACATTAGGCACTGATCAAATCTAGCATTCAGTGCCTTGTAAAACCATTGAGAACTGACTGTGTGGGTTAGCATTCTGTTCTTGACTGTTTTTATTTACTGTAAGTGAAGTCAATGTTGGCGAACCTTGGGGTTTTGTTTTCTTGTTTATGTAAATGGGAATGATGATGATTCTGCTTTGTTCAAATTTTATAAGCAAAGAAAATAATACAGGTGAAGTGGTTTTGTAAATTATAAATAAAATGAGGTAACCTGTTACAAGGCAGGGTTTTTAAGCTTCAGCCCTATGTAACTTTAGTTTATAAAATACTTAAAGGTTAATGATTCGTTTGGAGCTTATCATGTCAGCATTGTCCCTTAAGTAACACTCTGTAAACATACCACTGGCGGTATTGACTTGAAGCTGATTATTCTATACACATATGTTTCCATATATCATATTAACTTTTTTTGAGATATAAAAACATATACAGGGAAAAAAATCTCTCATGTGTTAGCCTAATGGAATTTTACATGTTTATTCCTTCCTGAAAAAGATGTATAGTGTGAGGTTTTCCTCATTCTCCCACCCACTCACTATCAAAGCAGAAAAGGAAAGAGTTTGCAGAAATTTTATATACATTATGTACAGTAGATTTGGAACCCAAAAGAAAACTTAACAACAGTTGTCCTTTATTCTGTATGGAGCCATCAAATTCAGCAAGTACTTCATTCACATTGTTTCCCTTGCTCATTATCAAAGGACCAGAGGGTCCAGAAGGCCTCCGTCTATTGCCAGAAGCATATAAAAAAGCCAGTGCTTCCTTCTCAGTTTCCATCTAGAATGGCATTTTAGTATGTACTGCTTTCTCTCCAGGGCCTTTTCTCCCTGTTTTGAAGTTTTTGTTTTTGTTTTTGGCTAAGACCCCTAAGTGTGAGCTCTGTCCTAAAGAGTGCAGCCACAGCCTCTTTGTCTAGATACCTTGCTATATATACAGTTAGGCTTATCATAACCAAGTACTAGATTATCAGATTCTGGCAGTGTGGTATACAAGAAGCCAAATGAAGGCATATTTTCTTTAAAAGATGATTTTTCTACTAAAGAACTATTGCTCAAAGACTATTTTATATCATGTTATTAGAACAGCATATATTTTAGACATTTGGTTGGGTTTTTAATTCCTCCTATGTATGATAAATTCTTGGTTTGCTAAGATGCAGACAGGTGAGGGCTGTTCTTTTAACATGTTCACACCTGTGGAAAGTAGATGCATGAACAGGTTGCTATGTATGTTAAAGTTGCATTTTTTCCATTGTGATATTTTATCTCTTCAGGCTTCCTCATTTGGATATGTGGGAGGAATTCTTTCATGTCATGTTGAATATACCAGATTGTTATCATCTGCCATCTTTGGATTTGTTGAGACAAAAGCTGAAGATATTATTTGAACAACAGTATACCAACAAGATTAAGACCCTACGTAATCGGCTAATTGTGCTGCTCTCAGAATATAAGCAGTTGAGAAGATAAAATATGGATATGGACCTTATCCAAAAACACTTTGTAAATTTAAACTCCCTCCCACATTGAATCCTGTTTTTTTTTCACACTTTTATTTATGTATGTTCAAAAAAATAAAGTCCATAAGGTATACCATGTGTTGTTATAAATATTCTAATGAAATTGACAAAGGACACCCATGTGAAGCAGGCCAATCAGTTGGGTTGCTCTTTGTGTACAAGTTTTCATGAGAATGATTCAAATTTAAATGCATTCTAGAAATCACCTTTCTAAACATTGAGCTATTTAAGTCCAAAGTAGGCCAGAAGGACTTAAAATGTACATTTAGTTAGCATATCTTGGATTAGGTTTCATTATGGCACTTTCAGACAAAATTTGTTTTTGTTGATTTTTCTCCCCCATCCTTCTGACCTGTTCGTACTCTTAACACACCCTCCCCCCATAGCTTACTCTCTGCTTTCATATCTCATCTATCTGTGTCCCTTCCTCAATATCTCTTTTCCTTCTCAAGGTCTTTTAGTTTCAAAGCTACCGTTACTGTTGGCCCCACTTATATGCATATAAACATTATAAGTTAGGGTCTGCACATTGAATATGCTATATATTTACCCCCATCTGAAACATAGCTGGGAAAGTTTTTCCCCATTGTGTGCTGTCTCTTCACTCTGCTGATAGTTTTCTTTTCCTATGTTACTGGAGTTCTATTCAGAAAGTTTTTGCCTGCATTTATGTTTTGTTGCTTTAGTTTTGCTTTGCTTTTGGTTTAAGATAGGGTCTCTTTAAGTAACCCTGTCTGGCATGGAGCTCATAGAGATTTGCCTGCCTCTGTCTCTCAAGTGCTGGGAGTATCTGCAACTAACTCCCATGGTAGTTATGCCAGGGTCCACAAGGCCCTGTTCCTGTGTCACTGCCACATATATCAGGCTTTTGACTTGTTTTGGCAGGTAAATAGCATTTCACTCTAGTCTTGATTTATATTTCTAAGAGACATATATCCATGTATTTTTTTTTAATTTGGCTAGGCACATGTTTTGTTTTTGTTCGTTTTCTGTATGTCGTCTTTATTTTATAAGACATGTATATAACTTCAAATTATCCTAAATTGGCATCTGTGTTTTGACTAAAGATTTCTGCTTCTGTGAAGAACTTATAATTCTGCTGTATAGACTGATTCATGGTCTTAAATGGCATTTGACTTCTATGTCTTAAAATGTTATCCTTAACTGAAAAAAGAAAAGGTCTAGTTTTTTCAAAAACTAGTAATAGTTTAAATATTTAAGACTATATTTTCTGGTTTATTTTAAATACCCCCCCCATACATTTTTTCTTAGCTGGGAGCTTGAATATATGAAACCTGTTGGTTTCAGCTGATTCTTAGAAGTTTCCATATTACTATCGTTTTGTTTTGGGGGTGGGTTTTTTTTGTTTGTTTGTTTGTTTGTTTTCAAAACAGGGTTTCTCTGTGTTGCCCTAGCTGGCATGGAGTTCAGAGATCCACCTGCCGCTGCCTCTCAAGTGCTGGGGATCAAGGCATTTGCCACCACCACCCTGCATCATATTATTGTCTATATGAAAGCAGTGTGTATCGTGTGTCATTCCTGTTTTTGCCATATCTTTGTGTTAATGGTTACTACCTAGAAAATGATGTTAAATAATGGTGCAATGCTCCTGGACATTCTACTTCAGTGGGAAACCTTCCTATGTTTAACTATTAAACTACAAGATACTCTCTTAATATGGTTATTTTAAATTAGTATCTATTGATACTGTTGGTTTTCTTGCCTGAATTTCCATCTGTATTGATCCAGCTGTATACTAACCCCCTTTATTAACGACATTTGCACTACTCTGGAAGGTCAGTGCGTGTGCAGTAGGGGAACCCAGACAAACCGGTCTGTCCTGGACTCCGTCAAGGTAACATCAGAAAAAAGCCTCCATCGTATTGTAACTGCCGGTGTATTTTAGATTTGCCTTGATTTAGGACTTTTTCTGTTCTGTAGAACTGTAAAACTTAATGAAACTACTTCTATGTTTGAACATGGAGTTGGAGTACCCTAAATCTGTATTCCCAAGCCATGGGCACTCATAATGGCTCCAGAATAAACTCTTACTTCCCTTAAAATGAGAGCTGTGGTTATTGCATTGACACTGGTAACGTGGAAGCTGATTGCATAGTGACTTGATAACATCATGTGTACTGGGATAAACAAAATATTAAAGGCAATTGTCTATATTCGTTCATTTATAATGTGTCATTACAAATTTTCTCTTTATCATTTTAAAATAAAGTTACCAGAAAGCTTAGTTATTCAGCTGCTAAGGAAAACGAACAGAAACAGATGACACCAACTCAGCTATGATACAAGGCAATGTCTAATGTCAAACAAGAAATGTGGAAGAAATGCGGAGCCTATCCAGAAATCAGGGCAGTCTTTATTATTATTATTATTAAAGATTTCTGCCTCCTCCCCGCCACCGCCTCCCATTTCCCTCCCCCTCCCCCGATCAAGTCCCCCTCCCTCATCAGCCCGAAGAGCAATCAGGGTTCCCTGACCTTGCAGCATGCTGCTCCCTTGTCTTACTCATGCTTGGGGCGGGTCTTATACCAGCACTGCGACATTTGATCCTTTCGCCTTTCCGTAGTTCACTCTACATTCCTCCTTGCTGCAATGGCGGACGTGTCAGAGAGGACGCTGCAGGTGTCCGTGCTAGTGGCTTTCGCCTCTGGAGTGGTCCTCGGCTGGCAGGCGAATCGGCTGCGGAGGCGTTACCTGGACTGGAGGAAGCGGAGGTTGCAAGACCAGCTGGCGACAACTCAGAAGAAGCTGGACCTGGCCTGAGCGCGCGCGGCGGCCCAAGCCCTCCGGGTCCTCACTCCCCAAGTCCCACGCGGCCCGGATCCGGTGAGCCGCGCGACCACACGCCCGGGGGAGTCGCCTTTGCACGGCTTGCAGAAATATTGTTTGTTCCTAGACCTCAGAGAAAATAGTTTGGTCTTCTCTAGATACTTACTCTTCGGGTGTTACAGCGAATGTTTTACCACGTGCGATGCGTTGCACCGTAACATTTAACTTCGAAATGGAAAATACTAGGCAGAAAAAGGGGGAGGGCGGGACAACTGTGAAGTATTTCACGCCCCAGCCTACCCCACCCCCGAATTCATTTTTAATGTGGCTTTGAAGTTTTTGCAAACTTAAATTCTTTTTTTTTAAATATTTATTTATTATGTATACAATATTCTGTCTGTGTGTCTGCAGGCCAGAAGAGGGCACCAGACCTCATTACAGATGGTTGTGAGCCACCATGTAGTAGTCGGGAATTGAACTCCGGACCTTTGGAAGAGCAGGCAGTGCTCTTAACCTCTGAGCCATCTCTCCAGCCTGCAAACTTAAATTCTAAATCTTAAGTTGTTGGTAGAAAAAGTGGATGTCAGTAGCCTTACGTTTCATAGCTATCTGTAGTTTTCTTATTGTTCATGGTTTACTGTCACGGTACAGTAATTTGAATTTAAAGATTGTGTGTTACTGATTTTTTTTTTCTTTCTTTTTCAACAGCTTGTCGAAGATGGATAAAAAGCACTGGAAAGAAAGCATTTCTTCTTGCACTTTATGACTCTATTTTTAAAATAAAAAGATTAAACAACCTTGAATCTTTTCCCTCCTCACAAAGGAAATGAATATTTTGCCTACCATTCAGTTTGCTGCAGCAAAAGATCTGGAGCCTGAAAGTAGAGGCCTTAAGGAATCTTTCACATCCTCGGTACAGCCTGGAGGCAGCTCTGATCCAGGGACCATTCTGTGTTCCTTTTCTAGATGTAGTCAGAAAAGATAGGAGCTATGGCAGATGACTGAAGTAAACATTATAGATATTTGCACTTTGAAGAATAAAAGTTTACTACAAACGTTGAGTGTAAAAACTCTTTATGTCTAAACATGGAATGTATGTGTGAAAGAGAAACCTTTGAGTAGAGCTTAATGATAAACGCCAGTCATAACGAGTGCCCAAGTTCCGGGCTGTTTATTTATAAGATGCATTTCTGATGTGCTGTCCTCATTTTTAAGAAAATCAGTTTTGAGGT
The DNA here is from genome assembly GCF_037038515.1 of Microtus pennsylvanicus. Taxonomy (NCBI): domain Eukaryota; kingdom Metazoa; phylum Chordata; class Mammalia; order Rodentia; family Cricetidae; genus Microtus; species Microtus pennsylvanicus. The sequence continues at coordinate 105,829,375 of NC_134580.1, read as the reverse complement.
AACCCAGACCCAGAAATTATCATATGTACTCATAAGTGGTTTTTAAACAAAGCAAAGAAAACCAGCCCACAAATCACAACCCCAGAGAACCTAGACAACAAAGAGGACCCTAAGAGAGACATACATGGATCTAATATACATGAGAAATAGAAAAAAACAAGATCTCCTGAGTAAATTGGGAGCATGGGTACCATGGAAGAGGGTTGAGGGGGAGGGGAGAGGCAGAGAAAAAATGTAGAGCTCAATAAAATCAATAAAAAATAAGCAAAACAAAAGAAAATCAGTTTTGTGTCTCAGCACTTTAACATAAGAAAGTTCATTCTTCAGGAAAACCCCACTGCCCATTTTTCTAGGGTTATTGTGCCTTTTTATTTCTAACTTTGTTCTTATTCTGTGAGTCCATTAAGGGCTGAGATGTTGGCTCTTAGAGCTCCATCCTGTTTAGTTGGCTGAAGCTTTTTGGTCAATATTCCTCACCGAGACTTAGTTGAGGATCTTTGCGGTAGAGTAAGTAGGAAGGTGATGGTATTCATCTGTGTGGGGACCAGAAGTGCCTACCTATATTGCACTCTGCCTTTTCTTTTTCCTCATGTATGTGGAGTATGTGCCTTCATGTACATATGTTCACATGTGTACGAGTGCATGTGTGATTATGTATGTAGGTATAGACCCAAAGTTGGTCAGAGGGACTGCCACTCCACTTGGTACATACATAGTCACTTTTGCAGCAGGCATTTTAACCATGGATCCATCTCTCCAGCCCTCCCCTTCTTTAACCAGAGGCCCTCACTGAAGCTGGGAATTTGTATTTGGCTGGTCTGGTCTCAGCACTTGTGTTACAGACTGCCCTGTCCACCTCATCTTTTTACCTAAATGCTGGGTGTTTGATGCCAGATCTTCCATGTGTAGTGGGCATTTTCCTAATTGAGCTCAAAAGGCTACATGACTGGGAGGCCTTGCCCTTGTCCCCCATTCCCACTTCCTTGCTAAAAACCATTAGATTACATTCCTAAAGCTAGCCACTAAGATCTATGTAACACCCTACTCTGTGTTATACCCTCGGTACAGTTCGCGCGCCAATGTACCTTACACGAGTTGGGCAAGTGCCTGGAGATTGAAAGAACACACAAAGAGACCTGGGTCATTTGAAAGGAGATCAGCCGAAAGCCGTTTATTCAAACTTGGGGAAATCCTTATGTACCTAACTGCTGCACAAGGACCTCCGCCCAGGCAGCTGGGAAATTACCATACCATCAATGGAGTCAATGCCCTACAGCTAATCACCAGGCGGGGCAGAAGGAGCACAGGAACAAACAGAATGCTTTGTCAGCTGAACAGAAACTGTCTTCAAGATGAACCCCAGGAACAAGGGTAGACCCGAGCCCTACAGGTCTATTTCCTTATTTGGTCACTTTCCCCTGAGACTAACTACCATGATTCAGCTATCAAGTATTGAAGTCCAGCAGCAATCAAAAGCCCCCTTTAACATGCCAGTCAAAATTGAACACCTCATCTCAACATGTAGTTTCCTCTTTTTACCCTTACAAAGTGCCAATTGCCTAAGAGCCAAGTCTGTCTCCTCTCTAACCAGAGGCAGTAGTCCTTCGTCAGCCCCGCGTCCCCCCCCCCCCCACCCGGCCAGGACAAATACCCCTCCCTTTTCCTGTGAGAACTTCATCTGATACTGGTCCCTTTAGAGACATCTCTCCAGCCCCAGGGTAGGGGAAGTTTTGTAGTCTTTGAGGCTTAGTTAGTGTGTGTTTCATTTTGTCCCAAACTGAAAATTCGAGGTTAAACTGAGTTGTGACTGGACCAGCTCTACCTCTTGGCCTGTTCCTCGAAGACCTGGTATTTGCAGTAGTTTTTGTTATTTTAAATTTTATTTGTATGAGTTTTACCCAAGTGCATGTCTGGGTACTACATCATACCTGGTACCTGTAGAGGCCAGAAGACAATGTCAGATCCCCTGGAACAGGAGTTACAAAGTGGTTACAACCTACCATGTGGATGCTTGGGATTGGACCCGGGTCCTCGGCAAGAGCAATTAATACTCTTAACCATTGAGCCATGTCTTCAGCCCTCTTTTCTCATTGCTTACATGCAGCATCCAGATACACTCCTCCTTTTGTGTCACCTCTGGGCATCCCTCTCTAAACATGTTGGTGTTCTATGCCATGCTAATCTTATTTCCTGACACTACCTGTTTGTGTTGTTACGTCCTCTATGTCCCTAACCTTGTAGTGGACCATTCCCCTTCGACATTACTTGTGTCAACATTTCTTTTCCTTCTACCTTCTCTGAAATGTATGAGGTTCCATTTTCTCCCACACGGGAAAACTGTCTTCCATGAAGATGGTACCTCTGTCTTAGTCAAACTGGAATCAGTAAAGTAGGAGCCAGAAGGCGCAATAACAGTCGGATACCTTGAGAATAACATACCAGATCGCCCACTGGTGAGCCTGGATCATCACCATTCCTAAGTCCTGGGTTGCTGTAGTGGATTTTGGGAATTGAATGTAGAGGGTTGAGTCTCACTCGGGAAATGCTACCACATTTCCTGTGAGTGAACAAAATGTGGGTATTCTTGAGAAATATCTATTTGCCCATAGGCTTGCTGCACAAGACAGAATAGCCACCCCCATAGAATTCAGGGTGGATCACATGAAAACTCTGGAGAGTCACCAGCAATATCCCAAAAGGCAAGAATTTAAAACCACCTCTGGGCCAAGTGTGATGGCACACACCTTTAATCCCAACACTAGGGGGAGGCAGAGCGGCAGGCGAATCTCTGTGAATTCAGGGCTACACAGTAGGCTATTTCGAAAATAAAACCGCCTAGAGGGTGACAGCAGGCAGCGAAACCCCTGAGTCCCACAAATCCCACAGGAAAGCTCTCGCAGCTCAGGAGTTTATTATAATTAAACTATTTTAAGAACTCGTTTCGCATGCGTCGGAGAGCTGTATAGAACAGAGAATAGTACGAGGTCGTGATAGGGACGAGACGCGCAGTCAGGGACTCCGAGGTACGTCTCCACCCCTAGGAATCCAGAGCAGTTGTTTTCAGGCAGTTTAGCGAATCCCGTGGCGCTGGGTGGCGGCGCGGGCTGATAGCGTCATCTATCTGAGCTCACGCGTTGGTTTCCCTGGCAACCGGCGCGGTCCCGCCGGCGGCGCCTAGGCCGATGCTCGCCCGGCGGCCGCGGGACCCGCTGCAGGCGCTAAGGCGCCGCGGGCAGGATCTAAAACTGCAGGTAGGTGTCGGGGAGAAGGGCTCCACATCCCAGCCGCTCGCCAAGACCCGAACGCCCGGCGGCAGCGTTTTAACCCCGCCCCCCGCCGGAGACAAAACCTCCAGAAAGCCTTGTGAGTCAGCTAACGACTCACCAACCCCCTCTCATCCTTCCCGCCCGAGTCTAAACTATCCAGTTCCACCCCAGTCCTGCGCCACTCCTTTGAAAGTCATCACTTTCTCAAAGGCAAGTGTAACAGGTGTCAACGAATAGACTTAATACCTGAGGTCCGATAAACGAGCCAAGGACAGGATATTAGTAATTTAAGAAAAGTTAATTTCAAGCCGGGCGGTGGTGGCGCACGCCTTTAATCCCGCACTCGGGAGGCAGAGGCAGGCGGATCTCTGTGAGTTCGAGACCAGCCTGGTCTACAAGAGCTAGTTCCAGGACAGGCTCCAAAACCACAGAGAAACCCTGTCTCAAAAAAACCAAAAGAAAAAAAAAAGAAAAAGAAAAAGAAAAGTTAATTTCAAAGGAAATCAATCACTTACAAAAGAGGTAAGATCTCAAAGATTTTACGTCAAAGCTCAGTGCTGGGGAAGACGTGATGGAACAGGCGATGCTCAGGTGTATAAGCTACATTTCTGGACAGCAGTTTGACAAGATACAGCAAACATTGATTCTCCTAGGCTGGCTGATTACATTTCCAGGAATCTACCATTTGTAATAATTTAAAATTGGGATGAATATATAAAAGTGTTCACCACATTTTTTTTTTTGCTTATAATGGGAAAAAACGGGATATGAATAAATGATCAGTATTGGGGGATGGATTAAGCTAATCCATAGATGGATTATTGTTATTACAGGGCTTCTCAGTTCTTGTCTTGAGGGGAAGGGTTTAGTGGCAGGACTCAACACTTACGCAGAAGTTTGTATAGCAAAATAAAGCATATCCTTCAGAGAGACTGGAGAGGGCCGCAAGAGCCGGAGACCAGCCTGGGCTTCTCCCATTGTAGATTGGAAACAAGTTTTAAATGACCCTCTTTCTCTCCTGAATCGTGGCTGACTGGACTCTCGTTTTGAGGTACTTATGATGATGATTCTGTAGAAATGCCCATGTGTGGGGGTGGGGAATGTCAGAATCACAATGGAAGCGTTATCATGAAGTCTGATTTTTTGGAGGACGGGGCACTTTGTTCTGGTCCATGTGTGGCAACTGAGAAAGTGTTCTGCCCTCCTTGGCTCTGTTACAACGGGAACAATCTAACTGCAGCTTCAGAATATTTAACCACAAAGGGGCATTCTGACTGCCAGGAGACACAGCTACCAAGACAAGGCTGCAGTTTCCCTTGGTGATGTCATTTCCTATTCCTTATCGACTTAGTACTGTCGGGTGGAATCTGATAGTGCTATGAAGAGATTTTTGCTAGAGCTTTTGGGGTTTGGGGGTAAATATTTGTGGTAAGAGATCAAGTTAGAAAAAGAATATAAGGAGCTGGGGAGATGGCTCAGTGGCTGAGAAAACTGGCTGCTCTCCCAGAGGCCCCTCATACAGTTCCCAGCACCCGCACGGTGGCTCACAGCTGTCTAACTCCTGAGGAGCTGATGCCTGATTCTGACCTCTGAAGGCACCACGCATGCATGTGGTACACGGCACATATGAAGGCAAATACTCACACACATAAAATAAATAAATATGAAAAGGAAAAAGGATGTAAAATGGAATACACACTATTTCAATAACATTTGCTATGTATAGTAGACAAACATATAGAAGGAAGCAGGACAGAATAGTATATAGGGCAAACTGCTAGTGGTTATTGTTTGCCTTTATATAATTTTTTCAAGGCACTAAATTCCTGTTACTCTTAAGAACCAAGGAAAGGGGGAAATGCTGTGATTATATTATAATCTCAAAAAATAAAAGAAGTAATAAAATAACCAAATAAATTACAATTAATGGATTGTTCATTTGTTTTCAGAAATTCTTATTTTATCTTAGTTTGATTATGTAACTCCGGCTGATCTGGAACTCAATAGATAGACCTGGTTAGCCTTGAACTCACAGAGATCCTCCAGCCTTTGCCTCCTGAGTGCTGGGATTAAAGGCAAGAATTATTACCAAGAATTTTTTTTCACTAAATAATTTATTTAATAATCTCTAACAGATTGAGAGGCTTACTGGAGTTCACAAGTCACACAGTTTTGGGCTTTTGTTTTAAAATTGCACAATTTTGTATGTTTTCATCATAAAGAAATACTTTTGAGAATATAGATATGATTAACCTGAACTTCAATGTTTATGTGTATTTAAACATCATCCTTAAATATGTATGTTTCCACTCTAGAGGCAGTGGGACCCGGGAGAATGGAGCCAATAACTCAGGTGGACTAAAGTCTCATGCCATAGCCAACTTCATTCAGAACATCAGACAGTTTATACTCTGGGGGGGGGGGTTCAGAAAGGTCACGTGAGGAAAGTTCTCAGGAGTTCAGGCTGTACACAATCACAAGGACAAGCTACACCTGGAGAAACGTGTTTCCATAGAGGCCTTTGAATAACCAAAGCTGAAATCGATTCACTCCTAGCCGCTACTCCTGGGAGGAGCCTGAGAACACATTCCAAGAGTAACTCCAACAAAACCAACTGTCAGAGACACCGCTTGGATAGTCCAAGCTGTGATTTTGACGATAGAGTATTTGGCCTCCTCCTCTAATGAGGCAACACAGGTGATTAGGGTGTGGACCCCGGAATCATCCTTTGCTAAGAGGAACTTAATACCAGGGTCAAGGGCACGGGCAAGTGAACCAGCACGTAGGTTCATTACCAGCCAGGTGGTGGCTTATGTCCAAGGTTCCCCTGGACATAGTATCCTCATATGTCAGTTAGGAAGACAGGGCAGAGTAATTGCGATTTTCCTCTCTGTTGTTTGAGACATTTAGGGTATGAGTGTAAACTGAGATCTTCCATTGAGCCAGAAAAACCATCCTGTGTCATATGAGTCATGAGGAGTAACTCATCTTTTCATAAGGATATCTTTATTTGTTTTCATTCTGATTTGGCCTACATGGCCGAAGCTGATTAGACCTGCACAGCCAGAGGCAGAAGCAGCAGGCTTCTGGCAAGTCTTATTTCCCAGCATGCGACTTACTTTGCTGGGATGACCTGTGCTCCATTCAAGGGAACTTCTTGAGCATGGACGTCCTTTCATGCAAGTGTATTATAAATAGAATTCATTTAACTTAAACATTCAATTTTTCATAACCAATTTTATATACCATATTTTAAATATCATTTTACATTAAACAAACTTTTAAGTTTACCTCAAACTTGTTTGCTGTTGGCATACTTGCTTTAGGCTTAATTTTGTCAACACACAGAACAATCTATGATGGGAGATAAAATTGGTCTCTACCTCCAAGCTTGTTTCTGGAAATGAATTACATTTGTAATAAGCATGACTGACCATTAATTTGTATATTTTAATTATCTTCAACAATATATGAGAAGTTAGTAACTTTTATAAAGTTGAAATTTTATAACTATCTGTTATAAAGTTTGAACCTTAAAAAAATTTAATTCTTGAACTTTAACCATAAATACAGTCCACAGAGAGACTGAGGACCTCATTGTTATGATCCTTTTATAGTGCGCACTTATAAAATGCCAGTTTTCTTTTCTTTTTTTTTTAAATATTTATTTATTTATTTATTTATTTATTTATTTATTTATTATGTATACAATATTCTGTCTGTGTGTATGTCTGCAGGCCAGAGAGGGCACCAGACCTCTTTACAGATGGTTGTGAGCCACCATGTGGTTGCTGGGAATTGAACTCAGGACCTTTGGAAGAGCAGGCAATGCTCTTAACCACTGAGCCATCTCTCCAGCCCAATGCCAGTTTTCTTATGTGACTCAGTTTCACCAAATAGCTAAAGCTTAACAAAGATAGCAAAACTATCATGGTTTTTTCTGTATGACCCAATTTTAAAACAAACCATCTTAGGAGCCTGGTGCTGCATCCTTAGTAAAAGGGGATACAGTGATAAGTAGAAGGACATCACATGATCACCTTAACCAAGATGGTGGTAAAGTTACACAGCAGGTTCACTTCCTGATGAGGTCACCAGCCAAGATGGCTGCAAGCCATCACTCCAAGGTGAGCCTGTTAGGACTCCTTATCTAAACAAGAGTTTAGACAAAACTTTTTTCTTCTAAAACGAGAGTTAAAGCCAGGTTACATACATAGTATGCTATAGCAAATCAAGATTCTCTAAACATCCTCCTTAAAGCGCAGTCAATGAACTTAGAATTCCTAAAGTACAGAAAGTTAAAGTCTCACCAAAAGTTTTAAAGATAGTAAATAAAAGTACGGAAAAGTGGGGAGAATTCAGAGTTACTCACCTTGCCGCTTGTAACCTCCCCAGGAATGCAGTGTTCCTTTCCCGGCTGTTCTGGGTTCCTCTCTTTTCCCTGTCACAGAATCAGGTGGCCTCCCTGACCCAGAATAGAGGCTTTGGAGGAAATTTAAAAACAACAACAACAAAACTTGGATCTGGAGTAGACGGGCCAAATTCCAACTCCAGAGCCAAGCTTCTCAGTAGAATAAACACATGAAACAATTTTTTAAATATTATCCATACCCAAAAGACATTTGAATCTTTCTTTGTAAGACTGGCCTGGTGACATACATCTCCATAGCCGTTTGCATGTGTCTGCAGATGGATAGACAACCTGAGGTGCTTTTACCCCTTAGCTCTTACAAGCAAGATGCAAGCAGGATTTTCCAGACTTGAGAAGACAGACATACAAGTAGAGGGGAAAAAGCATAAGGCAAAAGAATTTCATGTTATCTCAGGAATAATTGTAAAGCTGCAAGTTTGGAGGCTCAGCTGAAATTGTGGGCATTTGGGCTCTGGGTGTGGTTTTAAGCCAGAGCCTTGAGAGAGATTTACATGAGCTGGGAGTTTTGTGGGGGAGGAGGCCTTGCCCACACTACCATTCTGTTTTATGGAATTGTTTAAATCAGTTTAGATATTGAAATTCAAAAGTTCCAAATTTGGGTCAGCAATGGCCATTTGCCCAATGTATATGGAGCCAGATTTCCATTGAAGGTTGAAGAAGAATTGCCAGTTTCAATTCTATAGGAAATTTGGAATAGATGAGGGACCAAGCAAAAACGGATCAATATCCAATCACTCAGAGCATCTTCCACGTCTCAAAATGACCTAACACTTGGGAAGGGGTTGTCAGTAAGATGAGAGAAAAAGGGAAGAGACAGAGAGTGGAAAGAAAAGACAGCTTGAGAGAAGCAGGTGACCCTTCTCCCGGGGCCAGAGAGCATAGGAGAGCCAGGGAGGCTTGGTCATGGGTGACCTTGAGTAGCTAGTAGGTTGCTAACCTGGATTTCCTAACCCGGGTTTCGGGCATCATTATATTAGGTGATCTAAAGCAGCTGTAGAGCCATGGAAGGTGGAAGGATCGACTTGGACTGGTCTTAGGCGGGACCATGCTTATTCACAGCTAGGGAGCATCTTTGTCATTCATGTGTGCAGATGGCCAAAGGCCTACAGAAGAAGATGGCATGGGCCACGTCAAGATGGAAATAACTTCCGCAGGCCACAGGGGAAGCTGGGGAATGTGATCTTTCAGCAGGAAACTCTCAGTTGCCATTTTCAGGATTATTTGATCAGGAGACAGATTGGCTCAGGAGACCTACTCTTTAGATTAGATATATACATATATATAATTTGTGTATATGTGTGTGTATATATATATATTTGAGATTATAATTTCCCTTTCCTTCACCCCATCCTCCTGTGTACCACCACCACCCACCTCCTCTGCTCCCACTATCTTTCTCTTTTTGCCTCTTTTTCTTTAATCATTGTTACGTCTGTGAGGGTGTGTGTGTGTCCCTAAATATATAAATACAGCCTACTCAGTCTGTATAATGTTACTTGCATGTATACATTTTCAGAGCTGACCATTTGGTATTAGATGGCGTTGGTGTGCTCTTCCCTGGAGACAAACTATTCCTCCAGCTCTTAGCATTCCTTAGTTGTCTTCGTAGTTCTTCGTAGCTCTTCGTAGTTCACATCAGCATGTAGGTGCAGGAGTTGTGTTGTCGTGTATCGTTTGGAACGGGGCTCCACAACTCTGCGTTTTTATCTCGTGGTTTTCTGTAATGGTCTTTGGGTTGGAAAGAAGAGTCCGTGGTGAGGGTGAGAAGCCCTTTTACACTGTGTCTGGGAAGGACGTGTTGACAGTGTTGATTAGTTTTGCTGGTTCCCACAGCAATACCTGAAGGGAAAACCTGGTATCCACAGAACACAGAATCATCTGTCATTTGGGCCATGCCTTTGATGACGGCCCTGTCACTGGGGGTGAATTTTAGTAGCGCTCTGCTGGGCACCAAACACCAAGAATGAAAAGGGAGCTAATATGATTTTATGTCTTCCCCTCTCCAACACTGCCTTCCCCACGTACTCTGTAGAAAAGCCAAGGAAGTGTGCCTCTTTGTGGGTACTTAACAAAAAAGAAGTTTTTGTAAATTACTAGGTCAAGAGGAAGTCCTGGTATAGTCAAGACCGTGAACCTTACTTGACAGTAAGGAATAAACCAATGCATACGTAAGAAACACCTCAAAAGAACGGGGCCCAGGAGGCTTACACAGAGCCAGGCTCACCAACTCCCTTTACAGAAATGTTCGTGAGCAGGGCAACTCATTTGCAGTGGGAAACTGAGCAGGTTTGTCTCAGGAGAAAGGCAGTGAAGATCCCTTAGGGAGGAAGTAAAGTCACTGTTCAGGGTGGTTTGTCTTGATAAGGTTTGGGCTTCTAAAGCAAACACATCGCTCAGGTGCATCAAATGTGGGCTTCAGATCTGGGCATCTCCATGTGTGAATTTTGCATTAAGCAGTGAACTCTAGTTAGTGAGGCCAGTGGTATATTATTCGAGGAAAGTGTATTGATAACTTGCAAGGAAAAAAAAAACCTGGATAGATAAAGCAAACAGGCATAATAAGATGTTAATGACAGAATCCAGGTAGTAGTATTTGCTATAAAATTATACTTTATTGTATGCCCATGTTCAAAACTGTTCTTTATACATTGGAGGAAACACTATAGAATTCTGTTTCCTAAGGCTATGCAATAGTTGGCACGATGTCTTAAATTGTCTCTATTTGTCACAGGTTGATAGTTTGGTTACTGAAAGCCAACTGACAGGTGCTCTGGAACCGAGTAAAAGAAGAGATATTTACCAAAGGTAATGTGTGCAGCTCATGCGCTACCTCCCTCCCTCCCCCCCTCTTGAATTTTGAGGAAGAAGCTTTGTCTGGCTCAAACCAGTTGAAAGCCCCTCCCCTTACCCAGGAGCAGCTGAAAATGTCTAATGGGCATGAGCGTCCTTCTGACATCAGAGGACCCAAAACTCACTCTCAGGTCCTGCTAATGCAGTCCTTCCTGAACCTATGAAGAGCCCTGAAGGTTGCCTACGTACACACAGACCACTGCAAACACAGACCTCCAGTTACTTAGGCTTCCCTTCCAATCGCCTTTCCCCACACCTCAGATCACCAATTAGACCCTATCTCCAGGAGGCCGGTTTAGTCCTGCGGCTCCCCACCCCCCACCTGCCATGGGCTTTCTCTGGACCGACAGCAGAGACCAGTCTAGTTCGCATCATGCTCACAGTCACTCTGTCATTTCCACTTCCCCCAGTTTCCTCATTTCTTCCATTTTGTAGTTTCTTTGTACTTTCTGTTTTTTATTTGTAGATATAACTACGCCCTCCTCCCCCCATAAAATCAGCATAGACATCAAATCAATACAGTGGTTATCAGTGTTCTGCACACCTTGTGATCTGAAGATAAAGCAGATGAATATACCATTCTGTATTTGTTGTAAAAATTACACAAGTGCCTGGTGCAAGCCCTGGGCTGATAGTAAGACCAGAGAAGGTTTGATATTATTCTTGTGGCCAGAATCAGTTCTTTCATTGGCGTGTATTATGGAATAATTGAGTTGATCACACATGACTTGTTAAAATGCCCAATCCCGGCTAATTTAAAGATCAGTGGCCATGCACAAATCACCTGTGGCTCATATGTCCACGTGACTTTCTGTCTTGCTCCTGTACTGGGACGTGTATGAGAGCTCTACCACTGAGCCATATCCCTGACCAGTTTGTGGTTTTAGTCATTTTTGCAGGTTTTGAGACCAGGGAGTTCCAGGTGTTAGGTATAAAATACACCGAGCAACACCCCCAACCTGTTGTGGCTGTTATTGACAACATTTTATACTGACTTTTAATCCTAAAAGAAAAATGTCCATCAACTGAAATACAGTGCTGTAACAAGGTAAGGGTGTCTCCTGTACAGGACAGATACCTGTGACACTTCTTTCTCACCAAAGCAGAATGTTTCTGTTATGCCCAAATCCATGGGTCCCACAAAAGCCAACAAAGGAGACCAAGTCCCATATGTAAAAGCAAAGAGCCTTTATTTTAATCAAGTTTGCAAACTCGGCCTCTTCGCATGTCCAACATAATATCCAGAGAGCCCCAAGTTCAATTAGAATTGGGTTTTTATAGTAGTAAAGGTGGGGGTGAGGGGTCTTTTAGGTTCAGGACCCCTGATTGGCTGACATTTGTCTAGGGTTGTCCTGGTGAAGTGCTGGCAGGTGTTTCTATCTACAGTGCTTGGAATGCCAGGAATTTCCATTCAGGGTCTGCTCTTGGGTGGGGGTCGAGTAATCTTGGTCTGCTAGGCCTTGTCTCAGGGTAAACTATTGAGACTCCAGACTCCATTTAAACTTATCGATGGCCAGAGTCCTAGGTGATAATGGTTGGAAGTAAAGAACTTCCTTTCTGCCCAGACTTAGATTATCATGGCTTGCCCCCACAATTTCAGCCATGAGATAATGTCCTGTAAAGGGGTCTCTTTTGCCCTGCATGACTCGTCCTTTCTCTGAGGAGCACCAGTACAACGCAGCTGAGCTGCTAGCTACCCCAACCCCATCAGCCAGCTGCCTTCAGAACTGATCAGTTGCCAGGCTGTGGTGGCACACACCTTTAATCCCAGCACTAGGGAGGCAGAGGCAGGTGGATCTCTGTGAGTTTGAGGCCAGCTTGGTCTACAAGAGCTAGTTCCAGGACTCGCTCCAAAGAAACACAGAGAAACCCTGTCTCGAAAAACACACACACACCAAAAAAACAAACAAAAAACCAGAACTGATCAGTTATCTGCTGCAACAAGAGAGAGATTCTGTCTGGACAGTCTCTTAAGTTTGATGACTATGTTATGAACTGATTGCTTGAGAACAATCTAAAGAGCAAGAAAAGGTCATTTGGTGAGACAGTGCTGATGGGCGCACAGCGTGAGCAGACTTCACTTATGATGCCCAAAGAGTTTAAAAGATGATGTATTATGTAATATTTCATTTAAAAAGAAGAAGGGAGGGGGACTGACAGAGTCTGTGAATCCTAAACTGGCCTTCCAGTCACTGTGCAGCTGAAAAGGACCATGAGTTTCAGCTCCTCCGCTACCACTTTCTGCGGTCTCTCTAGCTCCTACTCCTTTCCTTTCCCCCAAGATAAAATAATAATGATGAATAATGTGGAGGTGACAGCGGGAGACTTTTCAAAACTGTGTGTAAAAATATGGCTGTCAGTGGGTCAGTGTCGGAGTGGAGAGGTAAGGACGGAATTGTGTTAGGAAGAGGAAGCCTGTGTATATTTCATCCTCTGTCTAAGCCGCATACTCAGCACCATGCAAGCTTTCTTCGTCATCTTCACAATAGCGCTGTGAGATGCCTGTTAAATGGAAATGCGGAAATCAAATTAGCCATTGAATAAGGAAGACAATCAAGTGTTTGGGGGCGCTGAGAAATGCCAGTTCTGTGAGGGGAGGTGCTTAGCTGGACCCCGTGATGTTGGGCCTAGAACTTTCACATAGCAGCGTAGCACAGATCTAGAAGAAGCACACCATACCTGGCAGTGTGACTTGTTCTCGTGACAGTAACTGTAAAAGCTGCTCAGGATGAACCTCTGGCATAGGAAGAATTACCCTAGGATATTGGCCTGAGGAGCCCAGGTTTGGTGACCTGGTCACAGTTCTCTAAAAGCCATTTGTCTTTGCTCGGGATAGTAACTTCAGCTGTCTTCATGTGACAAACCGTATTGTAGGTGAATAGTACATCTTGTTGCTCAGCGACTGAATGATTTCATGAAAATAATTGCCTAATTCTGACAATAGAGAACTGACTTATACTTTATCTTTTAAAAAATTTTAGATGTATCCAGTTAAAACAGGCAGTAGATGAAAATAAAAATGCTCTTCAAAAATTAAGCAAGGTAAGTATGATAAATCACAAATATCCTTTATACAAATCCTTTGAGTGGGAATGAATTGCAGTGGGGCAGTTTCTGGGTTTGCATTAGAGATGAAGTCTAATGCAGTCAGCTCTGAATTGCTCCTCTAGTTTGCTTCTGTTGCTGTGATAAACATGACCAAAGCCAGCTTCAAGGAGGAAAGTTACCTAACTCAAGGTTACAGTTCGTCATCAGGGGAAGCCAGGGCAGGCACTCAAGGCAGGAACTTGGAGACAGGACCCACAGAGGAATGCTGTAGATGCATTTTTCTTTGGCTGCAAGCTCGCAAACAATGATCCGAAGACTCGTTATTAATTATGAAAGTTCAGCCTATAGCTTACTTAGGCTTTCCCCACTAGCTCTTATAACTTAAATTTAACCACTTTTACTAATCAATCTTTTACCACATTTTTTATTACCTTTCTTTCATTCTGTACCTCTGACTTGTTCTGTGTCTCCTGGTGTCTCCTCCAGGCTTAGATTCATCCCCAGTTCCTCTCTTTGTCTGGAAGTCCCACCTATTCTTCCTGCCTAACTATTGGCCATTTAGCTTTTTATTAAACCAATCACAGTGACACATCTTTACATAGTGTAATCAAATATCTTACAACAGAATGCTGCTCACGGGCCTGCTCTCAAGCTCACGTCCAGCCCCCATTCTTATACACAGGCCCACCTGCCTGGGCTGGGCCCTTCAACATCAATTCACAGTCAAGAAAAAGTCCTGCCAGGTGGCGGTGGTGCACGCCTTTAATCCCAGCACTCGGGAGGCAGAGGCAGGTGGATCTCTGTAAATTCGAGGCCACCCTGATCTACAGAGCAAGTCCCAGGACAGGCTCCAAAGATACAGAGAAGAACCCTGTCTCGAAAAACCAAAAGAAAAAAGAAAAGAAAAGAAAAGAAAAAAAAAAAAGAAAAGAAAAATTCCCCCAGTCATGCCACAGGCCAGGCTGATGGAGGCAGTTCCTCAGCTGAGGTTCCCTTTGCGAGGTGCGTTAAGTGGACAAGCAGGATCAGCCAGCACAGTTCCCTTAGCTTTGTTATGAGAGCAGAGCAGCCATGACCTCAGCTAAGTCTCTCTGATCACGTTACCCAGCATCGCCAACTCAGACAGCCTGGAAACATCTACTCACAGGGTTCCCCTTTCTTTTACATTGGATTAGTTGTGTGTTAACAGTTAAGAAACGCTTCTGTGGGGGGAGAGTACCTGGCTAAGAGGCCTCTTGATGACACAGTGTCACTCATATCAGTGACTTCACAAAAGAAAGATGAACAAGAATTTGCTCTTGGCAGTCCTGGGATTTTTAAACATGAACCAGAGTTTCCATGGTGTCTAGGGCTAAAGCCCCATGGAGCATCTCAAGTGGAGCCACCTGTTCTGATGGCTTGGTCCTGCACCTGACCACCTGTTCTGAAGGCTTGGTCCTGCACCTGACCATCTGATCTGAACCTTTCCAATTGTACAGAACTCAGTGTCAGAGACAGGCCAGTCCCTTAGGCAGAGAAAATGTAACAACAAAATGATGCTCTCAAGGGGCAAGAGACCTTTCTTTATCAGTCAGTGTTGGAATCTAGGAACAAGCTTTTCTTATTTTTGTACTGCCCAAACCTGTCTCATACTGATTATATAAGATCTATAATATATATCAAGGAAGCAAGAAAGCCCAAAAACGTTTGAGTCATATAATTTTATTTTTCATTTGGTTTGAATTCCAAGTCAATGAACTATAGACTCTTTCTTATCCTCCAATGTAAATGTAATCTTGTCTTACAGCATTTATTGAAGTTTTGTTATTTATTTATTTATTTATTGTGTGCGTTTGTTTTTTGAGACAGAGTCTCACTATATAGTTCTAGACATCCTGGAACTCACTCTATAGACCAGAGTGGCCTCAAATTCAGAGTCCCCCTGCCTCTGCCCACTGAGTGCTGGGATTAAAGGTATACACCTCAACAACTTGCTTCTTTTATTATTTTGTAAGAATTTTTTTGTGTGTACGAATGTGTGCCTGCCTGGCTATATGTGTTGCTATGTCCTGCAGTTCCCTTGGGTACCAGAAGAGGTTATTGGATCCCTTACAACTGGAAGTATAGGCAGTTGCGAGCTGTCACCTGGGTTCTGGGAATTAAACCTGTTTCTTCTTCTAGAGCAGTAAGCAGTCTTAATCACTGAGACATCTCTCTAGCCCTGTGGTTATCCTTTGAAATTAAATATATTTAGGGAACCTGGGGTTGGTTTTCCAATGAGTCAGGTCCCTGTTCTCTCACAGGCTGATGAATCTGCACCTGTCGGGAACTATGAGAAGAGAAAGGAGGAGGAGTACAGTCTTCTGGAGAAGCTGACCTGTCAGCTGCAGGAGCTTGCTGTGGGCGTCAGCAAGAAGGACACTCTCAAGTATGCTCCCTTCCTCCTTAAGTCATATACATATATATATAATATATATCTGGTTAGGAATAGAGACATACAGCAGCAAGAACAAAAAATGTCAAAAACACTACAGGCAATTAAATGTGTGTTGGGGATTCCAAAATGTCTTAGCTCCTGTGAGCGATGCTAAGAGGCATCCTAGTCTCTGCCCTCAGACTGTATTCTAGCTGGAGCACTAGACTGAAGAGCTAAATAATCCACTGTTAGGAAATGCGCATGCCACCTTAAAGCAAGGCTTGATGCAAAGAAGGAAAGTGGTTTAGGTTGTCTACTTACATGACCCCCTCTTTCAAAGAATGTGAATGTTGTTGGAACATTAAAAGCAGAAACATGTATATTTTTTTTTGTTGGAAAGAACATTAATAATAGTTTTTACAAATTACAGAACAAAAGTCCTGTAGGTATAAACAAACCCAGTTGTGGAGAGAGAAAAAAATCAATTTTTGAGCCTCTTCAAATGCTATTCCTCAACTCTTTGCTATGGGGTCTTGCTGTGTAGTTCAGGGTGGTCTTGAATTTGTAGTCTTCCTTTCTCAGCTGTTTCAGGGCTAGGATGATGGGCATATGCTGCCATGCCCAGCTTGTTCTCCAGCCTTTTACACTGAACTCTAGGTGGAACAATGGATATACTTGCAAACATTCTAGGATTTTTTTTTTTTTTTGCTTTCTAATATTGAGAATGACAGAGTAGCCAGTGTTGTGTTTCTGCTCCCATTAGAAACAACTGTTAAGGCTAGGCAGTGGATCCCAGCCCCAGTGGACTAGCCCTTCACCACTCGTTAAAAAAATGTCCTACAGGCTTGCCTACGGCCTAATCTTTTGTTTTGTTTTGATTTGACTTTGGTTTTGGTTTTTCGACACAGGGTTTCTCTGTAGCTTTGGAGCCTGTCCTGGAACTAGCTCTTGTAGACCAGGCTGGCCTCGAACTCACAGAGATCCACCTGCCTCTGCCTCCCAAGTGCTGGGATTAAAGGTGTGCACCATCACTGCCTGGCCACCTACAGCCTAATCTTCCTCCCAGATGACTCTAACTTATTTCAAATTGACATAAAATTAGCATCACGATAGTCAAGTCTTGTTATTTGCAGTAGCTATGTTCTATAAAGTTATTAAGGACACTGACTTAGAGATTACTAAGTAATTATACTCATGGGATTTATAGATTTAGATTCCTGTAAGCTTCTATCCACACTGTTTTCAACAACAGAGTAATACACAGGATTGTTTACATGTGTTTCTGTCTAAAGACATAGCATGCAAGCATGCGCTTGTACACACACACAGATTTATTAACATGAATCCATATCCAACAGAATTGTAATTTACACGTGAAACGTCTAACCCTTGTACCTCTCTGAAGGCAAACAGCTTTCTCATACTTAGAAACTCTCCGAACACTCTGGTAACCCGTTGTGGAGACATTTAAGCAGCAAACACAGTGATACCACAAAAAGGAAGAAGACATAATGCTAAGCAGACTGCAAAGGCCCCTGTTCACCCATGGAAAGCCGAAGGAGAAGACGATGTGGCTGTGGTCAGCCAGAGGTGGAACTGCGCACTGTTCGCTCGCAGTTGCTGCTGCCTTGGGAAGTCCACAGCTGAGCACATAGTACTACACAAGCTTGTTCTATTTTAGCAAGCGAACAGATGCACAGATGTGGAAGCTAAAGCTAGTGAGGATTGGCCATATGCTGTACGAGCACAACCCTGGTACAAAGGAGTTGACTGTAATTCTATCAGCTTGAGATTCTTTTATTTTTGCTGATGATAAAACATTAATGTAGATAAGACTATGATAGTTTAGATTACATTATAATACACACATTAGGAAAACATATAAACAAAAAGGTGGAATGCTAAATATTAATAAACAAAAAAATTTTAAAGAGAAAAAGAGACAAAAAAGTGCACATGAGACAAAAGGAAACTAAAGGGTAGCATGCTTAGACATAAGGTGGCCACTTAGACAGCTAGAGCAAAGGTGAGTGGACTGGTGTTCCACTTGAAAAAGAGATTGTCAGGTTGGCCTTGGCTTTGGGGTTCTTTGTTTTGTTTTGTTTTTCTGTAGACCTACATATGTGTACTGGTAATAAGAGTTATACACTAGTTACAAATTATAGATAACTTCAAAAGGAAAAGTGAAAAGATATATTACATGCAAATGCTAAGAAAAGCTAAGTAAGGGAGTTAAGTAAGGGAGTTAGTTACTTAACCGGGCAAAGTAGACATCTAGGCCCAAAGTATTTACTACAAACAAAGGACATTTTGTGTTTATAGAAGAGTAAGTTCAGTAGGGGAAAAAAACCCTAATAACATAGACTCGAATGTCTAAAGCCAGGGTTGCCAGAACTGCTTGTAGGTCAGGAAATTAATCCATGGTTCTCAGCAACCTTGACTGATAACATCGGTGTAGATGGTATAGACCTCTGTGCCCAAGGAAACAATGCGCTGCTGACCCCACCGCAGAGGGGTTTAGGTCCCAAGACCAGGAAGGGGCATCGGTGCAAAGAAGTGTCCACCCACCGGATGAGTTTGGCACAAGTGGCCCACTCCAAATAGCTCAAACCATCTTTTTTATACTTCAAAAGTAAGTATGTTTTTCCTACCCTTCAGCATTAGCCTCCAGTAAAAACAAATATTTTTTCCCCAACTTTTACAGGCAAACAACTTTTAAACCAAAAGCAATGCTGAGCATTTTGTTAGGTTGGCCAAATATCAAGCCAGGCACATCATGGAATAGACATGAGCACACATTCCCAAGAACAACAATAGCATTCAAAGCTTAATAAAGCATCTTTACAGAAATGGGGGTAATTTACCATAAGCTGCTTGCATACAGTTAGCTCGAATGCTTCCAACTGTTGCCTTGTCCTACAAAAGGGTCCTGCATGCCTAAGCTTTCTACAGAGGGTGAGCTTTGATAAGGCACTCTTTTTCCATCTTAATGTTTTTTTCCCAAAATTAAGAGACATAGTTAATGTCCCCTTTGTTGCCTCCTTATATGTGCCTGTTAACTTTTATTGCCCCTGTCCTACTTGCACTGAATCAGAAAAGTTCCCAGGGTCTAGGGTGACAGCTGGTGTTTATAGATAAGAAACCTGAAAGAAAGAAAAAGAAACCTGAGAAGCAAAGAATTTTAGGGGAAAACATTTGAGAAAAAAAAATGTTTCTGGAAGTGATCATATCTGTCCCATGTGCGACTGATGAAGTGAAAATAAAAACAAGACAAAACAACAACAACAACAAAAAAAACCTGCCAAGAGAATCGTCAATATTATGGGACAGAAGAGAGCATGCAGGTCCCAGCACACTCTGTGCTATCTCAAGGGCCGCTGATCCTTGTTGAGTGAGAGACCGTCTCCACCAGCCTTGTCTCAAGGAGACCCATTGGGCAAGCATTCACATGCTGCTCTGAAACTCGGTGACCCAGCGCCCAACAAAGTGCAGTGCACAGGATCCATCGCTTGTGAATTGGGTGAACCGCAGGCGCCCCAAACACTTGTCACTGTGTTTCAAAGAACTGAATCTATGTCATGGGTGTTGTTTGAAATTTTAGAATTATGTTAAAATTCAATGACAAAAGAAGTAGAAATCACCAATGTTGCAAATTAAATCAAACACTTAAATATAACTCATGAGCCAAAGAAAATATTGCAGTGACAATTAGAACATGGTGGGAATAAAAATAAATGTGGCATGTGACCTACAGCCAAAGTGGTGCTTAGGGGGAAACGCTTAGCTGGAATGAGTAGTTTGGAAAGAAGATTGAAAATCAGTTGTTAGAGCTTCCAAATTAAGAAGCCGAAGAAGGAAGGAGCCAAGTAAACTCAAGAAAGGAACAAAAAGGCCATGAAAATGAGAACAGATAAGCAAAGAGTCAGATCAACAAAGACAAAAAGTCATGGTTTCTTTTTCTTACGAGAAATAATTGCAGCTCTTTCTGAGCATGGTGGCACATATCTGTAACCCCACACTTGGGAGGCTAAGGCCAGAGGATTGTGAGTGGCCATGGACTGGGGTTGTAACTTACTAGTTGAACATTTTCCTAAAATATGTAAGGCCTTTGATTCGATTCCCAGCACTACAAACACAAAACCAACTAATCTAACCCAAGATTGTTCAAGGAAGGATGGGTAGAGATGGGTAGAGGCAGAATTGAAACACAGGGCCCATGCTGTGAGCACTGTGTGTGCAGGACGACTCCAGGGCTAGAAGACAGTCTAGCGCCTCAGCTTCTTCACCCCAAGTCCTTCTAGCCAACTAGAGGTCAACTCGATGGTGGAAACTCTCATCCACATTCTTCTACTACGTCCTTTTCCTTCTAGCTCCAAATATGGAGCAGCTTTTGTCCATCCAAGCTTTCTCTACTCACTCTGTGCCTGGATGTGACGTCATGTATCCCACTGATAGACTTGTTTCTTGTAGAGACGAGACACACAGTGACAAAGAGGATGAGGACTTGACCGAAGAAGATGAAGAAGAAACTGAAGACACCGGTGGAGAGGAAGAAGAATCAGAAGGAGACGAGGAAGAAAAGCAGGAACAAGACTCCCCCAAACAAGCAGAAATCGTCACGTACTTTGCTCTCGGGGACTTCGCTGCTCAGCAGGCTGGGGACCTGACATTTAAGGTAGGTAGTTAGTCTGCAGCCTAGCCAGGGCAAGCGCATCCCTAACAGAAATTCCTGAGAGCTGTATACTTGCCCTTCACAGTCCTGAGAATAAACCTTCTTTATTCCATAACTTGGAAGTAGCACTCATAGGAGGTTCTTTTATTAAAATTTCCCCTTCTAAAGATTTTCTTTTCAAAATAGCTGTAATTTTATAGCTCCTAATTCAGGGTACATGTTATAATTGAGGCATACATGAAATTACTCAACTCAGGCAGATCCTGTAGGTTGAAACAATAGGCATGATTCATGTTGTTAGAGGCAGTTCTTCAGTAGCCTGGCACTGTGCACACACCTTTACTCCTAGCACCCAGGAGGCAGAGGCAGACAGATCTCTGTAAGTTCAAAACCAGCCTGGTCTACATAGTGAGTTCCAGGCCAGTCAAGGCTATGTAGTGAGACTTTGTCTCAAAAACAAAATACACACTCCCCTTCTCCCCTGTCAACAAAAGACCTTCCTTCCAGTCACTTATGCTTGGTCTGTGCATACATAAGTAGCAGGAGGGTGAGAAAATAAACTCATAGATTGCTTTCTCAGTGATGGAGAGCAAGTCATGGGATTTATGCATGCTAGGCAAGCACTTCCCCACTAAGTTGGCCTGACTTAGACTGGTGGGTTTTGGGGTTTTGTTATGTTGTTGTTGTTTTTTTGTTTTGTTTTGTTGTTGTTGTTGTTGTGTGTGTGTGTGTGTGTATTTTGCTTGTTTTTCAAGATGGTTTTTCTGTCCTAGCTGTCCTGAACCTCGCTTTGTAGACCAGGCTGGTCTTGAACTCACAGAGATCCATCTGCCTCTGCCTCTGGGTACTGGAAGTAAAGGTGTGTGCCACCACCACCCAGCTAGATGTGTGGTTCTTATAATTTTGGTTGTGAGCCCAGCCTTTAATGGCTGAGCCATCTCTCCAGCTGGAGTTGTGGTTTTTAAAGAAGCTTACAGCTTTCTGTTGTGAATATAAGTTGAGAGTCTTAAAAAATATGCCAATTTTAGTCCTTATAGTTATAAAATTCCAAAATTAAATGACAAATATGACGTAAGTGTATTATGTAGCCAATATATTTACATTTTAATTCATAGAATTATTTTAAGCTCTGAAGAATGCCATCAGTATTGGACAGAATGTATATTCTAAGAAAGACTTTGTTTCTCAATACCTTCAATTGTAGAGCTTCTAAGATCATCAAAGATGAAATATATATCAGATAGTAGTGGTGCACACCCTTAATCCCAGCATTCAGGAGGCAGAGGCAAGTGGATCTTTTTGAATTCAGGGCCAACCTACTCTACAAAATGAGTTGCAGAACAGCCTGGGCTGTTGCACAGAGAAACCGTGTCTCAAAAAAGAACCCAAAAATGGAATATATATATACACATGTATATATGTGTATATTTAACATGGTCTCACTGTGTGTCTCTGGCTGGCTTGGGACTCACTATATAGACTAGGCTGGCCTCAAACTCAAGAGATCCACCTCCCTCTGTCTCCCCAGTATTGTAATTAAAGATATGTACTACCATACCTGGCTGGTGGATTATATTTTTATGTGTGGATAAATGTAATTCAAAATGTGAATTGGGATATGTATTAGAGAAGTATTATCTTTGCTTCAACATATGGTTTAATTTTAATTTCACAGAACTGATTTTCCTCAAGGATTCACATGGTGCTTCTGAAAAATACTTTCCAAAGAGAGAGTCACAAATTCAATTTTTCTTATGTAATAATCAAAGTGTTGGCATAGCATGATACCTTCAGAATTATAGTGAAGGAGCTGGAGAGATGGCTCAGCAGTTAAGAACACTTGCTGCCCTTACAGAGGACACAGTTTGGTTTCCAGCTCCCACATTGTGGCTCACAGCCTGTAACTCCAGTTCTAGGAGATCCACAGCCCTTTCTCACTTCCATGGATATTAGGCATGTGTTGGTACACAGACATGCATGCAGGCAAAACATTCAGACACGCATACACACACAAAATAGTGAAGAGGTGCTTCTCATTTGAATATGAGCTTTGTGTGTGTGTGTGTGTGCCTGTGCGCGCGCTAAGTAGCCAATGAAGTGCGTGTGTGTGTGTGTGTGTGTGTGCGCTAAGTAGCCAATGAAGTGTGTGTGTGTGTGTGTGTGCACGCTAAGTAGCCAATGAAGTGATTCTTTTATAGTCACATAGAGTCGGTAGTAGAGTGTTATAGACTTTATTTTCAAATGGGACTAAATAATTAATAAGGCTTATTTGCTTATTTTACTTTAGTAGGAACATATTTTGAAGCATTTATAATGAAATATTGTTCATGGTTACTGAGTTCTTGTTCAGTTTCTACTTTGTTTTGTTTAAGAAAGGGGACATTCTCCACATAATCGACAAAAAGCCTGATGGTTGGTGGCTGGCCAAGGATGCTGAAGGGAATGAGGGTCTCATTCCCAGAACCTACTTGGAGGTTAGTCCTGCTCATTTGTGCCTTTCCTGCTACAAAGTGTTTCTGTTCTGATGGTGATAAGGCGTGGAGCTGTACTTCTGACCTGTTAGCAGCCATGGTGAGTAGGGGAAGTGCTGTGTATTAACTGCCGGCCTCCTGGGCCCCCATCGTGAACTCTGGAACACTCCCATCATGAAGATGCCATGGGGGTTAGTGCTGTTTTCAAGTACCGGCCATCTTAGTTTTGAGACCGTCTCTCACTGGGTTGCCAAGTAGGCCACCAAGTCCTGGGGATCTGCCTGTCTCAGCCTCCCCAGTGCTCAGTAACCATTATTGCAGTCTGAAATTCTTTCAGCACTGAGATGGGGAGATGGAGAGCAAGCAGCTGCTGTGGTGATAATCCACACAGTCGTTTTTGGATTTGATTTATTTCACCAATTTGCCATCCCCTGGGAGTGTTTTCTTGTATGTTTGACAGTGCTGGCTGTGGTAATCAAAACCAATCTCATTATTGTTCTGCTTGCATTTATTAAACTGCTTGTTTTCTTCTTATATCTATGTAACTTATATATATATATGTACTTATATATATATATATGCTTATATATATATCTACTTATATATATGTAACAGCTGCTATGTTATTAATGAAGATGTTAGCCTTCAGACATTTGTGTCTGGTATTTTTGTTGACTTCCAGCTGTGTGTATTTTTGTTATGTAAACCTGCCAGTGTGTTCACTCATGACTTTTGGTTTTACATTTGATATTACTTCTGAAAAGGGCTTTCTTATTCCATGATTATCTTCTTCCAGCACTTTCACTGATCCTTTTCTTAATTTTTAATTTAAATTCCACCTAACATAAACAGATATCATGATCCTTCTGACTCAGGTTCCCAAGTTTTGAAATTACCATTCCTTCCTGTCATTTTTTTCAAATAGTGAAATTCGCAAACACGTGTTCCGTGTTCCCCATCACATACAAGTATTCTCATCCATGACAGGTCTTCTTTAAAACCCTGGTACTTTTGTTGATTGATTTTGTATTGCCTGACACTCACTTTGCACGTCCTCAATTTTCCAGCCATATAATAAAAAAGACAAACAAGAATCGAGTGAAGAAGGCAGCAAGGAGGGCAGCGAAGAGGATGTGGAGGTGGTGGATGAAACTGCGAACGGAGCCGAAGTAAAGCAGAGGTAACGAGGTGGGAGAGGGCAGTGGGGTAGCATAAAGAAGCCTGTGCTGCCTGCGTGTGTGCACGCATGCGTGGAGCCATGCGCCTTGCTTTTTGATACTGGGTCTCTCTGGGACCTGGAGCTTGCTCACTGGGCTAGGCTTCATGGACACTGAGCCCCAGGCACCATTCTGTCTCCATCTCCCCAGCTCTGAGATCAGTGCATACGCTTGGCTTTTTATGTCAGCTCTAGGGAACTGAACGCAGGTCTCCACACTTGCATGGCAAACATTTTACCAAGTAAGCCGTCTCCAGCCCCAGAAACTTTTGGTTTTATTTTTACTATCATAAATAATTCTGTAAGTGTCACAGCTCAGATGGAAAGGGATCCTGGCAGTTGGGAGTCGGAGAATACTGAGTGTTACAGCTCGGGTGGACGAGGGCTCTGGCAGTCGGCAGTCAGCAGTTGGGAGTCATGGAGCAGCACAGGTCACAGTAAGCGTAGCAGCTTACAGCCCTGCTGTAGGAAAAGGTTTCCCCAACATAACAGCTCTGCTCCAGTGTTCTGGAGTGTAGCAAACCTTCCCCTACTCCAAAGTGTAGCAGCTCTGTTCTGCCAGAGGAAGGTTTCCCCAGCGACATTTCTGGCCAAACTGTTACAGCCCTGCTCTGGTGAAAGAAGGTCTCACCCAAACCTGGTTCAAGAGATTTATTGGGAAGGAAGAATCCAGGAGTGTGGCTGCCTCTTCCAGGAAGGGAAGCATCTAGGAGAGTTGCTGCCTCTTCCAGAGAGGGAAGAAGAGCAGCCACAAACTGAACAGGCACAGGGCTTATATATGGCTTCTTAGGGGTGGAATTTTCCCAGGGAGAAGAGGGATTGGTTTTCCCTGCTCAGGGATTGGATAGTTTAGTTGGTCAGGAGCAGAGATGGCTGATCTCAGATCCAAATTTGTTTCTTTCACTGACTCTGATTCTAGGGCCAAAGTGTGTTTCTTTGGCACTGGTTTCAGAGTCAGGGTGTATTTCTTTGGTTCTGGTTTCAGGGTTAAAGTATTCTTTTCACTGGCTCATGTCTGAGCCAGCATGTGTTTCTTTCACTGGCTCTGATTTCAGGGCCAAGCTGGGCTTCTCTGGCTGGCCCTTTTCCCCTACAAATTCAACACTTTCATGAAATGGAGACATGTGCTGCTACTTTAATTTTGTAATGATTTTTGGGGTATTTAGTTCTAGCTTGGCCTCCTCTTTAAGACAACTGTTTAGTTTTCAAAACTGATTGATGATTACATACTTCTTTGGGTGCCCTGTTGGAATAGGCATACCTGGTCCCTGCGCTGACCTTGCTCCTTTGTCTCCCTAGAACTGACTCTCACTGGAGTGCTGTTCGAAAAGCCCTCTCAGAGGTTGGTTATCAACTGTCTCGTGTTTTTTGTCTAATAATAGTGACGTAATTAGCAAGTAAGATACATTTGGTTTGTTACTTAGTAGTTCAGACTGAGTTCAGAGCAGAATAGAGACTGGGGGACAGCAGAGATCATAGCAGATGCAAGGTATACCGAGCATAAGGCATCTCCTGCCTGCTGGGCACATGATCCAAATAGCATTTCTCTTTAGGTCCTTCTGTGTGAGAAGTAGAGCATCTCATCTGTGATATGATTTAAGAGCTTGGGATTATCCTGTGTTCCTCCGGGAGTCTTCTGTCATTTTGGGGAAACTAAAATTAGATTTCAGCTATTTGAAAAACATAAAAAAAGACATCAGAATAAGAAATGGCCCATAATTGTATGAAGAAATCATATAACATAAGAAAATCCTTCCTCTGAGCCCCTAAGCCATCTCCATTAACAGCGTACCGAGTCGCCTTCCTGACTCTACTCCCTCCCTTCATTACAAGGACGTGCTTGTGTGTGGGCGGGCAGAAGTTCACACGTGCAAAGCATCCGTCAATTCCAAGGTGTGGTTCAGATGCACTAGTGACCATTTGTTCACATGTGCCGTGGATCCGCCAGCGTAGAACTCAGAGCTCTGTACTCTAGTCACTATGAAGATCAAATTCGTTAGAGAGACCAGGGTTCATGGTGAGTGTCACCCTCGAGGAATTGGGGGCGACACTGCAGTATTTCTTACCTCGAAGGCTGTGTTTTGTATTTTTCTCTTTTGGGTTATGATTGAAATGGTGCTGAGGTATTACACAGACGAAGAGAGGAATGAAAACAAGTCTATTTCATTTTCCTCTCTTCAGCAGATAAACACGACTGAAACGTTAGCCACCATGGGAGCCATTCCTGCAGGGTTCCGGCCGTCCCTGCTCGCCCAGCTGCTGGATGAAGGTAACACGGGGCTTTCCGTCTCCACTCTTGTAGTTAAGCAGTCAAAGCTGAACTTTAATTTTTCTGTTATTGTCAAAACAAGCTGAAGATCCTAAATCTACCCCTCCTATGTGTGTGTCTGTTTATGCACCTGCATGTGCATGTGTGTTCCTTTGTGATGAGGCCAGAGAACACCATTTGCCTTCCCAAATTGTTTCCTACTGTATTTTTTGAGGTAAGGCCCCCTCACTTAGTTTGGCTACACTTACTAGGCAGCAAGCTCCAGGAATCTCCTCCATTTCTGCTCTCAAGCACAGGGACCACGGGTGTGTACTGCTGTAGTACACCTGGCTCTTGCCTGTGTTCTGAGGTCCTCATGCTCGTGTAGGTGGATTTTTCTGTCCCCCCCCCCCCGCCAGCTCCCAAATCATGACATGGAGAGTCCTTATTAATTATAAAAGCCCAGCTGATAGCTTAGGCTTGTTCCTAACTACCCCTTATAACTTAAATTAGCCCATCTTGAATCATCTGTGTGTTGCCATGTGACTTGTGGCTTTTACCTCTTTTCTTGCATGTCTATTCCTTTTAGTCAGTTAGTGACTCTATCCTTCTTCCCAGCATTCTCTCTACCCCGAATCCATCCAGCTTTTTTTGCTTATTTGTTTTTGTTTTTTGAGACAGGGTTTCTCTGTAACTTTGGAATTAGCTCTTGTAGATGAGGCTGGCCTTGAACTCACAGAGATCCACCTGCCTCTGCCTCCCACGTGCTGGGATTAAAGGTGTATGCCACCACCGACTGGCTGTGTTTTGTTAAACCCATCTGAGTGACAAATCTTTACAGTGTACCAAATGATCAACATTTCCCCCTTTTTGTGTAAAGGAAGGGTTTTAACTCTAACATAATAAAATTATAAACAAGAACAATTATCAGGTAAGGATTATATTTACAGTGTCCAGTTCATTTGTATTTGGCATATTTGGAGAAAATATCCCATTATCTATCCTGTCTTGATGAGTCCAAAGCTCTGTGCCTAATTTACCTTCTATCATAACTAAGGAAAACTATAACTATGACTATCTAGTCTTAAACTCCATCAAAAACCCCAGAAAGATATATTGTTACCTTAATAAACAGGAAGTACAGATCAAACAACTTCCAAAACTATAGAAATGAAAGAGATATCTGTCTTCCTGGACAATCACTCCAGGTTCCTCTGTAGCATTAGGGCATCCATCTTAGGCCTACAGGTCTAGAATATCTAACAAACTTTTCTGTAAAGCAGGAATTTTGAAGGACTGTCTCACCTTCTATTGGCAAAATTAGACAGTCTTTTTCCTTTGTACCTGCTTGTCCAGTTTGTACAGCATATTGTCAGAAGTCAAGGTAAGAACAGCCCCCCCCAGTGGCTAACCTTGCCACAATGAAAACAAACTTCATTTAGAGGTTTTTTGATGTCTAATATCTTTTCTGAAGTAAATTGATGTTTCCAGGAGCAGACATATTTCATTCTCACGAAAAGCTCTATGTTAATAAAACATTTTAAATGCTTTAAATATTCTGTAGGCCTTTGAAGTATTTGAAGATCACCTGTCTATCTAAAATATATCTCTGATTTTTAAAAACATACCTAATATGACTACAAATTTGATTGTAATGGGTTTCTAGCTACTAACCTATATTTCTTTATTATCCAAAATAGTTTGTAATAACTTTGAAGGACTAGAACTTTGTTACATTGTTAAATGAACTGTATATGTACAACACATTAAACAAAAGTGGAAATGTCTATATAGTATGTTCTAACAAAAATTGCCTTAAATTTGTATCTGTATACAAAATCCATACCAATGTAAAATATGAGACTAGTGGTTGTTCAAAAGTAGACTCAGCATTCTATCATTTTATGCCATCATTTTTATACTATATCCCCCCTTATCTCTTCAGAAAGAGATCCCTGAATCTAATCTTATTTTCTCAAGTTTTTCCCTGGCCATGACCAAAACCAACTTGAAACCAACCCCCACTTAACGATGACAAACCTCTATAACCCACTGAATGACCAAAAAACTACCCACCCCATCTCTTAGGGATATGGATGTTACATTCTTTATACTGTTTCCTGATATCTGGGGATGTTGGCATCTTTGGGGGACCCTAAGACTATTAGGATGATGGTCAAGTACTGACTAGACTAGTTTATGAAGCTGGACCATCTTAGCCAGCAGCCTTGAAGCTGTTCTGGATACAGAATTCTGAGGAAACTGCAACAGAAGGCACTCTGAGATCCTGGATCACCTGGGCTACCCATTGCTAGTCTGATACCCTTACTCTGAAAACACACAAACTTTCAAAAGTACCATACGTATCTGTATTAACACAAGTATAGAATGTGCATGTGCACAAGTCAGTTAAAGATGATTTTTTTGTTTTATGTTTGAGCAGGTAAAAGGTATCTATCAACTTTATAATTTGTTTGTACTGTATAATAAAACTGTAATATAAATCTCTATTCATGTTATATGAAAGGATGGCATGTATAATAATGTATAATGAGTCATGAGGACTCTGGAGCCCACAAGATTTATCATGTCTAATCTCACCTCAGAGCTGTTCCCATATCAAGGAATCGGCTTACAAGTTACCTGTCCTGTAGTCCTTTTTTTGGTTTCTTCCCCTGTTACTGAGGAGGTTTCCCCTGTTAAAATCTGATCTCTTAATCTGTAATGAATCCACATCCTTTTATTTTCTGTGGAAGCAAAAGCATAGCCTCTTCTCTAACACAACATGGTTTTTTTTTTACTTCCATTTTGAAGTTAAGACATCTTCAAATATGTAGGTTGGTTTAATTTAGCAGTTTCCATAGTCTAATGTCTCATTGGATTATGAGCTATATCTTGTTCATCAACAACATAATAACATACAGGATCAAGACTCCCTGTGTATTTCCATCTCTACATGGATTATTCTCCTTTTGTATTACTTTTCTCTCTCTTTAAAGACTTTATTATTTTTAAACTACTTTTCTTTTTGTTTTGTTTTATTTTTCGAGACAGGGTTTCTCTGTAGCTTTAGAGCCTGTCCTGGAACTAGCTCTTTTACACCAGGCTGGCCTCGAATTTTTAAACTACTTTTCTATGACTGTCTATACCTATTTTTTCCCTTAGGCCTATACACATTGTTAAACACACTGTAACCTGTTTAGAGATTTTTCTTTCTGAGCCTGCTTTATTGCGTATCTGTAACCTTTTCTGTCTACATGAACAAAATCTGAAACCCACCATTTGGCTTAGTCCATGGTGCACTGGCCGCTCAAGCACGCAGGAAACTGCTGAGAGATATGTCTCTGTATTGCAGCAAGCATGAGAGACACAAGAATAGGAAACTGCATTTTCTCAATTTTTGTGTGTTTAGAACCTTTTTAAAAGCTTTTTCAGGTCTTACATGAATATACATGGGCAAATGTCTGGTGTCATTTGTAGGTGGACTTTTCTATCCCTCTGCCAGCTCCCAAGTCATGACATGGAGACTTATTATTAATTACAAAAGCTCAACTGAAGCCAGGCAGTAGTAGGGCACACCTTTAATCCCAACACTTGGGAGGCATAGGCAGGCAGATCTCTGTGAGTTCAAGGCCAGCCTGGTCAACAGAGTGAATTTCAGGACAAGCTCCACAGCTACTGAGAAACCCTGTCTTGAAAAAAACAAAACGAAAAGAGAAAGGAAGAAAGAAAGAAAGAAAGAAAGAAAGAAAGAAAGAAAGAAAGAAAGAAAACAAAAGCTCAGCTGATAGTTTAGACTTGTTTCTAAGTAGCTCCTATGATGTGGGATTCCCCTCTGTATGCTATGAATACCATTGGTTAATAAAGAAACTGTCTTAGATCTGCACAGGCAATAGAGGTAGGTAGGCAAAACTAAATTGAATGCTGGGAGAGAGAAGGAGGAGTTAGGAGAAGCCATGGAGCTGCTGCCAGAGACAGACATGCCAGAACTTTACGTGGTAAGCCACTGCCATGTGTTAATGCACAGATTAATGGAAATGGGTTAAATTAGGTGGGGAAAACTAAACTGAATGCTGGGAGGAAGAAAGCAGAGTTAGAGAGAAGCTATTGAGCCACCACCAGAGACAGACACACTGAAACTTTGCTGGTAGGCCACGACCTCATGGTGATACACATATTACTAGAAATGGGTTGAATTAAGATATAAGAGTTAGCCAATAAGAAGCTAGAGCTAATGGGCCAAGCAGTGATTTAAATAATAGAGTTTCTGTGTGATTATTATCGGTCTGAGCTGCCAGGAAATGAGCAAGTGGCCTTCTTCTTCAACACTCTTGTAACTTAATCCATCTCTAGTCATCTATGTGTTACTACGTGATTCATGGCTTTTACCTCATTTCTTGTATGTCTGTTTCCTCTTGTCAGCTGGCAACTCTGCCCTTTTTCTTCCCAGCATCCTCTTTTCCTCAGAAATCCTGCCTAGCTATTGGCCGTTCATCTTTTTATTAAACCAGTCTGAGTGACAAATCTTTGCAGTGTACAAAGAGATTATTCCACAACACACATGGCAAGTGCTTTGCTTACTGAGCCATCCCCAGAACCCTGAATCTCACCCTTGAGTATTCATCTTTTCGTCACCCTCCCTGTGGCATCCTTAAAATGTAAGCCACTCCAATTAAATATTTTTCCATTATAAGAGTTGTTGTAGGGGGCTGGAGAGATGGCTCAGTGGTTAAGAGCATTGCCTGCTCTTCCAAAGGTCCTGAGTTCAATTCCCAGCAACCACATGGTGGCTCACAACCATCTGTAAAGAGGTCTGGCGCCCTCTTCTGGCCTTCAGGCATACAGACAGAATATTGTATACATAATAAATAAATAAATATTAAAAAAAAAGAGTTGTTGTAGTTATGGAGTCTCTCCATAACAATAGAACCCCTAAGACAGCTGTCCTTACCTCTATCTTTAGCCAACCCTCTCCAGCCTTTCCCCCATTAGTATGTGCCTAATCAGTATTAGCAGGACATCTAATCCTGCTGCCTTTAAGGACCAACCCCCAAGCCCCATCCCATTAAGCCCTGCTCTATAGCAAGACTTTTCCAAAGTATTCTCTCTACCTGTTGTTTGTTCCCTTGTTCATTTTGGGCTTTCCCAGTGCTTAAGAACATCTGTCTATGACATATTGTAAAGAAGACCCATGGTGA
Source organism: Microtus pennsylvanicus (assembly GCF_037038515.1). Lineage (NCBI taxonomy): Eukaryota > Metazoa > Chordata > Mammalia > Rodentia > Cricetidae > Microtus > Microtus pennsylvanicus. Next base: position 105,797,579 of record NC_134580.1, on the reverse strand, counting down.
CAGGTGTCTTAAAAACATCTGTCTATAAGCTGTTGTAAAGAAGACCCATGGTGACAGGTGTCTTAAGAACATCTGTCTATGACATGTTGTAAAGAAGACCCATGGTGACAGGTGTCTTAAAAACATCTGTCTATAAGCTGTTGTAAAGAAGACCCATGGTGACAGGTGTCTTAAGAACATCTGTCTATGAGCTGTTGTAAAGAAGAACCATGGTGACAGGTGTCTTCTGTGTGTACCTGAGCTGCTCAGTTGTCCTTGGAGTGACTTCTTGAGGTTCCCTCTGATAAAGTGGCTCTTTCCCGTGTCTTTCCATCCTTCCCCGGGATTCCTGCCATGGTTATGTTGGTTTCCCCACACCCTTGAAACTACCTGAGTGGAGACAGACTTTCTTTTTGGTTGCCAGCCCCAAATGGAGGAGTCTTGTTAATCATGAAAGTTTGCCCTTTAGCTTAGGCTTGTCTCAACTAGCTCTTACAACTTAAATTAACCAATTTATGTTAACCTACGTTCTGTCACATGGTGTATCCTCTCTTCCATCTTGCTGGTGTTTCCTCTCTGTCTGGCTGGTGACTCCTTCTTTCTTCTTCCCGGAGTCCTTTCTGTCTTTGGAAGTCCGGCCTAACCTCTTCCTGCCTGGCTATTGGCCGTTCAACTCTTTATTAAACCACTCTTCACAGTGTAAACAAATATTCTGCTACATTTGAGCACCCTGAAAATTCATGTGTTGGCTTCATGTGTCAGTCCCTCAGCTGTAAGCTAACGAGGGCAGGATGCATCTCCCAGGTTCACTATTCTGATTTTGACTTGGCTCCAGAAATTTTTCTTGAGTGAGTAGTGATTTCTACAATAAGAAGTTCAGTTGTAGGCCTGTGATCCCAGCATGTGGGAGGCAGAAGTAAGAGACCTGGAAGCTCAAAATCATCCTTGGCTACATAGAGAGACCAGCTAGGTATTTATAGGAGACATTGTCTCAAAAAATTAATTAAAAATAAAATTAATTATGTATTGTTTTCCTTATCTCTAAAACGTGATTGCAGATTTCTTAAATTTTACACAAGTATTTGAATGAATCCTTATTATCATAAGGCAGCTTTTTGTCTAAGCATCTAGAACTCTCTTAGATCACCTTGAGGTGACCTTTATATATTTCTATCTTAATTTCTGTGTTCTATTTTAATATAGAAGCATATATTGGTCCATCTGCCTTGGAAATTGAATTCTTAGTGAGTACATGGCTTTTCAGAAATTTTTTTTGCTAGGTTTGTTGTGTAAAGTATGGATTTAGGGTTTTGACTTTGATTTCTCTTTTGTAAGAAAATAAAGGGGGTGTTCTTTTTGCAGGGAACCGGTTTCAAGCAAGCTACTTCTTACAGCCGGAGCTCACGACATCGCAGCTGGCCTTCAGAGATCTCCTGTGGGATGCTAAGGCAGGCACGGTAGGTGTGCTTGCCGTTGGTCAAATGAGAGCGCCCAGTGTCTGCCCTGTGACAAGTGTGTATATAGCATGTAAAATGGAAATTGACAAATGCTTTGCAGAGAATACACTGTGTATTTCTGAAAGATACTTTATAATTTGAACTTTGTATCTCAACTTTATCTTCCTTTCTCTTCTATTGTTGTTCTCTCATTACAAAAGAAATAATTCTAAGTTTATATTTTTAGTACATTTATTTATTTTACATTCCTGCCTCAGTTTCTCCTCTCTCCTCTTTCCTCTCCTTTCAGGCCCTATCCCCTACCCCTCCCCTCTGTTCCCACCCCCCCTCAATCCACTCCTCCATTTCTGTTTAGGAAAGGGCAGGTCCCCCATGAGTATCAAGAAAAAATTACATATCAAGGTGCAGTAGGACTAAAACCCTCGCATGGACAAGGTGACACAGTATGAGAAGTAGGATCTCAAAAGCCAGTAAAAGAGTCAGAGACAGCCCCTGATCTTAGTGTTAGGAGTCCCACAAGAGGACCAAACTACAGAACTGTAACATATAAGCAGAATGTCTGTATCAGTCCCATGCAGACTCACTGGCTGTTGGTTGAAACTCTGGGAGCCCCTAGGAGCCCAGGTTAGTTGATTGTGTGAGTTTTCTTCTGGTGTCCTTGACCCCTCTCGCTCCTACAATCCTTCCTCTCCCCTCTTCTCGGTTCCCCGAATTCCCCTAATGTTTGGCTGTGAGTCTGTGTCTGTTTTCCATCCTCACTGATAACAAGTGGACCAGGCAGCAGTCTGGTCACAGGAGGCGGACAGTTCAGGCTGCTTATTCGTTACTGCTAGGAGTCTAAGCTGGGGTCCTCCCGTAGACTCCTGAGAGAGTCTCCTATCCTACACTTCCACTGGACCCTGAAATGACCCCCAGAAGTCCCCTCAGCACTTTCTTCTTCGGTACTCCCCCAGCCTGACTGCTCATGTTCCCATCCGCACCCACCCTCAGTCCACTGACAGATCTCTTGTTTTCCCCTGCCCAGGGAGCTCTAGGTGTCCCCTTTAACCCCCGTTGATACCTAGCCTGTCTATGTCTGCGGATTGTAGTATAGTTATCCTTTATTTTACAGATAATATCGACTTGTGAGTGAGTACGTATCATGTTTGCCTTTCCCAGATTTGGGTTACCTTGCTCAGGATGATTTTTTCTCTAGTTCTATCCTTTTGCCTTCAAATTTTCTGGTGTCCTTTATTTTATCAGCTGAGTAATACTCCATTGTGCAAATGTACCACATTTTCTTTATATATTCCTTGGTTGAGGGTCAGACATCTAGGTCGTTTCCAGTTTCTACCTAGTACAAATAAAGCCGCTATGAACATAGTAGAGCAAGTGTCCTTATGGTACGATGGTTAAGCATTCTTTGGAGTATATGCCCAAGAGTGGTATAGGCCCAAGATTGGTATAGCTGGGTCTTATGGTAGATCTAAGTTTATATCTTTATCATTCTTTAATTTTTTTTTTGAGACAAGATCTCACCATGTAGCTCTGGCTTTTCTGTCATTTTTTTTCCTGAAGAAATAAATTTTATATAATTTGTATGTACTTGGGTGTTTTAGCTGCATGTATGTCTGTGTACCACATGTGTGCCTGATACCTGCAGAAGCCCGAAGAAGAAGAAGAAAAAGTTGAGACCCCTAGAACTGGAGTTATAGATGGTTCTGAGCCACCTTGTGGGTGCTGGTAATCTAATCCCAGATATCTGGAAGATCAGCTGGTGCTCTTAACCACTGAACCGTCTCTCCAGCCCTGTCCAGCCCTCTATCTTAATTATTCTTTACCTCGATTTTTTTCATATGTAAAAAGGGAGTGATTAATAATAATAGCAATAATTCTTTCAGCAGAGTTATTGTGGGGATTAAATGATAAAGAACGATGTTGGGCATATAGGAACTCAATAAACGTTAGTTTTAAAGTTTGGTGAAGTACCTCTGTTGTGTGATGTTACTGGGGAGATATTTCTGCTCACTCCAGATAAAGATGGCCATGACAGGCCAAAGAAATAATTCTGTGGAGTCTAGTGTGAACCAGCCAGTCGATGGGGCCACTTCAAGAAGAAGCATGGTGCCTTGTGTAGTTGTATCACTGAGAAGCCCCACCCCAGCATGGCTGCTCACTTAAGAAAGCTGCACTGGGAATTGTCCCACAACCGCTAACCTACAACTTATAGGCAACCACTCCAACAAGCCTCAGAAAGGGGTTGTCCTAAGTAGGGTTTCTATTGCTGTGATAAAACACCATGAATAGAAGCAACTTGGGGAGTAAAGGGTTTATTTCTTCTTAGAACTCTCAGGTCACCTCCAGCACTGAGGGAAGGCAGGGCAGGAACTCGAGGCAGGAACCTGGAGACAGGAGCTGAAGTAGATGCCTCAGAAGAGTGAGACAGCTACCACAGCATAGCTCACACACGTTATAGAAATGACTGGAGACTAGAACACTGATTCCATAGTCGAATCATTTATTTTACCTGTGAGTCCTTCCTGCATGTCCTTTTTATTGCAGTTTGTAAGTAATTATGGAAAAAAAATGCAGCTTTCAAATATAGCTATATGAAAATTTACCTCAAATGACTGTCTTTTATATTAAGTGTACTTCACTGAAAACTGTGTATATGTTTGTGTAAAATTCTTGTTTTTTTAAAAACTCTATATGTATTTTCTTTTTCTTCCTTTGCTTGCTTGTTTTTAAAACAGGGTCTCATGTAGCCCAGGCTAGCCTTGAACTCTCAGTCTTTCTCCTTCACTTCCTAAGTTCTGAGATTTCCAGAGTGAATTGCTGTTCCTAGCTTTGTATTTATTTTTTTAAGGTGTATTTATAAAAGATGTTTTGTAGCTGGGGTGGTGATGCACTCTTTTAATTCCAGCACTTGGGAGGCAGAAGCAGGCGGATTTCAGTGAATTTGAAGCCAGCCTGATCTTCAAAGCAAGTTCTAGGACAGCCAGGACTGTTATACAGAGAAACCATCTTAAAAAACAAAACAAAAAAGATGTTATGTAAAATTAATTGATTTTATTATAAATAACAAATAATAGTAATAAATTTTGTGCTTAATTTTCCTTTCAGATTATGTCAAGACTAAGTCGTGTGTCTTTGATTCTGACCCTCTGGAGCTGTAAAATGATTCCTCTCCCAGGAACAAGCATACAGGTTCTCAGTAGACATGTGCGTCTCTGTCTGTTCGATGGTAGTAAGGTAAGAACCAAGTCCACTGGAAGCTAAGTGAAGTCACTCCAGGATAAGGGAAAAGGATTTTATTAGCACCATGTATTTTATATATATACATACACAGTATATACACATTAAGGCTTCTTACACCCATACTGGTTCTGATTACGTAGGTTTAACTCCTGATTCATTGAGTTGTTGGGGGTGATATTGGTATATCACTGGCAATGTTATCTGAGCGAATGTATCTAAGGTACTAATGCTCATCTCCTACTGTTATACTCAGCCCAGGTCTTAACTATAGTTTTAAAGTATATAGTATTATATATACGCTGGTGTAACCAACACCTTAAGTAAGAAAACAGAACATTGCCATGTCTACACAAAGTTTTCCATTCTATTCCTCCCTGATTCTAGAGACTGATTTTCACCCAGTACCAAAAAAAGTCTAAATAATTATTTTAAAACAAACATATCTTTTATGAGAAAATTCTTAGTGCCTAGATAGAAATTTATAGCTTTAACTGCAAATTCTGGGAAGAATAAAGACTCAAAGTAAGTTGTCTAAGCTACCAACTTAACTTAAAAACCTAGGAGTGGAAGACTGAGTTAAGCCAGAGAGGAAGACCCATGCAGAATAGGCACGGCACATTTCATAGACTTAGGTCACAGGCTGTATCCAGATGTTTCTCTCCCACCCACCAGTTCCCAAATAACACTCAGAGGCTTGATATTAATTATATATTACTTGCTAGCTTTTTCATTTAAATTAACCCATATCTATTAATCTAATTATTGCCATGTGGCTGTGGCATTACCAATCTGCTGGCACGTTGTTCCTTGGGCAACTGGATGGTGCCTTGCTCCAACTCCTCCCTTCTCTTGTATCTCTGTTTGGATTTCCTGCCTGGCTCTATTCTGCCGTGCCATAGGCCAAAGCAGCTTTATTTATCAACCAGTGAGAACAACACATATTCACAGCATACAGAGAGACATCCCACAGCATTTCCCCTTTTCTGTCTAATCAGAATGAAAGGGGAAGGGAATGTGAGCTGAGCAGCAGCATTGGACTCTCTCTGTTCCCTGGTTGAGGTTACAGTGTGACCAACTGCCTCAAGATCTTGTGGCCACATCTAGAGACACTTTCTTACCACCATACTCTTAAGCAATGAGCCAGTGAACCCGACTGTTGTTAAATAATAAATCTCTGGGGGTCCCCCCGCCCGCAGCAAACTCCGGCGGGTCACAGCAGTGCCGGGCGCCAGCTCCAGGGTCCGGCACCCGAGCAAACGGCTGCAGCTTCCCACCAGCGGGAGGGCATACACGCGGCGGGTCCCGGCGGTGGCGGCGGGTCAGACATATAAACACAGGAAATAGCCATATAAGAATTTATTAACAAGGAGAGAAAGAAATAAAGGGAAAGAGAGAGAGAGAGAGAGGGATAGAGAGAGGGGGAGAGAGAGAGAGAGAGAGAGAGAGAGAGAGAGAGAGAGAGAGAGAAGGGGGGGAGAGAGAGAGAGAAGAGAGAGACAAAAGCCCCGTGTGAGAGGAAAAGCAGAAAGAGAGCGATGTCAGGGCGGGGTCAGGAGTTAAAAGGAGTGGGCGTGGCCAGGGCAGGGACCAAAGGAACAACATTCCCACATCTTGCTTTTAATAAAAAGCAAATTAGACACTCCAGTTTGAAGGAATTGGGGCGGCGAATTCTCAAGACTGCTTCCGGCTGATTGTGGGCGTCGTCTTTGGGGGGGCGCGAGAGAAGGCTGGGTGCTGGGAACATCCTGGCATAGCTGGTCTCTTCGCCCTTGACCGATGTCTGTGGCATGGAACTGGTATCTCTTATCCTGTTTAAGGTATTGGCAGAACAAAGTTAAATTAAGGGGAAAAAAATTTTTAGGACCAGGGGATTGAGGGGGTATCTGACCTGTTTAAGATGGATTCTTTAATTCGGCTCCCTGGAACTCACGAGAACTCCTTGGATTTGTGAAAACAGAAGTTTTAGACACATAATGACTGTAGCATAAGAGATAAATTTGGTTTGAAATTTGTTTGGTGAGGTCACTTTGCAAAACCTCTCAGCTGTCAAACTGTCAGAGATCTTTGAGAAGGATAAGATTACTTGAGTTACTGATTAGAAAATAACAGAGAACTTACTTGGTTGGCACCCAGAGCTACTCTTTTTGGGTCCTCCATGGTCGCTGAAGGTTGCACTTGAACTTTGTTGTTTAGCGCAGGGCCTGCCAGGCTCCAGAATATCCTGTGGGCTAAGAAGTCCGTAGGAAGACAAGCCTACCTTGACCTGAGCAGCTAGGCTGTCGATTCCAGTGATTCCGTCCACGTCTAGAGGTCTTTACTTCAGATGAAAGGCAGGTTTGCCCAATGGTCAGCGCTCTGCAGTTGAAGGACGTTGTTCTGCGCATGTCTGTCTTTTGTCTTCTTTGGAGGGAGCAGAGAGCTGCTGCTAGGAGCCAACCTGTCTCTTTTTTATTGTTGTGAAAAGTTTTTAAAAATTAAATACTTAAATATCACATTCCCCAGATCTCTGAGCAGTTGAGGGCTGTTTATCAGGTATAACTATAGTATAGAATTCGTTTGGAAAGTTGGGTCTGAGCTTGACCGCACTGGCTCTCAACAGGTAAGATTTACATTTGTAAAAAGGCAGATAGAGGGAAAAACTGCTTGTAATTAGTGGCAGAATTGACAATGGTAGAGAACAGCTTAAGAGACTTAAAGGTACATAGCAGTTTAAAATATATGTATTATTATGTATAGAAAGAGTGTACAGGAATTGGGCAAGTGGACAACTCTGATGGGCCCTATCAGAGACATGCCATTGCTCAAAACACATGTAACAGAGTTAACAGGAGGATTTTAGTGAAAACCGGGTGAGAAGACAGGGTAAGACTGGGACTAAAACCGGGATAGTGTGGTCACGTGGTCTGGCCCTCAGCCAAGAGGGCGGAAAAAGTCACCTGACCCATCTGGCCTTTAGCCAAGATGGCGACTGCCACGTGTTGTCTGCTCTGTTGGTGAACCGCCATGCCGTAACAAAAAGCCGCAGAGGGGAGGGGCAAAAAGCTGGAACCGAAAAAAACGGCTGTGTAAGTGTAAGGCATTAAAGCATGAGGCCGGACTGATAGGTCTGGGTGAGCCAATCGCTATCGCTCGACTGGGCGGAGCGAGAGCGAGTGGCCCCTCCAGGAGCGGTGGGGGGGGTATGGAGTTTGAGGTTAGAGCCCATAGGTGAGGCACAGCTCACCCGCAAGAAGGTACCCGAAAAGTACCGCGAACACGGCAAGGCCAAGAACTTAGGCGTCCCCAGGGTTCTTGGGGCGTGCTAAGGCTTAATTGGCCTGAACCCAACAACCATACGGGGGAGAAGAAGCCCCGGTTGGGAGGAGACAATTAAGCTCTTTAGGGCGTACTGCCCGGAGGCACCGCACCGTAGCGGGCCGGAGACAGGAAAGTTTAGAAAAAAAAGGAGAAGAAGGCCGGAAACACCGAACTTCCGGTTGCGGGTGACGCAGGCCTAGGCCAAGGGCAAGAAGCAAGGGGGGGGTGGGAAAGGAGGTTGGCGACCCAGTCCGGGACACAGCAGAGAAAGCCAGCCGGACAGTCTCTGAGCGCCCCGGGGGAAGGGAAGCCAACTCAGGTTAACTCACGGATGAGGATGAGGCCGTGGCAAACAGGTGAAGTTGGGCGCAGGTAATCGGTCGAGATGAGTCAAACGGCACCAAATTGTTGTTAAATAATAAATCTCTGGGGGTCCCCCCGCCCGCAGCAAACTCCGGCGGGTCACAGCAGTGCCGGGCGCCAGCTCCAGGGTCCGGCACCCGAGCAAACGGCTGCAGCTTCCCACCAGCGGGAGGGCATACACGCGGCGGGTCCCGGCGGTGGCGGCGGGTCAGACATATAAACACAGGAAATAGCCATATAAGAATTTATTAACAAGGAGAGAAAGAAATAAAGGGAAAGAGAGAGAGAGAGAGAGGGATAGAGAGAGGGGAGAGAGAGAGAGAGAGAGAGAGAGAGAGAGAGAGAGAGAGAGAGAGAAGGGGGGGAGAGAGAGAGAGAAGAGAGAGACAAAAGCCCCGTGTGAGAGGAAAAGCAGAAAGAGAGCGATGTCAGGGCGGGGTCAGGAGTTAAAAGGAGTGGGCGTGGCCAGGGCAGGGACCAAAGGAACAACATTCCCACATCTTGCTTTTAATAAAAAGCAAATTAGACACTCCAGTTTGAAGGAATTGGGGCGGCGAATTCTCAAGACTGCTTCCGGCTGATTGTGGGCGTCGTCTTTGGGGGGGCGCGAGAGAAGGCTGGGTGCTGGGAACATCCTGGCATAGCTGGTCTCTTCGCCCTTGACCGATGTCTGTGGCATGGAACTGGTATCTCTTATCCTGTTTAAGGTATTGGCAGAACAAAGTTAAATTAAGGGGAAAAAAATTTTTAGGACCAGGGGATTGAGGGGGTATCTGACCTGTTTAAGATGGATTCTTTAATTCGGCTCCCTGGAACTCACGAGAACTCCTTGGATTTGTGAAAACAGAAGTTTTAGACACATAATGACTGTAGCATAAGAGATAAATTTGGTTTGAAATTTGTTTGGTGAGGTCACTTTGCAAAACCTCTCAGCTGTCAAACTGTCAGAGATCTTTGAGAAGGATAAGATTACTTGAGTTACTGATTAGAAAATAACAGAGAACTTACTTGGTTGGCACCCAGAGCTACTCTTTTTGGGTCCTCCATGGTCGCTGAAGGTTGCACTTGAACTTTGTTGTTTAGCGCAGGGCCTGCCAGGCTCCAGAATATCCTGTGGGCTAAGAAGTCCGTAGGAAGACAAGCCTACCTTGACCTGAGCAGCTAGGCTGTCGATTCCAGTGATTCCGTCCACGTCTAGAGGTCTTTACTTCAGATGAAAGGCAGGTTTGCCCAATGGTCAGCGCTCTGCAGTTGAAGGACGTTGTTCTGCGCATGTCTGTCTTTTGTCTTCTTTGGAGGGAGCAGAGAGCTGCTGCTAGGAGCCAACCTGTCTCTTTTTTATTGTTGTGAAAAGTTTTTAAAAATTAAATACTTAAATATCACATTCCCCAGATCTCTGAGCAGTTGAGGGCTGTTTATCAGGTATAACTATAGTATAGAATTCGTTTGGAAAGTTGGGTCTGAGCTTGACCGCACTGGCTCTCAACAGGTAAGATTTACATTTGTAAAAAGGCAGATAGAGGGAAAAACTGCTTGTAATTAGTGGCAGAATTGACAATGGTAGAGAACAGCTTAAGAGACTTAAAGGTACATAGCAGTTTAAAATATATGTATTATTATGTATAGAAAGAGTGTACAGGAATTGGGCAAGTGGACAACTCTGATGGGCCCTATCAGAGACATGCCATTGCTCAAAACACATGTAACAGAGTTAACAGGAGGATTTTAGTGAAAACCGGGTGAGAAGACAGGGTAAGACTGGGACTAAAACCGGGATAGTGTGGTCACGTGGTCTGGCCCTCAGCCAAGAGGGCGGAAAAAGTCACCTGACCCATCTGGCCTTTAGCCAAGATGGCGACTGCCACGTGTTGTCTGCTCTGTTGGTGAACCGCCATGCCGTAACAAAAAGCCGCAGAGGGGAGGGGCAAAAAGCTGGAACCGAAAAAAACGGCTGTGTAAGTGTAAGGCATTAAAGCATGAGGCCGGACTGATAGGTCTGGGTGAGCCAATCGCTATCGCTCGACTGGGCGGAGCGAGAGCGAGTGGCCCCTCCAGGAGCGGTGGGGGGGGTATGGAGTTTGAGGTTAGAGCCCATAGGTGAGGCACAGCTCACCCGCAAGAAGGTACCCGAAAAGTACCGCGAACACGGCAAGGCCAAGAACTTAGGCGTCCCCAGGGTTCTTGGGGCGTGCTAAGGCTTAATTGGCCTGAACCCAACAACCATACGGGGGAGAAGAAGCCCCGGTTGGGAGGAGACAATTAAGCTCTTTAGGGCGTACTGCCCGGAGGCACCGCACCGTAGCGGGCCGGAGACAGGAAAGTTTAGAAAAAAAAGGAGAAGAAGGCCGGAAACACCGAACTTCCGGTTGCGGGTGACGCAGGCCTAGGCCAAGGGCAAGAAGCAAGGGGGGGGTGGGAAAGGAGGTTGGCGACCCAGTCCGGGACACAGCAGAGAAAGCCAGCCGGACAGTCTCTGAGCGCCCCGGGGGAAGGGAAGCCAACTCAGGTTAACTCACGGATGAGGATGAGGCCGTGGCAAACAGGTGAAGTTGGGCGCAGGTAATCGGTCGAGATGAGTCAAACGGCACCAAATTGTTGTTAAATAATAAATCTCTGGGGGTCCCCCCGCCCGCAGCAAACTCCGGCGGGTCACAGCAGTGCCGGGCGCCAGCTCCAGGGTCCGGCACCCGAGCAAACGGCTGCAGCTTCCCACCAGCGGGAGGGCATACACGCGGCGGGTCCGGCGGTGGCGGCGGGTCAGACATATAAACACAGGAAATAGCCATATAAGAATTTATTAACAAGGAGAGAAAGAAATAAAGGGAAAGAGAGAGAGAGAGAGGGATAGAGAGAGGGGGAGAGAGAGAGAGAGAGAGAGAGAGAGAGAGAGAGAGAGAGAGAGAGAGAGAGAGAGAGAGAAGGGGGGGAGAGAGAGAGAGAAGAGAGAGACAAAAGCCCCGTGTGAGAGGAAAAGCAGAAAGAGAGCGATGTCAGGGCGGGGTCAGGAGTTAAAAGGAGTGGGCGTGGCCAGGGCAGGGACCAAAGGAACAACACCGACCTTCCTTAAGTTTCTGTGGTCGGTTATTTTGCCGCAGTAGTGAGAAATGGAACAGCTCTACATAGCACTAACAGAAAGATAAGTAGAGAAATCCTGCAAAATCTGGTGGTCAGGAAGGCCAAGTGTCATTGTCAGCTGAACAAAATAAAGAGCCAGCTCACTTAGGACTAACCAGCTCCACCGTTTGCTGGCATGAGACCTGACCAAATGATGTGGCCTTGCTCACACTGTCCTCAGGGTTGATGTGAGGACTAAGTGAGTTAATACGAGTGAAACACTTAGGACTCCACTCAGCACAGGAGAGCATGATGTTGAGGGATTATGGTTGCAACTTAGGAGGGTGCTGCAGAGGGAGATGGAGGAGGCGAGAATCAACCAAATGTCCTGGGCTAGACGGGAGGGCAGAGTGTTAAGCAGGCAGGAGGCCTTGGACTTCCACATATGATGGATGCATTCATCCTTCATTGAACGTGGAATGTCTAATTGTGATCCTCACTTCCACACCTCTGTATAGAACCACTGCCAGTAGGTGTCACTGGTAACCACTGGTGACCAAAAGGAGATGAAGTGCTGTTTGTTTGTTTGTTTGTTTGTTTGTTTGTTTGTTTGTTTTAGAGACAGTCTCCCAGATACACCCGGTCTGGCCTTTCACAAGAGCTAGGAGGCCAGCTTTGTTTGTTCGTTTGAGACAATGTCCTGCCCAGGCTAGGCTGGAATTCATCCTCTTGCTTCTGCTGGGATTACAAATGTACACCACAACATCATGCTTCAGTTTGAAGTTTAATTTTTTTTATTAATACATGAAAATAATAAAACTTATACCAAAATCATAGATTGTAACTCATAAAACTGATTTGTATCAGATTTCATGTTATAGGTGTATCTAGTAGGAGCACACGTCCTCACACTGTTTATTCTTCCACGAGAAATCTAAGACTGCTGCAAATAAGAGGTGCTGCTGTTGGTACCAAGCAAGAACGTGGCACTTGTGGAGACGTCCCCCTCTCCCCCGACACAGCCAAAGTCTCTTAGCAGTTCACTAAAGGGCTCTGGTACCCTAGGTAGCAGGGAGATGGAAAGGAGCCCCAGACTTTCAGCTGGACGCTTCATCTTTGCTGATTTTCTCTTGGTAGAAGGAACTCAGGGCCTCCCACGTGCTGAGCGCATGCTCTGCACTGTCCCCACCCTCAGCTGTATGCTCGGTTTTCTCTTCCTTCTAATCTTTTGTTCTTCTGTTTTCTTTGTCCTATATACACACAGAGAGAGGGGGAAAGAGAAAGAGAGACAGAGAGAGCACCACGTCTATGCTGTTCAGTGCAGCGTTGTTGATGCCTTGGGACTCAGAAGTGCAGGAGTCTCAAAGGCTCCTACAGTGTGGTTTTAAATGAGAAAATCTCGTTTCAGGTTCTGAGCAACATCCATACAGTTCGAGCAGTCTGGCAGCCTAAAAAGCCCAAAACATGGACCTTTTCTCCCCAGGTAAGTCATCGCTGAGTGGGTTTCTTTACCTGCAAAGTGTGGGACATGGAGCGTGCAGTGAGTAGGGTCAAATGGAAATCTTTGTAGTCTTTGTTTTTCTTTGCCAATTTTGGCAAAAATCCCTCAAGCTCCCAGTCACTGGAGCTGTGATTTCTGTGAGTCGCTTCTCTCAGTGGATTTCAATATTAGGAAATGTCCCCTGATGGAGCAGAAAGCACGAAGTTAAGATTAGGATTGGGGTATTTTCCAGAAGTGAGATCTAGCAACTGTGCTGATGGCACCTGTATTTCCCTCAGGTACAAATCAAAGGCAAGCACCTCAGAGACGAGTGCCTCACACCCAGATCCTGTCAGGGCTGGGGTGAGGTTAGGGCTTCAGCCAGAGTCAGTTCCACACAGACGCTAGTGAGTCAAGGCTGTCTTGTTCTTTTTACGGTACTGTTTGTGGTTGACTTCTTCCTACCTCTAAGGACTCATTGTTGAGCATTCTCTCCCCTCCCACAACCCACTCCTTTGTTCCACTGTACACTGGAAGCCCTTCATTTCCCTTCCTCTTACTGCGTCAGGTCTTACTTAGCACAAGACAGAGGGTCAGGAAGAGGGCACAAGCTATGCTGGAGGCTCAGCCACTTCTCTTGATGTGGCAAGTGTCCTCCTCGGTGGTACAACTCCTCAAAGCCCTTGGTTCCCCTCGCACCTGCCTCTAGGGAGCACGTCTTGTCTCTTGGCTCCGACCTTCACTGTTTGTCCCTGTGCACACGCAGTGGTAAGGGTAGGGTTTTCTGTCTTCCAAGAATGTGAGTACAGGCTGCCAGGAAGCGTGGATAAGTATGAGTGAGCTCCTGGAATGAAACAGAGCACGCCACTTGCGCTAGTCATGTGGGAGCTCACACCAACACCTGTGAATAGCTGCATATCCACTACCGAGGGGCACTGGCCGCGGACACACGTGCACTGTGGTATTTGTCCTTGGTGCTGCCTGTGAGTTGGGGTCTGTGGACCATTCAGGCAGAGTGCAGTGCTTGTGAGGCTCTGAGGGTGTTGGAAGCACGGTGGCGAGAGGAAGGGAGGGTTCATCCCACAGGCCCAAGGGAGACTTTGAGCAAGGGAAACTAAGCCTTGGGGAATGGGGAGGGTTTCCTAGGCAGCGAAAGGGGTATGGTTGTCCAGGGAGATGGAGTGGGTTGAACAAAGGGAACGGGATGTCTGTAAGGCAGGAATAAGGACAAGTACGTGTTGGTCTTGGCTTTAGCTTTGCTTGCCAACAGCAGTGGTTGTGTAAGTAAAGCATGCAGGACTGGGGACTGACTTACAGTAGTTTGCTTCTTTCCCTGTTCTAAGCAAAAAAAATCAAGAAAGTTTAAGGTAATTTCCCTGTCAACAGAGACGCTAAATGTTCCTACTTCCAGTCATTGACATGTGAATCTGGTCCATCTACTTTCTATAAAGTTTGTTTGTTTTACATTTGTCTGTTTTAGCACATCTGTGTGTTGGAGGAAAGAGGGCTGCTTGTTGGTTCCCAGCTACTTAAGCCCTGAAATAATCACACAGAAACTGTATCAATTAAATCACTGCTTGGCCCACTAGCTCTATCTTCTTATTAGCTAACTCTTTCATATTAATTTAACCCATTTCTATTAATCTGTGTATCGCCACATGGCTGTGGCTTACCAGCTAAAGTTCTGGCATCTGTCTCCGGTAGCTCCATCTCTCTCTGACTCTGCCCTTCTTCCTTCCAGCATTCAGCTTAGATTTTCTGCCTAGCTAAGTTCTGCCCTCCTATGGGTCCAAAGCAATTTCTTTATTTATTAATGGCAATCACAACATATAGAGGGAAATCCCACATCATCCATGTGGGCATGTATATGGCACAACATACAAGCGAAGGTCAGAGAGCAGCCTCTAGGAGTCAGTATTCCTACCGTGTGGGTCCAGAGACCAAACTCAAGTCCTCAGGCCTGGCAGCAAGCCCTGTACTCACGGAGCCATTTCCTTGTCCCATCCCCTCCACCATCTTCCTCTATTATAACACCAAGGCATGAGCCCCTTTGCAGATGGATGAGGCTGGAAAGCCCTGCCCGCTCTTCACTTTCGGCAGTAATTTTGGTTTCCTTATCATTCTAGGTCACTGGCATCATGCCATGCTTGCTCGATGGGGACTGTTTCATCAGGTCCAATTCTTCAACTCCAGACCTCGGGATATTATTTGAACTTGGAATTTCTTACATTCGCAATGTATGTCAAGTTTGAAAGACAAACTGTTCTGATGCATCAAAAGAGAACAATTAGGAATGTGTCTGATTTACAAGCAAAATAATAGAAGCCGGGTTAGCCACACTTCTGTTGCTATGGTGAAATGCCCTGACAAAAGCAACTTACGGGAAGGGTTTATTCTGGCTTACACTTCTAGGGACTCACTCCATCGTGGCAGGGAAGGCATGCCAGCAGCAGAGGGAGGCAGACCATGAACAGGAAGTAGGACTGGACCAGAAATCTCAAGGCCCTACTTCCCTTAGCATGGTCCAAATCCCAAGTAGCATCACCAGTTGGGACCATGCCTGGGGGGGGGGCATTCACACTTTAATCTCGGGGAGGGTTTCTGTGCTTCAGAAATTGAACTATGAAGGAACCGGAGTGATGATGAATGTCGTTTTTAAAAAGTATTACATTTATTCATGGGTACACCATGGAGGTCAGGGAACAGTTGTGGGTCAACTCTCTTCTTTCACCGTGTGATCTTGAGCATCGAACTCCAGTTGTCAGGCTTGGCAACAGACCCCTTGGCTCACTGAGCCTTCTCACTACCCTGGTTCCTGATTTTTATGCGGTATTGCTAAGTGGTGTTTAAAGCTTGGCAACAGACCCCTTGGCTCACTGGGCCTTCGCACTGCCCTGGCTCCTTATTTTTATGTGGTACTGCTAAGTGCTGTTTAAAGCAAAGGAGTATTTGTTGGCATTTATAGCCTCACTGAACCCCAGTTGCCTTTAAAGAGTAAACACTGATAAAGTGTGGAACTTTCCAGAGGTAATTAAAAACTCCTGAGGATATTCTGGTGTGGTGGGGGGGTAGTGGGGAACTCAGTCACCTCTGTCTTCTGGGAGCCAAGTCCACTTAACTTTGTAGGTCACAGTTCTTGCTCAGTGACTTGAGAAAGTGGCAAGGGAACATGAGAAACATGTTTCAATGTTTGTCATGAGAATACTAAACCCCACGGTGTCCACCCTCACTAGTGACTCCACACGTTCATATTCTGGTCATAGCTTGAGAGGTGTAGCATATAAACTTAGCCTTGCAGCTAGACAGAGAGCTGTCACAGGAAGACCATGTTAACTTACCACATCGTCCTGTACATCTTCAAGACAGATGGATAGAACATGAGAAGAGCCCCAGTGGTCCCTGGCAATTGGCAGGAGGGTTGAGCTTCCTAGCAAGGGGATCATCGTAGACAGAGTTTCTCTGTGTCTCATCAGCCACTTCCCAAATAACCACTCAGAGCCTTAATATTAATTATAAATGCCCAGCTAGTAGTTCAGGCATATTACTAATTAGCTATTACAACTTAAATTAACCCATATTTATTTAAGTGCTACCATGTGGCTCATGGCTTGCTGCCTCATTTCATACATGTCCTGTTTCTTCTTTCTGACTGGTGACTCCTCTGACTCTGTCCTTCTTCCCAGTGTCTTTAGTTTGGCTCTCCTGCCTAACCTTATTCTGTTCAGCTATTGGCCAGTCAGCTTCTTTATTAAACCAATCACAGTGATATATATATTTATACAGTATAAAGGAATATTCCACTGGGGATCTTTGAGTTATTGATTCCTATATTCCATACCCCCTGTAAAGCAAAGCTTCAGAATGTCATGTAGTATCCTGCAATTTGACATTGTCTCCAAATTATGTTAGCACTAGAGACCCAATAGCAACAGTTACCTCAGGGTCAGGTTTAAGGGATGTCATTTGAAGTACCACGTTTAACATCTGACCTATAGGTAAAATGGAGCCCTGGCATGTTACAGCTTCTTTTCCTTGATGGACAGCTTAGTCCTCAGAGTGAGTGCTGACTGCTTCTGAGTGGTTATCTCAGACACCATTCTCTGTGCCTCTTTTATTTCATAGTCGACTGGGGAGAGAGGAGAGCTAAGCTGCGGCTGGGTATTTCTGAAGCTTTTCGATGCCAGCGGAGTTCCTATTCCAGCAAAGTAAGTGGGCTTATTATCCCTCACAAATGAGCAACTTTGCAGAAAATTCCTAGGGACTATCCTCCTCCAATTTATTCTGTTAATATTTCAACAAGTTTTGGAAAGAGGGCTTTTCACATCGATCTTGGTGTTTGAGAAAGAATGGATATTGAGAAATTGAGAAAGAGTGTATATTCTCACCCAGTAAGAAAGGAATGACTTGGAGATCCGTGTTTTAAAGGATAATTGCACGGGCTGTCTGCTGAGAACACTCAGTCTGTAGTCCTTATGAGAGCCCTGCACTCAGCACGCTGCAAACAGAGCCTGGCGTCCTTCAGAGAGCGGGCAGCTGAGTCTTCAATCCTCTGCCTTCCCAACAGGCAGGATGCTGAAATCACAGTGGCGGCAACTGTAAACAAATTGAAGCCGTAAGAGTAACAGCAGATGGGCCAATACCTATGTTCCACACACAAGGGTGAGGGGATGGCCTCCCCATCTCAGAAACTAACAAGAAAATAGATGATCACAATTTTAATGACCTAAGTCAAGGATATACAGTTACCTCGCAGGAGGAATACAGAGGGACAGACCTAGACTAGGATTCTGGGTGGGAAGTTCTACGATCCAGAGCTTTGGATCCAGCTCTTCCTGGGTGATTGTTTAGGTTCCTTAACATCTGAGGTCTCAGTCTCCTCCATCTTTAACCTAGAGATTATTTCCTATCTCAAAGCCTCCTGTGAGGATGACTATGCAACACTTCCCTCACAGCCTTCTCAGCTCTGGCCACTGGTTATCTGATATTACCCTTGCAGGAGGGGAGGGCATTTGTTACCAGTGGATTGTTATGGGAACCCTGATGTCTTACAATTTCTTTTTTAAAAATGAGTTATATTTAGTATATATAAATTGTAATATATTACAATATAGCGTAGGGTTATATTGTGCTTAGTAGAGGAGATAAGGAGACACGTACATGTCTACCTGTCCGGAAATGGAGTCACAGCTATTTTTAATCCCATCCAGTGCATGTTGTGTGGAGGAAATCACAGACTGATATGAACATGTTGTGTGGAGGAAATCACAGACTGATATGAACACTGTGACTCCACTTTGGTTCATTCAGGGCTGTGTGGTGGATCCAGGTAAACCCCTCCAGAGAGCAGAATGGCTAATAACTTTTAACTTCTCTGTGCACACATAAGTTATCCTTCCATAAAAGAGAAGCACATGGGAGCCAGAGGGTAGCAAGTCAGAGATACAGCATTCACCTAGCAGGAGAGATGGAGGGAAGAGGAGGAGAATGCAGTAGAAGCTAATAATGACTTCACTGCATATAATGACTCAATATATTTGAGAAATAAGAGTCATTACTTATCGACACAAATCATTTTAATGACATTAGGATCGAGCTCTTCATGTGGAAAATCACCCTTTCTGCATGCAGTTAGTACTAAGTGGGGGCGTCTGTCTGTTGTGATGCTGCTCATGAGAGAATCAGCACCTTGATTCGCACTTACCAGTGGTTGGGTGAAGTGCCCGAGAATACCTTTGTCCTGAAGCATATACCTGGCTGAGTCTGGTTCACAAATGCCTACAACACGGACCATCACGTATGCTGTTCTTTTATAGAACGTATGAACTCTTCTTGAATGGTGGCACTCCTTACGAAAAAGGCGTTGAAGTGGACCCCTCCATGTCCAGAAGAGGTACAGCCTATTTGTAACCCTCTGCTAGGGGCTTCTTAACCCCGGGATCCTGCCACAAGCAAGTTAAAGGAGAGGGGATTTAGTCTATGGTCACTGGCCCTGTAGCTCTGTGCCTGTGTTAGCAAAGAACAGCATGGTCAAGTATGTGGTGAAGAAGTCCCCGGGATGGCTGGGAACAGAGCAGGGGCAAGGGTCCCTCTATCTACTTCATAGGCACAGCCCCAGGGGCCTAATGTGTCCCTGAGGACCCCACCCTCAAAAGGTCCTGCCACCTCTTCTTTACAGGTCTTTTTTTTTAAAAAAAAAAAAAAAGATGTAGAGTGTGTGTGTGTGTGTGTGCATGTACGTCTATGCACCACATACATGCATGACATCTAAACCCAAACTGCATTACCCTCCTTTCCTTCAAGATGAGGCAGGCAGGAGAGATGCGAGAATGTCCCTGTGTCCTAACAAGACACACTTTCCCCTCTGAGTCATGGTCCTTAATGTGTCGTCAGTATGGAGATTGAGCCACTTTTATCTAAGTGTGTGTTTTTGCTAACACATCTGAGACTCTACGGTAGAAAACTGTGAAGAATGGGGACCTTGTCTCAGCTCCTTTTTACTGGACCTGGATTGATACTTGGTGTTAGTTGGGATTTTTATTGCTGTGAAGAGACACCATGACCATGGCAACTCTTATAAAGGAAAACATTTAACTGGGGCTGGTTTATAATTCAGAGGTTAGTCCGTTATCATCATGGCGGGAAGCATGGTGGCATGCAGGCAGACATGTTGCTGGAGAAGGAGCTGAGAGTTCTACATCTTGATCCACAGACAATAGGAAGTCAGTTGTCACACTGGACATAAGCGTAAGCTTAGGAGACCTCAAAGCCCACCCCCACAGTGGCACACTTCTTCCAGCAAGAACACACTGTCTCCAGCAGGTCCTCACCTCCTAATAGTGCCACTCCATTTGGGGGCCATTTTCTTTTAAACCACCTGTAATTCATCTTGGAAGGAAGACAGGGCAGTATTCAAACAGGGCAGGAGCTATGGATGGATGCTGCTCACTGACTTACTCCTCATGGCTTGCACAGCCTGCCTTCTTATAGAACCCAGAACCACCAGCCCAGGGATAGCACCACAATGGGCTAGCCTCTCCCCCATCAGTCACTAAATATGAAAATGCTACGTAGACTTGCCCGCAGCCTGATCTTACGGAGGCATTTTCTCAACCGAGGCCCCCTTCTCTCAGATTACTCTAGCTTGTGTCAAGTTGACATGAAACCGCCAGCACAATACTCGTGACAAATATAGAAAGAGTAGAAAAGGCTAACTCAGAGGCTATGTGAGTGCAGGCCAAGTCGCCCCCCAAAAGAAACTGAGTGCCCTTAGTGCCATCCACCCAGCAGTGTGCTGGAGAAGCAGGAAAATGGACAGTAACATAGATGTGGTCCTTCCTTGTAAAGTGCAAGTTCAACAGACCTGCAGTACCTTGGCATGCCTCCACCATCTTGGTCCTGGCTTGGTGCTGTAGA
Organism: Microtus pennsylvanicus; assembly: GCF_037038515.1. Taxonomy (NCBI): domain Eukaryota; kingdom Metazoa; phylum Chordata; class Mammalia; order Rodentia; family Cricetidae; genus Microtus; species Microtus pennsylvanicus. The sequence goes on along the minus strand of NC_134580.1, from coordinate 105,777,299 downwards.
CCCTCACCACTGCCCCATAGTGCGGGGTCTAACCTTTTAGAACAAGGGGGCTTTGGAGTCTGTGGGTCGTCTGGGAATACTTGGAGCCAGGCATGTTTTGTCAGCTCATGTCACAGAGTACCTGTCACAGTGCCCTATGAGGTGCCCTCTGCAGACACATAGGTGTTCATGTCCAGACAGGCTCCGGAAGCTGGGCGGGTGACCACTGCCTTTCATGCAATTCAGTACCACTCGCTATGGGTTCTCACTGAATATTTGTTTGAATGAACTCTGCTCCAAGCACTTAAACTCTGTCTCCATGTTCCTGATGCCTTCGCAGCCCAGGGCAGTGTGTTCCGTCAGATGATAAGCATGCGGAGACAGCCTCAGCTGCTGGTGAAACTGCGCTCTCTGAACCGGAGGTCAAGGGCCATGCTCAGGTGAGTGACTGACTTGCCTCCCTTGGGGGATAACGGGAGTGGGGGCTTCTCCTTGACTCTTGTTAGTTCCTCTTTGCCTCTTTGAGTACTCTGCCAAAATCCAACAGGCAACAGAACAGTAATAAAGCTTAGATTCACTTCCTCTTCAGGTAGATGTCAGGCCAGGAGAGATGGCACATTGGTTAACAGCATTGACTGCTCTTCCAGAGGACCTGGGTTTGGTTCCCAACACCCATATCAGGCAGCTTACAACCGTCCATAACTCCACATCCAGGGAATCCAATGCCCTCTGACCTCCGTGAGCACCTGCACACATAGTTATATGCACCTAGGTTTTTAAATGACGGATATCATGTTAGATCATTTAGACACTCTTGAATAGACAGGTCTTACCAGTGTAGTCCTATCCTTCTTTTCCATGTCAGGGTTAGGAAGTAAAATTACCTTTTTATGAAGCAGTTCTCAAGTCTTGACAGATGTACATGATGACATAATATTCTCCGCAGGCATGATGGAGAGCCTCCCATTCTCTCTAAAACAAGAGTTCTCTCCTGTCAGTGGGCTCCCGGCCTTAGCCGCTCATAGGATCGGGGAATTTAAATAGACTTTGAAGGGTTGAAGGCTAGGGACTGTGGGAAGGGAAGACTGCATAGGGGGCGGAGCCTACTGCAGAGGGCTGCCCTGCCAGGACCTGCTTGCTGCTCCTCAGTCAACAGGAAGTAGGTGTCAGCAAGATAGTTTTACACATCAAAGTGCCTGCCACTAAGCCTGACCGGCTGAGTTTGATCCCCAGGGTCCACACGAGGAAGGAGAAGACCAACTCCTAAAGGTCGCCTTCCTTCCCCCTGCCTGTGTGCTGTGGCGGACATACCCACACACACAATAAGTGAACGCTAGAATTAACATTCTTAGTGAAGTAGGGAAGTGGAAGACGGCTTGGCCTGCCCCTCGAACATGGTCGGTTCAGTCCAGGTTGTGCTGTCAGCCCAGACAGCCCTGGTTCTGGCCTCTGCTGACATACGGGGTATCCTTTACAGTTCAGTCTGTCAGCAACCATTAATAATGTGTTCATGGGGATATTTACTCTTGGCTTTTTCTCCTTAGATACTCACAGAGCCTCTAATCCACCCTCCCCGCTTTTGGCCAGTCTTATTTGAAAAATTGTTCCCTTTTCGAGGTGAGGAAGACAAACTCCTCACAGTAGCAGCCTTTGTGAGAGAAAAGCCAACTCCTGTCTGTCTTCACTCCCCCTCTCGCTGCTCCCATCGCTCACCTGTGGCCAGACCCCAGGGCTCATCAGTGACCGCTCTCAATGCTGCTTTCTTGGCTCAAATTCTGCTTCTCAGATACTCTTTCCTGTCTCTGGATCAAGACCTCTGTGTGGCCGAGGTCAGGAAGGCAGTTCTCTGTGTGAAGCTCCAAGCACTACCTTGAGTTGTACAGTAATGGACAAAAGTCTTTCGTCCCAGCCCCCCCTCCCGCCCCCGGACGTCAGGGACCAACTGAAGCATGTTAAATGCAGCTCACAGTAGGCACAGAAATGGATGTGTGACTCAATTTCCAAGTAGAGATTTTCCTGCTCATGTCCTCTTGAGCTTCTCAAGGTCTTCACTCCCCACTCCTGCTGTCTCCAGCCTCTCCTACCTGTTTGCTGGGTGTACCTTTCTTTTAGGCCCACAGACTTGAGCTGGGTCTTGAAATTGCCGTTCTGCTGTGAGCACCTTGCTGGTGTGATCCAGTCATTGGCCTTGGACTTTGTGGGGCCAGAGGATTGTGGGCTGTGAGACCTATGTGTGGGTTCAAGGCGAGAGGCTGGGCACCAGCAGTAAGCTTTGCATGGTTCTCTGCACTTCCACGCCAGGGAAGTGAAGATGGGCTGGGCTGTCCTGTTCAGCAGCCTCACTTGCCTGACAAGCCACTCCCCATGCTTTCCAGAAGAAGGGTGATGACTCCACCCACATTATTCTCCTCCTCTCTTTCAAAGCTGTTTTCCACTTCTAGCCCCTCCTTCCCCTGCTAACCAGCTTCACCTGTGGTTAAGCACAGTTCTCTTCTGCTCAGTGCTGAGAGATGCTCAATGGGGCTCTTTCCATTATGTCAAGAAGCATAAAACTGTGCATGAACACTGACAAGAAGCCCAGTTTCAATTTTCACTGGTGCCTGTTTTCACCCAAGATCCAGCTGCAGCTGCTTGTGGCCCCTCACCCATCCAGCGTTTTTGCGTATGCCCTCGGTATCATTTGCATATCATAAGACATGAAAATACAAAGTGCAGACCCACCTCTTTTGGGTTTTTGTTTTGTTTTGTTTTTTTGAAACTGGGTTTCTTTGTGTAGCTCTGACTGTCCTGGAACTCACTCCCTCACTCCGTAGATCGGGCTGGCCTTGAAATCGGAGATTCCCCCTCCTTTGCCTCTCAAATGTTGGGATTAAAGGTGTGCATCCCACTTCTTGAACCTGTTTCTTTGAACAAGGAAGACTCAGTTGGAGCTGACAGTAGCTCCGTTACTGTTTTCTTTCTTCCTTCCTTCCTTCCTTCCTTCCTTCCTTCCTTCCTTCCTTCCTTCTTCCCTTCCTTCCTTCCTTCTTTCCTTCCTTCCTTCCTTCCTTCCTTCCTTTCTTTCTTTTTTCTGAGATAGGGTCTCTCTACTATGTATCTGTGGTTGTCCCTGGAACTCACTCTGTAGACCACACTGGCCATGAACTCACAAAGATCCACCTGCCTCTGCCTCGTGAGTGCTGATAATAAAGGCATAAACCATCCTTTTCCAAAGAGGCTTAACTTGATTCAGTTTGACCAAAGGCATACTTCTGAAGTCCTGAGGAGAGAGGGTTCTGAGTGTCAGGAAACATGGATCCAGAGCGGTGGTTTGTATCAATTCCTACAAAGATGTTGAAGATATTTTCTTTCGTCTGTTTAATGCGTTCCCATCTTTCTCTCTTTTACTTATAGTCTACTCTCGTTTAAAAACGCAGTAGGACTGTTACTCCTGGATCCATTCATCATATTTCTAGCCCTCCGTTCCTGCGTGCTGGTCTCCAGGTGGAGGTCGAGTGAAGCATATTTTCACTTCTTCTGCTCGGCCTTTAGCTTAGCCTTTCTGATCATCTCAGGTCTGGAAAAAATGAGAAAATTTCTAAGAAAAAAAGTGAGACACCATTGCCTCATGGAGAAGGGAGGTGGAAGGAAAGGAGTGCCCATGCTGAGGGAGTACCCACGCCTTCCAGACAGATGGAAAAGGGGTGCAATAGGAAGAAGGAACAGTCCACCCCTTCCCCTGGCAAAAATTAGTGGCAAGTCGTCAGCCTGAGCCCTGTACTTGGCATTCCATGGAGCACTGCCCAGAGAAGCCACAGCCAGATGGAGAATACCCTTAGGAGCACAGCATGGACTTAGAGGGCATGGTGGCATTGGGGCACCATGAGTGGTCCTCAGCAGTCAGTCCATGAAATCTAGCTTGAATTTATACCAAATCAGTATTTTTGCATGCTCAGTGAGCCAGATAGTGCGTATGACTATGGTCAGACACCCTAGGAATGCAGGGGGGGAGTGGTTGGGGTGCTCATGTACATTCCTTAACTAGTTACCCGTGGACTCCTTTGCCCCCACACACCAGCCTAATGGCCACACTCACCTCCTCTTTCAGCCAGCCAGAAGCTGAAGCATTACCTGTGTGATCATTGTCCCTTCTAAAGTCCACTGGATATTAAAATGAAGGATTAATTTTAAAAATTGAGGCTGCCTTTGTAACCTTTGAACTATGTTTTTCTGAGTCTAAAGCAAGCTTCTTATAGATAACATATAGTTGGACTTATCTTTTAAAATTCTTTCTTCCAATCTGTACATTTTGACTGGGGAGTTTTGATCCACTTACATTTAGTATAGTTGCCCATGCGGGGTGCCATCATTTTGGCATTTTTGTTGCTTATCTTCTGTGTCTTGTAGCTTTTTTTCTTTCATATTGTTTTCTTTTTCTGTTTAATTGATTTTTTTGGCACTGATACTTTTGCCTTTCTATTTCTATTTGTGTAATCTGTAGATTGTGTATATTTGTTTGCACACGTACACATGTGTGTGTGTGTGTTTACCATGGATATTTTTTACATATTACCCCCAGGAGTTATAATAATCTATTTTAAACTGATACCATCTAAACTTCAATATTAAGTTGTTGTCTTTTATGTTTTTGAGCCCTTGCTGCATAATAGACACTATAATGAATGCTACACTTGCTTCATTTTAATCCTTTCAGTAACCTGAAATTCAAGTATTACTCTTGGCATTGTACAATAAAGAAACAAAAGCACACCGAGAGTGATTAATTAATCCCTCATCTGACTGCTAGGAAATAGCAAAGTCAGGATTCAGTTCAGATCTGTCATGCCTCCTTTGACCCACCCAGTCCGTGAACAGTCTGAACTGGCATTTCCTCTTCTTCCACCACATCAGACTTGGCAGCACCATGCTTTTGTTCAAGCCTGCAACTCTCTAGTTCCTTTCCAGAACAACACTTTAATGACTTTCCTTTGTATTTGACATTTAACATGGGTGTGTGTGCGAGCATGGACGCACAAGCGTTCAGCACAGTGCTGAGACATAAAATGTCTGTCTGAGGGGGCCGGTTATCTCTGGTTTAATGTGCCCGAATATGAGATAAGTTTTCCTTTAAACTGTAAAATCTTTTTTTTCAATAATAAAGTATAATAATAAAAACTTGGAACTATTCGTTTTAGTAATACACAGAAGAAAAAGCCTAGGAGGCTGGGTTGAAAGGGTATGTGTAATGGGTACCTTTCTTCTCCTGTCAGCCTGCTGCCCGAAACCTTGGTGGGGAGCATGTGCTCCGCTCACTTACTGATATTTTACCGACAAATCCTTGGAGATGTGCTTCTGCGAGACAGGACGAACCTACAGAGTGCTGGTAAGTTTGGGCTGTTTCCTGTGGGTTGGTGCTGCAACCCTTGAAGGTATGCATTCTGTGCGAGCCTGTGTCTCTGCCTACAGATGTGGCACATGGAATAAGACGTTAAATAGCACCAGGGCCAACACATCACTTAGAAGCAGCTTTGTGAGCTCACGTGTATTCAGTTCTTTCCCACTTCTTTTCCATTCTGGGCCTTTAAAATCCTGAGCCTATGTGGAAACAGTTTCCTTTTCAGTCTAGGAATCAGAATTTATTTTCACCCTGTGACCTATGCTTGTCATCTTACCAGGAAGAAACCAGAGTCATACCAAATAGCTGTTCTTTTTGTTTGTTTATTTGTTTGTTTTTCAAGACAGGGTTTCTCTGTAGCTATCAAGTCTATCCCGGAACTAGCTCTTGTAGACTAGGCTGAATTCACAGAGATTCACCTGCCTCTGCCTCCAGAGTGCTGGGATTAAAGGCGTGCACCACCACCACCCAGCTCAAATAACTGTTCTTAAAATAGTGAAGTATATCCATGGATCAGTCATAAGTCAGTATATCAAATAGTGTTGTAGTTTCTATGCCCTATTTTTATTCTTAGTACTTCTCTTTCATTGTTTGTGTAGTGTATGTGCAAGGATGCATGTACACACGAATGCACATGCATGTGGAAGTCCAAGCTTAGTGCTGGCTGTCTTCACCCATCATTCTTTACCTTATTCACACGGCTTGACTGGCTAGTTCTAGGGTCCACTCTCTACTGGATGTCCAACTGGCATTTGCGTGAGTTCTGGAGAATACAAACTCCAGTCCTCATGTTCGTACAGCACGTGCTTTAGACTTCAGCCAGCTCCCCAATCTTTGTCATTTGAATTCAAAACTTTTTTCCAAGTAAAATATTAAAAATAATTTAAAAAATCAACAAACTGTCACACATGAATGAACTTTCCAAGAGGAGTGAACATGCTATAAGAACTTAACCCTAAAGTAGAAAGAACATCATAATCTTTTGTGTATCACCAACACTCTAGAAATCAGTAAGTGCCCAGATACCTGTGGCCTTCTGGGTATATGATGTTGTACCATTGCGTGGTAAGTGAAAAAAGTATGGTTGTAGTCACCTTAATGGAGCAGCCAGGCTTCAAAATAAAATAGCACGATTACGCCCTTTAGCCTTTTAGACTAATTGGTCCTAAGAATCATTTCTGATTAGAGTAACTGATGTGCCTGGAGATCCGAGGCAAGAAAACGTGTCTGTGATGGCAAGATCGAAGTTGAGGGCAGGCAGGCATAGATGCAGAGGCAGGAGCATGGCTGCCCTGTGCTGCCTCACTGTAGACAGTTACGTTCCCTGTTAGAAAGCAGCCTGCACCAGAGTCTTGCCCCAGTAATGTAGAACGGAGTCAAAAGCCGCACAGAAAGGTCTAAAGAAGTACTTGTAACTCCTGGGAGTGCACTTGAGCTCTAAGCATTGCTTACCCTTGGGTTTAACAACCTGGGGCTGTCACCAGCATCCCTGTTCAAAGGCAGGCTTCCTGGCTGTTCCTGGAGAAGGGAGGTCGTCCTGGCTGTGGTTCTCTACTGAGGCACAGGATGGCGGACTATACTGCACTCTGCATTCCAGAAACAAAAGCCACTGTTTGAATCCGTGTGTTGCCTCTGTGATGGCATCAAGAGGAAGGGCCCGTGGGAGGAGTCAGGGCAAGAGCACTGCCTATGGCCCTGCGAATGAATTCCAGTGTCTTTGTCCAGGGAATTGTAACTGCTCTTCCACCTCCCTCCATCCCCTTCTACAGAAGACACAGTGTGGCCACCCTTGTTGAACACCTTGTTTCAGAACTCCCTAAGGTCAGATGTAGAGACACAGAGAGATTAAAGAGGAGGGCTCCGAGCCTCCGACCCCTCCTGGAGGTCAAAGTGTGTAAAGTGCTGTCAGCAAATAACTGGCATATAATTTTAAGATATACTGAACTCAAATCAGAATGAAGTTTGACTTCTTTCTGTTGTGTGTTGCAGATTTAATTAGTCATCCAGTGCTGGCCACCTTCCCTATGCTCCTGGAGCAGCCCGACGTGATGGATGCTCTCAGGGTGGGTACCATGTACTGTGATGAAACCTGCTGTATCCCAGTAATTCCCAATCCCCATTCATTGTCTAGCGAACTCAGCCTCGTCTTCCCAAGCATGGTGACTATTACTCCCAGGTACCACCTTCCCTGATGCAGTGGCATATAAGATGTCCTAGAGGATGCTGGGAGAGTGAAACTCCAGAGCAGTCAGTGTTCAGTCAGCTGAGCTTCAGGAGAGTCGGGGTGTGCATAACATTCTTTAATTGAACTCAGCACACTGTGCTGTCTGAAACGGCAGCTCAATAATAAAGTGGAGAGGTTGAAAATCTCTGATTTTCTGTTGAATTTGAGTCCCCAAAGCCGCTGTTTTATGTCTCAACCTGAAGCATCAGGGCCAGCCTTGTGACCATGCAAGGCTCATACACAGACAATACGGTAGGTGCCAAGGCCGAGTTTGTTTTGGAAGCCTCAAAGATTTAATGAAAGCAGCAAATGATGTTCAGAACTCTGCCTCATTAAAGATCCTTAGGTGAGAAGGACCTAACGAAAGGCTAGGGCCTCAGTGACCTGCTGACAGGAATGGTGTCACAGGTGTGGAAGGATCAGCAGAAACTTTGAGGCAGATTGAATCCAATTTGGTGTGATATATGTGGAGGGGCCATGGGTGGCCAAGGTCAGAGTCTGCATGTGGAGAGTGAGGAAGGCGGGGGTGATGGGCGACCAGGACAGTCCACTGAAGGATGCTTCCTCATGTCCAGGAGGATTGTGGCCATGTCAGTTGAGAGTCTTGCTGAGAGTGACGTCATGAGACAGGGAGGCGATCTTACAGAACAGACCCAGAAAGCACGAGGACAGTTTTAATGGGTTTTATTCATGAGGTAAGCTGTGCCCAGTGTTCTTGGACACAGCTTTCTTGAAGAGCATAAGAGAACTTTCAAAGGGAAGCCATGGTTCAGTTATAATCCCATCTCATGGCACAACAGTGGGCTTTTCTGGTTGAAGACTTATTTTCTGGATTTAATATCAGAGGAGCCTGCACAGCAGAGCAAGGCTATTTTCATATTGGAGTTTAGAAACAAAACAACAGGCCCACAGCAAGCTGAGGATCTTAACCGATACAGGACGGACTTGGGAGAGGGAGAGGGCCAGGTGTACTTTGCAAGTAGAGGTCAAGAAAGCAGGCAGGCTTCCCAGTGGAGCGCTGAGAAGCAGCCTGGAGTAGGGTATCTTTAGTTGTTTCTCACTAATGTTAGCCGTCCAGCATGACTCCATCCCATAGTTACCTAGGGGTAAAGGCTGGTAAAAGGCTACACCTCTTCTAGAACCAGCTGGACTGAGAGGCTTTCTCTTTTGCTAAAAGCCCCTGTGCGAAAGGGCAAAGATTGACCTTGGGATTTACACACCTTTGCCTCAGGCGCCTGATTGCTTCTGCTAACATTTCATTGGTCAAAACAAGTCACGTGATCCTCTTAACTTGAAGGGAACTGGGAAAGATAGGCTTCCGTTTGATTCGAAGAAAAGGATTGGGTCTTGGTGAGGTGGCAGTGACCCCCACGCATGCTTTCTATGCCCATCCAGTCCCTCTGTGTGAAATCCTGCCCTGCTTCCTGTGAACTAAAAGCTAATCAAGTCTTTGTACCTGACTGACAAACAGTTGGCAGGTTTCCAGACAGTGAGTCTACGTTACTACGTGGTTTTCACTTTAAGTCATAGTGTCTTATGACACCTGGTCTGCCATAAAATGCTGTCTCTGGAAAGGGTCTCATTCTAGAGGCTGTAGGCTGGGGTGTCACAGTCCCAGGAGGCAGAAACAGCCCTGCCCATACCCAAACTTCATGGTCGTCTCATCAGCACATCCTTTCTCCAGGAGATGAAGAGGGGGTCTCTTTCTCAGCACCGTGTGACCATAGGCACCTGTCCTACACAGGAGGGGCTCATGCTTTCAGGTTCCCTGTAGAGTTCAGTACTGATAGGTAATTACCTATAAATATACACAAATCAGCCCTGGACAGTCAGCCTGGAGGCTGGGCACATTTTGCCAGCCTTCCAGACTGCCAAGGACTTTCTTTGCCAAGGTCTTCAGTTCATCCCTATGTGGGTTCCGTTGATCTCTGGATTCTCTGTTTAAAGAAGCTCTGTGAAACCTGTGGACAGGCTGGAGATGTTTACTTGCAAATCGACCTTCTCTCACATCCCACCCCATCACCAGTGTGTCGGGCAGAGTCCCTGGCATGGGGTACTAGGCAGGGCTTCCTAGTTTTGTTGCTGTTTCACCTTGGAAGCTCATGACTTCTGGGCCTTGTGTGTGGTTGGCAGGCATTTGCTTTACCCATTCTTTTGGTAAGTTTGTTTTGCCTTATAGTAACCACAGGCTTCTGAGGTGTCCTGTGCCCATGTGCCTGCCTCCCCTGTCAGGCTGGTTCTGAGTTGCTGGCAATAGTGTTGCCTCTTGTGCATTAGATTCTGTGCAGCAGTTCTGACCCTGCCCATGACCTTAACTACAGGGTGAAGTTGCAGAAGATGCTGCCAGGACTTGTGAGTGGTCTGACTAATACGGCATTTCTGTTTCCTTCTTTAGAGTTCATGGGCCGAGAAAGAAAGCACACTAAAACGATCAGAAAAGGTAACGATTTTCCCATTGACCTCGAGACCGATTTTCCATGCATTGTAACAAGGCCTCTGCTTTAGGGAGGCAGCCCTGGGTGTAACCCCTTACTCCGCTAGACCGTGCAGGTCATTGTGGCTGCACAGACATGGTCTAAGACATGTTTGCCCTAAACAAGTCAGTCATTTCAGACCTGAGTTTGGCTTAATGAAGTAGCCTCTAAACCAGCCTTGCAGTTAGCTAGCAAATATCCTTTATTTACACACCTGCAGAAACCTGGTCTAGCCAGGCAAGCCTGGCCTTGACCAGTGAGGCGGGATATCACTACCAGAATCCATTAAACAGAAAATTCCACAGGCGTTTTCTGTTTAAAACCAGGTAGTGACTTCAGACAGGCTTTGCAGGGCTCGGTGTCTCTCCCACAGCAAGGCTACTGTTGTCAGGGGAAAAGCAGCCTTGGACAGCGTGTGAAAGCTCTGTGTTCCTACAAACATGCGTTTACAGAAGGAGGCAGTGGCCACATCCAACCCATGTGCTCCAGCCCATGTGCCACATGTGCCCCGGACAGCTATGGGTGTGGCCCCACACAAAACTGTAAACGCGCTTAAAACACTGAGATATTTTTAAATTTATTTATTATGTACATAGTGTTCTGGGCACCAGATCTCATTATAGATGGGTGTGTGTCGTCATGTGGTTGCTGGGAATTGAACTCAGGACCTCCGGAACAGCAGTCAGTTCTTTTAACCTCTGAGCCATCTCTCCAGCCCAGAACACTGAGATTTTCTGTTGAATTTTTTTCATGGTTTTCAAGAGTTAACTTTGCAGATGATGCATTGTGTCCCAATGTCAGAAGGCTGGATACACCTGAAAGTGTTAATTGTTTATAAGAAATATAAGAGGAAAACAAAAGAACAGTAATAAAAAGCTACACCTCGGTCAGGAGTGGGAACTGCAGCCTTTATGTTGGTACCTGAGCCTCCACATGACAGGTAGCACTGCACTTACCCAGTCTGCAGTTCTGAACCTTTCTAGAACAGCAGTGGGTGAGTGCCACCCCATCCACGGTGTGCCCGACTCTCCGTGTGAGCAGTGGCTGCGTGTGCGGAGGGTGTGCAGAGCTTCCTGCTCTCAGGCAGTGTGCTCTGAGACCCCCAACCCCGCCTGTTGGCTCTGTCTGGGGAGGGTATGATGCCCTCGGGACTGAGGAGCCCTCATTCCTCCCCAGTAGTCTCCCCTGCTTGGCCTTCTTTTCTCCAGATCCCACAGAATGCTTGCCTCTTCTCTTTGTTTTGTTTTTTTTTTTGAGTTAAGGTCTTCTTATTCAGGCCCCTCGCTGGCCTGGATCTTGTTAAATAGACCTGTTTGACCTAGAACTCAAGGAGATCCACCTGCCTCAGCTTCCCTAGTGCTGGGATTAAAGGCGTGCACTACCGTGCTCAGCCCCACTTCTTTCTGATATTGAGACAGTTATTTCCGGCAGACTATAATCCAGCTAAGACTGTACATATAACTTGCATTTTGTGTGCATGTGTGTGTGTGTGTCTATGTGTCTGTCAGACACTTTGTCTCCTTGATGGAACATGTGATGCCCTCAGTGGTGCATAGGAGATACACGCTGGTCTCACAGAACCACTGCAGAGTTCTTAGGGAAATCCGCTAAGCTCTACTTCGTAGTCAGACTCTCGCTCCCATCACTCAGAGCCCATTCCCTGCGAGCTCCTCTGTCCTACTTCTCGGTGACTTTTAGCCGACAGCTCACAGGGTTCTGTACTTCAAGAGCAATGACCCCAGTCTCCTCATAGCTCCTCTGTGGTGATGTTTTCCCAGAGAGACCAAGAGCTCCTGAAGGCCGAGTTCCGCCTGGTCTACCATGACTGCGTGCTCCCTCTTCTGCATTCGACACTGCTGCCCCCGTTCAAGTGGGCCGAAGAGGAGACGGAGGCTGCGCGATGGAAAGCCATCGCTGACTTCCTCAAGCAGAGCAGAGAGAACGAGGGCTCCCTGAAGGCTCTGCTGTCACCAGACGGGGTCCACGAACCATTTGACCTTTCAGAGCAGACCTATGACTTCCTGGGGGAAATGAGAAAGAGCTCAGCCTGACGACAGCCATGGCCCCGCTCCCCACTGGACCTTGGGAGCTCAAACGGCAGAACCAAAAGAAATGGACTGATTAGAACTTAGATCATATTCTTTTGTGTACAAATTCTATTTTCAAAGAAGTATCTAATAATTTTGTTGTATAAAACAATAAAATACATTTTATAAGCAATGTTGTTATATCTAAGTTTGAATTTTTTTCAAAACACCAACCAAAGTGTCAAACTGAAGGTACAGGTGTCTACAACAGCACAGCTTTTTAGCAAAGGTGAAATTTGTGATTCTCCAAGAAAGTGACAATATAATCCACCAACTGGAAGGAAATATTTCTAAGACATAAGACAGATACAAGCTTAGTGTGCAAGGGCTTGGCGGTAGAGTGCTTGTCTCGTACTTCTCGGGCCCTGGGCTCCAGCCCCAGCATTGCAAAGACAAGCAGTCTAATATGCAGACTATATAAACTTTTGGCTATTAATGGTTATATTATAGGTTCATTTGAGAAATTGTGTTGTTAGGCATTTAATTCAGCCTAACGTTTGGATTGATCTAACCCAGATAAGAACAAATGCAATCATTGTCTTTTCAAGTCAGTATAAAAAGTCTTCTGTCAAAAAAAATATTTTACCCACATTGAAGTGGGGTGCTTACATGCATTCATGGAACATCCAGGTCTTAGTGCATCTCAGAGAAGCTCACGACTACTGCAAAATATCTCAAACCTTTATCATTAACAATATTAGCACCCACCATTCCTTGGGTGCCTGGCTGTGCTGCCAGGTAGCCTGGTTAAGAGTGAAGTACCAGTGGCCATTCCCGAGTACCTGATTGTGTCTGTCGGTACACTGTGGTAGCTAGGATGCAGGTTCCGATCATCACCATTGAAGAGACGGACCAGGCAGGTTCTATGACTCGCATAAGGTCAGAGCCAGTCAGCGGCATAGCTGATATGCTGTGTATCATGTCTGCTGCCTCAGAGGCTCCACCTCATCATGCAAACATGAGAATTACGTATGCACACAAGCAGCACTTACTACTGCCAGTCCACTGCCCCATGCAGTATATTTTTTTAAAACAAACTTTTATTTATTTTTATTTTTTAAATGTATTTATTTATTAAAGATTTCTGCCTCCTCCCCGCCACCGCCTCCCATTTCCCTCCCCCTCCCCCATGCAGTATATTTTTTAAAAGAAAAAAATGTGCAAATAAAATTGAAGAAAGGTATTTGAACAAAAATATGGACCAGTGGAGAAGAGGTCAGCCTCAACCGTTCGAGTCCCCGAAATACATTTTTAACAGGGTATTGACTGGTAAAAGGCCTTTATTATTAGAAATTTGTCATATTTATGACACTTGTGAGCTATTCCAACTTCCACTAGGCCCAAGCTCTTAAAGGTCCCTTTTTGACATTACCATCCTGAGACTAAGCTTACAACCTGTGCAATCTAGGAGGACATACTTAAATTATATCCAAACCACAATGGTCCTTGATCTCAGAAATTAACATGGTTTAGCAGGATTCCTGGCCCAAAACATGACGGGCAAGTGAGAACTTGGCCTTGAAAAGAAGCCTTCGCTCTGCCACTGTGTGAGCCCCTTTCCGCCCTCAGTGACTGGCAAGGGCATACCGGGCTTTTGCTTTTGGGCCACCAACCAGCTCCCACTTCATGATGCGGAGACTTGTTAGTTATAAATGCTGGCCTTGCTTAGGCTTGCTTCTTGTTAGCTCTTATAACTTAACCTGTTTCTCTTCATCTACATTGTGCTTGGGGCTTTCACCTTTCTTTCTGTATGTCCTACTCGGTGTCTGCCGGCGGTTGCCTGACTGGCTCCGGGCATTTTCCTAATTCTCTCCTCTCTTCTTCTCTCATTCTTAGATTTCTCCTCCTACTTATTCTCTCTGCCCACCAACCCCGCCTAGCCCTCTCCTGCCTAGCTACTGGCCATTCAGCTTTTTATCAGACCAATTGGGTGCCTTCGGCAGGCAAGGTAAAACCAATGCAACACATCTTTACAAAATTAAAACAAACACGGTACAAAGTAATGTAAGCCATCCTTACATTGTTAAACAGATGCAACACACTTGTACCCAGTTAAAGTCCTGTTCCACAACATAAGGGGCCATTGAGGACACCCTTTCTGTCCATCACTCTAAGGCACACTTTCTAGATGACTCCTCTCCTCCTTAGGGTCTCTCCAGAAGCTGTTTCCGGAGATCCTGCCTAGTCAGATGTGTACAGGGACTCCAGAGCCTCAGTCCTACCCAGCCCTTGAGTTGCCCGCCCCCACTTAGTCTCCTGGGGGCCTGTCTTTAAAGGAACCTAAGACCAAGTCACCACCACGCCCCCTGTGGTATTTTCTGTAGAATCCACATTTTTATTTTAACTGCTTGGCTTGTTCTTGGCCTGGGCCCGGGCATTCGGGATGAAAATGAATGCCGGCGAGTTCCTTTCAATGGATGCGGGCCAAGAGGACCTTCTTTCAGAGCTCTTGGGCCATCTTCCCTGCTCCTTTGAAACCTGTGGACAGTTTCAGAGTCTTTGACACGTGAGGAAAGTACAGAGACAGCCACAGACAGTTTGGGTGGCGCTGAGTCAGAAGAGGAGGGACATGGCCAGACAGCCTGAATAGAGGGGACAGCGCCATGGGGTGATGTGGCCCTCCCCGTGAGAAACTCCTCTTTTTCAGTCAGTGGAATCTTGTTTTTTCAGCAAAACCTCTCTGACTTTTTAAATGCCACTTATTAACCTCCAAAACAGGAAAGGGTTGTCAAGGAGCCAAAAACATCCTGGAAACAGTCCTGGGGCATGCGTGTTGAGAGGTGAGGCTCAGCCACAGGCTGAGTTAAGCCTGTAGGGGAAAGGAGTGATAGGAGAAGGCAGGCCAGGACAAGCCTTCTCCACAGGGGCCTCCCTGGAAGGTGAGGAGGCTCCTGACATCAGATGCATAGAAACTAAACCACAAGGCCTGTTCTTCCTTGGACTCAGACTCCTAGCCTCTTTATTATGGCCTTTAACAGTCAATGTGTGTCTGTGTGTGCGTGCGTGCGTGTGCGTGTGTGCGTGTGTGTGTGTGTGTGTGTGTGCGTGATGCTCAGAGGATATTCTCAAATTTCAGTCCTAGACCACCTCATTTTGAAAGGGTCTCTTGCTTTCTACTCTGTGTACCAGGCTAGCTGATCTATCATCTTCCTGGAATTCTCCTGCCTCTGCTTCCCAACTCAGTGTAGGAGTGCTGGGATTACAGATGCATAGTGCATCAGATGTATGTGGGTTCTGGGGATCCGAACCCAGGTCCTCACACTTGCACAGCAAGCACTTTACCCCTTGAGCTGTTTCCTTAGCCCCTCTGGCCACTGCTTGAGTATTTTGTCATTAGGTCTGCTGGAGGTCACCATGCCTGGGTACTGGAGATGACCCTAAAGGGCAGGGAGTCTCAGGCTTTGGTGACTCCACGGTGTTGTCTGCTTCTGTGGAGTCTCCAGAGTCTATAGCATCCCTATGAACAGGGCAACTTGCCTGCCCATCCCAGGAGCATCTTGGAAAGCCGTCATCTCAACAAAGGACTAAGGAGGCAGAGGTGTCATTTGTGAGGGGAGGGCTTCGTCAGTCTGTAGTGTGCTAGGATACCGCGTGCAGGGCGCCCACACTTCCTCTTGAGGACAGCATTCCCAAGTCAGTGGAGTTCTCTGGCAGGGACAATCATCAGACCCCATTGTCAGCTCACTGCTGGGTATTCTCTTTCCTCGATACCAAGAAGTGGGGACATAGCCCTACTTCCTTAGGTGCCTGCACATCTGAGGGCCGTCATTGTGTATTCTCTCGTTCATTCAAAGTGGTGCTGGGGCAACTACTATCCTAACAAGATGGGCTCTGTTCCTGTCCTATCTTACAGCATGCTCACAAATGACCTGTAAGCACATAAAACAACCTCAGAAGGGAGGGTAATGATGGCTGTGAGGTCCTACAATGGTGTCTCATTTTTGTGACATTTAAATTCTAACAGTTCAGGTTGTGGCCATAGCTAAGCTACTACACAAACACAAGGCCTTGAATTCAGTGCTCATATTAAAAAGTACCAAGTGCAGTAACAGTATGGAAGGTGTTGACTAGAGAGGCAGGGGCAGGCAACTTCCTCCAGGGTTCACAGGCAGGCCAATCAGGCAGGTGGCTTCCTCCAGGGCTCACAGGCAGGCCAATCAGGCAGGCAGCTTCCTCCAGGGCTCGCTGGCAGGCCAATCAGGCAGGTGGCTTCCTCCAGGGCTCGCTGGCAGGCCAATCTAACTCACTTGGTGAGCTCCAGGTCGGTGAAAGACCATCTCTGAAAACAAGGTAGATAACACCCGAGGAAGCCCTCCAGGCTCTGTGTATACCTGTATACACCTGCACAGTCAATCAATTCCAATAGTTCTCTAACTCACACATTAATGGCCTCATGGCAGCACAGTCAGCAATATATGTACAATACACATTTCTGTCGGGATGCTCCCTTTCCAAAACACTACCTGACCTTGGGGCCATCTCAACTCCGACATCCACATTCCAAAACTGTAGCTACAAATATTCTCTGTCCCACTGGTCCCCTCGACTGGCTTTTCTCTGCCCACGTGTTCCCAAAGAAGCTTTTGAAATAACCACCCTGAGGCTTAATATTAATTACATACACTTTGACCTATTAGCTCAGGTTTCTTATTAAATAACTCTTACATTTTTATGATTTTATTTTTTATCACCAGGCTTGTGGTTCATTACCTCTTGTTCTTGGGCGGCTACACGAAGTCTTCCTGAGTCCACCTTCTTTCTCCCAACATTCAGTTTAGTTTTCCTGCCTAGCTATATTCTGCCCTGCCATAGGCCAAAGCAGTTTCCTTATTTACCAATGGAAATAAAGCATATTCACAGCATACAGAGGGGATTCCCACATCACCCCTTTTCTGTCTAAATAAAAAGGAAGGTTTTAACTTTAACATATAGTAAAATTACATATACAAAACAGGTATCAAGCAAGAATTACAGAATTACAGTTACAATATTTTTGTGAGTCTAAAGTTTCATATCTAACTTACCTCTTATCATAACTAAGGAAAACTATAACTATCTGTCTTCAACCCCATCAAAGACCCAGAAAGATATAATATTACCTAAGTAAATAGGAAGCGCGTTGTAAGCAACTTCCTAAGCTCTAGAAATGACAGAGAAACCTTGCTACCTGGACAGTCACCCAAAGTTCTTCAAAAAACTGTTTGGGGACCACATACGTCACTATCTGTCGAAATCCAGCCAAGCTCCTGGTATCCAGCACAGTGATCGCATCAACTTGGGGAGGGAGGAATAAGGGATAAGGAAGTGAGCAGAACAGGCCTGAACTGCCACACGGGCAGGACACGGGTGGCCTACGGCGTCTGACTCAGTGGTGACCGACACAGAATGAGGCTGTGCACAGCTGCAGGCAGCAATATAAAACGGAAATTACTAATGGATGCAGCTCACCCTCAGGACTTTGGTACTTCGGTTTAGTCTCTTCCGCTCTACAGGGCAGCTTGGACCTTACCCTGCTCATCTGTGTCGAATGCTGCCAACCAAGATTAATGCGGAACTTTGTCCTTTTTCAGAGGCCAACTTGGAGGCTGGCAAAATAGCAAGAGGGGAAGGAAGAGGAAGGAAAGGAGGAGGAAGAGAAAGTGGAGGAGGAGGGGAAAGAGGAGGAGGGAAAAATTGAGAGAGCTCATCATTTAAAGCATCCACTGGGGTCCTCCCTGTTGCCAGGCAGCATTCAAGCTGGCACAGCTGTCCAATAAGAGGATACTCCCATTCTCCGGCTCTCCTGCTCCCCTGAAGCCTGAAGAAGGGCAAGGCTCAAGGGCCAGGGACACACAGCAAGTAATAAATAAGCAATAGAAACTCCAGGTAGTGGTGAGTGCTTGCAGAGAATTCACACCGCTCAAGCCAAGGTTAGTCTGCTTTCCCTTGCCCACTGGGTGGAGCTGAGACCTTTGGTCAGTACCCAACAGAAATAAATGAGTCGGGGACAGGGAAGAAATGCAGAATTCAAAGTATTGCCAAATGGTGGGAACCTTCCCTCTCCCTCCTCTCCCTCCTCTCTCTTCTCTTCTCTTCTCTTCTCTTCTCTTCTCTTCTCTTCTCTTCTCTTCTCTTCTCTTCTCTTCTCTTCTCTTCTCTTCTTTCTCTCTCTCTCTCTCTCTCTCTCTCTCTCTCTCTCTCTCTCTCTCTCCCTCTCCCTCTGTCATTAATGTGGTAGGTTTTGTTTTTTTCTGAGGCATGGCTTCACTCTGTAGCCAGGGCAACTCACTCCATAGCCGAGGTAGGCCTTAATCTCATGAGTGATCCTCCTGCCTCAGCCTCCCAAGGTCTGGAATTGTAGCTGCAAACCACCTTACCCACCTGATTTTCACCTTTCCTTTCCTCTGCTACCTCCCAGTCAGGACACAGAGGCCATTTGAAACCCAGAGCTGGACACAGGATGCAAAGATATCTCCAAAAGCAGCCTTGGATGCCTTGCCTAGTGAAGGGGAAGAGCCCTGGGAACCAGAGAGCGTGTGCAAAGCTGCAATAAAATGCCTGACGAAAGCAACTCAAGAAAGAAAGGGTTTTTTAGCTCACAGTTTGAGAAGACAGTCTCGCGTGACGGGGAAACATGGCTGCCGGGGCATAAGGTAACTGGCCACACCGCCTCGGCAGGCAGGAAGCAGAGTGAAGAACGCTGGCTGGCGCTCAGACCCCATCCGTGGCAGGGTCATCTCATTTAGGGCAGATCTTCCCACCTCAACCAAGGCAGAAACTCCCTCACAGACATACCCAGAGGTGACTTGTCTCCCGAGTAGATTCTGTGGAGGTGGTAATCAATGCCATGAAGAATTCCTGGAAAGAAACTCTGATTGCAAACCCTGACTGACTGGGATGGCAGGGATGTGGGAAGGTTAGGATGTTGTAGGCCCACAGCCTAATTATCTTATCCTGTCTCTTAGCTTTAACCCTCTAAGCAGGTATTTCCTTGCCTGCTTCTATGGTGGACCTAACATCCTGTTATTAATAGATTAAAAACCTCTTGGGATTTATTAACTTAGCAAACCATTAGCTTCCTCCAGCTCGAACGCAAATGCCAAGGCCATCAGCAGACAGCATTGGAGGCCCGAGGAGTCACCTCTTTGATGCTTCCACTCAAGTATTTTAAAATTACTTTGATTTAAAACTCTCTTTGTTCTGCAGCTATAAGACTTTGTGAACCATGGAACCTGGAGTACCTAGCTCTGTGTTTTCTGGGCTGTGGTCTCAAATTTGGTTCCAGAACAAACTATCTCTTATTCCCTTTGAGATGAGATGAGAACTGTGGGGTTTTTTTTGTTTTTCTTTTTTTGTTTGTTTTGTTTTGTTTTACATCAACAGTATTGATATCCCCCAAGTCCGTGTACACCTTTCCGGCTCCTGCCCCTGGGCACTCTCACTGTGGTTCTGGTTCTTGAGATAACAGAGAAAAAAAATGGGTTTACCCAGAAGACCAAGATGAAAATGGAAGTCTGGGTCTTCTGGGTTCTAGAAGATGTTGGATCAGAGCAGGGAGAGAGCTTTAAAAAATCATCCCATAAGATAATCCATATGGGGGATTCTGGGAGGAGTGGAGGGAGGGGAGGCTGCAATCGGGATGTACTGTATGAGAGAAGAGTAAAAAAAAAATAGTCCATATGACCTGAGCTCACCCCAACGTTGACCATAAACAAAACATCAAAAAGCTAGAGCATCCAGGCTGGCCACGGGTTCAAGGCCAGCATACCACTGCAAAACCTTCAAAACTGAACCAACATTGAAACCACAGCCCAAAGGAAGCACAAAGCTCGCTCTCTGATTTAAAAAAAAACCAGACAGATTAGTATTCAAGATAGGATTTAAACGAGACTCAGACCCCACGCCACAAGGCTCCTGAAGGATCCAAAAATCACTTCATCTTTGAAGACCATAGAAAATATCAACATCTGTAAAAAGAAAAGACAAGAAGAAAACCAAGCGCCAACAAGTCCAAGACAGCATGGCTCCCAGGACGGAGGCACTAAAGCAGCTGTTATAACCATGCGCCAAGAAGGAACTGCAAATCCACCTGCGGCTGGTGGAAGACAAACCTTCTCCACAGGGAGCGCAAGCTCCAAACCAGGAACTAGGCTGACTTTTAGAAAAATAAACTGCTCTAAAATGGCAAACCTCCAAGCTCACACACAAACATACACACAACGACCATGTGGACAATGAAAACATATATAAAAATATTACAGAATCATCTAAGCAGGGCTCCTAGGGGCTCAGGGCAACTGAAGTAGCAATCACGGAGCCTGCACAGGTCTGTGCTAGGCCCTCTGCATACATGCTGTGGTTGTTTAGCTTGGGGTGTTTGTGGGACTCCTAACAGTGAGAGAGGGGGTGTCTCTGACTCTTTTTCCTGCTCTTGGGATCCTTTTCCTCCTACTGGCTTGCCTCATCCAACTTTGGTGTGAGGATTTATGCCTAGTCTTACTGCATCTTATTATGCCATGTTTAGATGATAACCCTGGGAGGCCTGCTTTTTTTAAAAGAGAGATGGAGGAGCAGTGGACCTGGGGGAGAGGGCAGGTGGGGGTGGACTGGGAGGAGTGGAGGGAGAGGAGGCTGCCATTGGGGTGTATTGTATGAGAGAAGAATAAATAAATAAAAGTATTTTCCATATCAGATAAATATAGAAACCTTATTATTATATGGTCCCTTTCTCTCTTACTTGTCCCGTGTGGTGGTCATTGTTTTAGATACATATAAGATACGGTTTTTGCTTTCAACCATACTTTACCCAGATATTTACCATCTGTTCCTCCATATCTACTAGCACAAGCTCCCTTCTGGTATAATTTCCTTTGCCAGAACTTTCAAGTCTGTGTGTGTGTGTCTGTGTTCGTATGTACACACACACACACAATATGCATATGTGTCCATATAGGTGTGTGCTTATGCTGGCTCTGCCACGCTCTGCCATATTCCTTGAGACAGGAGGATCTCTCAGTGAATCTGGAGTGAGACTGGCATCCAACAAAAGCACCCGCAATGCTCCGTGTCTGTATCAGTACTTATGTAGAAGCTGCTCTAGGAAGTACAATGTGTATACTTAACTTCACTGTCTAGCCAGAACTAATAGGTTCAAGGTCAGGGAGACAGCTCAACAGGGAAAGGCACTTGTCCCTCAAGCCTGATGACCCAAGTTCTATCCCTGGAACCTGGGTGTAAGTAACTTCTTACTCGACCCTAATGGCTTCCTACTGCCCCGTGTAGATTATGGTCAGATCAAAGGGGACCCATAGCCCCAAAGAGTTGGTATGGTGCTTGTTTGTAACATTGAGAAAAGGTGGTGAGAGGTGAGATGCCAGGAGAAAATGGTGGATCCATCCTGTCAGCAATGTAGGGACCTGAGCGTGCGGACTGTAAGCTCTAGGACATGGAAAGAATTGGGGACAGGCAGGCTTGAGGTTCACTGGGGAGCCTGTTGGTTGTCCTTGCACGGTCGTGGCTTTGTGCTTCCTTTACCCAAACCCCCCTGGCTGTGCCCAGGCCAGGCAGAACTGACTGGCTACTCCTCCCATCTTGCCCAGGACAGGCCCTGGAATCTGCTTTTGTTGCTAAGAAACAAGACACAGGCTTCTTGTGAAGGATATCCCATCACCCCAGTCCTCAGGACAACTCTCCTGGGCATCCTCTCCTCTGCCCCGGGGAAGCTTTCCAGCTGGCCTGCTGGAGCCAAGGAAGGAAGGGAGAAGACTCTGGGGCACCAAACCTTTCCTCAGGGCGGTGGAAAAATGAAGGTTAGTGGGTTGGGCTGTAAAGAAGAAAGTGGCCCAGTCTCCAGACCTGGCTTACTTGGGAAAGGAACAGCTTTGAGAGTAGAGGCACAGCAAGGCAGTCAGTGCCTGGCTCTATAGGGAAGGGATCCTCTGGCCCAACCCTGGGTCCTCGCTCCACTAGGAAGACAGCAAGAGTAGGACCCCAAAGAGGGAGGGATTCAGATGGGGGCAACACCAAGTCCCTGAGGAGGGGGAAAGGCAATCTGAGTGACCACTGTGAACTTGTCTGCACCTCTTTCCTGCCCGGTCTCCTTTCTTGGAAAAGTATAACATAGCCACGCGGTGGACTATCTGTGCTCCAGAGGTGTCTGTGGGTGGCTACACAGAGTGGATCCTCAACAAATTGTCTTTGTCTTAGCAAAACAGGAAACCCTGCTTGCACTCTGAGCGTAGAGAACAGCAGGGGCATGGCTGTCACTCATCTCCAGGATTCAAAAGTTCTTTAGGAGGGAAAGTCTAGAAAAGTGCCTCGGCAAGGCTGGTCCTGTTCCCTCTCCCGGCAGGCTGGCCACAGAGCACAGAAGGACCTGCTCTTCTGGAACCTTTCTTTTCCCCTCCCAGGCGACGTCCCTCGTCCGATGGGTGTGTCTGACGGGCGGGAGGTGATACTCGAACAGCTGCGGGCGCGGGCGAGTGCTGCGGAGCAAGGGTAAGGGTGCCGGCACTGGTGTCAGCATGGCTTCGCCGGACTCACAGGCCACCACCTACGCTCCGCCCGCCGTGCCCTCGGGGGTCGTTGCCGTGCTCCTCACCATCCCCTTTGCCTTCTTCCTACCGGAGCTGGTGAGTGCCGCCACCAGCGGGGAGGGAGGGGCGGAGCGGGCTGGGAATCACTCCTGCGCGAAAGCGACTGTCGGACCGCCACCACTGCCTCCCGGGATGGGGGAAAGGCAGCTAGCTACCGGGGCCCACTTTCCTTACTGTCCTCCTGACCCCCAGGCTGCGTCGGTCTTGAGAGAATTTTTCTCCTTCCCAATGGATGACGAACCACCCCCAGGGGTCTTTGGTGGGTGCAACCACCTTCCAGACTACCCAGCCCCTTCGGAATAGTCTATTACCTGGTTTCTTTCCCCTTAGCTGTTTGTACTTCCCTAAAGTTCAAAGAACCAGTGGACTTTCTAAAGGGCCTTCTGAAAGAAGTTCTCCCAGGATTTTCTCAAATCCCATCAGCTGACCTTGAACTTTGATTTACGTGTGCTAAGCAATCGGAGGAGTTCATGACAGCATTGCCCATAAAACAATCTCCTGAAACGCCCAGGTCACCGACTCTGGGACGCACGCACGCACGCAGGGCAGAACTGGGCGTTATTCCCTGCCTGGGCTCAGCGATGCATTCTGTGGAAAACAGGTTCCCTCTGCTCCTGCTGTCATCTCTCTTCCCCGAAGCTTCCTGTGGGTGAATTTTTCTTCCTAGCTCTGAAGTTGACAGTGCTGCCTCTGGGCCTGGAGGAAAACTCAGAGCAAGACGGTTTACATAAAATGGGCGCCCGTGGCCAACCTTTTCCATCCTTCTGGTCCGAGCAGAAGGTTGGGACCGACTGAGTGAACTTTAGGCAAATTGGTTAAACAACTGCCATTCTTGTCAATCAAGAAAGGGGAGGCCAGGGTCCCATAGGTGGGCGGCTTTGGCAGAGACTCCACCTAATAGGTAGGTTTCTTCCAATCCCCCACAAACGTGGGCATCCTGCCAGGCTGGTCACATCCTGAGTTCTGTGTGCCAGGCCCTGGGTGTGGCCCTTACTTTGGAACAGCCACATGGATGACAGGATGGAGGCTGTCTCTGCCACTTTTTATTGAGCATATGCTTTTAGTCACGCACGTCAATGTCGGAAGGGTGGCTACCTCCCAGGGGCTTGTGTGGCTGGAGAGAGGCTTGGGACTGTGTCCTGTGCAGTCAGAACGTGGAAGCCCCAAGAAGAGGGTCTGTCCCAGGTCAGGGAGGGGCCCGAGCCTGTCACTGGGAGTTGCCACTGGCAGAAGGCTGGAGGGCTAAGGCAGGAAGGCAGCCAGGTAGAGAGCTGGCACTAGAGGGGCTGGCAGATGTCCTCACCTGTCCTCCTCCTGCAGCCGGAGTCATGGGAGAGTACCATCATAGGACTTCTGAGGGGAAAGAGAGCATTGTCACTGGCTTGATTTTCTTGACTTATTTCAAAATAATTTCGAATTTCTCCTAAAGACACAGTCACAGTACAGGAAGTCTGTCTCACTCAGAACCCCACAGGTCTCCCCAAGCCAGGAAGTTAGCATTAGCACTCTGCTAACGTCATATTTGCTCATTTCCCCACTGATGTCCGTTCTCTGGCCCAGGAGCCAGGTTAAACCTCCTGGTGGTGCTGGCTTGTCCTTTCTCCTTCAGTCTAGCGCAGCTCCTCCACCTTCATCTTGGTGGTATAGAGAAGGCACTGGTCCGTTGTGGACAGGACCCTTCCAAGCAGCCTTGTCCCTTCAGTCTAGCGCAGCTCCCCCACCTTCATCTTGGTGGTACAGAGAAGGCACTGGTCCATTGTGGACAGGACCCTTCCAAGCAGCCTTGTCCCTTCAGTCTAGCGCAGCTCCCCCACCTTCATCTTGGTGGTACAGAGAAGGCACTGGTCCATTGTGGACAGGACCCTTCCAAGCAGCCTTGTCCCTTCAGTCTAGCGCAGCTCTCCCACCTTCATCTTGGTGGTACAGAGAAGGCACTGGTCCATTGTGGACAGGACCCTTCCAAGCCGCCTTGTCCCTTCAGTCTAGCGCAGCTCCTCCACCTTCATCTTGGTGGTACAGAGAAGGCACTGGTCCGCTGTGGACAGGACCCTTCCAAGCAGCCTTGTCCCTTCAGTCTAGCGCAGCTCCCCCACCTTCATCTTGGTGGTACAGAGAAGGCACTGGTCCATTGTAGACAGGACCCTTCCAAGCAGCCTTGTCCCATGTTTCCTCACTGTAGCTCCAATTTTACTTTTTTTAATTTTGTACATTTTTAAATTGATATTTATTGAGCTCTACATTTTTCTCTGCTCCCCTCCCTGCCTCTCCCCTTTCCCCTTCTATCTTCCCCCAAGGTCCCCATGCTCCCAATTTACTCAGAAGATCTTGTCTTTTTCTACTTTCTACTTCCCGTGTAGATTATATCTATGTAAGTCTCTTTTAGTGTCCACATTGTTGTCTAAATTCTCTGGGATTGTGGTTTGTAGGCTGGCTTTCTATGCTTTATGTTTAAAAACCACCTATGAGTGAGTACATGTGATAATTGTCTTTCTGTGTCTGAGTTACCCCACTCAAAATAATGTTTTCTAGTTCCATCCATTTTTCTGCAAAATTCAAGCTGTCGTTATTTTTTTCTGCTATGTAGTACTCCATTGTGTAAATGTACCACATTTTTCTTATCCATTCTTCGATCAAGGGGCATTTAGGTTGTTTCCAGATTCTGGCTATGACAAACAAAGCTGCTATGAACATAGTTGGTAGCTCTAATTTTAATTTAATTATTCTTCATTTAGTTAAGTCATTCTCATTCATTGTTGATAACTTGGAAAATACAGAAATGTGTGAAACCTGTATGATGTACATGTTCACAGATAGAGCAAGTGTAGCATCTGTGTGTGTGAATGTGTGGTAGTGTGAATGTGTGTGCGTGCATTGTAGTGTGTGTGTGTGTGTGTTGAGTGCATCATTCTGTACATGCTACTTGCACCGGCTATGATCAAGGACTTCAGAATAACGTGTGTCTGGGTGGAAGATGGGGAGGGAAGGGACGAGGTGCAGGAGAGGATCAAGTTTTGATCCCATGAACAGAAGCTGGGTGGGAAGACATGTATGTGTGCCGAACCAGTCTGGCTCAGGCCCTTCTTTGACTTGGGTGGTCTGATGTATTTCTCCTCCGCTATCCATTGCAGCACCATGGCTCCAAGTACTCCTGACCCTTGCTTAGTATTCTGGTCTGAGACAAAGTCTATAGAATGGATTGGAAAGCAGGGAGGCCAGGATACCTTTGCAGAGCACAGACAACAGTACCCAAGAACTAGGGTGCAGTGATTCTGTAGTGGGGTAGCTTGGGGTGACATCACACAATGGCTCCTCCAACCACCAGTCCTTGCCTTTGGTGCACTACATGGAGCCAGTGGGCAGATTCATTGTCAGATCAAATTGGACAAGCTGGGGTCTTTCCTGCTGGCAATGAGCCACCCTGGCTGTCGAGGAGGTACAACTTCTGGCTCTTTGTGGCTCTTGAAGATGACAGGTTAGGGTAGCTTAGTCTTCCACGAGCCTACTCTAAAGACCTTTGCCTAAGATGGTCTGTTTCCCAATTTCAGCACTAAAATTCACACTTTAAACCTTTAATTCTGTGATAATGATGGTTCTATAGAAACCCGAAGTCCCTGCAGCTCCCCAGTGACCCAGTCTTTCTTAACTAGAATTGTTAACTGAGGTTGACAAGACAGATCTCCAGTTTACCCGCATAGATTGTCTGAGAACAACCGAGGTTTAGAGCTGTCTCATCACACCAAAAAGCCCCCTTTTGCTACTCTCTAGGGTTCCCCAACCCATCCCATGTTCCTCCTCACTATTCCAAGTAGTCTGTTAGAAATAAACACATCCACAAGATAATATTTTAGTTATAATATAAGAAAGTTATTATAATTAAAAATATCCCCCAGTAGTGGGTAACTCCATGATGCAATAAGCCAATCAAACTAAATTAAAGTCCAAGTTTTAATCTGAGCAAAGCATTCACGGGTGGTCCCAGGGGAAGAGGGGAACCTCAGGGCTGCTCCCAGGAGGGGGCCTTAAATACCTTCCAGGGAGGAGCCGCTTCTTGGTAGGCTTTCTCAGGGATGGGATCTAGAAAGAGAAAGACATGGGGCCAAGGCGGGGTTTCCACCTTTCCACCTTGACATCCCAGACTCCTTGGGTATATGGGCACTGGTTCAAGTCTGGCTACTTCCTCTGTGTGTGCATAGGACAACATGGGGAGGGGGAGTCAGGAGTCAAGAATCCATGAATTTATTCTCAGCGGGAAGTATGGATGAAGAAGCATTCAGTTAGCTGCCATCCTGGAGACCTCAGGCATCTGTTCCTTGAAGGAGCAGAGGAGGCAAGTTTCTAGGAGAAAAAAAATAGATTATTAACACAGGCCTATGAACAGGGCTAGCCATGGGGAGAGAGATGACTGTCAGAAAGAATGAGAGAGATTTTCCTTGGTTGTACAAAAGAAACTGGGGTGAATGAACAAAACATGAAGGCAGAGATGCCCTTCATTGGGACAACTTGGAAAACCAGGTCCCAGTTGCTAGATAGGTGCCCTCCTCAGCCTGGAGAGGAGGTACCAGCTCTGATGTCCCAGGAGCTTGGGGGAAGGCATGTCAAATTGAGGGATGATGTGTTCCTCAGGAATACCTGAGCCACCACATCTGCTGTTTCTCTGGAGATGGGAAATGCCTCTATCTCCCCTGTAAAAGCATCCACAAGAGTTAGGGGATAACGGAGTTCTTATGAGTGGGCATGTGGGTAAAATCAACCTGCCTTTCACCTGGTTGGTGTCCTCGAAGATGGCACATGGGGCTGGCTTATCAGGAGGGACCCCTGAGGGTTGGACTTAACACTCTTTTCCAGGAACATGCAGGTACCTGTAAAGCAGCTGGAGTAGATTTACATCTTGTGTGTCATAGCAAAGGCAATGGCTTTGGGTTTAAAGGTATCAACATTTTCAGAAGGCAACCAGAGGAAATTTACTGAAGTTAAATCAGTAAAATCCACAGAAATTTAAGGACTCCCAAAAACTGTTTGTAGTCAGTGCTCTATCAAGTTGTATAAATAAATGTAATTGAACAGTATATGACCTTTTGAGACTCACTTGTTCCGTGAAATAGAATGTCCTCGATGTCCACCTGAGTTGTCTGTATTCAGCTTGTCCCTTTTCATTGCTGAGTAATATTCCATGACAAGGAATCACCGTAATCTAATCCACCTCTGTTGAATGTTTCTAGTTCTTGGCAGTTTCAAATAGAGCTGCTGTTGGCTTTTGTTGTTTTTTCCTTCTTGGGTCTCTGAGGGAGTTGAAGACTGGATAGTTACAGTTTTTTTTTATTTACCAGATGCAAAAAGCAAGTTATGATAGAAAGTAAATTAGGTACAAAAGTTTAGACTCACCAAGATAGGACAGAAATGGAGCATTTTCTCTGAATTTGTCAAATGAACTAGACATTGTTGGTGTATTTATTGCCTGTATGTATTATATATAGTATTTATTTATTTATTTTATTCTTTTATTTAATATTTTATTTTAATAACTATTCATGTGCAGGCTTTTGTTAGAGTACATTTTTCACTTCTAAAGTCCTATTTGTAGCTTGCTAGGTAGAAGAGTGGGTATCTGCTTGTTACTATTAAGAGACCAACAAATTGTTTTCCAGGGTGACTGGAAAATGCTTTTTTCTTGTTTTTGTTTTTATTTTTATTTTGTTTTACTATGAATTGTTAGGAAAAAAAATCCTAAAATGGGTGGCTCTGCCCGCACAAAGAAATCCAATTTGGTCAGATCAAACCAAATTAAAATGCCCATCGTTTTATTAACTACAGCATTCTCGGATGGCTAGCGCATGGCCGGGAGACAGGAAAGTGGGGAGCACATGCAAACCTGGAACCACGAGTTCCTCCTCTGGGAGTCCACCTAAATACCCTGTGGGAGGGGTCAGGACCTGGCATGCTGGGATTTGGAGTCCAGACCAATGCAACTCCCAGGCCAGAGTGGGGGATGGACGCCAGGGGCTGGGATTACGCACCCAATTTAATATGAATGGCACTTTATTTAGTCATTTTCTTTACAACTGAAACTCTGGGAATTCAAAATTAGCATCTTTGTCCGTGAGCTTCTCATACACACCAGAAAAAGCTTCGACCTTGTGTTCCACGTTGTTCTGCTGTGCTTTGTCTAAATGAAATAAGCTGGCTGCCCTCCGGTTTCACACGGATCCTCTTACCCACAATTTCACTTGGGAAGACCAAGTCCTCAAAGATGGCATCACGCACTGCAGTCAGAGTGCGGCTTCCGGGGTGTTTTTGCTTATTTTTCATACGGCTTTTCCGAGTTGGCTTGGGCAGAATTCTCCTTTGAGTAGTGAAGACTACATGCTTCCCACTAAACTTTTTCTCCAATTCACAAACCAGCCGGACTTGGATTTTCTGGAAGGATTTCAGCCGAGGAACTGGTACAAAAATTATGATGGCTTTCCGGCCACCACCAACTTCCATTTCCTTGGCTGCGGTGCTGTTGAGTTCCCGCAGCTGCGCCCTGAGCAGCACCTGAGAGAAGCTAGACAATCTTGGCGCTCGAGCTGAACATGGCTCGCCCTGACGGAGTGCAGGCTTGGAAAAAGCTGGAAAATGTTTGTTTTTTATTTTCACTTCCTTACTAGCATGGCATGAAACTT
Source organism: Microtus pennsylvanicus (assembly GCF_037038515.1). Taxonomy (NCBI): domain Eukaryota; kingdom Metazoa; phylum Chordata; class Mammalia; order Rodentia; family Cricetidae; genus Microtus; species Microtus pennsylvanicus. The sequence goes on along the minus strand of NC_134580.1, from coordinate 105,747,925 downwards.
TAACATAGCTGAGGTTTTGCTCCGTTAGTGGAGACTCTAGATTTCCTATTTGAAAGTACTGCTTGAAAACAACCTTAGTTGGGCAGTGGTGGTATATGCCTTTTTTCCCAGCACTCGGAAGACAGAGGCAGGCGGATCTCCATGAGTTTAAGGCCAGCCTATTTTACAGAGTGAGTTCTAGGACAGTTAAGGCTATACAAAAAAACCCTGTCTCCAAAAAACCAAAAAATACAAAAGAAAAGGAAAAAAAATCTCAGAGGGCAAGGAACTCAGTAGGTTTTAAGATGAGAACAGACCTCCACTTATTTTCCCATGGCATGCAGAGTGTGGGCACTGGATTCTGCCAGCACTGGGGCTGAGCCTGGGGTGGGAATGGCAGCCAGCCCTGCCTCTCTCTGCAGAGCCGGTGTCTTTGGGAGCAGAGGACCCATCATATCAAGGCCTGGGTGGTATCAGTTGACTCCCGAGCTATTTGGCAAGCTGAAAGGTGGAAGCTGAGAGCTGGCCCCAGTGGCTGTCCCTGGGGAGGGCTTTATGACTCAGAGTCTGAGGAGGTCACCTGAACTTTACCCTTCTCATTAGTTGACTCTTTAATTAGATTTTTGCCTAATTAAAAAGCAGTGGGTGAGAAAATTCTTAGAAATCCAGCTAGTTAAAAGGGGAGGAGGCCTGAGCCCGCTGTTTGATGCCGGATTTTCTCCTTCCTGTGTGTGTCTCAGCTCCTTGTTGGTGGGGAGGAAACACTGAGATGCCTCAAGAAGTTCATTCTATCCTACCCCACCCCATCGTTATGTGTCACCCCAAATTCCTGGTTTCACCTTGACTCCAATCTGCTCCCCTACACCGCCACCTCCATTTTGCAACATTTAAGAGATTGTTTGAAATTGTAAAGAGCCCAGCTAGAGCCAACCCTGCCAGGACTGAAAGTGACCAAGGGATCTGCAAGAAGGAATTCTAGGCTTTCCTTAGAAGTTGGGGTTTTTGTTCGTTTGTTTGTTTTGTCCCTGGATGTCCCCTGCTCCCCTTCCAGTGGCCCTGGTTCATGCGAATAGTGAAAATGAAGCCTGTTCCTCACAGTCTGACTTTGTCACTTCTCCTGTGACCTCAGCTTGAGATCCAGGTTCTATTCTACAGTGGCTAGAAACAAAAAGGGAACCTGAGGCAAAGTGTTCATTGGGGAAAGCATGAAGATCCAAGTTCAGATCCATCAGATCCTCAGCACTCAGGCAAAAGTTGAGCGGCACCCGTAACTCCCCCCCCCCCCCGCACTGAGGGGCAGATCTGGGGGCTCACTGGCCAGCTAGTATAACCTGAGGAGCGGGCTACAGGACCAGGGAGAGACTATCTGAAAAAAGTAAAGAAACCATTGAGGAAGATGTCCCAGTGAGAAACATCTAGCTTCCAAATGGGCACATACAAGAGCATGTGTGTGTGCGCGCGCGCGCGCACACACACACACACACACACACACACAGCACAATACAAACATGTGTGCATACCTCACAGACACACACTCACCAAGAGCACCCCACGGTTAAGCAATCCAGGAGGAAGCCGCTGCCCCCTCTAGATTAGGTGAACAAAAGGGGAACAGCAGTAGGTGCTTTAAATCTGAAAGGAGCCTTTGACTTGTGATGCTCACACGTCGTCGCTGCCCAGAGGGGCTCTGCTGAAACAGTCTGCACCCAGGCAGGGCCCATCGGATCCTAGGGGTGAAGTCAGCTGCTGCTGGAAAGAAAGGGAAAGACTGGGAAAAGCCACAGAAAGAACTCACTCATCAGTCTCCCTCCAACTCCCCCACCAGAACTTGGCAAAAATGCCACAGGAAGTCTGTGCCCCAAGGAAGATGAAGGAGCAGGAACCGAACAGAGGCACATTAGGAAGCAACCTGTTCCATTTTTGCATCCCACCACCTTCCCTACCTTTTGGAAACTTCTAGGCCACACAATCCAACTAAAACACTGGCAACTTTCTCTAAATTAGCGGTAAGTCAGACAGCTGTGGACAGTTCTGGAAGGCCAGCAGGTTAGAACTATTTAATGCAAATATCCACCTTGAAGGAAATAATCTGGGGCCTGGAGAATCTGGAGTTCCTCTTTGAAAAAGTATTACTTGCGAACAACCCTAGCCGGACAGTGGTGGCGCACATCTTTAATCCCAGCACTCAGGAGACAGAGGCAGGCAGATCTCCAAGAGTTTGCAGCCAGCCTGTGCTCTTCAGAGTGAGTTCCAGGACAGCCAAGGCTACACAAAGAAACTAAAAAGAGCTAGCCTGGGCACTCAGTTCACTTACATGACTTTTTCCCAGTTACGGTAGAGCTGGGAGAGTCAGGAGAGTTTCTAGAGAGTTGTCCAGATTTGTGAAAGGAGGAAATAGGCTAGATTAAGGAGGAGCCCGAGATCTTTGGCCTTTGCCTCCAGCTACACTCTGGTCTCTGCTAGTCTTCCTTTTCATCCTCCATCCCTGCCAGCCACCCTTGCAACTGCATCCCCTTGGGCCTTCTCCATTGGGAGTCCTATTTCCCACTGCCTGGCCACAGCCACACCTACAAAATACCAGATAGACCCCCAGAGTGGAGCCTCAAGGTCTTTCCATCCTGAGGTCTTAGGCTCTAAACTCTACAGTCCAGGTTCTCAACCTGTGGGAGAAACGTAGGGATCGTCTAAGACCATCAAAAACCACAGACATTTATACTGCGATTCATGACAATAGCAAAACTGCAGTTATGAAGTAACAATGAAAATAATTTATGGTTGGGGGTCACCACAACACGAAGAACTGTACTAAAGGGCCACAGCATTAAGAAGGTTGAGAACCACTGGCCTAGAGTGCTCTGATCTATTTTAGACAAGCCCGTCTAAACTCCTGCCGTGGGTGGGTTTTCTATGCTTTCCCTTTTGATTCTGCCTCTGCAGCGTTTATAGCCCTCAAGCCCTGCCTGTCTAGATGCCCTCTCTGCCCAAGCGAATTATTTAAATGCCATCATCTTTAATAGCACAATTTGATGCCAGGGCTTTGGGTCACCTAGGATGGGGAAGGATGTGGGGCCAAGGAAGAAGCAGGTGGGTAATGAAAAGCCAAACGGAATCCCAAACCATTCCCTAAAGAATATCAGGGATCTGGGAAGGAGCAGAGCAGAAAGTGGGCAACGATGAAATAAATGTCTAGTGCCATCAGTTGACCAAGGCTCCTGGAAGAAGTGCCAGGTCACAGCTGGGCCACAGTGGCAGGCCCAGAGGGTATCAGGCGGCATTGTCTAGCTAGCGTGCCTGGAGACCTGTCTTGCTCAAGGTGGCCATCTCCGCTTGGGACTGCTTCTCTCTGGACTTTGAGCCTGATGCTGGGGACGTGAAGGCTTCAGGGCCCAGTCCTGCCTCAGAAACTCAGGGTCTTGATAGCAAGCAGAGGAGAGAGACCAAGTAGGGGTAGCAGTAAAAGAGGTTTGTTGGGGCCTGATAGGCTGGCTTTCTGGAGAGGTGACATCAGTCTGGTCCCTGCCTTCTAAGGTCTGGTGGCAGCCGAGCTGAGACGGTCTTGGGGGGTGCATCGTGGGAGCACTTGGGGACCCAGTACCTGATGGAGTGAAAGAAAGGAGTAACTGTCACAAAGGATGTCGGGGTTCCCAGAGATGGTGGGTGCCGACAGCACAGCCCAGGGTTTCCTAAGAACTTATAAAGAGACGTGAAATTAGTCCTAGAGCGAGAAGGAACCAGCGTAAGTGTGGAGCCTGGGGGGTGACAAAACCCTAAATGAGGGACAAGTTTAACTTCTTAAAATCCACACATAGAGAAGAAAAGAAAAGCCCTCTTTAACATCCAGTATCTTATTTTTAATTTATTTTGAATAATTATGAAAGAAAGTGCCTTTAGCCTTTGGGTAGATAAGAATGTTTTTATCATTCTATTTTATGTTACATTGTAAATCTGTGCAATTTGATCAATAAAACTCGGGTCAGTCTGGGTCTGAATGAGAGGGTGTGGCCCTGGAGCAGGAAGCTCCCAGAGCAGGGAGGAAGTGTGGGCCAGTTTGCTCCAGGTTTCCTGGGCTGGCAGCCAGGTCTGGAGAGCCCTTACCGTGCCCTATGTGACTATTCTGTCAGGAGCAGAGGCCCATGGGGCTCCCGTCCACACTATCTGGAGAGGCCAGAAGAAGAAATGGCCTCACTGAAGGACTGGGCAGGTTGGGCAAGCAATTTCCTGCTAACCTTAAAGCCACAAAGAGAAAAATACTCTCGCTATGAGTCAAGGCAGAATGACTCAGAATTTGTAAGAGTCTTGTGTGTATTTATTGAGCCTGGAAGTGTCGTACAATGATTGTTGTTTTGGGGTCCTGACGGAGGTCATTGGGGAAGTTCCTTGGCCTCTTAGAACTGTTTTCCTCCTGAGATAAAGGAAATATGGCTGTCTGACCACAGGCTTCAGAAAGCCTAGCCGGGGCGTTAGGCTATATACACAGTACCTTGTGGGAACAAATGTCTTAGAACTATCCACAGAGGCCTGCGGTGAGCAAGGCCTGCCCAGAAACACCCAGCTCCTCTGGTAATAAAGCTAGTGCTGCCTGTGGGCCTCTCCCTCCACCAAGGCCGATCCGTGGGAGTCTGCTTTGCGTGCAGTCCTTGTGTTAGTGACTAAGCAAGTCAGGCGCCTCTGTTAAAACACCTTCAAAGTATTGTTTATTTTTCAGCTAAAACTTTCTGGCGTTAACTGAGCATGCTCAGAGACATTCCTGTCCATCACTTTAATCTTTGCTATGCTTTCTGAGATTTGGAGTTAAACACCACCCCCGAATGTGTCTACTCTTTGCTTTTTCGTTTATGACCTTAAATTGAGCATGCTCGGAAATGGACCCACTTCCCATGAAGACATGTGAGTCCTCTGAATAAAATCCTAGCTTCCTACGCACTGATGGGGCTTCAGACATGCCCGCAGAAGTCTCTTCCCTGCTGCAGGTTGTCGCTCTTCTGTCTTGGCTGTGATTCCTTTGTCTTTGCTTCCCGTCACATTCTGTGACACCTGTAGAAAGGACACCCTCCAGGGCTCCTCCCGTGGCTCTGGCTTTCCCTCAGCTGGGGTTCTCTTTACCACCCTGTGGGTGGCTTACTTTTGTCACCCAGGTCCCAGTATTTCCTCCCATTAACCTCTCCACTCTCACACCCCTGACCTCGAAGTCCTTACCCAAGACTTCCTGCTGTGTGGCTGAGCCATCCAGGGTAGGCCTGCTAGGGCAGGATACTGCAAAAGCCCTTGGCTGAGAGTCAGGGAGACGCTCCAGAGGATGGTCTTCCACAACTGACTGCGCTTTACAGAAAGAGACTCCATGGCAACTGGAGTGTGTAGGGGTGTGTGTGTGTGTGTGTGTGTGTGTGTTGAAACAAAAGACTCAGGAAACAGTATTTCCCTTTCTTTGGACATTGCGCTGTCATACTTTCCAGTCTGGTCTCTTTGATTTCTCCATGCTGGAAAACGAACCACTAACATGAAGTCGTAACCTTCAAAGGGTCCACATTTGAAAACTCCAGTGGAGCTGGATGTGGTGGCGCACGCTTTAATCCCAGGACTCTGGAGGCAGAGGCATTCAGATCTCTGAGTCTGAGGTGAGCTTGTTCTACAGAGCAAGTCCCAGGATAGCCAGGGCTACAAAGAGAACTCCTGTCTCAAAAAACCCAAAATTAAAAAAAGAAAAAAAAGGAAGGCAGGAAGGCAGGAAGGCAGGAAGGCAGGAAGAAGGAAGGAAGGAAGGAAGGAAGGAAGGAAGGAAGGAAGGAAGGAAGGAAGGAAGGAAGGAAGGAAGGAAGGAAGGAAGGAAGGAAGGGAAGAAGGAAAACTCCAGTGGAGAGGGTACTGCTGAAAGTTGGGGAGCCTGGCATTGCTTGTGATGCTGCTCCCTGACTAGGCGCCAGGCTTGGCAGTCGCTGCGATCAGCGGTCTGAAGGGATGGCTCAGCAGGTAAGAACCCGGGTTGCTCTTGCAGAGGACTGGCATTCTCTCCCCAGGACACACGCTGGGGAGCTCACACTGCTGTAACTCCAGCCCCAGGGCAGTTCTCGTCTTTTGGATTCATCAGGTACTGAACTCACATGTGGACATTATGCCCCCACATGCACACAATTAAAAAATAAAGTAAATCTTTTTCATTGGGGGTGGGCTGGGTACATAGCTTGGTAATAGAGTGCAGCCTGGCATGCGCAAAGTCCTGGGCTCCTGCTCCAGCACTGGAAAGGCTGTGTTCATGAAAACTGTGCCAGGGAAGGAAGAAGACATGATGAAAAATTCCTTTACTGCTCACCGGTTTTACAGACAGCTTAAAATCTCATCCTTTCACGGCAATTCTTGCTGTTTGCTTTCATTAAAATCTCCCTAGAGTTGAGGCATTTTGCTTGGATGTCACAAACCCTCAAGCAATGTCCACAGCGACAAGAATGCCTGTTTGATGGATCGCCGCTCTCCAGGTCATTTGCAAGGGCACCAACTGATGAGAGCTTGACACAGCCCAGGGCCAATGGCATCTCATTCTTCCCCTGAAGGAATAGTGGCACACCCTTGTGTGTAGCAGGCTTACTCCCAACAGCCAAGAGGTAGAAGCAACCCGCATGGATGAGAGGATAAGCAAAGAGCAATCCGATGCCTCTTTGCTCACGAGGGAGTTTTACACTGATGAGCACTGACTTAGACTGAAAATGCACAAAGTATACGCCACCTTCAGCACTTTCTAACTTAACAGCACAGGTCCACTGTTGAGTGTCCCTGGTTTCCATCCGTGAACTCCTGGCCGTCCGGAAGCCTTGGCTCGCTTGCTGCCTGAGAAGAAGACAGAGGAGCCGTCTTATCAGAGAGCGCTAGGCTGGGGAGTTCTGTCACTACAAAACTGAAAGGTTCTACCAGATGCTTGTCACATTTGCATGGAGTAAAGTTGAGAAATAGTAAGCTTCGAACTGTAGGCAGGAACTATTTTATTCAAAGGAGCATTACTCTGCCTTAAAGCACTGGGAAATGCTGGTGCATGCTAAACACGAAGTCCGAAAGAAATATGCTAAGTGAAATCAGCCAGTCACAGAAGAGAAATTCTGCAAGACTTCTTCTGTCTAAAGTACCTGGAGTTGTCAGGTGCGTGGTGCAGAGTGGAAGCTGCTGGAGCTGGCCAAGGAGGAAGCAGGAGGTTAGAGCTTTGTGATCAGGAGCCGGACTGCGGCAATGGTTGCACAAAGTGTACAAGTGTGCAAAGTCTCACTCAAGGGACAAGAGTTGTCTTCATCCTGAGGCATCACAGTGCCACAGGGAGCCTTCAGGCTGTTGGGGTTCCCACTGTGGACGACACCTGCCTGAGTCCTTTGTGGGAGCCACTCCTCCTGTGCTGTCAGTAGTTATGGGAACCTTGTCCAACATTTGATTCAGCTTTTTCCTCTCAGTTCATGGGAATTCATGGTCCCCTGTTGTCACCTAAGAACCAAGTAAGGGAGGGATCTGTCATGAAAGCTAAGACAGGTAGGAAAGAGAGGAATGTGGTACTGGCACGGAGTGAGACCTGCCCTGCTGAAATGCCACCCAGCTATGCAGAGAAACCTGCTACCAGTGTCTCTGCCTTCTGCGTGCCTCCCGTTCTCAGCTCTTTTTCTGCTGCACACTGAAGCCGCCCTGACTTGGAACCCCGCCCTGTGCAGATCTGACAGCTGCGTATCCCTGCCACCCCCTGGGGCCCTCGTCACTCAGGGAGAGTCCTTCTCTGAACCTCTAAGGAGACTGGCCCTTGTCAACACCACTCACTCCCGCTACATTGCCTGGGAAGGCAGGTCTCATCCGAGATGCCTTAGGACCCTCCCTCATGCAACCTACTTGCTTTCTTCTTGTTCTTTTAATTTTTTATCTGTTAAATAACACATACTAAAATGTTCTGGATCACTTTAAACATGGCCACATTCTCATAGCGAGGACTCTGTCCCCTGCTGGTTGTGGTGAGAGGGTGAGCCAACCAGGTCTCCCCGAAGCTGAGACAGAATCTCTATCCAGAAATACTCCATCCTTTTTCTTCTCATTGCACATAAGTCCGAGCCTGCTGGGCATGCTGCTGTCTGCTAGGTCTTGTTCCATTCTGGAAGTAAACACTTCTGTCTGAAGGCCGCAGAGGGCCCCACCCTGGCAGGCATAGCTGATTTAATTGGCATCCTCTAGATGAGCATTTGGGTCAAACCTATCTTTTCTGTGTTTAACCAAGATGCAAGAAGCAACCGTGTCTATTCTTCATTTTGTTCACGCATGCCACGTGTAGGAGAATTTTGAAAAGTGAAGTTACCGAGCGGAGCAACTTAATTTAATGTGTTGATCAGTGTTTCCAAAATAGCAGCATGGCTACTAACACAGACATTTGCCAGTTGTGGTGGCACAGGTCTTCAATTCCAGCCCTTGGCAGAGGCAGGTGGAGCTCTGTGAACCCAAGGCCAGCCTGGTCTACATAGCAAGTTCCAGGACAGCTAGGGCTACATAGTGAGAACCTGTCTCAAAAACAAAACAAATAAACAGAAAGTTGACAAACCAAATAAAAAAAATCAGGTATTTAACATGGACTTTTACAGGTTACAGGTGGACATGTGGGGAGTGGCCTGTGAGTCTCTTAAATTTGTAGACAAAAAAAATTTTTGTGTGTGTTCACGTGTGTATATAAGTGCATCTTCAAAGGCTTTCGTCTGTTCTGTGAAAAGGGTCTATACCCCCCAAATAATATTGCCCTCATCCAGCTTTCCAGCCTCCCATTTCCCATCCCCATCCCCACCCTTGGTTGCAAACTTCCCACTCCTCAAAAAGACCAGCTAGGGCACCGCTCTTCTGGTTCTCTTCCACACAACATTCCTCTGGTCCTCTTGTGCCCTTTCAAGTGGTTACAGTTGCCTGGGCTAATGGTTATCTGACTCCCCAAGAGCCAAAGCGAGACTAGTTAACTTTATCTAAGTGCCCTCCTAGCAGGGACCAGAGAGACCCCCCTCCTCTCATGGATGCAGAGGCACAGGTGACTTACAGAATCCCCTGGTAGAGCTGGGATACAAACCCAGATGTGTGATGTGCAGATCTGTATGGGGCAAAGTGGAAACAATCAAAACTGGCAGAGGGTTTCAGTTTCAGTCGTATCATCTGGAGAATGTCCAACAGTGCAGCTTCCCTGGCCACGGGCCACGTCGGGCAGCATCCCCAGGGCTCAGATTGCTGAGCTGTCTCGTAGTCCACAGAGAGTTTCAGGAACTCACAGGACTCAGAGCCCTGCCCTATGCTGTGCCAACCTTCTCTGGGTTTCTGTTTTGATTTTATTGTTTTCTGTTTTGTTTTTCCAGTATTGGGAACTGAATCCAGGGCATAGATGATGCCAGGCAAAACCCACACCCCAGCCCCCACCCAACCCGCGCACGTATATTAGAAGTTCTTTACCACTGTGTCTTATTGTAGATTCTTTTAATTCATTACATTGTTTTCAAAGACAGCAAAGATGTTTCAAAAGTGACACAGTTGTTTGTCTGTTTGCTTGTTTATTTAAATATTCTTTTGAAGCTGGGCATGATGGTGCATGCCTTTAATTTCAGTACGCAGGAGGCAGAGGCTGGAGGATCTCTGAGTTCGAAGCCAGCCTGGTCTACACAGTGAGTTCCAGAACAGCAAGGGTTGTTACACAGAGAAACCCTATCCCCACCCCCCCCAAAAAAGCAAAACAAACAAACCAAAAATCCTATTATTTTGAACTCTTGTATTCTTATATTCCAACTTAACTTATGCTAATATTTGCAGTTATTTCATCCAGTAGAAGCTTAAAGGGTCTCATGTTTGGTCTGAGCCCACGAGCCTCTAGGGGTTTCTCACTATCTAATGATACGATGCCTAGGCTCAACACCTTAACCTCACCCGCTCCTCGGCATCCCCCAATGTGTATATGTAGATGGTAGGTACAAGCTCATGAATATCCACAGAGGCCAGAGGTGTTGGATGCCCCTAGCACCAGAGTAACAAAAGTATGAGCTACCCAACATGGTCCAATTGAACTCAGGTCCTCGGCAAGAGCAAAGTGTATTCCTAACCTCAAACCATCTTACCAGCACCTAGCAACAGAGTTATACCCCTAAGATTCATGACCAAGCCTTTGGTTCAACTCTGTTTTATTTATTTATTTATTTATTTATTTATTTATTTATTTATTTATTTATTTTGAGATAGAGTCTTAGTATACAGCTCTAGCCCTCCTGGAACAGTCTGGTCTCATACTCAAAGAGATCCATTTGTCTCTGCCTCCTGAGCACTGGAATTAAAGGCATGAGCTTTTGAGCTTAGTCCCTTGGGAAGGGCATCTATGAGAAGTGTGCATTTTCTTCAATACAAAAAGACCCTGCCAGGGTTTTCCTTGAGGCACACTTACTCTAAATGTCTAACTGCAATATAATATCCTTCCGGGTGGAGGGGAGCAGACCACACCAGCTAAAAATATGCCCTGCTCTTGGGAAATATAAAATGGGGGCTAAAACAGGAGAGTGGCGTAGGCGACCAGCAGAATCTGTAAGGTAAATATGAGCTTTTAAATAGGAGTCGAAAGGTCAAGTTTCCCTGCCAGACTTCTTAGGGTAGAGCTGAGACACCAAACACCACTGGGCTTTAACCCACCTAGAGTTGGTCTCTGGGCCTGATCCCATCTGCTGCTTAGAAGGCAGAGGGGTGTGGAAGTAAAAACCAAATGACATTCCTCTGCAAAACAATTTTACAACAGGGCTATTTCAAAAAAAAAAAATTCCCTGTAATCTGGGTAGATTCCCCAAGCGCAGAGGTCCTCGACTGGTGTCAGAGTTTCCTTGGCTGGAAACCAGACGATGAAGGTCCAAATGGGCCCCTTGGTTCTGCAGGCTTGAGAGTCCACTGAGGTTAACTGTACCAGGGCTCTGGCTGTGACGCTAGCCAACCGACCTCTGGCACTTTCTAGGAACATCTAGCTCCCCTGCCCCCAGCGTGACATCTGGTTCGGAGGACAGTCGCACAAATGTCCTCTTCATGTCCAGGCTACACTCCATACTGCTTGTGATACCTCAGCCCTCTCATGAGGGACAGTGATGGTGACTAACTTCACAAGGACAAACAATGGACCCACAGTGTTGGGGAGTCCTTTTCAGCTCCAATGGGGGCAAAGGGACAGAGACAGCCTGGCTGACGGTGAGCCTGACACAGGTGGGCACAATGGATGAGACCGTTTGAGTGGATAGATTTTTACAAATTGTGAAGTTCCTGCTGGATGTGAGATGGGGGTGCTTTCCTTATAGATTCATTCAGACAGTGTACCCCAACACTCCTCACCCTTATAGATGCTTTGTTCCAGGCCTTTTCCTGGGATTATAGTCAGTAACACAAACCCTCGCTGCCCCCTAAGGGCTCATGTGTGTCCAGGTGTACAGGCTGGTTTTACAGCCCCACACGGCAATCCCACTAACAGCTAGTACGGTCTGGGTGTTGCTCAGATTTCAGCTCCGTTGTGCACCTTCTCAGGTTGTCGGGAAGGACATTTGACAAGTGCTTTGGTTTCATCAATGGGTGTGTGCATGTCGGGGGGAGTAGGGGCATAGAACAGACCTCTGGCCCCAGATCCCCTTTCCCTAGGACAAGTCAGTACTGTTCACCATAGACATGTCCAGATCCAGCGCAGAACTTCCAAGACCTCGCCTGCACATTGGTTGTTTGAGGTGGGGAAAGTTGTCCCTGGAACTAGTGGGCCTCTTCAATTCAATTTAAAATTATAGAAAAATGTCATTCTCATATGCAGTGTGTTCTGATCACATCCACCCCCATTGCCCTGTGGTCTGTTCCCTCCACTCCTACAGGCCATTCCCAACCAGTAACACTTCTACACTTTATTTTTAGTTTTTGGTCACTAATTGAGTTTAATTAGAGTGGCTTACAGAGGCACGGACAGGAGGATTATTTACCAGAACATGGGCCACACCATTGATGAAAATGCCAGCACCTTCCCTGCAGCAACCATTATCTGTGAGTGGCTCCACAGGCAAGGATAGAACAGCATGAGTCCCGCTGCATGGTTGTAGCGCATGTCTTTAATCCCAGCACTCCGGAGGCAGAGGCAGGTGAATTTCTGTGAGTTTGAGGCCAGCCTGGTCTACAGAGTGAGTTCCAGGACAGCTAGGGCTGTTACACAAGAAAACCCTGTCTAATAAAACAAATAAAAACCCCTACCCATATATGTAAAACAAAAATAAATGAGTCTTTTTAAAAAGGTATATAACATAACATCATCAATTATTTCTTTTTTAAAAATGATGCCATTTTAATGAAAGTGAGGAGCTGGAGAGCCAAGGGTGTTTCAGTGCCTGCCACAGAGCGACCTGCAGGGAGACCTGCTCAGAAAATGAGATAAACCAACAAAATCATGTAATTCCCTTGTGGACTCTTTCCCTCCAGGCTCTCAAGTGAACCTTATATTTGTTGAACATTTATCTCCAACCCTGCCCCTCTCCACCACAGCCCTGGCTCTCCAATCACAGCCCTGGCTCTCCCGTCACAGCCCGGGATCACCCATCACAGCCCGGGATCACCCATCACAGCCCGGGATCACCCATCACAGCCCGGGATCACCCATCACAGCCTTGGCTCTTCAACCACAGCCCAGATCACCCATCACAGCCCGGGATCACCCACCACAGCCCGGATCACCCACCACAGCCCAGGATCACCCATCACAGCCCGGGATCACCCATCACAGCCTGGGATCAACTACCACAGCCCGGGATCACCCATCACAGCCTTGGCTCTTCAACCACAGCCCAGATCACCCATCACAGCCCGGGATCACCCACCACAGCCCGGATCACCCACCACAGCCCGGATCACCCACCACTGCCCAGGATCACCCATCACAGCCAGGATCACCCATCACAGCCCGGATCACTCATCACAGCCCGGGATCACCCATCACATCCCGGGATCACCCACCACAGCCCGGGATCACCCATCACAGCTGAGTGCAACTTAGATCAAAGGAGACCCTTGAAGAGAGAAGAGGGAGGTGTGACTGACAAGGGAACAGCAAATGCCTGGGCAGAGATAGAGGCTATTAAACTGGAATTACACTGAACACTGGCAACTGATCCCAGAACATTAGCCACTATCGCCTGACGAGCCTCAACCAGCTGCTCACAGGCCAGGAAAGCCCTCAGTGGGGCAGGAGAAGAAGCAAGTGACAGGAGCATGTCACAGGGTGGCATGGGGTTGGCCAAGAGGACAAGGCTTGCTAAGGACTCCAGGTTCTCTTATTTATAAGTGGGGGTGTTTTGCCTGCCAGTGTGTCTGTGTGTCACATGCCTTTCTGGTGTCCAAGGAGTCCAGAAGAGGGTGTCAGATCCCCTGCAACTGGAGTTACAAATAGTGAGCCACCATGTGAGTGCTAGGACTCAAATCTGGGCTTATGGAAGGAAGAGCAGTCAGGGCTGTTACCCTCTGATCCATCTCTCCTACCCATTTAAGTCCCTTAAAAGATGCAGTCACAACTTATTCTGGTCAGCTCTGAGTCACTGAGCCATGGATTTCTCAAGAAAAAAAATGTAATTTTTTTCATGTGAAAAGTCCATTTTAAGCATTAACAACTTGTTCAGATGGTCTTAAAAATTACCCTTACTGCTTAGGCTAAAAGAGGTGACCAAACTTGACTGGGGGTCTCTCCTATTGCAAGGCTGGTTAATACCCTTAATTTTACAGGATTGGACTTGACCATGATTCAGAGAGGCCAGCGTTCCTCTGTGTGCACACATACAATACACATGCCATGCATGCACATGTGTAGATCAGGGAACAACTTGGAAGAGTAGGTTCCCTCTGTGGGTTCCAGAGATCCAAGTCTGGTTGTCAGGCTGGACAGCAAGCTCCTTGACCCACCTTCTGACCCTGAGCTGAGCTTTCAGCCAGGGAAGCTCTGCCAAGGGAGTCCTCCCACCCACACACAAGCAAACTGTGGTAGTTTGAATGTATTCGGGCCCTATCAACTCACAGGGAGTGGCACTATTAGGAGGTGTGGCCTTGTTGGAGGAGGCTAGGTGACACACGCCTTTAATCCAGACCTTGAAGCTAGAGGGCACATCTGGGCCACACCTTCTGTGGGAAGTGTGTCACTGTGATGGCAGGCTTTGAGGTTTCATAAACTCAGGATAACTCCCAGTGAGTCAGTTGATCCCCTGTTGCCGGCAAGATGTAGCAGTCTCAGCTCCAGCACCTCCTCTGCTGCATGCCGCCATGTTCCCCGCCATGATGATAACTCGTTGAACCTCTTAAACTGTCAGTGAGCCCCCTGAATTAAACGTTTTCTTCCAAGGAGTTCCCGCGGCCATGGTGTTTCTTCACTAAAGCACAAGCAAAGTCACGTCTGTGCTTTTCTCTTACAGGTATTTGGGTTCTTGGTCTGGACTCTGGTGGCTGCCACGCATGTATCGAGACCCTTGCTGCATGGATGGGTGCTGTACGTGTCACTCACCTCGTTCCTCATCTCCCTGATGTTCCTGTTGTCCTACCTGTTGGGGTTTTACAAGCGATTTGCGTCCTGGAGAGTCCTGGTAAGAACCAGGGGACAGCACCTCTTGGGCTGGTGTCCTGAGTGCTAAAGGACAATGTGCTTCTCCGGGCGGGGGAGGCAGAGTGAAAGGCCTGAGATGAGAAGACCCCACTGGGATGAGATCCCTAGGAAACCAAGGCTGCTGATTTTAGTGTGTTGATTACTAATCCAAAGTGAATACGTATTTGTACATCTTTCCTTGTATTTCCCTCCGCTGCTCTCCTTGTTAGGATTGTACACACCTTCCCGAAGTTAAAAATAGTACCTGGAGAGAGAGCTCAGCAGTAAAGAGTACTTGTTGCTCTTGCAGAGGACCCAGGTTTAGCTCCCAGCACCCACATGGAGGCTCACAACCATCTGTAACTCTAGGTCTAGGGAGATCTGACACCCTTTTTCTGAACTCCATGGACACTGTATGCATGTGGTGCACAGAAATATGTATAGGCAGATACATATGTAGACAAAACACTCATACACTTCAACTAAAAGGCAGCATATACCTAGAGTCTCCCAGTAACTCAGAAAGCCTAGGCAGGAGGCTGTATTGAACCTAGGTGTTCAAGGCTAGTCTGGGCAACACAAAAAGGTCCTGTTTCTTAAAAATAATTCTGGGCTGGGAGATGACTTGGTGGGTAAAGTGTAAGCATGAGGACCTGCGTTTGAATCTCTACAAAGCCCTGTGCAGTGGGGCACATCTGTTGCCCTGATGCTCCCACGGTGAGATGTGCACTGGGGACAGAATTTCTGACATGGCATGTGTGACCTACACTTCCTTAGAGGTTGCAAAATGCAGATTAACCAAGGTGCATTCCCTCAAGAGCTAGTGAGCATTTTAGTTGCTGCAGGACATTCCTGTTGTGTTGACAGCATAGCATAGGGCATCAAAACTAAAATCAGGGGCTAAGGAGATAGCTCAGGCAAAGGCCTGCTGCCAAGCCTGGCAACCTGTGTTCAATCCCTGGAACTCACATGGTGGAAGGAGAGCACCAACTCCTATAAGTTATCCTCTGCCCTCCCAACACACACACATACACACACACTGGGAGGGGGGAGGAACTTGGCAAAGAAAGGGCAGTAGGGATTGGGTTTACTTTTCTCTCCCCTTCTTCCCTGCTGTGTAGAAAAAGGGAAGGTGTTCACTTGAACAACATCGACCCCTGCCTCTGCTCTGCATTTCCAGGACAGTCTGTACCATGGAACCACAGGCATCCTGTACATGAGTGCTGCCGTCCTGCAAGCACACGCCACTATCATGTCTGAACACTATAGCATAAATGAGTACTACATCAACACTGCAGCTTCGGTGAGTAGCGGCGCAGCTACTAGGCAGCGGCATAGACGTGCACACATGGAGGGCATTTATTACGTGCAGTTCAGCGCTGTCCTGCATGTTTTGGACAACTGTGTCAAACTGCAGGAGCCTGGCGGAGGGGGAAGTGCATGTGTGCGCATGCACCCAAACTTCAGGGACCCCCTCTTGTCTTGCATTTGTCCCACTCAGCCTTGCTCCCCACAGTCTTCAGAGTTTTATTCTTTCCCCCCAAACAAACGGAACCACATTTCTCTTTTCTTACTGACATCTGCTGAGAGGTCCAGCGGCCTTGCTTGAGTCTGAGTTGCTGGGCACCGTCAGCTATTCTTAGTCCTTTGTTTCAATGACAGAAGTCCACAGAAATGGCATTGCTAAGTAATGGAAGCCAAGGCAAGGTGGGCACAGTAAATTGTGGAAAAAGCCTGATGCCCAGGTGGTGGCACCCAAGAGGCGGGCTTCTGAGCCCACCTGTCTCTTTCTCTACTATGAAATGATACCCTCTTGTGACAGAAAGTCAACTCCACTTTGAGTGTGAGAAGACATGACCCATGTCACCCTTCGGCTTCCACAGGCTCCCACGCCATGCCAGAGGCCAAGGCTGCACTGGGGGGGGGCACTGTCTCCAGAGTAAGAACAGGGTACCAAACTAACGCTGTGGGCCTCTGGGAAGGCCACAGCATTTCCCAGCTGCCTTCCAGCCTCCCTGATCCCTTTCCTCTTTGTCCAGGCTCTTGGATTTCATTAAACTCATAGTCCCATACTCTCCCTGTCTTACCCCATCTGCCTATTGTAGAGGACCTGCTCTACCCAGCATCCCCTTTGCTCTCTCTTCCCATACTCTCCCTGTCTTATCCCCATCTGACTATTGTAGAGGACCTGCTCTACCCAGCATCCCCTTTGCTCTCTCCGCCCATACTCTCCCTACCTTATCCCCATCTGACTATTGTAGAGAACCTTCTCACCTGGCTTCTTGCTGAAAAATGCAGCCTCCATGAGGCAGACATTATTTATTTACTCATTTTCATATTTGTGACAGTGTCTCACCTGTGTAGCCAGGCTGGCCTCAAACTTGTCATTCTCTTGACTTAGTCACCTGGGTGCAGCATTAAAGGCATGTGTCACCACGTATGTCTTAGGGCAAGAACTTTTTCATGTCTTGCTCACTTGGTAGCAATAGATATTCTTGAAGCAGGCGATTCAAAGCCATTTGTTGTTGGATGGATGGATGGATGGATGGATGGATGGATGGATGGATGGGTGAGTGGGTTGGTGGGTGGATGGATGGACAATGAGTCTGGAGTGGCCTCCACCTAAGGAAAGCCACTGTGTCATTTTAAGCTCAATTTCAGGCATGGTCATGTTTCTCTGCTGGAACAGAACAGAGAAGGCAGAGTAGACAGGAGATGAACTGAGGACCTGAGAAGTCCTAGTGAGGGATGATGGAGGCCGACACAAAGGAGGTTGGGTTGTACCAAGAGCCAGTCAGATAGCAGACTGTGAGGCTGGCTTTGGCCATAACAGTTAGATGGAAGGAGTGAGAGGGAGCTCAGTTTTCTCACTGGTAGCTGGAGAGGATGGAGGTCTTTAGGCTGACTGAACCTAGTGGCTTTAGGAGAGTAGAGTGAATCACTAAGAGCTTGAGGAGAACCCGAGACAGTTGCAGGCAGGTGTTCCGAGCGGAGTTCAGGGCCAGTGAGCATCGCTGTGGGAGCGGCATGAGCACAGAGGCTCGGGGAGACACAGGTCCCGGGGAAGGGAGGGAGGTACGGACAGGTGAAGATGCCCAGGTTGCAGCTGGAGGAGGTTCCGGGGTAGAACAGATGGAAAATGCAGGCCCTAGCAATATGCAAAGAGGGATCCCAGAGGATGGAGTGGCTGCCCAGTGTTCACTCCTCTCAGCTGTGCAGGGAACACAATGCCGGGTGGGGGTGGGCCCTGTGCTGGCCTCTCTAATGCTCCCTGTCTTTCTCCAGTTCTTCGCCTTCCTCACCACCCTGCTCTATATTCTGCATGCCTTCAGCATCTATTACCACTGAAGGGCCAAGGAACCAAAGCCAGTGAGACTCACTTTTTGGAAGCCGTGTGCGACTGTCCCCAAAGCAGGTCTTGCCATTTGCCATCTGGGTGATAAACACAAGTCCAGCAAACCACCCACCAGACCGTCTTTCTGGAATGTGTGCGGAGGCCCACTTCGGCATTTTTCTCTCTGGACATTCTTACTCCTCACGGTGACTATGAGGAAACTGTTCCACCACCAATGATGACTGGCCCCTACCCTGAAAATCCACCCCGCCCTCCACCCTTCGCCTTGAAGATGACTGCCTCTTGAAGTTACTTACCGTGAATTCAGCTCTTCTAGAAAAACAACTTTGAACCCCTCACCAGTCAAAATACCAGCTCTGCCATCACTCCTGTTTAGGATCTCTTGTCTCGGCAATGGTGCTCCCCACGATAGGTTTAGGAATAGTCAATCTTAGTTCCTAAGATCAGCAAGGCTCCATGAAGGCCTGTAGGTCTAACATAGCACCCTTGTGCAGACCTCCCTTGTAGCTACTGCTGCTACCCTGGAGCGGCTGTCCCCCTCTGCCTTCTTCCTCCCGTCCCACCCCTGCTTCCTCCGCATTAAAGATCCAAAGAAAATGTACATAAAACCAACTCAGAGGGTGTATTTATGGAAGAAACAAGTGGTTGGGCCTGGGGAGTCAGAATGGGAATGGCATAGCCAGTTAATGCCTAAACCAGGTCCTTCAGAAACTTCTGGGCTCAGTGTACCTGCACGGAGCTTCAAAGACCAACCTAAGGACCAGAAGTTTCCTCATCCTTCAGGAAAGACTTCAGAGAAGGAGATGGGAACATGGCAACCATGGATTTACCTTCCAGCTCCTCCTGGGAACAGCAGGAAGAAGCAGTTGCTGTACTGGAGCGGGGGCTGTGAAAGGACCCATTTGGAGGTCTGTGCTCACTTCCACGTACCCCCAGCTCTTCCTGGAGACCCTCTGAGTGGGGCCAGTCTGCAGGATTCATCATGGAAGGGCGTCTGTGTTTGGGGGCCATTTTTCTAAGAACACACCTTGTGAGAAGAAAAAGTATGAGGTCAAGTGAAAACCCCAGAATCCGCGGGGCTCCCTGTCGCGTCATCACGTGGGAGGGTCTCTCAGCCCCTTGCCAAAGGCTCCTGCATGGCTGGGTTTCCTCACCCAACAGGCCAACAGGACACAGCCCCATGACTGCCTAAATAAATAATAACCAACAGGGAATTAACTGAATCTAACTTTTCTCCATTTGGGTGTGTTGGGAGGGGGTGGGGTGCAACCTGGCTTCACTATTGTTTACCAATCACTTACATTGCCCTGATTTCTTGAAAAGTCAACACTTCTCTCTTGTTTTGTAGCCTGGCAGCTGTCTGTGATGTTCACTATTGAATATTTACTGAATGGCAGTGTACAAATAAAAGATGTTTGTATACTGGGAAGTATGGAGTCTTTCACCTTTATATGACATTGCTGGAAGCTGGCCCAGCCATCTTTTTTTTTTTTTTAAGTCCTCCGCACAGTGTCATCAAAACCACCCCTGGGTAGTAAAGAATTACAAAATAAAAAAAACCACCCCTGAGGTTGTTTTAATCCTTCATAGCTAAGTCCCTGTCATGGTGTTCTGTTGCTGCGAAGAGACATCATGACTAAGGGAACTTATAAAAGGAAGCATCTAATCGGGGGCTTGCTTACAGTTTCAGAGGGTGAGCCCATGGTCACCCTGGCAGAGAGTGTGGTGGGAGCAGGCACTGTGCTAAAGAAGTAGCTGAGAATTCACATCTCATCTGCAAGTTGCAGAGAGAGAGAGAGAGAGAGAGACAGAGACAGAGAGACAGAAAGACAGAGAGAGAGAGAGACACAGAGAGAGAGACAGAGAAAGAGAGAGAGAGAGAAAGTACCTGAGCCTGACAGGGGCCTTTGAAACCCTCAAGCCCACTGCTAGAAGCACACCTCTTCCAATAAAGTCACACACCTAATCCCTACCTAGCTGTTTCACTGAGGACCAAGCTTTCAAATACATGAGCCTATGGGGCTCATTCTTATTCAGACCACCACAGTTCCCAAGGGCAGAAACACAGCCATTCTGTCTTACTTGTCAGGAAAGGGAGATTCTGTCTCCAGGGCTCTGGGTTGTGGTGTCACCATCACTGGGGAGCAATTAGACACAGTTGGTATCCCACCAGCCAGAGCTGGGTTTTTGTGGGGCTCCCTGCCTCATCTCCCACTCTTTCTTCTCTCCCCCTATAGCACAAGTCTTATTCAACTCTCTAGACACACCCACCCTGCTCACAGCACATGCTCTACCCTGGCCTGGCTACCCTTAGCTTACCCGCAGCTGCTGCAGCATTGACTCCTCTCTGCTCAGTCTGGAGTCTCCCCAAACCCCTGGAGGGAAGTCCTAAGGCCCTCAGACACCTCAGAGGGCCTCACCTCCTGGAGATCAAAGGGTGGCAGGATTTGTTGCACCCCTTCCTTTCCCGCTTGGCTTCCTAGGGTTACACACTCAGGCCCCATCTCGCAGTCAGCTTTGGAGGAAATGTAGAATAACTCCCTGACACTGTCCCCAAGAGAATCTCATGGGTTTCCTGAGCCTTAGGGACATAGGGTTTTGTTAAGTCACACCCAGGTACCCTGTACTGAGTAAGTAATAGAGCCACGGGCTCTATTCTGGGAAAGAACATACATTCTTTTTAAAAGGCAGGGACGGAGGAAACAAAATGTTAAAATCTGAAAAGAAAGTCTAATCTCTGGGGCTAGCAGTGGAACTAGAAGGTGACTGAGCTGTTAGGGTGTTGCTCCCCATCCCCCAGTCTGACACTGACCATCCACTGGGAATCTGAGGCAAAGCACATCTCAGGACAGACTGGGCCCTGCACATGGAGGGCCACATGCGGGCTCTTCTTCAATGGGAATCACTGTGAACATCACCAACTTCTCCCCAGAGTGCACAGCTCAGGAACCAAGGTGTGCATTAGAGTCTTGTTTAGTCACCCCTGGCCTTCCTGGAGCATCAGTGTGGCCCAGTTCCTCTACTTCTCTGTGCCTCTATCTCTTCAGTCTCTGACGCACCTGCCCACCGCTTCCCAGTAGTAGTTCACAAAGGGGAAGGAAGCACCTTGGGAAAGACAGTTGAATCCTGTTCCGTTCGGAGCAGTTTTGTGTACCTGCGCAGATGACTGAACACACAGAAACCTTGCTGTGTCTTGCCCAACTCACACTACACCCCTGCAGCCTAGCTTGCCTCCTGTTAGCCACAACCTGAAGCTCCACTGAGAAGCTGCCATCTCTCTTCTTCCTGCACCGTGGACATTGAAGCTACCCCAGTGCCCCAGCTGGCCCTGGCTAGCTGATTATAAAGAAATCAGGCCTGCTGAGGAAGCTGGGCCCTTCCCACCTCCCAACCCAGACCCCTGTTCTGGGAGCATCACATAGCAGGGCTCGTACAAACATACTGCATGATGGTAGCTCCATGTGGGCCCGTGGAGGGACCTGCCTAAAGCGTGTTTCCCAACCTGTTGGTCTCGGCCCCCCACTGGGGTCACATATCAGATATTTATATCACAATTCACTCATAACAGAAAAATTACAGTTATGAAGTAGCAGCAAAATAATTTTATGGTTGAGGGGTCACCGTAACATGAAAAACTGTATTAAAGGGTTGCAGCATCAGAAAGGTTGAGAACCTCTGGTCTAAATGATGACTCCAAGAACAGACAAATTCAAGAGGCAGGTAGTTGGGGGAGCCCCATGTCAAGACAACCGTCTGTAGCATGAATTCTTTTTATTTTTTTAAATTTATTTATTTATTAAAGATTTCTGTCTCTTCCCCACCACCGCCTCCCATTTCCCTCCCCCTCCCCGAATTAAGTCCCCCCCCACTCAGCCCGAAAAGCAATCAGGGTTCCCTGTCCTGTGGGAAGTCCAAGGAACCCCACCTCCATCCAGGTCTAGCAAGTTGAGCATCCAAACTGCCTAGGCTCCCACAAAGCCAGTGCGTGCAGTAGGATCAGAAACCCATTGCCATTGTTCTTGAGTTCTCAGTAGTCCTCATTGTCCGCTATGTTCAGAGAGTCCGGTTTTATCCCAGGCTTTTCCAGACCCAGGCCAGCTGGCCTTGGTGAGTTCCCGATAGAACATCCCCATTGTCTCAGTGTGTGGGTGCACCCCTTGCGGTCCTGAGTTCCTTGCTCATGCTCTCTCTCCTTCTGCTCCTGATTTGGACCTTGAGATTTATGTCCGGTGCTCCAATGGTCTTAATAAACAAAACCCTGAGTCAAATGTTAGGGGGCGAAAGCTAAAGGATTGGAGAAGCAGTGCGGCCAGCCACCAAAGAGACCTTTTACCTCTACCAATGCTCAGTGCGAAGGGGCGATCCTGTCCTCAGACTGACTGCCGGGACAATCCTCAGACTGCCTCTGAGCTCCTGTCTCCTTCTGCTTTGTATTCTTCTCTCTACCCAGCCACATCACTCCTGTCTCCACCTCCCTAATGATGGGATTAAAGACATGTTATCCCAAGTGCTGTGGGATCACCTTTGTATAAATTCTGTTTCTCTTTGAGACAGATTCAATCTTGTGTAGCCCAGGGTGGCCTTGAAGTATCAGAGATCCCTCTGCCTCTGGCGTGTGCAACCCACCACCCCGGCCTCTAGTTCTGCTCTGTGATCTTCAGGCAAGCTTTATTTGTTAGAACACAAAATCTCACTACAAGTGTCCTCTTAAGGAGCGCAGATGAGGCTGGACCGTGGTGGCTCACACCGTTAATACCAATACTCGGAAGGCAGGGGAAGGCAGATCTCTATGAGTTCAAGGCCAGCCTGGTCTACAAGAGCTAGCTCCAGGACAGGTTCCAAAACTACAGCGAAACCCTGTTTCCAAAAACCAAAACCAAACAAATAAAAAAAACTCGGAAGAGAGACACAAAGAAGCTGTGGGGAGCTTGAGACGGGAACTGGATGGAGTCCTGCAGTCAAAACTCCAGCAATGCCTGGAACACACAGAGGTTGGAAATGGCAAAGGGCGGGTTCTCCTGCAAGCCTGTCAGGGGAAATACAGTCCTGACAGCAGATCTGTGGCCTCTACATGATGAAAGAACCCTACCAGGTTCGTGGTAATTTGTAACAGTAGCCACAGGCACAGAAAGAATCAACTCTACTGTCTACAGCTGCTCCCAAATGTCCTGACTTTCATCGTCCCCTCTGTTTCTTCACTCTGTTTACAGTGGAGCAAAGGAACCCTCACATAGCCAACCCTCCTTTCACCTCCTCTCCCCTCCTCTCCTCTTTTCCCCTCCCTCCCTCTCCTTCTCCCTTCCCTGACCCACTCCCTCCAGGCACATTACAGTACTCTGATGAGTGGGTTGCAGTTAAAGGATGATTTATCTAGAGATTATTAATAGGAATTTAATGGGAATTCTTGAGCTGAAAATTTTAACTAAAGCGAACGATTCCCTAGAATAATTCAACAGAAATGAGTAAAAAGAAAAAAATAAGCAAAGCAATTAGCTGTATCAATTGAGAGTATTCAATCTGATTAATGGTTTGTTACCTCATATCTTGCTTCTTGGGTGGCTACATGGCATCTACCTGACTCTGCCTACTCTCTAT
The DNA here is from genome assembly GCF_037038515.1 of Microtus pennsylvanicus. Lineage (NCBI taxonomy): Eukaryota > Metazoa > Chordata > Mammalia > Rodentia > Cricetidae > Microtus > Microtus pennsylvanicus. Next base: position 105,724,409 of record NC_134580.1, on the reverse strand, counting down.
ATCTCTGTTCAGATTTCCTGCCTGGCTTTAGTCTGCTAAGCCATCAGCCAAAACCGCTTTATTCATCAACCAATAAAAGCAACACATATACAGAAGGACATCCTATATACATCACCACATTGACACACTTTACCTCCTAATAGTGCCATTTCCTATGGCCAAACATTCAAACACATCAGTCTATGGGGCCACGCCTATTCAAACCACTGCACCATTTAATACTACATTTTATGGGGTTTGCTTATTTTTGTAAGGACTCCTCAATAGAGACCTTGTCCTCCCTGTAACCCCCAGAACCACCCATGTACTTACTGTTGGTGTTTCGTGACGCACACAACCACTATGGGCTCTGGAAGCATCCGGGGTGTGTGTGTGTGTGTATGTGTGTGTATGTGTGTGTGTGTGTGTATGTGTGTGTATGTGTGTGTGTGTATGTGTGTGTGTGTATGTGTGTGTGTATGTGTGTGTGTATGTGTGTGTGTATGTGTGTGTGTGTATGTGTGTGTGTGTATGTGTGTGTGTATGTGTGTGTGTGTATGTGTGTGTGTATGTGTGTGTGTGTGTGTGTGTGTGTGTATGTGTGTGTGTGTATGTGTGTGTATGTGTGTGTATGTGTGTGTGTGTGTGTGTATGTGTGTGTGTGTATGTGTGTGTGTGTGTGTTGCATATGCAAATCTGCACCACATGAAAAGGCTGTCTGACTCGGCGGGTGTGAGAGGGTAAAACGAGTCAGAGACTCTTCCTGCAGACCATCATGCTTTGTCTGCCTAGTAAGTCGGGGCCAAGGAGCCTTCCACAGCTGCTCCCAACTCCTTTATTTACAACCATAAGGAACATGCTTGGCATCCACAGTAAGTTCCCTCCCAGCCTTGAGAACAAACAGAGTCTCTCTCGGGTGCCTGAAGAGGATGCTGAGTTCTCTGCAAGTTCAAGAGAACTTTAATGTAAAACAGTGATCGTATAGCACAGAACAACGTATTGTAGACTTGGAAGTGGCTGGTACAGATTTTATTTGTGTTTTCAGAGATGGGGTAACCAGTCAGTGATGAAGTGGAGGAGACATGTAAACACCCTGGGAAATGCTCATGACCCAGGGTGGAACTCTAGCCATCAAGTGTACTGAGAACCACAGGCAAGGGGAGATCAGTCATCTAAATTAGATGTATTCTGGTCAGAGACAGAATTGTGTTTTTCTACAGTGACGGGAAGGCAGGAAGAGCCTCAGAAAGTCACATTTGCATACATGGACCAGCCTAAGGTCAGAAGCTCAGTGGGTGAAGAGTCAGGACATCCTCCTGAACTGGGGTAATCTTCACTGGGATGAAGAGTTCTTCATCGAGTCGGGACATCCTCCTGAACTGGGGTAATCTTCACTGAGGTGAAGATTCCTTCATCGAGTCTGGACATCCTCCTGAACTGGGGTAATCTTCACTGGGGTGCAGATTTCCTCATCGAGTCAGGACATCCTCCTGAACTGGGGTAATCTTCACTGGGGTACAGATTTCCTCATTGAGTTGGGACATCCTCCTGAACTGGGGTAAACTTCACTGGAGTTCAGATTTCCTCATCGAGTCGGGACATCCTCCTGAGCTGGGGTAATCTTCACTGGAGTTCAGATTTCCTCATCGAGTCGGGACATCCTCCTGAACTGGAGTGCAGATTTCCTCATCAAGTCAGGACATCCTCCTGAACTGGGCTTAGCACACCTGTAATCAAGCATTGGGCTTTCACCTGCAAAGCCAAACACAACTGGTCACAATTTCCTGTGTACTCTGAAGTGGCAATTAAAAAAATACCAATCTACCCAAGTGACGGCCCTCCCCCCAAACCCTGCAGCATCAGTATCTTTTTCTCCCAGAATCCATCCCCTCAGTAGTTTGCAGTCCTGGCTGCTCACATGCGTTGTTCCTCAGAGCCCCCTGTCTGCACAAGCTGGGACAACTTGAACAGTGTGCCTTAGGAGGATTGCTGGCAGCAGCCAAACACATCAGCTTGAATTCTTGAGGCTCTCCAAGGGAAGGCCCATCTCTCCTCTCTTCCGCCGCCTACAGTAGTTTCCCTCTTCAGCCTTCTCTTTAGAGACCCAGGTGACATCTGCTCTGCATCCCTCCCTGGCTCACTCGGCACTGGGCTGTGGGTCCTTTACGTTCTGCACTCAGAGATCTTTCCTCAGAGTTCCGAGGGATGATGCTGCCCACACTGTCCAACATGTTCCTCACCCTTCAGCATGACTGCTGACTCTACAGAGTCTAGCACTTTGTGTGGGTACATACCAAGCCTTTACTTATTTCCAGTTCTACCACTAAAGAGGTGTTCAGAACGCACTTTCTAGCCCAGGCTGCCTTCAAATTTGTGGAAAGCCTCCAACTTCAGAGTCCCAAGGGCTGGGTTTACAGGCCTGAGCCACCATTCCTGCTAGAAGGAAATACTTACTACATTAAAGCGATTGGTTCAACTCCAGGGACTCTGAAAAGTGGCAAAAGACTAAGTCACCACACTCAAGGTGACCATGTCCTACTGTCCGGTCTTCCTTCTGTGGAAGGATTGACACAGAATCACACACAGCCTGGGTGCCTTTTCTGAGAGTCACAGGAGGCCAACGGGGAAGAAATAGTCTCAGTGGGTGAAATTTTGCATTCCTTCCCCAATGTCATGCACAGCACCCCACAATGTTTTGTCCCTCAATGCTGGCTCTGCTGAACTCTAGAAAATTGAAGCAGAGATTATGGGGCACAACCACATGGTGAAGGCCTTCTCCCGTGGTGGATAAGTGGGAAAATACCTGAGCCAACGAGACCACATCTCCCCAAAAGAAATCATTTGGCAGCCCTGGGAGAGAAATGCGAAGTCACCAAGGATTAGCCTCAGCTTCAGGTTAGGAGCAGCTCCCCATCCTGATAGCACCAGAAAGGGGACATGTGAAGTCTCTTCTCTAGCCACAACTGAGTGGGAGCTGCCACAGTAGACTGGAGTGTCAGCTTGAGGGGACAAAGAGTCATTTCTGGGTGTGACCTCGAGGGGTTTCTAAGGAAACAGGTGCCTATGCACAGACTGAGTGGGCAAGGTCTATTCTCAATATGGTGGACACCCTTCACCCAGTGGGAGCCTAACAGGAAGGAAAGGCCCGTAAAGGGGAGCTCTTCCTGTCTCTGTCCTGGAACTGGTGCACACTTTCTATGCCCTCCGGCATCAGAACTCCAGGTCTCCTGACCTTTGGACTCCAGGATGTGGGTTCTCAGACCTCAGACTGAGTTGCACAGTCAGTGTTCTCGAGTCTCCATCTTGCAGAACAAAGGCTGTTGCTGGGCCCTGCTCAATCTTTAGACTCCTCTAGACCAATCGCCCTGATAGCTATGAGAGGGACACAAGGCCTCCAGGAAACCCAGCTCTTAACAAATGACCACACCTTCCAGTGAGCTAAATGGTGTATGAGCTCAAAAGCCCCGGGAGTTCTATGTAGGGTTGGATCAGTAACTGAAGAGAGAGCAGCTGGAGAAACTGAGAAAGTCAGGGAGGTCAGAAATGGAGAGACTCTAGACAGAAGGCAAACGTTAACAAAGCTCTTGGTAGGAGCGTCTAGGGAACGCTCCCCAGAACACAGAGAAGGTCAGAGAGAACAGTGGAGTAACTGGAGGACCTCCGAGCCCAGACCTCCGTCCCTTCTTCCTTTCACGTATTTGAAGAAGAATTTTCCACAAAAGCTGACTACTTGTTTTTAATGACTGCTACTTGAAAGTCAATTTCTGCTCTCACTAATTTAATCTAGTAAGATTTCCTTATTATTTCAACCCATGGCTATTTTCTTGATCGCCAGTTGTTAAGTAAAAAAGATCAATGCTTTTAGATAAATTGAGTTATTCCCTCCCATACACAGTATTTGCACCTGACTAATCAGTTCCTTCAAGATTTGGGGCACTTCCAGGGCCAGCACAGTTCCGCAGCCTGCCTCTCATTTCTCTCGCTTGGTCTGATCCACATGGCGGCATTAGGCTCTCAAAGCTGCTTCTTCAAAAAGCCAACTTGTTATCAGTGTTTCAAATCTCCACAGAAGTCTTAAAAGTTGAGGATCTGAAAATTGACTTGGCTTAACATAAGCTAAAGGTCATATTTTTCGAGAACATAAGACAGCAGGATGTAGAACAGTACTGCACAAGGCTCTGTAGCCAGAGTGAGTACTCAATGGAGGCAAAAGATATGAGAACATCAGCAAGCAGATACACACTTCCTGTGTCGCTCAGTGCGCCGGGTTGCAGGAACCTGTCCACCAGGGCTGACTTACCTTGCTGTTGTGTCCCACAGTCTGTGACACCTGTGTGGCTGACCCAGAAGTGGTGGGGATTATAGCTATAAAAGGCTTTTCCAAAACACAAAGCAGGGTTGACTGAGCTGCTGGTGTCTGGGTCCCAGGCGGGAGCTTGTGTGGTTGGCACAAATGACACAGGACTACATTTTCACACAGCTTTTCTGGGTGAGGAGCCAGGGGGGACTTACCTGACCTTGTGTGTCTGAGCCAGAGGTCCCAGGGACGCACCACACAGATCTTCCACGTGGCCAGCTAGTGGTGGCTTAGCTGCCGTGTTGTCTGTGTAGCAGGTTTCAGCCTGGGTGGCTGACACTAACGCGGTAGGGGCATCTTCCAGAGGCTGGGCGGGTGTGTTGTCGGTGTGACGGGTTTCATCCTGTACGATTAATCCCCATGCTGCAGGGATCTCCTCAAGAGGAGTTATCGGGGGCCAGGGGCCCAGGTGGGTGCCTGGGATCTATGTTCCCAGAACTCTCTGGAAAGTTACTGTCAGTTTTTCCAGCTCTTTTCTCAGCAAATTCCTCCATGTTTTTTCCTACAGAGAGAGAAACACTTAGGGTAACATCTCAGAAGGAAAAGCACAGAGGTGGCCAACATGTCATCCTATTTGGGTCTTATTTCCCAACCCAGTAGTCTTGCTTTCCCTGATACTCCTAAAGCCATGGAGGATAGCCACACCCACCCCCTACTGAGCTGCCTTCAGAGACAACTAAAGCCCGGGTCTACTTGGTACCCTGCTGCATTTTATTCTTTGTATGTTTTTCTGTGTGCACGTATGTCTGTGTATGTGTGTTTACTTATGTGTATGTATATGAATATTCATACATGAGAGGGTGTATTGCAATGTGTATACATGTGTGTCGAGCTTAGAAGCCCATTTCTGGGGTCAGTCTTAGAATGAGGTCCATTTTATCTCTTTCCGGGGAGACAAGGTTTCTGGAACTCACACATTTGGTCATCTGACTGGCCTACAAGTCCCAGGGGTCAACCTGCCTCTCACTCCCCAGATCTGGGATAACAAGCAGGTACCACCATCCTGGCTTTTGATACTGTTCTTTTTATACGGATTTAAAGGCTAGAACTCAAGTCCTTTTGTTTGCCAAGCAAACAGTTAATGGACTGGATTACCTCTCCAACCCTGCCCTGTATTCTTTACCAAAACCTTGACACACTTTTTCTGTCCTCCATTACTTGACACCTATGGGTGTCATCCTGCGTCTATGCCAATATGGTTGTTCTGGATCCCAAACGGGCTAAATGACAAGTTCAAGTCCAGAATAATTACACCTGCTGTCTCAGGGGCGCTGGTGAACTTGAACTGAGAAATGAAACCACCAAAACTTTTCTGATGATTGCATCAACTCAGGGACCTTTAAAATACCAGGTCATAAACTCCTTTCCGTCACCTAGGTACCTAAGAAATGGACAGCTCCGAGCTGCTTAGCCCTCTTGCTGACTGTCAACACCAGCGTGTGAAGCGGCCCAGAGGACCCCAGAGGACGCAGCAACACAACAGCCTGTGGGTGCCTGCTGTGCGTGTTCCTCCCAGCACGGGAGCCCTGCAGAGCCCTGGCTGCTCGCCACAAGCTTCAACTAACTCTTCCAGACTTGACTCAATGGGGACTGCCAGAAAGATCAAATATCACAAACAAACAGCTTTAAGTAGAACCACATGTCAATCAAACTTCCCAGTCATGAGCTCAGGAATGTCAGGTTCTGGTGAGGATTTTCATGGCGGTAAGGCTTCTTGCTCTGGCTATCGCAGAAAACAAGAGATTTCTGCCCCTCTTGGACTAGCAGGCTAAATCTGGTTATGCCTCTACTTCACCATTGCTAGTCTATCTTTTTTTAAGTCACTGACTTTTGCCCCTCTGGTAAACTAGCACATTAAAACCACAGAGTATTGCTACCACCCCAGGACACAGCCTGAGAAATAAAGTCACTGCCCCGATTTCTGTGCCATTATTGCTGGCTCTGTAGGAAGTGTACATTGTAACCGCTGGCGTGTTTTGTCCAAGCGTCCAGAATGAGTAGCTCAGCTCTAGGAAATGGCTGTGTTCTTTAAACTCTGCCATTTGAAACGAAATTCACTTGAGGGAGAGAGAATTGAGCCGGGAGTGGCAGCAACATCTCACACACTGTCTCAGCCTGACCCTGTCATCCCCTCTGGACTGCACTGCAGAGACAGCCCCAGCGCTTCTCCTCCACTGCTGCTCAGAATCTCTGTGGCTCACATCCCAGACGTTTCTGATGCCTGAAGCTTTTAGATGGGCCATAGTGACACTGAAGACCCACCTTCAAGGTGCGTTTCCCCCTTAGGGGTGACATAGAGGGCTCATAGAGATGGTCCTTGGACAGTTTTCCAATGAAGAGGTTGATGAAAGAAACGAAAATGATTAGGCTTCACAGAGAACGTCTACATCTCCCTGAGATGCTGTAATTGTGGTCCCTGCATGAAGATGCTGGAAATAAGAGGCGTGCCCTGAAAAGCCTTGCTCCCCTTCTCCATTCCCAGAGAGAAAGGCCTGTGCCCTAGTCCACAACCAATCACATGACAGCAAACACCACATCTGAGAGGACAGCAAGCAGGACACACTGTGGTGCGCACCTGTCTTCCCAGCACTCAGGAAGCCGACGATGGCATTGAGGAAACAGACCGTACTTCCAACCTTTAGAAAAAGAAACTAGGGACACTGGTCTCTTTCGCCACTCTCAGATCACAATATGGATCCTACTGTTTCTTCAGTACAGGACAATACTGCTCCTCAGAGAATTTTATGTCTGAGACACTGATGGCTCTCAGAGCAAGGGGAGGAGTGATTCACCTTGTAGGTAGAAACCGGGGATCTGTTGTCCTCCGACAACACTGTCCGTCCCAGAAACAAGCATCCACTACTATAGTCAAAAACCCTGAAAGGAGTACATGTTCAAAAACTCAATGTGACCCACCATGACATGAGTGTAACTGTCTGTGGTAGAACGCACGAGGAACTGATAAATGTGCGTACCTTTGGGGGGTAAGAATAGATGGATTTCCTGTTTAGCCAAATATGCTCTTTTGTCTTCTCGATTCTATCAAATGTGGGTGTCATCCCTTCAAAATACAACAATGCAAATAACCAAAGGCTAAGATGGCTCATGATCACAATCTCAAAAGAAGTCTTTAAGCTGCAGAGTGCTGCTAAATGGGAAATTAAAGGAACCTGTGCAGGATAGGAGCTCTGAAGCAGTGCTTGCAAGACCTGGGATGCGCCACTGCAAACTCAAGAATACGAGCTGGCCACTGAGCCCTGAGCTTGCTCCCTCCTCTGGAGAACAGGAAGGTGGTGTCCTACTCAGTAGACACAGCTCTGCAGAGACCGACGAGATCATGCCGGGGAAATCCCTGCAGTCACACGCAGCTCTTTAGGACCTAGTATACTAACGATGAGGCCAGACATGACTGACAAGACCTTTGCCATCACTCTCTTCCTCGACCACACTGCTCTTGTCACTGTGGATTTAGGGGCTGTTCTCAGGTGAGTCCTGGAAGCTTCTGTTTATGCTGCCTACCTGAAAAATGATGAAGCACTCAGGAAAAGGTCTAACTGTGGGGGGCCATGCAGAGCGCATGATCCACAGGCATCTGGTGGGTTGCATGGTTATAGCAAGGTTAAAAAGAAAACCCCCTTTCCCTTATCACATAATCTGCTACCAAATGAGTGGAGGCGAGGAACTCGGGCTCTGCTAGAGACTACCAATAACTGAGTTGCCAACTGCTTTAGTAGAGAAAGAAATAACAGTAAAAACTCTCATCAACACACAACACATCCTACTTAGCTATCAACCCTTCTAACATCTGGGCCATGTGGGCACAGGCAGTGGCATTGCCGCCTTCGGTCCTCGTGACTTTGAATGAAAGGACAAGCCCTGTGTAGGAGCTGCCAGGAAACACGATTAATCCCAATGACATCGTAAAGTTCCCTACTTCTAACAACTGAAAGAAGAACAAAGATGCGTGGGGTGCCAGTCACAGGAAGCAGTAGCTTCAGGCATCTTGTGTGAGGTGTTTGCCATTCAAGGTGAAACCCTCTTCTACGTGGTCTTCTTTGCAGTTGGTCAATGCCCTGGAGATGATGTTGTTTCCCGGGAGCAACAAGATGGAAAGTCAAGGTTGAATTGGATTGTATATCCAAGCTAGCTTGGAACCAGTACCACTATTGTGGCAGGAGAATCGTGTCTCGATGATCAAGTGTGTGGACCAGCTCCTTTTGCAACAGAGAAAACAAAGTACATCAAAACAGGGCCCCGTCATCCCAACAGTCCGGCACACGCTGTGTGCACGTCACAAGCCTCTACCCTATGAAGAAATTAGATAAAATACTATATGCTTTGATCCATATCAAATACATTCTCTTCAATATCAAGAAAACCTAAACCAGCTGGGGAGTGATGGCTCATCCTTTTTAAGCTCAGCACTTGGGAGGCAGAGGAGGGAGGATCTCTGAGAGTTCAAGGCCAGCCTGGTCTACAGAGTGAGTTCCAAGACAGGCTCCAAACCTACAGAGAAACCCTGTCATGAAAAAAAAAAGAAAAAGAAAAGAGAGAGAGAGAGAGAGAGAGGTGATGGGAGGGAGAGAGGGAGGAAGGAAGGAAGGAAGGGAGGGAGGGAGGGAGGGAAGGAAGGAAATCCAAAACCATGGTGCTAGGATTGGCAGGCTCTAAAACCAGCCTTTGCCCCGCAATTCAGTGTTACAAACAATGTAGCAATAATCACCATTCAAGTCAGCCATTCTCTGTTATTAGGGAGGCTTCCTGGAGCACTGTGAGATTTGGAGGCTCTTCTAGTCCATTATTTCTGAGCCCCTACTTCCATTTACCCCATGCCTGTACCCAGTGCACCTCCGTGAGGATTGCTAGGCTGTTTCTTTTGTTTTAACCTAAAAATTAAGTGATAGTTTCTGTGATTTTTTTTTCAGACTTGAGCAAAAGTTAAAGGGGATCATGTTGGATAAATACTCCTGTGTTCACTATTTGATACGGTTCCTACCACTCATCATCAGAGCAAGGTATTCACAGCTCAAGAACACCCATCCACTCCACTAACTGAGCAAAGTTGAATAACGAGGCGATAGTTACCTCAGCTGGACAGAGGGGCTTCACTTTACACCCATTGCATTCCCAACTCCAATCACTGAACAGCCTTCCTGGGGAGTGGCAACTGCAAGAAGAAAAAGTTAGATGACATCCAGACGATGGATGAGAGCTGCCCAAGCCCTGCAGGACGGAGAGCTGGGAAGGCAGACCCTGTAGCACAGGCAGGCCCCCCTTTTTCTGAGCTCTTATATTAGGGAGATCATCTCAGTGTTTCTTAGACGTGTTCATTAACACAGTCATTTAGCCAAGGCATGTGATCTCGCATGTTCTAATAGATAAAAGGAATGTCAGTGCCTATTGGCAGAGGAGAGACCTCGGGGAACAACGGAAGTCTGTCTGGGAACATTTCAGTTCGTCTGACTGGAGAGCTCACGGCAGATTTCAAAGATGGAAGGATAGGACCACAGAGCAGGTACAGGTGACTGAGTACACCTTAGATGGTCCAAGTCTTTTCTTGTACATCTCTTGTTTCTCCTTGAATTCTCTCTTCCTTGGGATGGGTTGTAGCAGGTCTGAGGACTTACATCTCTCCTCTGCCCTCACTTGTCATTGTGACTGCAAGTTTTTCTTCTCCCGGACACCGTGGCAATTCTTCTGACCATACTTTGCTTCTTTCTGCTCCAGGGGCTGAGCAGACATCCCTCTACTTTGATCTCACATACAAGGAAAACATTAAGTACTTTCGCCTCTCCTTTCTTTTTCTTTTCTTTTCTTTTTCTTTTCTTTTCTTTTCTTTTTTTTTTTTTTGAGACAGGGCTTCACTCTGTAGCCCAGTCTGAACTGTAACTCACTACACAGCCCAAGCAACCATCAAACCTATGGCCAATCTTCCTACCTCAGCCTCTCAAGCGCTAGGATCAGAGGTGTGAGCCACCATGCTCACAGCTGCTTTCTTCTTTCCAATGTGAGTGAAACCGGTGTGGCAGTTGCAGTGGTTTAGCGGCCCCAGCAAACAGTCAGTAGAGAATCTTGGGCCTCGAGCATTCTCTGCCTTGCTTGGAGTTCAAAGGTGTCAAACTGGAGGAGGAGATAGGACAGGAAGCCAGTAGGGAAGCATAGGGGTATGTAGGTTCAGGGGAAAGAGATTCTTGAAGCGCTCAGGTTTTGTTGTTGCTGTTTTCTGTGAGATGTGTGTCAACACTTCTGAGGTGCTAGAGCTTGAAGCCTGGGCCTGGTGCTCATTAGGCAAGTGTTTGTTTTGTATTTTCAAAACTGATGATTCAGTGTTTTCTGAAACATGCCCAGAAACTGCTATGAATTCTGCACAGTGAAGAGAAAAATCTTAAAAGTTTTCTCATTTTATTCTATGTTTCAATTCTTATGTCACTCATGTCTATAGACCACAGGTAATTCTTTTTGGTAGAAATAGAGAATATTTTATTGAGAAAGAGAAAGGTACTCCAAGATTAGGATTCATATTTAGCTGTCTACCAAGGTGATAACAAATAATGTTTAGTTTTATTTTTTTAAATATATTAAATAGTTTTTTGATTGCTTAATTAGGAGTTTAAAAAAAGTTCAAACATAACCAACTTTGAGGAAACAGTACTATGTCAGACCATGTGATCAACTTTAATCGGAAACTGCCAATTATATTTCTTTACTTTTTAATTTTTAAATTTTATTATTTTAATGTGAGTATTTTGTCTGCATGCCACATATGTACAGTGCCCTCAGAGGTCAGAAGTGGATGTCAGACCTCCTAGAACTGAAGTTACTTGTGGGTGCTGGGAACTGAACCTGGGTCTTTCTGGAAGAGCAGGCACTGCTTTCAATGGCTGAGCCATCTCTCCTGTCCCCTTTATTTCTTTTCTTAAAAACACCAACAATCAATCCTGTTATCTATGTCCCTAAATGCTTTTTCTGGGGAGCTGGAGCCAGTTAACAAGCCTGAGCTGTTGGCCGATCATTTGTAAGTAATCTTAAGTCTCCATGTTGGTTATTTGGGAGTTGGTGGTCAGGACAGGAAAACTCCACGTACAGGACATGGATTCCATTCCTGAGACACAGCCACACTCTCAAGAGAAAAGGAGCTCAGTTGTCTGTCAACTTACAATGAGGCGGTATTCCCTAATAAACCCATTCTGGCTAAGAACACGGCATGTAGAAAATGTACTTCTGTAAATCTAACATCCCAGGTTAACAGAGCCACCCTGCAACGTGCTCAGAGCACTTACACCAGCCTGCTACACCGCACAATCTACAGAATCCTCCAACGTAAACCCTGCTTTACAGTGAACCATTGAGCATCTCCTGGAACTTATTTATACTGTGCCCTGAAGGGTCCTGGCTGTTCAGTACCCTGCACGGTAGAGTGTTGGCTGTTCACCCCAACAATGCCATGGCTGACTGTCTCACATTGTTCCATATGTTACTGTCGCAAAAGATTTTTTAAATTTAAGTATGATTTCTGATTTCTACTGAATGCATGTTACTTTCCGCCGTCGTGAAGTTAATGAGTGTGATCATAAGTCAAGCCATGCTGTGCCCAGAGCCATCTATACAGGGAATGACTCTAAAGGCCAGTCACTGAGGGCCTGGAATATTGGGGGTCACAGAAGAAAGGGAGGAGAGTGGAACGGACTCTTTCTGCCTCTCTCTAGCCCTTCCAGCTTGAACAAACCATGATACAGTTACAAGGCTTGATTTTCTGTCTCTAAACTGGATGCATCATCTTTGTGTCAAGATGCTGAATTGAGATGTATGGTGAAAAGATGCACGTCAAAGTGAACCCCACAGAGATGTAGGTACCGAAGGGGATGGCTATACAAAAGTGCTTGGCCAGGCGGTGGCACAGGCCTTTAATCCCAGCTCTCGGGAGGCAGAGGCAGGCAGATCTCTGTGAGTTCGAGGCCAACCTGGTCTACAGAGCTAGTTCCAGGACAGGCTCCAAAGCTACAGAGAAACCCTGTCTCAAAAAACAAAAACAAAACAAAAACGAAAAGGTGCTTATAGGGTAAAACATAGTTTCCCCAGGATGTAGTTATGTTAAGGTGGGTATGGAGGACTGGACTCTATACCCTCCTCTTAAATCCACAGATGGAAGCCTCAACTCCCAGTGTGACTATATTTGGAAACAGAGGTTAAGGAAGTAAGTAATGCTTAATGAGGCCATAAAAGTGGGGCCTGATTCAGTAGGTGCCCTTACAAGAGAAAGAAGGGGCGCCCAGAACGACATGAAGACCCCTCAAGAAGGCAACGGTCTGCAAGTAGAAAGTAGAAAGCCCTATTTTGTCCTTGTGACGGTCAGCCTTTACTGTCAGCTCCACCAGCTTCAGAAGCACCTAGGAAGCACACCTCTGGCTACTTAAGTAAGAGTTCTTCCAGAGAGAGTTAACCGAATGTGGGTGGGACTGTCTCATGGGCTGGGGGACCCCCTAAATAAAAATGAGCAGAGCAGAAGCATTCTCTCTCTGCTTCCCGACGGTGAATTCGATGTGACCAGCAACCTCATGCACCTGCTGCGTGCCTTCCCTGCCATGATGAACGGAGTCCCTAAAACCTGTGAGACAAAATAAACCCTTTCTTCCTTGACTGGCTCCTGTCGAGGATTTCACCACAGCAATGAGAAAAACAGCCACTACCATCTCCGATGCTCAGCCTCCATGTGTCTCCCCGATGTGGTGTTTGGCTGTGTGCAAACAAAAAAGTGGGGTGTCACCACAATGTCCCTGTCAGGTATTGGCAGAATCATGTCTGTGGGAGGTTTGAAAGCCTAATGGAAGAGGCAGTTGTGGTGGTGCACGCTTGTGACCTCAGCACGACGAAGGTGGAGGGAGGAGGGTCCAGAATCCAAGGTCATTCTCAAATACACCGTGAATTCAAGGTCAACCTAGGCTAGAGGAGACGCCCCCCTGCCACACACAAAAGGATAGGAAGAAAAGAGAGCCTATAAACTAATAGCATTACTAATTTGCTGTTGTGGAATATTATTTTAAGATATGTTGCATCTTTTTATGCTGTGGAATATTTGTTTAAGGATGCAAAGATGTGTTGCATTTGTTTAACTCTGTAAAGCTGTGTCACTTTGCCTGCCTAAAAAGCCTGATTAGTCTAATAAAGAGCTGAATTACCAATAGCGAGGCAGGAGAAAGGATAGGCAGGGCTACCAGGTAGAGAGAATAAACAGGAGGAGAAATCTGGGAAGGGAAACTGGGGAACAAGAAAAGGAGGAGAGGATGGTGTGAGGACCCAGCCACCCAGCTACACAGCCCAGCCACAGAATAAGAAGTAAAGAAAGTAAAATCCCAGAGACAAAAGGGAGATGGGATAATTTAAGAAAAGCTGTCTAGAAATAAGCTAAGCTAAGGCCGGGCATAAGCCTCTGTGTATATATTTGGGAGCTGGATGGCAGGCCCCCAAAGAGCAAAAGAGTAAGAGGCACCAAAAAAATCCACCTTGAATCATTGAAGCAGGCAAAAACCCCACAGGGGGATGCCCCTACAGCCATGCTCAGGTTTTAAGACTCTTCTGAAGTTTGACATAATTCAGTAGCCCCAGGGGAGCAAGAAAAGCAGGTCCTTAGAGTTCAGGTCAGTTACTGGACATTTCCACTAGGTGGCGGGCAGGCTCCACTAGGACACTGAAAAGCACGGTCTGTTCCAGGCACTACCCAGTTCGTCAGAGCTGGAAAGCTGGGTACCCCGCCAGAGCTCAGGGGATCTTGCCAGCCAACGCCACCTCTGACACAGGAGCTCACCCAGAAGTGATTCCCTCCCTTGACACTTTGCCTCCTGCCTCACATATAGGGAAACTGAGGTCAGGGAAAGTTTTGGCAAAGGTGGCAGGTTGGATCAGGGCTGAAGGAAGGGAGATGGGTGTCACATGGAGTGCCCCGCCCCTTGTCACTGTGGGCTGATGGTAGCTAAAGCCCTACCATAGGGAAATGGCCAGCTCCACATGGAAGCCTGTGGCTTCAGGCAGAGGTCCCTTCCAGATCACTTACGCTCTTTTGCGCTCAGTCTCCCCCACAAGGGGTATGAAATCTGGACTCAGGTCCTTAAACAGGACAGAAGGGCATGCTGGGGGTTCCAGGGAAAGCTGAGCAATGAGTAGGGGTGAGTATGAAGTAAGAACCACAGATAAACACGTATAGTTAAAACCCAACCTGTTCCCTCAATTAGCCCAGGTTTCCAGAAACTTCCAGGGGCATCCTGGCCTGCCTCAGCTCCACTCCCTAGCTCTGCAGTGCCCCTGCCTCAGCTCCACTCCCTAGCTCTGCAGTGCCCCACACAGACGTGTTAATACGTACAGCTGTGTTACATGGTCCCACCCATGGCAGAAATTGTGCCCCTGAATCTGAGGAGGGGCCACCACAAGGCACACTGTCGTCACAGGCCATGTCTCAGGAATGGAATCCATGTCCTGTATGCGGAGTTTTCCTGTCCTGACCACCTACTCCCAAATAACCAACATGGAGACTTAAGATAAATGATCAGCCGATAGCTCAGGCTTATTGAGTGGCTCTTACACCTTAACCCATTTTATTAATCTATGTGCTGCCCCGAGGCTCGTGGTTTTTACCTCTATCCCGTTTTGTGTGTCTGACTCATTCTCTGGCTGTTTGGCGACTACTCTGACTCCATCCTTCTTCATCCCTGCATCCTCCTAGTCTGGTTTTCCCACCTAACCTCCTCCTGCCTAGCCATAGGCCAGTGAGTTCTTTATTAGCCAATGAGAGTAATCCATTGCTCATCCTAAGAGGACCAGCAGATAGTGAGGGGAGGTGACCAGAGCCTCTTGGAGGATCGAGTACTCCTCAAGATCTTGCACACGTTGACTTCTTTAAGAGTTAAAAGCTGCCCTTCTGAATGTTTTATTGCTATTAAAATTGAACCCAGTGCATATGGCAGGTGTTTGCTATGTAGCTGAGCTGCACTTCAGCCCCGCCTCTCTCAGTTAGGGAATGACTATGGGAGCTGTCATACCTTGGAAGGAACTAATAAGCCCCCGTCTGAGCCCTTTCTCCCCTGGCATTGGGATCTCTACTTGGGAAATCCGGGTAGTGCAAAGTGGCACTCCCAGTGTCTCCCAGGGAGAAAGTGAAAAGGGATTCTGGATGAAGGGCTTCCGCCATCCCAATGTCCTGCTGACCCAATGATCTCAAGGGCCCTCGGGATCCTGCCTGATGACCTGGGCTTGGGTCAGGCCCAGCTTGGCCAGCCGTGGGGAAAGGCTCAAGACGTCATCTTTCCTTCACTGTAAGACCCACACCTTTGCACAGAGCTTGGAAGGCCTTGGTGTGGGAGGCTGCTTCAGTGTGAGATAGTTCAACAGCTGAACCTGAGACTCATCTCAGACACTAGACAGACAGCTTCCCGGCACTTGCTCTGTACGAGGCTGGGCCCTTGAGCCTGAATACCAGAATGAAGAAGAAATGACCTCTGCCCTTGAAGAGATTGCAGATACCAGATAAGACAGGTCAGGAGGTGATGCTAGGAAGAGGGCCAGCAAGGTTGTGTGAGGGTGAAATCCGGATGCCACCATGGGCTAGCCTAAACTGAGTCCCATCTTCATCTTAGCTCGCTCTCCTCATTTGTTCACTGGGCTGGTTTGCTTTGAGCTAGCGGTCTAACGGCTGAGAATATGGCATTTCCTGGTGCCAGGGAAACTCCCAGGAATCCACAAAGATGACCTCAGCTAAGACTCCTAGCAGTAGTGGAGAGGGTTCCTGAACTGGTCATTTCCTTAATCAGATTGGTGACTTCCCTAATTGTCATCATAGAACCTTTATCCAGTAACTGATGGAAGCAGATGCAGAGATCCACAGCTCCGGGAGAGCAGTTGAAATGAGAGAGGAGGGGTTATATGTGTGGAAGGTGGGGAATCAAGATCACGATGGGGAAACCCACAGAGACAGCTGACCTGAGCCTGTGGGAGCTCATGGACTCCTGACCAACAGCTAGGGAGCCTGCATGGGACTGACCTCGGCACATGGGTGACAGTTGTGCAGCTTGGTCTGTTTTGTGGGGCCCCTAGCAGTGGGACCAGGATCTGTCCCTGGAGCATGAGTTGGCTTCCTGGAACCTATTCCCTATGGTGAGGCACCTTGCTCAGCCTTGATGCATGGGAAGGGAGCTTGCTCCTGCCTCAATGTGATATTGCCAGATTTGTTGACTCCCATGGGAGGCTTTATCCTTTCTGAGGAGCAGATGGGAGGTAGAAAGAGGTGGGGAAGGGAACAGAAAGAGAGAGGGGAGGGGAAGTTGTAGTTGGTGTGTAAAATAAATTCTAAAAATGTAATAAAAATGAATAAATTGAAGAAAATACAGAGTTTCTCAGAAGAGCCTAGGGTTGCAGGGTGGAAAGTTTTTGTCAGGGACGATCTGTGGCGTCATAACATGGAATTCTACTGTGAAGCAACTGGACATTTCTTTCACGTCATAAATTTACAAATCAGGAAAAGTCACATTTCTGTAATCGGAGGTTTCTCTTTCACCTGCCAGTTCCCAAATAGCCACTCACAAAAGCTTGACCAATAGCTCAGGCTTATTATTAACTAGTTCTTACGGTAAAGTTAATCCATATTTCTTATTTATGTTTTGCTACATGGTTTGTGACTTGTTACCTTATATTTTACATGTCTTGTTTCCTCGGCAGCTGGTTGGCATCTCCCAGACTCTGTCCTTCTCCTGTTATCTCTGCTTGGATTTCCTGCCTGTCTCTCTCCTGCCTTGCCATAGGCCAAAGCAGCTTTATTTCTCAACCAATGAGAACAGCACATATTCATGACGTACAGAAAGACCATCCCACAGCACATTTATTTTGGGCAATGGCAACCTGTCAAGCATGTGTATAAGCAAACCTGGCTGGGCAAGTGTGCACACAGCCAGGTGGGTACACACTGGGTGTCTGGGGTGCTGCTAGGTCCAGCCTAGAACAGTCCCCTGCGGTCTGTACTTTTGATAAGGCTCAGAAACACAGGACAGCTGGGACTACTAATATTGGCCAGTGAGAAATGGAGCTAATAACACCCGTGCTGATTTGAAAGCGAATGACTCCCATAGACTCATATATTTGAATGCTTAGTCACCAAGGAGTGGAACTCTTTGAGGATTAGAATGTGTGACCTTGTTGGAATGAGGTGTGTTCCTGCGGTGGGGTGGGCTTGGAGGTTTCAAAAGCACAAGCCAGGCCCATTCTCTCTCTCTCTCTCTCTCTCTCTCTCTCTCTCTCTCTCTCTGCCTACTGCCTGTGGATCAGAATCTAAAGCTGTCAGCTATAGCTCTAGTGCCACGCTTGCCATGCCTGCCACCATGCTCCCTGCCGACTCTAAACCTCTGAAACTATAGGCAAGCCCCTAATTCAGTGCTTTCCTTTATAAGAGTTGCCGTGGTCATGGCGTCTCTTCACAGCAATCGAACAGCATGTCAGAGGAAAGCAGGTACGGTCGTCACTTTCTGATGCTGAGACGAAATAGCTAACAAGACCCACTTAAGGTTGGATTTGCGTTGACTCACAGGGTATGGCCCTCTGGCTGGGTGGCTGGAGCCCGAGGCAGCTCATTGTATTCAGTTAGAAAGCAGGGATAGGTGCCAAATCTCAGCTTGCTTTCCCCTCTTTATTCAGTCCAGGACCCCAATCTACGGAATGATGTCGCCTCAGTTAGGACAGGTCTGCCCATCTCAGTTAACCCAGTCTAGGAACTCTCTCACAGGCAGGCCCAGGGATTTGTCTCCTGGATGACTGTAGCCACCTTCAGGTTGGCAATCACCATTAGCCTTCATGGCGGGGGGTGGGGGGGTGGGTGTGTGAGGATCACCCTGAATAGGTTTGCAAAGCTCTGGATTTCCCAGGGAGCCCCTCACCCCCTACTCCTCAAACTCACAAAACAGGTGGAGCCTTGACTCAAGGTCATTTCTAAGCCTGAGTCAGGCCAAAGTATCCTGCAACCTCATGAATTATTCATTAGACTAAAGCCTGCTTACTTAACCCACAGTCATGGCTTAACCTAAGCACTTGGTTTTGTTGCAGAGGAGAATTGAAATCATGTTCGTGGAGTAGGCGTGCACTAGAGTGTGAATGGTATACTTGGATCTTTTTATTGATTTTTATTGAGCTCTACATTTTTCTCTGCTCCCCTCCCCTTCAACCCTCTCCCAAGATCCCCATGTTCCCAGTTTTATCTGGACATCTTTTCCTTTGTCCAGTGGCTCCAGGGAGCCAACTCCATGGAGGCCAAAGACCCTGTCCTAGGCAATTATTGCCCTTCTAATATGAAGACTAGATGAGAAAATGTGAATCAAGAGCTCAGCACAGGCTGGGCATGGTGGCACACACCTATAATCCCAGTACTCGAGAGGCTGAAGCGGAATTGCGTATTGTAAACCAACCTGAGCTGCATCGCAAGACTCTGTCTCAAACAAAAGCAAAACAACAAAAAGGAGGCACACAGGGAAGGTCCTTGTATCTTCCCTACCTTGGACACACCGTGAATTGTGTTGTGGACGTTATAGTGTTCTGCACACTGGGTTGGGTGGGGGTGACTATATGGAGAACAGTGGAGAAGTTCTTTATATTATCTATCTATTTAATGAGGATAAAATCAAAAATTACAAGAGAGGCATCAAATGAAAAAAAAATAACATCAAGCAGTCTTTTTCAAAACTTAATGAGAAACTTAGATTTGCTTCTGTGCTCATACTGCTTCAAGTAAGCTTGTTTGCTTGAACTGACTATAATCACGGACTGAGGCTGCCAGGACATTTCTTGTGGGCATCACCCACAAGGACTGGCAGGTAGCTGGCCTTGATGGTGCACACCTGTAATCCCAGCATTTGGGAGGCTGAGCAAGGGGGATTGCAAGTTTAGAGAGAGGAAGGGAGGGAGGGAGGGAAAAAGAAAGAGAGGGAGAGAGGAGGGAAGGGAGGGAAGAAGAGAGAGTTACTAAGGGCTGGGGAGATGGCTCTGCAGTTAATATGCTCTTGCACAGGATCCAGGTTCACTTTCCAGCACCCACACTGGGCGTCTTATAATGGCCTGTAACTCCAGCCCCAGGGGATCTAATTTCTTTTTCTGGCCTATTAGGGAGACATATATTCACAAAGAAACACATAAATAACAATAAAAAGTAAATCTAAAAATAACTCAGGGAAAGATAGATTAAAAGAAATCTGTTGATGTTGGGGACAGCAAAGTGCCCCCTGCCAATCGCAGGGTTATGTACAAGATCGGAAATGTTTGGGAATCAGTAATTTTTAAAGGCAAAGTCTCACACAGCCCCAGCTGGTCTTGACCTTACACAGCAGTTGTGGCTGACCTTGAATGATTGACACCCACCTCCATTTCCCTGGTTCTGGGATTACAGGCCTGCACCACCACGTTCAGTCTTGGCAGGTGCTGAAGACCTAATGGCTCATACAAGCTAGGTGGGCATTAAAATGTTGCACCAACTGTCATAGTTAGCTTCAGCTGTCAAATTTACACAGCCTAGAATCATCTCGGGATGTCAACAGAGGGATTGCCCGGGTCAGGTTAGCCTGTGGCCATGCCAGGGAGAGAGCATCTTGATTGGTGATTGAGGCGGGAGGGCCCAGCTCACGAGGCAGGTGGGCCTACTGTTTAAGAATGTTAGCCGAGTGTGAGCCAGCATGAGAGCCAATAGGGGCCCCCTCCATGGTTTCTGCTCCCTGAACTCCTGACCTTTCTCAGTGATGGACCTGTACCTGGAATTGTGGGATGAAAGAAGCAGCTTCTTTCCTGCACTCGCTGCTTTTGGTCCTGGTGTTTGTTTATAACAAGAGAAAAGCAATCTGGGACACCCACTCAGACAAATCCCTAGTCTCAGAGTTTGGAACTGTAGGCGGGTGTGACGGCTGAGAGTGACTGTCAGCTGAGCAGCGTTTAGAATCACCCAGGAAACAAACCACTGAGAGTGTCCGCATGTAAGGGCTTTGCCGGGGACTGCTGGAGGAGAGGGGGAAACCCACCCTGCTTGTGAGCAGTGTCATTCCATGTCCTGGGGTCCAGGACTGAACACAAAGAAAAGGGCAAGCTGAGCCTCAGCCTTCACTTCTCTCTGCTTGCTGACTGAGGACGCCGTGTGAACAGCCACCTCACACTCCTGCCCTTGGGCCTTCCCCACCAGGATGGAAGAAACTCAAACCAAAATCAACTCATCTTTCCATAAGCTGCTTGTGTCGGGTGTTTGGCCACAGCAACAGGGAAGGTGCTGTTGTGTTGGAGACCTGGGGACAGACCATCATACAAGCCTGGGGCTGTCTGTCTTGGGCCATCTACCTACAGGGATAGCATAGTCCCAATCCATGGCAAAAACAAATGCTGAGCCAACAGAGTTGGCTGAGTTAGAGCATGTAACAGAACCCAAAGAGAGGGGAGGTTTTCATAATTCTTTGCCTCTTGGCCCAAGGAAGAGTGTGTCCCCTGGAAAATGCTTCTGTCAGCCCACAGGAGGTCAGAGACCTCTGTAATATGTTGAAACGCAGAGTCATCTGAGAATTTTGGCTCAAATCTGAATTCTTCCAGCCCTGTGTTCATTCCTTAGCTGACCCTAAGACCATAAAAGCCTGCTAGCATTCTAGAAAGTCCCGTGCAGGATTTTGGGTAGAGAGGAGCTTGGGAATTGCATCCCAAGTGCGATGAGAGAAGGAAGTAAAAAGATGGAAGTCCAGGCAATAAATAAAGGGAGACTCAGAATTCTCTCTGCAGAGGTTGCAGGCCATGGGGCGAAGACCTTAACAAAATTCCCCCAAATTCCTGAGAGACTACATCAGAGCTAAGAGGCTAGGATGAAGTTCACACTAGGTCATTGTTATCTCTAAGAAAGAAAAAAGTTGAGCCTAAAGAATTTCAGGTAATTTTCTTTCCAAACTGTTATACCTCAAACTGCCATCAGGAGGCCACAGCTCCCCTTTGTTCAAGGCAGTACTAGGGCCTCAACGTGTTCTACAAGAAAACCTAACGGCCCAAGTGGCTCCTGTGCATCTGCACACAGGGCTCAGATCTTCTGCACCATCCATGTTTGCTGCTGTACTATTCATGGCTGCAAGAGAGTGGAACGAGCCGCAATGTCCTTCGACGGAAGGATGGATGATGAAAATCAGTCATATATAAAAACCAACTTTACTCGGCAGTCAAGAAAAACGGAACTACAAAATTTGCAGGAAAGTGGTTGGAACTGGAAAGAACTAGATTGCCAGGTGACCCTCAAATGGACAAGCCCTTGGTTCTCTCTCCTATGCGAAGCCTGACTTTCAATGTGTGTACGCATGTAATAGGAGATGGAAGAGTAGGTGTGGACCATGTGAATGGTTAGGAGACTGCGAGAGGCGAATGATGGGTGCTGGGGGGAGGCAAAGGTCCCATGTGACAGAGAGGAGAAAGGGGGCTACTGATACATGGGAGGCGTGGAAAGGCAGGGAGGATGGGAAGAAGTGGGAGAAGAAACGATATAACAAATTTTGTTTGAAAGTGCAGCAATGAAACCTATCTCTTTGTAAGCTAATGAGCAAGTTTTTAACCAAAAAAATAAAACCAAGTGTTTTCCCTCTGTGTTTGGGACTTCAATAGATTTGATTCTTGAGATGCACCCTGCAGGGATTTCTGCTCTTGAGGAGCTGGGTTTCCCATGTGACAGACACATCTCCAGGGAAAGCCTCTAGAGAAGCCTCTGAGGGTGGCTCTCATCTGCCCACTAGATACGGCTATAGAAGCAGAGCTAGGATTATAGCTACACAGTTTTGAGACCCTGAAAATGGACTCTGAGTCTTCCTCCCTCTTCTTTTTCTTTGTAGTGTGGGGGATTGAACCCATGGCCTCATGAATGCTGGGCAAGCACTCTCTCACTAAGCTATACCACTACGCTCCTTTATGAGACATGGTCTTGCTACGTTTCCCAGGAAGGCCTTGAACCCATGATCCTTTTGCTTAGTCCCCTGAGCATCTGGGATTATAGGATCGAGCTACCAACTGCCAGCTTGCTGGCATCTTGACCCTGGATATACCCTCCATATATGGTCCTGCCTGACAGCTTGCTTTCATTTGGAACTTAAAGTAACAAAGGATTCTAGCTGGGCAGTGATGGCACATGCACGCCTTTAATCCCAGTACTCAGGAAGCAGAGGCAGGCGGATCTCTGTGAGTTCGAGGCCAGACTAGTCTACAAGAGCTAGTTCCAGAACAGGCTCCAAAGCTACAGAGAAACCCTGTCTTGAAAAACTGAAAAACCAAAAAGGGGTGGGGGGCTCTGCCTCTTGTCTCAACGGATGCTTTACACTTTACAAAACAATTGGCACTGTGAGAAGGATGGTGTGGTCGTGTCAACTGACTTGCACGATGCCATCAGGGACTGCTCTTGGCTCCTAACTGGGTCCAGACCGCTGTGAAGGAGCTGGAGAAAGAGTCCAGCAAGACCATGTGGTATAGTGGTGTAGCTTAGTGATAGAGTGCTTGCCTAATATTCATGAGGCCATGGGTTCAATTCCCCACACTGCAAAGAAAAAGAAGAGGGAGGACGACGCAGCCCATTTTCAGGGTCTCAAAACTGTGTAGCTATAATCCTAGCTCTGCTTCCATAGCCATATCTGGTGGGCAGATGAGAGCCACCCTCAGAGGCTTCTCTAGAGGCTTTCCCTAGGAATATGTCTGTCACTGAGTTTGTTTGCCAGCTGCTGGCTTGGTCAATGATTTCTGAGTCTTTCCTCATACACATTTCACCAGCATGGGACTATCCAAAGTGAGCAGCACTGATTGGTTAAACCTAAGACCATTGCGGGGTTGGGCACCTCAGGCCCATTCTCAAGGCTGTAGTAATAGGAGCAGCGGGGCTGCGTCCCCAACACCCCAGCCGCCTGCTCAGCTAGCTTTTGCCCCAAAATAACAACACACAAACTGTATTCATTTAATCACTGCTTGGCACATTTCTATCTAGGCTAATTCTCACATATTAATTTAGCCCATTTCTAATCATCTGTGTAGCGCCCCTAGGTGCGCTTACCGGGAAGATTCCAGCCTCTGTCCATCCTGGGTCGGAGCTTCATAGTGTGCGTCTGCCTGGGAGCTGGGAGCATCGCGTCTCTCTCTGAGGTGTCTGCTCCCGAGAGGAGAGCTGTCGAGTCTGAGCTCACTTCCTCTTCCTCCCAGCGTTCTGTTCTGTATACTCCACCTACCTATGTCCTAACCAATAAAATGGGCCAAGGCAGTTCCTTTATTAGCCAATGACCTTCCTCCATCACAAGGCGCTTTCTGAGCCAGGCAGGTATTCAGGTATGCTTCTAAGGTCGTGCTTCTGCGACTACCTGGAGCAGAACCCTGGGTGCTCCTTCCAGGGCTCTCCCCAGAAGAAGACATTGTTATCCTGGAGGGCAACAAAATGGTACCTGATCCTCTTGTCCTTGTTGTTATGCATGGGAGCTGGCAGCCTGCTGTGACCTTCCTTTCTGTTCCCAGGCATGGCGTGACTGTCCTGCAGAGAACAGAACAAGTACTTCCATTAGTCAGAAGGAGAAAGAACAGAAATGGCTTCAGGCCCGGGGGTACCTCCTAAAATGAGCTGGGGAGCAGGTGTGTGGGAGAGGCCAGGATGTTCTGTAACAGAGGCTTTGTCCATGCAGGGGGTATATTTCTCCCCTGAGATAAAGAGCACAAACTACATAAGGGCAATATGAGCCCCAGGGTGCTATAAGCCCTGTTAATGCCAACATCATTGTCCACATCTTTATTTTTTATATGTGTATGTGTGTATATACATGGTATGTAGGTGTGGAATGTATGTGTGCACGCATGTGTATAAGTATGCGCCCAAGTATGCACATACAGAGGCCCAAAAATTCAACCCCCGGTGTCTTTTTCTATTGTTCTCTCAGCCTCATTTTTTTGAGACAGGGTCTCTCACTGAATGTGGAACTCACCATTTCAGGTAGACTGGCTGGCAAGGAAACCCCTAGGAGTCACATGTCTCTGCCCGCCCCCAACATTAGGGTTACTGTGCACGCTGCCACTTTGACAGGAGTGCTTGGGACACACACTTCCTCAGCAAGCACTTTACCCCCTGACCCATGTCCCCACAGCCTGAAGTTTACTTGTGCCAGGCACAAAGGGTACTCAACACATTTAATCTTGTTAACCCACAAATGGCATATGGGAGAGGAATTACTGTCAGATAAAGAAGCTGAGACATCAAGTAATTTGTGTAAGTAGTACCGTGAATTAATAACCATCAGAGACTTGAGTTCACCTAGTAGCCTGAGGGGGCTTGAGGGTCTCTATGAATATCTGTTTTGAACTCATCATGGTGCAGAGAAAGGGCAGTAGCTCTGAGAAAACACAGGGATGGTCTGCTTGGTGCCTAAAAAGACAATTACTGCTTGTGGGGAGAAAGTCTAAGACAAGAGGCTCATAACCATGTACGGCCTAAAGGAATCCAAGAAACCAAAGAGCAAGGTGTGCTTGCCTGGTGGGGCCTCTGGGACCTAGGAGTGCCTGCCTCCAGCTCCACCCCACCTCAGGTTTACAGCCAGTTCTGTTAACCATGTCTCCTGTGCCACAGAGGTCAGGACTGTGGGGGATGGGAAAAAGATATTATCTCTACAGCAAGGTCTGCTTCTCACATCCACCCAGTCCTGCAGCAGGCAAGAACTCTCGTGCAAGATGAAGGGACCACCAAGGTCAGCAGGCTGCAACTGGGAAATGCCTTCCTCTGAATGTTATAACTGAGAGAGAGAGGAACAGACAGACAAGCAGAGATAGGAAATACACATGGGGGCTGCAGAGATGGCAAGGGCAGGTACCTGTTTTCACGAAGGAGCTGAGTTCTAGTCCCGGTATCTTGGGCAAGCTGCTCACAATCACCTGCACCCATAGCTCCAGAGGACAGGACCCGCTCTTCTAGTCTCCTTGGCCACCTGCATTCAAGTCACTCATTTGTCTTCTTTCTTTCTTTTGTTTTTTTGAAAGAAAGTCTTTCTCTGTAGGCTAGGTTGGCCTTGAACTCTTGATTCTCCTGCCTCAGTCTCCCAAATGCTGGGACTGTACCAGGTTCAGCTCAATATAATGGATTATGCTTTATGTTGAGGTGTACAACTAAATTCTTCTTTTCACTTCCCAAAGATGTACTCCTGGGGCCCGTCAGATAAAGCTGTTTACAGGCAAGCCTAAAGACCTGAGTTCGATTCCCAGGACCCACGTGGTAGAAAGAGAGAAACAACTACAAACACACAAGTGAGGGGGGGATACACATGCACAGGCATACACATGCATGAACACACAGTAAATAAAAATGTAACATTCTTCTTTGGCAGGGAGTAGGAGGGACTCGTGAGCTCCCACCCCTAACCGAAGACGGTTTTCTTTAAGCATATGGCTGGGTCTTGGTAGACCAGACACTGTCCAGTGGGTGATCCCATGCCTCAGAGTATCTGAGCAGCACACATGGGAGTTAATAGGTTGTTTTAAAGAGCAAAAAGCTGAAAGGGGCAGGAAGTGGAGACGAATCTGAAGGGAATTAGGTAGGGGAGTTGTGGGTAAACATGACCAAAATATATTGTATAAAATCCTAAAACAAGTATTTTCAAAAATTTTCAAGATTTGCTTCTTTTGAAAAAAGGCTTTCCTATATCCCACTGAACTGCCTCAAGGATGCTCACTGCCTTCTTCCATTTTCAGCATGGTGGTCCCAGTCTGGGCACAGACTTCCTATATCTCGTGACTGTTCTATATTGATAGATTGGACCCACGGTCTACATAAGAAGCAAATGATTGTGTAGGATGAGGGGGGCAGGAGAAGGGGGAGCTGATATGTCTCAGGGAACCTGGTAAGGCCAGGATCCTAGACTCTGTTTGGCTTTGTTTTTTGAGGAGTTTTGGGAGAGGTGGTTATTTGGGAAGGTGCTGGGTTCTAGGGTGTTGATAGAGGAGGGAACGGGTCTAAGTCACCCCTGTGACACACTAACCAGGTCTTCACGCAGGCAAGCTCCCCAGACAAGTTGGGCTGGTCAGCTGAAGGGCTACTGCCACCTTCCTGGGCTGGGTTTGTTTCTTACACACCCCTAAGGAGCAGCACCTCGCTCTGGGAGCCTTCCCTACCATCCAGGTAGGGCGGTGGCGAGGTCCTTCCCTTCCTTTCAGGGATCAGCTACTCTGAATCATAGGCCAACACCCTGGGGCAGACAAAAACTGTTCCTTCCTCTTAGTCAGCCCTACACAGGACCAAGCATACAACATTTTGTGTCAAAGGTGGTAGGTTCAGGGATCTAACAGAGCTCAGCTGTGAGCCTGGGCATTCCCTGGGCTTGCCCCAAAGCTGGGGATTTTCTCCCTACTTGCCCTTCTGTCAGGGTTCCCTGGTTTTGAGTAAGCGCCCATTTCTGAAACCTTGGGCTAGGTCCCCAGTCAAGCATCCACATTCCATGCTCTCTGCAGCAGGCTGCCAGCTTGGCTTGCCTGAGGCTTCACTGTGCTTTCTGATCTCAGGGCGTTCCTGGGACCTCTACTGGAACCATCTGTTTCTCCATCCCTTCCATGCTTCTTTTTCTTTTTTCTTTTCCTTCTTCCTTTACCCCCTCATTCCCATTCCTTCTTTCCTTTACTTAAGAAAAAGCCTCAGATAGGCCAAATTGACCTCAAACTCAATATGTCTGTGAATGATATAGGATGACCTTGAACTCCTGATCCTCCAGCCTCTGCCTTCAGAGTGCTGGGATTAAAGGCATGTGTTATTGTACTTAGTTTATACAGTGTTGGGGATTGAACCCAGGCTTTTGTGCACGCTAGCTAAGCATCCTCCTGAGTTGCTGAGCTACATCCAGTGTGGGGTGCGGGGGTCCTGGGAAATGAACTCAGGACTTCGTGCATGCTAGCCAAATGCCCGACCACCTGAGCTACATCTCCAGCACCCCCACTACCCTCCCAGTGTCTTTAGTTCTATTCCAAGTACCTCAGCATTGACCAGCCATTTCAGGGGCTGAAGAAGCACTGACACTCAACCCCTCTCTGCTCCCTCAGAGGAGCCCACATTGGCCTTGGTAAGGACCTCAAAACTTACCCATATGGAAGGCGTAACATGTGACCTCACCATCGTCACCACCCCATTTCCCACAGGCACCTCCCTACCCAACCTGGCTCTCTGGGTTACGATAGCCTGAATATGGCACTTGAGGAATTTGAGGCTGTTAGAATGGGCACATCACTCCATGGGTTTAAAAGGTCAGAGAAGTACTTGCATTCACCTCTGCATGAGCTAAAGAAAACAATCTATAGAAATAAGAATAGTTGCTCCCATTTGAAAGAATCAGGGGATGTTGGTCAAATGCTCTTTTTCTATTTCTCTAAGTGAAGATCTGTTTCTTTCTCACAGGGAAGCTAAGAAGAATCCACGGCTGGGGAGTGTCCTCTGCCCGTCAGTGGCAGGATATCCAGAGGGTTCTCCTTTCTTCCCAGTCCTTCATGAAGGAATCAGTCCCTGTGTGTGCCCCACTACCCCAAACCCTGGGATGGAGTAGCAGTTGGAGGTAGCCTCAAGCAGAAATGTGAGTTTGAGAAAAAAATAAAATCCAAGGTCATTCCAGATGAACCTGCTAAATTTTAACATTTACCCAGAAAGAGTCTCAAACTCGGAGAACGTGCTAAGCCACAAAAGTGATCTGAGGGCTGTGGCAAATGTTCCCTCAGCAAAAGGGGCCCCGACACCAAGAAGATCAAGCTCAGCCCGTCCAGCCCCAGACCTGCTTTGGCCTGCATTCCTAGGACCAACAGGCCCAGACTTGGTGTGAGACTCTTGAGGTGCTGACCAACTTTGGCTGCCCAGCAGAGAGGATGGGCTGAGGGGATGGGCTCTGTCTAGGCGAGGAGGAAGTGAAGCCGCTTCTCTTGCGGCTGAATAGATAGTGGAGATGCTCATGCACGCATCTGACCTCTCCTCCCAGCCCTGGTGCTTTCCTGCTCTGCCCTAAAGTCTCCTGCTGCCAACAGGATTAAAGTCTTTCTACCTCCACATTCTCTAGGTACCACGCCCTGTCCTTTCTCCTTCTCCAGGGCTCACCCGATTCAGTAAGTCCTCACGGGCTCACCCCCTCTGGCAGCATCCGTTTTCCAGAACTTAGGGCTTCTCCCTGATCCGTGAAGCCTGGGATTCCGGTGGCTGGATGTGTTCTGCCTACTCCCTCCCAATGTCACCCCATCTCCTCTCATGAGCTTTGTGCCCTGTAATATAAGGTATGGCACTGTTCCATCCACAAGAGATGGCCAGAGGCCTATGGCATTTGGCTCCCATGTGAAGAAGGAGGTCTTTCCCCTATTTGGTAAGCTATCGCCTACCAACTAAAGGGTACTTCCTTCCTAGGCCCTGCTAGGCCCTGCTAATGGATACTCTTGGGGCTCCCTGCTCTCTGAACCCCACACTAAATACTTCTACACTGTGTGTGTCTGACTGATAACTTGTCCTGCACCCTATAAAGAACTTAAAAAGGCATAGGTCTACCTTGTTCCATGGACTCTCATTGGGCAGCATCAATAGATTTTGAACTGAAGAGATATTGAGGGTGGGGCCAGTATTAGTTTGTTCTTCTACCTTCAGGGAAGGCCCAGAGATTCCTTCACAGAGTATTCAAAAACAAGGCTCTCCCTGTGCAGGCTACCCTCAACTCAACCTTATGTTTGAAGGACTGGTTGGGGTGCTACCTGTGCCATCTGCTATGATCTGAGTGCTTATCCCCCCCTCCCTTCATGTACATGTTGAAGCTTAATCCCCAATTTGATAGTAACAGGAGGTGAGGCCCGAACTAATTCGGACACCACCCTTCATGGTTTACTCTATAGTGACCAGGAAGTGCTCTGTGCTGACCCAACCCAAAGAAGGACGCAGTCGGGTATCTGTCAGCTTGCATGGCAGGGTATCTATCAGCTTGTATGGCATGTCCCTTTTGAATGCTCTTCTTCAAGAGAGCAGGGACTTTTCTCCACTCACTCTCCACCCTCCCTGCTGATTCTGAGTCACCCAGACAACGCCAGCCGCTGCCTTAGGAGCCTGCTCATGGTCTCCTCGGTGTTGGAGGACCATCTCTCTCTGGCGCTAGAAAAACATGGGTACAGAAGAAGATAGACAAAGGAAAAACGCCAACGCCAACTGTGCTGAAGCCCTTTGTCCTTGGGGGCTGTAGAGCATTCAGCACCCCCCGAATCCCTCCAAGGAAAACCTTCTAAGAACCAGCCACCACTTCCAGTCTTCAAATTGTGGATCTAGTGCAGCAGCCATAGTCACAGAGCCTTCCAGATGCAAGAAGCCAAGTGTCCCACCGTGTAGTCTGGGCATCTTATCACACTCTCTGAGCCTTGGTGCTAGGGTGATGCCAAACAAAATGGCTCTGGATATCATGAAACATCATCTCGGCTAAGTGTCTACTGACCACAGCGTTTCGTAATATCAGCTCCCCTAACCTGCAAAGCTCAGGTCGTTGTGATAGCCTTCATGCTATGCAGGGACACCTGTAGCTGTGAGCAACTGGTGAGAAATAAAATCCCTTGGAGTGAGGGCCTACCCAAGGTAGCTATCTACTCTCAGGCCAGCAAACAGCTTCTCTCTCCATAGTGGGCATGTTGACCTACCAACTTCCATGAGCTCCTAGATGGAAAATAAAAGGTCCATAGCCCCATTGATGAGCTGGGATGCCTCAGGGAACAAGTGCCCAGGGTCATGTCTGAGATAACCAAGACTGAATTTGGGAGGCCGGGATGGTCTTTGGGGAGTATTGATGAGGTCTTAATCAAGTACCTAAAACTCTACAGGCGAGTGAGTATCAGTCAGATCCACAGCTACCACTCAGCGTGGAAGCAAACAGCTAGCTGCCTAACCTTCTAAGCCTATGACGCCATCAGTAAACTGGAACTTACCTTTCTCGAAACCCCGAAACCAAACTGTAGCTGCTATTGTTTGTTGGTAGTTTCTGCTGCCCGGATATTTCCCTGAACATGGCCCTCTCCCCAAACCTGTTTTCTCCTGACCTCTACACAAGCAGGAGGTGACCTCCTTCTGACTCATGCTACATAACCATCTAACGTCTCGGTTTCTGCTTTGGAGAATTCTGTCCTAGGCCACGACGTAGTTAGACAAAAGCCCCAAACCACTCTAGATATGAGATGCTTGTTGTGCCGCTCAGAAGGCTTGAGGGTACTGCAGCCAATTGTTGATTAGAGCTAATTTTCCGTATCTTTCCAGAACCCTAGCAATGGCCCTGGGTTTTTATAAATAGGAAGTACCTGGATCATCAGCAAGTAGCCAAGTGCAGCCTAGAAAACCTCTGCTCTGGTGAATACAAGTCCAGCCTCGCTCGGGGAACTGGGCACCCGTACCCCCTCTCATGCTCACCTCCTTCACACTGTAACCTCATTGTCTTCCTCCTCACGGTTATCACCAGGGACTCTAAGTTTTCAGACTACAGGACGGGTTATTCAGCACAGATCTTGAAGGGTCCAAGGATAAGAATATAAAAATGCAGATTCCAAAAATAAGAATGTAGAAATAAAGAAATGGAAAGTTGTAAGCCTAAGAGAATGAGAGCAGACTGTCAACAGCTTTCTCAGCAGCTTGAGGATTAACTATTAACAGTGGGTTACTCCACTTTACAACCCATAGCTCTATTTACAAGGCCAAAGCATCTTTCTGCAAACTGAGAGCTAGCCTACGGATATGAGCTGAGTCAACTGTACGGATATGAGCTGAGTCAACTTTTAGGAGATGGATATATGACCTCTGGGTCATGCATTATCCCTGCTATGTGAAACTGGCAGCATCGAAGAGGAGAGCACAGGGCTCCAGTAAACACCACCTAAAAATACCAGGGAAGAGAATAGATTAAGTGCAAACACTAATTTAACTGAAAAACTCCCTTAATGGAGATTGTAAAGTAAGGCAATCTGCATCTGAGTTTTACCTTGAGATTGTAAAAATTCCTTTGTTCAGACCTAATGCTTGGTGCCCCTACTATAAAAAGGTGGGTTCAGAAACCGGCCTTGGCCACAAGCTTAACAAAATCCATCTCTGGCTGTGGTCTCAGCTAACTGATAAGCTTTTTGTGCCCCATGGAGATTTTATTTATTTATTTATTTATTTATTTATTTATTTATTTATTTATTTATTTATTTTACCTTTTCCTAGATTCTGGTTTCTGGAATAAAGTTTGCTTCTGGTTTATTAGACTTTGGTGGTCTGTTCCGATCTTTACACGACCCCCTCCCCCAACCCAACAGATCTAATTTGTGATCTCTTTCCTTTTTGTATTCTTAGCTTTAACACATAGCAAGCACACACCTCCATCTCATCCCCCCCCCCCCGTTTCCAACTTTTCATGTCATTTCAGAGGACAGTGTTGAGGAATGTCTCCACATGCCTTTTTCATGTAATTCTCCCATCCAAGAACTAACCAGGCCCGACTCTGCTTAGCTTCTGCCATCAGACAATAAATATGGGGCACATTCAGGGTGATATGGCTATAGACAACTTCTTGTAATTTCTCCCTTACATGGGTCAGTTCTTTCTGGGTACAGACAGCTCAGCTTCAGTCCGACAGCCTCACTCACAGTACAACAAAGCAACTTCTACAGGTCCCTTACAATCCCATTCCCTGTTCATCACTTTCAGAAACTGAAATCTACTCTTGGGTTCCATACTCCATTCTCGGCATGTCCCTGTTTTCCTTTGGTGGACCACATTCATGAAGGAGGCACACCACACCATAAGAGAAAGGAAGATGGCCCCAACTGACGTTCCCTCTGAGAAGACAACTCAGCCCCAGCTGTAAGTCTTACCACCTTAGCGAGGACCCTGCCACTCAGAGCTTAGGGAGGGATTCCAATTACGCAGCTATGGGGAAAACACTATCTATGCAAGTGTGGGACATTTTGGTGATATGGAACTTTTGGGGTTACTCACTCACTCTCCCCACTGGTTCACCAAATTATCCTTGTGCGGGATTGTTATGCTGTCTGTTATTGGTACCCTATCTGGCGTGAGTAAAAGTTCGTGTCTTCCCTAGGAAAGGTGAGTGGTTCTCACACTTGCCCACAGTGGTTCGACGGCAGCGCAGGAATCAAGGTCTTGCACGAAGGACCTGCTGCACTCTGCCTTCTGCTCGATCAGTGCTGTCCTCACGTCCTTTCCTGCACTTCTGTACCCCCGTCTGTCTTCCCTGGCCAGCCAGGGCTCTGCAATCTTGGGATTCTCCAAGCTCTGTAAGATCTCTGATCTGCCCCAATCCTGGCCAAGTCCCAACAGGATAGCATAGAAACTCTAGATAAAGATGAAATCATCTTTTTCTTATATTATTTTTCTAAACTGCCTTTTTCCTGCCCATGACTAGACAGCGTTTTCACACAGCTGGGGAGGAACAAATTCAAAAAGACATTCTCGAATTCCTGGTTTCCAAAAGAGCCCTCTAAGCCTTGCAAACGTAAAATGAGCATTTCAAAGTGAAGACTTCCCTTTCCACACTGCCAGCGGGCTTTCTATTCAAATGAGCCATTCTAGTGCTTACTCTGTGAGTGGGCTCAGACAGAACTGAGGCTTCGGGCTTACTTGTTTTCAATTATTGGGCCACTGTTGGGCTAAAGGTTTGGGCAGGCTGCTCTAGGGAAAGTGGATCTGGGAAGAGTCTGGTCTGGACGTCAAGAATCAGCAAAAGGCATCAAGTGAGAAGAGAGGTCACCAAGATGGAGGCAATTTTTTTTTACCTTGGCCAAGACGATCTCCTCCTAATCCTCCCTCTGGACTCTTTCAGAGAACTTCCCCTTTATCCTACAGGAGACAGAGTTGGAACTGCTGAGTCTTCCTAAGCATACCAAGACTTTCCCCCTAGATCATTAGCTCAAGTGTGAAGAACTTAGCAACAAAGGTTTGAAATAAACCAAACCAGAGGCCCTCAATGCCAGGGTGCAGTCAACAGCGCCTTTGTGGGTATTTATGGTCAGGACACACCCCTTAGAAATTGCCAACCAGCTTCAACTGGATTTGCTAGTGGGCCATCTTATAGCCAGGTGGTGGCTTTCTTTGGCCAGCTTGCTTGGGCTTGTCTCCACTATAATCTCCTTAGGAGAAAGAGACATTCTCTCAGGAGCCAGTGGGACTAAAAGGTTGCCCAGATGGAAGACATAGTCCCCTATTGTCAGGTGTCCTGACAGTTTCCCAGCCCATCATGTCTAGAGGTCTTGACCTGGGGTCCTGAGGACCTGGGGACTTGGTAGAGGCACTCACTCACAAGTCACCAAAGCTGACCGTCTGGAGAGGCTCACA
Organism: Microtus pennsylvanicus; assembly: GCF_037038515.1. Classification (NCBI taxonomy): domain Eukaryota; kingdom Metazoa; phylum Chordata; class Mammalia; order Rodentia; family Cricetidae; genus Microtus; species Microtus pennsylvanicus. The sequence goes on along the minus strand of NC_134580.1, from coordinate 105,690,735 downwards.
CTAGAGCAGAAGATCTTCCTACTCCAGTCCTTTCCCATAAGCAGTTGCTCTGATCTGCTGATTGATGGGCATAGTCTTGCTTTTGAAAAATACAGCCAGAAATGTACTTCTTGTAGGATTTGAATGGGAAAAGGGCTGTGTGAAGAGAAAGTGGGATGGATCTCACACACACACACGACCCTGCACAGAAGTGGCAACTGGGGGTGAAGCTGGGACTTGGAGGGTGTCAAGTTCAGAATCTGAGCTGGAGGTTAAGAGGTCGTTAAATGTAACTCGAAGGCAAGTACTAGTGTGATAGAAATGGCGGCTAACAAGGTATGATACTTGCTTAAAAATAAAGGCAAAAATAAAACGTAAAATTGTGGTACAGGAGGAGGAAACCCCACAAACAACTTGGCAGTCAAAAGAATCAAAGGACACAGAATGGGGGAGGTCTACCCCATCCCTCGATTGCGGGCATCTCCCCTGGCCATGTCTGTACCATGGATGCAACCGCAACTTGTTCCCTCACCAACACGGTCAGCCAGCCCCCAGGCTCAATCCCCAAGAGCTACCCCCTTTCCTCCTCTGGCAAGTAGATCTCCTGCCAAGTCTCCCAGTTGCCCCTACAACCCCCAGCCTTCAGCTGAGATCGAAACTGGGAATGTGCCCTCCGAAACTGGACGTGAAGGTTGCACACATTAATGCACCCAGGGAAGACTGGAGACCCAATTGGAGTTAAAGAGATGGGGTGCCTAATGGGTTGGGGGTTCGGATGGGTTATTGATGGATAGTGATCACCTGCCTGAAGTGCGACACAAGGAAGTGCCGCCCCAAAGCCTCTCCACCCGCTCCCTGCAGGCAGGTGGCACCGGGGTTTTACAGTGGAGTCCAGACACCCACTCCAGCCCCGCAGATCCTCAGAGAGCACCCCGTTGGGTTTCAGGGCGGTGCCCGCCGCTATTCAGCCCTGTCCCCTGAAGCAGTGGACCTGGGCGGGGCGGGTGGCCGGAGCTCCGCCCTCCTCTGACCCAGGCGCTTCAGTTCTTAACCCGCGCGCGAGGGTGCCGCGGCCACTGGGCTCTGCGGAGCGAGCGGGTGGTCAGCAGTGAGCCGGAGGTGCGCGTGTCCCGTCCCAAGGCCGACGCCAGCTCGCAGGCATGGCCCCGGCAGCGGCTTCGGGTGGCAGCTCCCTGCCCAGTGGCTTCTCGGTCTTCGTCACCTTCCCTGACTTGCTCTTCATCTTTGAGTTTGTGAGTGGTAGCGCTCCCTGCGCTGGGAAAGGGATGGGGTGGATTATGCTGCTTGCTCCCTCGAGGGCTCGGCCACACTAGCAGCACCGAGGGGGTCAAACCAGTTCCTTTCTCAAATAGCGGATCGATCTGCAGGCAGGTGCAAAGAAACTTCTTCCCTGAGCTCTGGTCCTATGAGAGTGCAGCTTCCTTACAAGGTGCCCAGCTTTTTCCACCCTGAGTCTAAGTAAACAAAGGTAACCAAAGACTCCCTCCGTGCGGTAGACAGAGAGATTTGGAACAGACAGACTCTTTCAGCCTTTTGAAGTTTTTGGGAAGAGTTTGTTTCTGCGGCAAACTTGATCAAGGAGTAAGAAAAATAGTAGCCGGCATTTGCCTGGCTGCAGTCCTTGTGCCCTGTGTGAGGGCAGGGAGGAGAGAGGCGAATTCTGTGGCTTCCCTTGACTGACCTTGAGCTGACTCTGCACCTAGGCTGGGTTCTTCTAGCTTCACATTCTAGAACAACCCCCCGCCCCCCCCCCAGTAGCTTGGAGAAAGTTTCCTAGTGTGGACTTCTGGTTTACAAGGCTTCAGACCTCCTTTGGTTTCAAGTCTCCAGGGGCTTCTAGCTCTTACCTGGGCAGGAGGGTGTTTGTTTACTCTGTGGATGTGAAGACAGCGTCTTCTGTGCTCCCACCACCACACAGAATCCTTTGTGTGGAACATTGACTTGGAAAAGAAAATGTAGAAGGTGATTTTAACAACGGGATCCCGGCTTCTAACAGCATGATTGGGAAGGGAGGATGTGGCTGCCAAAGACATTAATAGGTTCCCTCAACCAGGAGTGTCACTGAATTGAGATTAGTGTTGAGTTGACCCAAACCTGGGTGTTTCTGAAGTGACTTCACACCCCAGGCGTATACCACGGCCAAGGTTATGCAGTAACGTGTGTAAGTCTCCCTGCACAACACCGAGCCAAGCTCCACAACTTACAAATAGGAAGGAGCACCTAGGTAGGCCCAAGGTCATCCAGGGCTTTGGCAAGCCTTCCAGCTTCCTTGAGTTCCTCCTATGTTCAGGGTTGCCAGACAAGCCCTGGAACAAGGCCAACTGGATGTATTTGACACAGGAACCTGGTCATACGGGAAAGAGCCCCCTGGGTGTCCTGGGAGTGCCTGTCTGGTCTGTCATCTCTTAGCCTATGTTTGCCCAATGTTGGGACCTGGGAATAAATAACGGATGAGTCTTGGGAATTCTACAAAGAGGAACCACAGAGACCTGACAAGAGAGTGTGTCTCAACCTGAGAGATGAAGGGGCAGGGAGGGTTTTAAGCAAAAATATCATAGCCTTTAGTAACTGCTGTTGGAGAACGGCATGCCAAGAATCTTTAGAGAAGACAGCAGTGGGGCTTTATTGTTCTTTGCAGACTCCGGTTGTAGCCTCCTCTCTCTCTCTCTCTCTCTCTCTCTCTCTCTCTCTCTCTCTCTCTTTCATATATGCACGCGCGCGCGCATACACACACACACACACACACACACACGGTGGGGGGGGGCGCTTTGGTAGTGGCGGGTCCACAAGAGCACACTCTGCTTGTTAATTACTCCGTATGACAGAAAGACTGGTCTGAGGGTAGCAACAGCCCAGCCAGGCAGGATAAGCAAAGCCACAGAGAGGACCGGAGGACCCAACATCCTTGTAAAGAGAGTGGTGAGCATGGAAAATCTCAGCACTGCTTGTTTGGTGAAAATGCACCCCCACTGATGTGCGCTCCCTTCCTCTGTGTGGCAGCAGGGATTGCCAGAGATCCCCCTTGACCAGAATCCTCCTCTTTTGCTTGTCTCTTCCATCTTAGCCATCGCTCTGTGTCTGCCCACCCTTCCACGCCTGTCACTGTCTCGAGAAACCTTCGGTGTCTCACTTGCTATCGCTGAATCTTTCTTCCTCTATAGATGAGGGCTGGGGTGCCCTGGGAGAGAAGGAAGACAGCAGACACCATCCCTTACGTGCTCCCAAGCACAGACCGTACACATGAAGCAAGGTGTCTTGATGGAGGGCTGGAAAACTAAAAGGCTGGAAGAGGCACTGACCATGTCAGTGGTGTTTTCTTCAACTGTAGGATACTCTAAGTCAACACCCACAACACGATGATAAAATGGGCAATGGCTTGGACCGACATTTCTCCATTCTGTATGATTCCATGTACATAAAGTACCCACAGATTGTAAAACCATGGGAGACCGAATGCAGACTGGTGATTTGTCCGAGACTAAAGGGAACAGGGATTGGAGAGCAACCTCAGTGGGTGTGGGGTTTCCTTTTCGGCTGGTGAAATGTTTTTTAATTAGATAGAGGCGGTGGTTGTAGAATACCATGAATGTGCAGAACGCCACTGACCTTATCCGTTTTAGATGTTTGTGATACATGATTTTCTTTTTTTTTTCTTTTTTCTTTTTCTTTTTTTTTTTTTTGATTCCATACAATCTTGACTCTGACTGTTCTGGAATTCTCTCTGTAGACCAGGCTGGCCTCGAAATTCATAGAGATCCCTGCCCCTGCCTCCCGAGTTCTGGGATTACAGGTGTGCACCACCACCCACGCAGCTCACCTCAGTTTTTAAAAAGCAAAGATATCAGGAAATTTTCAAATCGAATAGAAAGGTATACATAACACTTTATCAAGCATCCGTATAATGACTGCCCATCTTTCTCAGTTCTTTTCTCTTACTCACTTCTTGGTTTTAAGGCTCCACAACGATCTGCTATGTTGTCTCTCCGCCCCTTGTGCTCTCTCCATTCTCCATCCTCAGGAAAAGCCAAGGCTGAAAATGTTCATCACTCCAGTGCTCTTCAGACTCCATCGTGTGTACGACTATAAGCACAGTGCTGTTTTATGGTTTTACACTTGTGACAATCGTATCACACTGGGTGTGCCCTTCTGCAGTCCCAGCATGCTCTGAGATTTGTACCTGTTGCTGTTTTTCTTTAATCCATTCTTCCATTGTTGGATATTCTGGCTGCTTCCAGTTTGTTACTTTTAGCTGCTGCGGATGACATTGGCAGGAACGTACTTGGAAGTCTTGCTGGGAATTTCTCCCCGAATGCGTGGGAATTTTGCTGAAGGGTCACGGGGCATGGACGTCTCCGTTTCTCATTTGTCACCACCATGCTGTCCCAGAGGGTCATTCTAATTGACACATCCCACCAGTAGATTTCCCAGGAAACTCATCAGACACTGACACCCACTCAGCTGTCTTCCAGGATCCTGCCACACTAAGAGGACCCCTGCAATGTGTACACATGTTTCAGGCGAAGCCTGGACCCCCCCTCTACTCTCACCAAGGGTGAAAGTCTCCATTGTTCCCCGTCCTTGTCACTCTTGGTAGCATCAGCCTTTGTGGCATTCTGCTCATCCTGTGGGCGTAAAATGCCTGATTATTCTTCAGTTCTGAAGCTCAAGCAGATGGTGACGCGGGGTTCGGTTTCCCATGCCTAAACTCTCGATAACCTGGGAGACGCAGATGTTCAGGGCCTATGGGCTGGATATGCCCCACTCCCCAGACAAGGGAGGACAGAAAAGGATTGTGACTCCCAGTGAGGCTGGCATACCCTGCCTCAGTGCCCCTACCCTGGAACTCTGTAAGATCCTCCAGGGTAGTAAAAAGCAGGCCCAGTTCAGCAGGGGATCACATCTTTCTGGGAATCCCTAGAGCACAGGCAGTGAGGAGAGAGATGCAACCCCATCTAGGCCCAGGGGTGAAGTGTCCAATAATCCTCCCTTCAACTCCTCAACCTAGGACATTGCTTCTGGTCACATCTGCAGAAAAGTCTCTGTCCAGTAAGGGACTTTTCCTTTTGTAGCCCATATCTGTTTTTTTCCTCTTTCTCTCTTCCTTCTCCCTTTCTCTCTTCCTCCTGGTCCTCTCCCTCCTCCTTCCCTCCCTTCTAAGCCAGATGCGTCATGACACTCAGGCCACCATTCCTGAGGGGAAAAACGTCAACACAAATGTTTTCGATACGTAGACATGCCAGGCCTTATAGTGACAATTTCTTCTACAAAGTGCTGGGAGAGAACCCCACCACTGCTGCCCTTATAAAACGGTGACAGACATGCCAGAAATACCATCAGCACCCCATAATCCCCTCACCAAGTGATAGGTTGACATCATGAATGGCTGTAAGTTGATGGACAAACTTCCAAAGAAGAGCATGCTCAGAGCCTGGTGTGACGGTTCATTCATACCTGTGATCTTATCAGTCAGGACATGAATTAGGAGCCAGTCTGGGCTACAGAGTAATACTATGTCTTTTTTAAAAGGGTACTAGGAGTTCCAGTGGTGGCTGTTTATAACCCTGTGCACCTCAGAAGTGTGGAGAAGGAAGCAGGGTCAGTCCCTGATGACAATCGGTACTTGGAGGGGGTGGGGGGTGGAGGCAGGATGACGAGCTACCTGGAACTGGTTTTCCATATTGACTCCTTCACTGAACTAAACCTGTTAATTATTAAAATGATGGCTTTTCTGCGTCTCAGGGAAAAAAGGGAACTTTTTATTGTCTGAAAGTGACTAGGCAGGTCATAGTTTTTCACATGGGTGAGAAACAGCCAGCCCAACACAGAGCCTTGACGGGATGATAAGCAGTTTTCTAGCTGCGTCAGGAAGACAGCCTGCCAGAGCACAGAGGATGTAGGATCACAGACACTGAATCTGCAGGTCCAGGTAGAAACTGAGCCTCAGAGAGGGAGCCTCTTGCCCAGGTTGCCGGGTCCACAGGGCTCTGGGGACATTTCCCACATTCTCTCAGGAGAACGGTTGTCTTACACCTAAGGTGTTCAGGGGTGGGTAGTTCTGCCCACTTGGCAGCTCTGGGAAGGCTTGGGTCCCCTCATCCCCATCAGGGACTGAAGAGATAGCTCAGAGTCACTGGGTAGCTGGTGGCGACACCACCCACCACCACTACACAGAAATATACTCTGTGGGTTCTTAGTCCCTATGTCCAAGAATGATAAACCCTACACAGACCGCTGATTCAGTGGGTGTGGCCATATGTAATCCGGCTCAGTCACCCTTCCAGACCTTCTTATGGGTGGATAGAATAATGGACATTTGTCAGTGAGTGGCAGGGTGGGGTTCTCGGGTGTCTTGAGGTTCTCAGAGGTTCATGGCATGGACACTCTCCAAAAACAATTCCCCGATGTCCCTAGAGAGTGGAACTAGCTGTACTTGATCAGCACCTAACAAAGGAGCTGGGGCTGCTTCAGACTGTGTGGTGGTGTTTGCCCTGGTCATGGGGGTCCTCTCTGAGCTGTTGAGAGGGGAGCACTTCCAAATTCTGCCCCCAGCATTCGACTCCCCTCCTTTCTTTTAAAGACCCAATTATGGAGGTCTAGGGAGAGATGTTCTTGGCTGTGAGAAGTGACTTTTCCAGTTTTTCAAGGGCCAGTGGCCTGCTTTGATCAGGAGTCCATAACTAGGAGCCGGGCGGGGTCATCAAGCTGGGCCATCACGAGGGAGCCACAGTGTGTAAACCTTGTCTTGGGGCAAAGACACCTTCCCTGCCTGAGAGCCTCCATGAAATGAAATGCCAGTTGGGGAGAGAAAGGTCTGCTCTCAGCTGGCTGTTTGGACCTGTCCCTACTGGACGAGCGGAGAGAGCCTGGTGCTGCTCACCAGAGAATGCCCACACTTTGCTTTGGCAGCAGGACTCATCATTGAGAGAAAGGGCTGGGATGGGCACCGGCCAGGGGCCAGGGTCCTGAGCTAGACAGAGCCAGAGGTTGACTCTTGGTCAATTAAACACTTTCTGGCAGGAGTCTGTGGTTAAGATTGCCCCAGCACAGCCACGGATCACATTATCTGTCCCTGGGTCTGTCATGATCTGAGACCCGCAATCACCAATCTAGGGGAGGTGCTGGTAGACTACCCCAGTAGCTGTCTCTTATGGGGTCAGTGATTTCGAAGTCAGTGGCAAAGGCGCCCTCATTCCTGACGCAAAGCACCATGGGGGCATGTGTCCAACCCCTTCCTGTGGGTTTAGATTAATCCCAAGAGTGAGAAGCATACAGCATTTCCCTGACAGTCTCGAAACTATAAAGCTTGGGTTCTTTTGCATGCTGGTCTTTCTGCGTGCTGGTAGGCAGGCTTAGTTCCCCGTTAGCTTCTGGCTGGGCTCCAGCACTGGCATTTCCCAGGGTCATTAATCCACTCCCACCTCATAGCCTCAGGCTCTGTGTGATTACTACCTCACAAGTGGGTAGTTTTCTACTCTTATCTGGGCAAAACAACCCCAGAGTGGATCACAGGGACACGCCAAGGTCCTTGGGCCTGTGGAATGACAGGAAAGCCTTGTTATGAGTTGTGACAGATCAATACACTTGCACAGAGGAGAGGACCACAGCCAAGAGTAGGGCAGGAAGCAGGACAGATCCCTGGGAAAGTCTTGGCTCAACTTCCAAGGAGGCCCCCGAAGGCCAAGGCACAGGTTTCAGGGAGTGGGCACTTCAGAGAAGGGCCAAAGACGACATCTTCTACCCAACAGAGAGGACAGGGTGGATCAGGCTTGTGCCCATAAAAGAAGGCATGCTGTCCCTGGATGCTGGTCCTTCCTTTGTTCTACGCTCTTAAATATGGACCTTGTTATTCTTTTCTGGGTAGGAACAGGGTTATTGCCACCCATTGTCTCAGTGTTGGGAGGAGCAGGCATGAGTTGCCTCCCAGGCCATCTCGTCTGCCACTCCCTTCCTGTCAAGAGCCTAACCCAGTTGAGAGTCAATAAGGACCAAGTGACTACTCCCCTCTCCCTTGATACTAATAGCCCCATGGCCATGTCCAAAGCCAATTCCAGCAACGGGGTTGATTTCATAGTAAATTTAGGGAGAATCTGGCTAAATACCAGGCTTACCTTTGCTGTTGTAATAAAGCACCCCAACCAGAAGGAACGTAGTGAAGAAAGAGGCTTCTTCCAGATCTCAGTCCCAGTCACGTTTCATCACTGTGGGAAACTCCAAGCAGGAACTTCAAATTCTCTTGTCTGCTTATATGCACAGCCAAGAGCAGAGAGAAACGGACGCACACATACTCGCTTGCCTGCTTATGCTCAGACTCAAATACCCGCCGCCTAGGGTACGGTGCTGCCCGTAGTGGGCTAGGTCTCTCTCACATAGGTTAACTTAGTTAAAACAACCCCCACAGACATGCTCACAGGCCAACGCGATTCCCCCTTGACACTTTCTTCCCAGGTGACGCTGGGTTGTGTCAGGTTGAAAAAGCTAACCTTTTATTGCAGCATCCTTAGGCAAGTTTAATGTTGTCTAAAGACCACAGCGTGTACTTCCACAAACTAAGACAGTCATGGCATCGCCAGGCTGTAAAATCTTATAGAACTACTCATGTGCATGCCTGTCGTTGACCGCATGTCACTGTGCACTGCAGAATGTATACACATATTTTTTAAAATAACATGATTTAATTAAAACTCAATAGCTGTTTGGAACAGTTAGTGCTAACTGGCTAATAATTCAACCCCTGCTCTGAGATCAGCTGGTTACCCTGTGCCCATAGAGGACAGCCGTGGAGGGGTCTAGCCAACCTTCACCATCTTCTCTGTTTTAAGACCTGGCAGGGAGGGACGACGCTTGAGGATGGGCGGGGCTGTGAAGAACACTGATGGGCGTCCCAGTTGCCGTGTCCTGCGTGGGTGCTTTCAGTGGCTCCTTTTCCATCAGGATTCAACAGCGAAGCAGCAACTCCCTCCAGCCTGCTTGATGGGGCAGCTAAGGGGAAGTGGGTGTGGTGGCAGGCAACACTCTCCTTCCCTTTGTCCTGGAGACTGGGTGCTGGCCCAGCTGCTCTTGGCGCCGCTCAGTCAGCCTTTGCCAGATCGGGTGGGGAGAGCTTCTTTGGGGATACTAGGCATGATAGGAATTGCTGTATCACCCTCCAGGCATAGAAACCGATTACCAGTGATAATGGGGTTAACCCTTTCCAAGTGCGTGACATATACAGACTGTGTGGAAGGGTGCAGGTACAGGGAAGGGCACACGGAAGTGTGCCTTCACATCCCTAAACTTCGGTCCTGTCCTGCAGGGGTGTGGGAGACAAGATGTGCATAAGACTAGAAAGCCAGTTCTTGGGTGTTAGGTCTTCTGAAACCAGCCCCAGTGTTCAATGGGTCGGGGGTGTGAAAATGTTCCCCTCTCAGGAGCGGCCCTTGGGTCTTATCTGTCTCCCTCACCTGGAAGCCCGCCCTAATAGCACGCTTTCCTGGCATCAGCTCACATTCTGCAGGCCTCTGTTTGTGGCTTGTCTGGAGACTGTGCTCAAAGCCTGGGCACTCCACAAAACTTTCTGGAAGTAGGGTTTGCTCTCAGCATGGCTGGTGGAAAGGAGTCTGTGGCTCCTCCTACAGGCTAACATTTACAGATCACAAGACCATCTTGACTTTGTAAGGGCAGGTGAAAGGAGAAGATGATGGTGGCTCCCAAGTCCCAAGAGTGCCCCCAGGAAGTGTGCTGGGACTCCAATGGGTGTTTGTGTGCTCACTGAGTTACTAACCTACTTGATGGCCGTCAACACCTTTTGTTTTCAGTGTTAAAGTCACTCCTTTCTGGTCTAGTGTTCCCACGGATTTTTGCCATTTACAGGTGGCTTGTCTGGTACTTTTTACAGAAACTCTTTGCTTCTGTTTATCTCTTTGGGCACACCCAGTGGGTATAGGTGTGGTACAAAATTTTCCATCCAAATGAGACCGACCATGCATGTGGAATTCGCCTGCACTGACCAGTCAGAGGGGAACTTCTATTCATTCAAGGACTGGCAGCTCAGCTCTGGCTGGAGAGGAGGCTGTGAGTTAAATAAGCCACATCTCCCTTTGCAGGTAGAATGGGACAGAGGCCCTACCCTGGCACTGGAGTGTGGAGGGACCACAGACCAGGAAGGGACTTTTCCCACCCTCCACCCACCCTGCTGATATCATCTGAGGTCCTGAATTCAGCCAGTCAGACCCTTCAGAGGAGGTGAAAGGCCTCTGTCACTCACTGTCTAACCTCCTAAGGAGGGCCAATGGCACAATGAACCTGCTGGTGAAGGGGCCAAAAGAAAAGTCACTAGGATAGGTAAACTGAGGCAGGCCTTTCTCCTAACACACCCAGTGCTCTCCCAAACAGACCCAGATGCCAGACTCCCAGTAAGCCTGATCCACCACACAGGGACCCTTCTGATCCCTCCTCTGCACCCTGCCCCAGGGCTGCTGTGCAAAGTACTGGCCTCTCCCTTCCTGTGCCAAGCCTTTGAGGCTTCCCTGTAATCACCTCCTGCTCTCACCAGCTGCCTGAGTCTGCACTGGAAGATGTGGAGCTGTTCTCATGGGAGACAGGGCTGCAAGAGGGAGGGTGGGATGGTGTCCGTACTCACACGCATGTCACACACGTGCATGCGTGTGTGCGTGTGTGTGAGTGCGAGCGCTCGTGCATGTGTGCGTGCTCATTGCTAGGAGTTCAGATCAGGACCTTTCTCATGCTAGGCGAGCACACTGCTGCATCCCCATCCCCTGGTGTGTGTCTTTGACTAGGCCTGGCTCCCTCGGTGTGCCTGCCACAGTACTGACATGGTCACTCCTGGTGCCTGTTCATCGCATGAGTGAGCAATGGGGACAGCGAAGGAAGGCCACCTTCTGACTCATTAGGAGCTGAGTTTCTTCTGACCCAGGAGGTGAAGCTGCCGTTAACTTGGAGAACTTTCCTGGGTTTGCTTCTACTCTCTCGGCCTCACCTCTCAGAACAAGAAAGGGGTCTGCGGCTTCATCCAAACTTACTTTTCAAAGGCAAAGCCAAGGAATCCAGGGAAGGCTGCAGTATTTAGTGGCCAAAGTTATTGCCCTGACCCCTATCCCTCTCTCCAATTCATTCTCCCCATACCTGATCTTCTGTGTCCTCTTGACCATCTAGCCCTGTGGTGCCATCTCTCTCTCTCCTTGGAGGTAGCTCTACATAAGAACACATGCTATGCAACTGTGGGTACACAAACACACATACATGAACTTAGATGGACATATGTAAGTCATAGATACACTTCTATACTTGCACATACATATATGCACACAGAGGACAAGAATGTCTCCTGTCCTCTGACTTACAGAATGATTCTTTTAGCCAGTTAGTTTATTCCTAGATAGGAAAGCCTTCTGGAGCACACAGCAATTACACTGTTCAAGTCATCACCATAAATAAAATCCTGATGTGTTGGTTAAGGTTACTATTGCTGTGATGAAATGCCATAGAAAGGTTTGTTTGACTTATATGTGCCAAGTCATAGTCCATTGAGGGAAGCCAAGACCGGGCAGGAGCCCAGAGACAGGAACTGATGTAGAGGCTATGGAGGAGTGCTGCTTACTGGCTTGCTCCTCATGGCTTATAGCACCCAAGACAACCAGCCCAGGCGTGTCCTCATGTACAAGGGGCTGGGCTTCCCCCATCAATCACTAATTTAAAAAAAATGTCCTATAGGCTTGCCTGCCTACAGCCAGATCTATGGAGGCATTTTTTCAGCTGGGGTTCCCTCCTGTCAGGTGACTCTAGCTTGTGTCAAGTTGACATAAAACTTGCCAATACACCCAGTGTTGACATAACTCTTGGCTACTAAAGGAGCGCATGCACACGGCCAGCAGGAGTTGGGGCTGCCGTTCCTGGTGGCCTCGGGACAGTACTCATGGGTATGGAGCCTGGCAGCCCTCCCAGAAGCCTGGGGTGTGCCAACTGGCACCTCTCAGCTGATGAGGCAACTGGTTGATTTCTCCTAGGGAATAAAGGGAAGCCTAGAGCTTGGTGCACAGCCTAAGTTCTGTGGCTCATTTCCTTTGCTTCCCAAGAAGTCAAAACACAAACTCATGGTCACATTTACCCATAAGAGAGCTGTTAGGAGCCCTATGCCTGACTCAGGGGGGTTGCATGTGGGTGGCATACTCTTTGGTTCCTGTCTTGGCATGTTCCCCTGGCAGACTTTCTGCTGTGGTAATTCTGAGAACATATAATAGTACTTCAGGGGAACAACCGGAGGATTTGAATAAATCCTCGGCATTGACCTTAGTCATCCAACCCCTGCAATGGACGAACTGGGACCAAGCGCTTTTTCAGCTCCATAATGATAGAAACTCCAGATGAATCTCAAGAATGTTCTGGAGAATTCCACTCTCCTCTTACAAGTGAGCTCATTGTTAGAAAGACAGCCTTCACATCTACATACCCACAACGTTTTCTTAGGCAGACACATTTTATACAACTTTCAGTTGGAGGGACACCATGGTATTTTTTTTAATGCTTATATGATCACAAAAAAAAAAAAAACACAAGATCTCAAGAATCACAGACCAGCCTAAAACTACTACATAACTGAGGGTGACCTTGAACTCCTGATCCTACTCACAGTGCCACCAGGCATAGTCCATGATGTACTGGAGATGGAACCCAAGGCATCATACACTCTAGGCAAGCACTCTATCAGCTGAGCTACACTCCCAGTTCTTGAGGTGACCTCTGGCTCCAGTAAGCCCAGACTATAATCCCAGCATGAAGCCAGCCTGGTCTACATATCAAGACCGTATCGCAAAACAAGACAAAACAAATCATAATTGATTAATTCATTATCTCCAGCTCCCATTAAGTTTGCAAGTGAGCAGTTACATTCACTGAAATTACAACCTTCTGAACTTTTATGTGGTCACAGATGAAACCACTTTATTCCATGACAGGAGGCGGTTGTCACCATCTCATAGACAAAGGAACAGAAAGGCTAAGTAACTTACCCAGGGGTAACTTACCAGATGACCCAGCTGGTATGTGGCAGATCCAATCCAAACTCAGGAACTCTGACCTAAAATCTGTACCCTTGCCTCCTTTGGTCTGCTTCCCATAGGTGACTCATAAGACCGAGCAGGAAGCCAGTGAGATGGCATGAAGTCTAAAGTTCTTACCACCTAAGTCTAACCACTTGAGTTCAATCTCCAGAACCCATGATGAAAGAAGAGAACCAGCTCTTAAAAGTTGTCCTTTGACCACTGAATGCACAATCACACACACACACACTAGCAATAAAGAAAAATAAAACAGTGGGGATCTTCTTGGGGTTCAGATGAAAGCTCCCCAAGAGGCTATCTATCTCCTGAGGAGACCATTTTCACAAAGATCATTCGGTTGAGTAAACTATAGATGTAACCCTTTTTAAACCTTTGGAAGCATTTTGTTGCATTCTGAACATAATCCCTACAGCTCTTCTCAGCACCCAACACTAGGCAGTTCCCAGCCCAACATCCCCTTGCTAAGCACAGCCCTCCACTCACAATCTGTTAAACTATGTTCTGGGGCTTGGCAGACATCCAGGGATGAGCTGGTCTCATGCACAAAGCAAAACAGGGACAGAAGCATGGAGACAGAAGAAGGAAGTTCCCAGTGATATTTTGCATCAAGAGACCAGACAGGACCAAGCGTAGAGTTCTTGTTGGGTCTGCTGGAAAGCCTGCAGGAACCTGGAAACAGGGATGACTCCTCTTCTGCTCTCTCAGGAACATGCAGAATAATATCTGAAACCTTGTGTTATGAAAGCGTGTTTCCAGGCTTTGGCAAAGAGCCTGGGTCCTCTGTTTCCTGTCCCGCCATTCTGTGTCTCTCCAGTTGATTCTGTCCCTGGGCCTGCGCCTAGATGTTGTTTGGTTTTGTAAAGGTGTCCCAGCTAATTTGATAGCTAGTCAGGTCTGAGGACCCTAGAGCATCAGTCCAGGTTCTACCCCCACTTTCCAGTTTTGAGTGCTGGGACCCAGAGGGATTGGTTAATCCGGATAGCTCCCTGGTCAGCAATTTAGAGAGCCTTACTTGAGACCACTGTTGGCAGCTACTGTGTCTCTGCTATGATGGAATATAGAGGTGGTAATGGGAGAGCCTGGCTTTAACATGAGTAGACCCCGGGGCCACACCCCCACCGAGTTGTATTAATGGTTTTTTTTAAACTAATCTCCTCTGTGTGTCCAAAGACTGAAGACAAAAGATACCTAGAGTTTTCATTATGAAGGAAAATGCTTTTGAACCCTCACCTACCCCCTTGCTCTTGACAAATATTTGGCCAGCGGGGTCCTGAAGTCAGGCCTGAGAGGAGTGCTCCCTGCCCAGGAGTGACTGACTTATCTCTGGGGTGTGGGTGCCCGTGCTTGCTCTCTCTGTTTGCCCTCTGTACAGCCTGAAGGTGGAGTGGGGTGTAAACAGGCTTGGCCCCCGTGATTCATACTGAATATCAGGTCTCCATGGCTCACCCTTCCTCCAGCCCAGCTTCTGCCGTCCCTTCCTCTCACATGGTGCCCGGCTTCCCCACCCTCTGGGGCTGAAAAGCATGGCAGCGTCCCTCCCTGTGGCATTCCCTGGCCTTCCACCAGAGCAGCACACCCTGGCCCCATGTCTGCCTTGACCAGCTGGTCCACCTTTCCCTCTGAGGCACCTCTGAAGCCATCCTGCAGGCCAGCTACCTCACCTCCTCAGAGCCAGCTTTTAGGCTTCATTTAGGCCAGAAAGAGTAGCCTAAGCTATGTCCAGTTCAGATGCAGGTTGTTTTCCCCCCAAAATATTTGCATTGTAGTTTTTGAGACATTGTCTCACTCCGTAGTTCAGTCTGGCTTCAAACTCCTAAGCCTTCCTCAGCTTCCGGAGTGCTGGGGCTACAGGTATCCACCACCATGCCTGGAGTTTCCAAACATTTTTAAATCTGCAATTGGTCAAATCCATGGATGTGGAGGCCTTCACACACCACAGCTGCTGCAGCTGTCAACCAGGAGCTTCTGCGCCATAACTGATGCGAGCAAAGGGCTGCTCCCCAACGCAGAAAGGAAACTATCTGGAAATACACTCTCCTTGGCTCTGTTCCTCTCATGTTCCCCTCATCCTCCTTGTCTTTTCAAGGGGGCTGTGAGCCTTTTTGTCACCTCCTCATACTCCCTCTGACCCTACTCAGCTACCAGCACAGCACAGATTCCTCCCCACCCCCATCCTGGCTCCATCCCAGAACCATACAGCCCTGCATTCCATTCCCCAATCCCCACACTGTTAACAGTAAGCCAGGCAGTGAGGGGTACAGGGAAGACCTATTGCCAGACAGGAGGACAAGTGCCAGGGTTTATAAGGATGTCTTCAAAGTTACCCGCCCCCAATCTGAGGCGTAACACAAACAGGAGACTGATGGAGGGCTGTCCCTAGGTGTCTCATAAATCCTGATGGTGTTTGGTAAGCTCACAGATGCGCACCATCATCACCACAGCCATCATCACTCATCCTAGGAGCCAGCGGCTCTCTGACTTTGACACCTCACAAGGGACAGGTGGGGACTGCGGTAGCACAGGTGTTTGCTAGGGTCCTCCAGGAAGCGCAGTGTTCACCTTGAAGTCATTATGCTAAGTATGAACATGGACGGCTAATGGTCATAGAGTTTTGAGTTTATGAAGTGATCTGAATTTGGCTTTGAGAATGTAGTTTGGGGGCTGGAGAGATGGCTCAGCGGTTAAGAGCATTGCCTGCTCTTCCGAAGGTCCTGAGTTCAATTCCCAGCAACCACATGGTGGCTCACAACCATCTGTAATGGGGACTGATGCCCTCTTCTGGCCTGCAGGCATATACACAATACAGAATATTGTATACATAATAAATAAATAAATATTTTTTTAAAAAAAAGAGAATGTAGTTTGTATTTACAAATCTATTAAACATGAAGCATGAGTCTTCAGTGCATGAATCACTCTGTGTGTGTGTGTGTGTGTGTGTGTGTGTGTGTGTGTGTGTGTGTGTGTGTGGTGTGTGTATCTTGGGCAGATTAATGAAAGGCACTCACTCAAACAGCCTGATTCAGTCAGACATGCACTAGAAGTTAAGAGCTAGCTCAGTGCTAGCATCTAGCCTTGGCAAACCCTGTGCTATTTTACTCTGACTTGCCTGTTGCCCCACCTTTGACTCCTGATCACCCCATGGGGAGAACAGAATTGAAAGAGGTTATATAAGATGCATAAACTACAACCTGTATTCCTGAAGACCAGGAACTGAAAGCCATCTCAAAGTCTTCCATTTGCAGGTGACAATGGGCTAGCTTAACTTACGCATTTTACAGCTTGTTTGTGCTGAAAGTAATGATGTAGGCACAGTGACTAAAGCAGTCATTGCCTAGCCCACCTTTGCTGACTGTGCGCGGAGGGAATCCTGAAATGCCTTGATCCACTCAGCCCTTTGGGTAGAGGGTAGCTGGGTGGAAGATGGGGCAGATGGTTTCCCCTGGCAACCTTTCACGAGAACCAGCTTCTGTGATCAAGGCAGACTTCATTCCCACAACCTCATGATCAGACAAACTGCCTTTTACCTCTGGCCAGATGTCTTTTGTTGGGGCCACAGGCTGCAGAGTTATACAGAATTCCCTTGCAGCACGCAGACAAGCCGCCTGACTTAGACTGACCCTGGACGACTATGCAGAGACCAGACCCCAGAGCAAGGGCACATGCTGATGCTTGTCTCTGACTGGATAAACAGACCCAATGGACTTCTGCATTTCTCCGTGCCTATCCTCATACCTCTTAAAAGCAGGTGCTATTCAACCCACAGCACAAAGGAGTGTCACCTGCCCTCAGCCCCAGCCATTCAGGAGGAAGTGCCCTGCCCTCCCACACTGCTTTCCAGACTTTTCCAGATTGTAGAGCCATCTCCCTTGGTACCAGTCCTGTCCTCATCTAGAGTGGGTACATGAAGCTTGGATGGAAGAAAGTCAGAGAGAACCAGAGAAAATCTCAGTGAGGCCTGTGAGGCTGGATCATCCAGGGGACTTCTGGAACCTCTTTTGTTCCCCTCTGAGAAAGGGAACTCTCCAACCCTGGGGGCATCCATGTATCTCTGGCTTCTCTCACACCTGTGTCCGCCATCTGAGAAAACCAGGCTAACCTGTGACCTCTCCATTTCTAGTTCAACTAGTCAGAAAAGTTCCTACACTTGGGGATCTAAAAATAAAAATGTCAGGGCTGGAGAGATGGCTCAGTGGTTAAGAGCATCGCCTGCTCTTCCAAAGGTCATGAGTTCAATTCCCAGCAACCACATGGTGGCTCACAACCATCTGTAATGAGGTCTGGTGCCCTCTTCTGGCCTGTAGACATACACACAGACAGAATATTGTATACATAATAAATAAATAAATAAATATTTAAAAAAAATAAATAAAAATGTCAATATCATAATGCAGCTAGTATGTTCACCCATTAATAACCTAAAAACATCTCTTAGTAGTTACAGTCTCTTTTTTCTGTGGCTAGGGATCGAATCCAGGGCCTTGCAGCGGCTAGACAAATGACCTCTACCACTTAGCTACATCTCCAACCCTTGATCTTCTGATACAGGGTCTCATGGTGTAGTTTAGGCTGGCCAAAAACTTACTGTTAGCCAGGGCTGGCCTTGTGCTTGCTAGTCTCCTCCCTCTACCTCTCCAGCGCCGGCCTTGGAGACCTGTACTGTCTGTCACTCCCGGATGGTTGCTTACTGTTTTATAACATAAAAGATATTCCAATAGCAAAGCCATTGAGAAGAATAGACACTCAGAAGAAAGGGTAGCCATTCTAATGCTAATACTAAATAATGTGAGTTCTTCCATTGGTGAGTTCCTTTGCTTTCCCGTGCCTCAGTTATCCCATTCCTCACCCATAGCTCTATTTACTGGAGTTAACCAAGTTAATATTTGTCAAGGTGCTTAAGACAATGCCCAGGTGTATTACAATGTTTATTAAATAAAAAAATGAAAACTGTACTTAAGAAATGAAACAAAGTAAGCCAGAGGCAATGGCAACGCTGAGATTGGAGCCCTAGCTTGCAGCTTTGGAAGATAAAAGAGATATTTTTGCCACCCTCTTTGTCCCCTTTCTGGGTATCTGTAGCCCCAGTGTTCCTGCTCCAATACTCTCTGTCTCCTCCCTGCAGGTCTTTGGAGGCCTGGTGTGGATCCTGATCGCCTCCTCCCTGGTGCCCATTCCCCTCATCCAGGGCTGGGTGATGTTCGTGTCTGTATTCTGCTTCGTGGCCACTACTTCCCTGATGGTCATGTATGTATTTGGTACTCACAGCGGCGAGACTTCCTGGATCACACTGGTGAGTGATGGCCCAGGGAATTTGTGCCGGGGGAGGGAGGTGGTGCTGGACCCTCATCTCTGGAAGACTACTTTTCCAACCCTGAGTGAGGCTTCCCTGGAAACATTTTCCAGCACAACCCAAAGCTGAGCTGTCCTGACCTCGGTTTAGACTCTTCCTAGCAGTAACCGCCTCCTGCACTGAGGAAGTCGGAAAAGAGAGCAGGATCCATGTGTTTGCTGCAGATTCTCATGGGGCGCTCTGATTTCTTATCTGCGATTGCCTTTTCACACATAGCAGGCAGCCCGTCCCCACCCACCCACAGGCACCTGATAGCTGTCAGCTACTCCCACCATCCAGGGGGCTGTCACCTCCCTGGGGAGCAGAGTCCTAGAGCCTGGGCCTAAGCTGATGGCTCCCTAGTGACCAGACTGTGCTTTCTGCCTGCCTCCCTGGCGACCACCATCTAAGCATGCCTTCTAGATGACTCGGGTGCCAAGATGGCCTGTGTTCTTTCTTTTGTACTAAGTTCTGCTTTGAGGAGCTGGAAACAGGCCTCAGATAAATATAAGGGGGACTTGCTTGTTATTAATTAAATGAGGGTTCAGGCCACTTGGCTAGATCTCTGCTTCTCCACAGCCTTTCTACTTGAACTTTTGAAATCACTTCAACCACACTGAACTTTGTTTTAGTTCCTTTTCGCTTTGAAATATTCCAGGAGCCAAGGTAAATAACTAAGACCAACGCAACAAAATGGGAACAAGGGAAATGGCCCAGGCTTCTCTTTCCCCAGACTGGACAAAGAGCCCACATGCCAGCCAGGACTTTAACCATGTGTGGTTGATCCTGGGGTCCAGAACCAGTTTCTATCGTTACCCTGTATTTGTTATGTTTCTTGTTGCTATATCTCACAGTTTGTGGGTACAGTCATCTTGATGGGGAAGGGTTAGCTGCAGAAGTGAGGTGCTAATCACATTGGTCAGTAATCAGAGAGCAGGAGGGCGACTGCTTGTGTGTGGCCAGCTTTCTCTTCCGTATTCAGCCTGGGACCCCAGCATATGGGATGGTACCGCTCGTATTCAGGGTGAGTCATCCATGCTCAGTTCAGCCTCTGTGGAAACACCCTCCACAACACACCCGGAGGTGTCTCAGAGAAGATTCTAATCTTGTGTCAAATTAATAATAAGAGTAACCAGCATACACCCCAGACTCCCTCAGGGTCAACAGCATCTTCTTCCACTAAAAGACTCACTGTGGGACCTGCCCAAGGAAAAGAAGCTCAGTTCAGTAGCCGTCAAATCCTGAGAGAAGCTGGTGGACTATGGTGTGGCTCGAAGGGAGTCTGGAACAAAGACAAAAGCGGGGAATTCAAGGTCTATGCCTTCGTGTCTGGAGTGGAGAGTCTCTTTCCTCTCATCTCTGACATAGTCCTTCTCACCCTCAGGATGCAGCCTACCACTGTGTGGCGGCCCTGTTTTACCTCAGCGCCTCAGTTCTGGAAGCCCTGGCCACCATCACAATGTACGATGGTTTCACCTACAAGCAGTACCATGAAAACATCTCAGCAGTGGTAAGTTCCCTGCAACCCTGCGCCCGCAGTGCCCAAAACAAGCGGCTCTCCCTGCCTGCTGCAGACGCTTTAGGTGGAGGGCGACCCAGCCCACGCCTCTCTTGAATGAAGTCGAACCTGCCCCTCATTTGTGAAGCAGGGAAGCCCCTACGAAGGGCAGAGACGGGCCACGACTCCCTTAGTTGTTTTCTCAGGGCTGCATGGCCCAAGGTTCAGTAGGCACAGGGGCTCCTGATAGACTGGCTGTGTATGGGCAGATATGATCGCATTTGACCCTCACAATAATCCTAGGGGGGCCAGTGTCATTGTCACGCCCATCTCACAGAGGGAGAGGCAGCCTGGACTCTTTCCCAAGATTGGCAAGTGTCAGAGTCGGGGTCTTGGCCACCGTGTGTGCTTTCAGTACCAGTTTCAGGCTGTGAGTCTGGTCACTTGGGTCTCGTGACCTCCTCGAGTGTTGTCCACAGAGGCATAGAGTCAACACAAGGAACACTGAGGCCAGGGTGGGTTTCTTTTTCATCAGCTAGATCCTGACAAGGAGTAAGAGATTGCATCGTTTTAGAAAGATGTTTTGTTTTGAGGAAGATGTTTTTCTGAGTGGTACCCTTGGAGGAATGTATTGGGTGCTTTTACTCAGAGTCCTTAATATACAACTTATTTCTAACTATGGGTGGCATTAAAAAATGAGTTAGAAATAGTGCTTCTCAGGTCTCTAGAAACTGACTTGTGATTCATGCAAACTCCAAAGTGGAATGAGCTAACAAGATGCCTGAACCTGTCATTTGCTGGAAAATGGAAAGGAGGCTGAACACAGTCTACAGGGATGTGTTGGACAGAATGGTTCTTCCTGAATCTGGAGGGGGTGGGGGGGTTCTCAGAGCATCATTCTTAGAGGATACCATCCCACCCAAGAGAAACTGCATGCTCCCCTTAAGCGGCTTTCATGAACCTGGCCACCTCAATGTCCCCGTCACTACCCTCTCTAGCTGTCGTACACCACAGAACACTTTCCAACATGGAGTCCAAACAGCAGCATAGCCAGGCAGCATTGTGCCTTCTTCCCTGAGGTTGGTGATCCATCCTCTCTGCCTTGGTCTATAATCATTGCTTCACTTGCCTGTCGGAGGAGCGCCTCACCCCTTCCTAACCTGCAAGCCTTCTGAGTTCACTGACATCAAGGCATTTGATAACAACTCCCCTAAAATTCTTCAGGGCAAGAGTAGAGTGATGTAGACTAGATGTGGCTGGAGTCCGTCCATGACGGAAAAACCTAGGTGGGCTGAATTAAAATCCCTGCCCACTGAACAAGTTGAAAGCTGCCTGTCTTTTGCACCTCACCTTCCCCACTTCTCTCTCTGACTTTAAAGCAGCGTTCATCCAGACAAGTGCACAGGTTCAGGCAGGTGTATCAGTGAATTATTAGAAGATGAATCTTCCCATAATTAAGAAATAGGATGCATGGGGCTAGAGAGAGGGCTCAGCAGTTGAGAAAGAGTACCGCTCTTACAGAGGTCCATCCTCAGCATGCACATCTGGTGTGTCACAGCCGCCTATGACCCAGGGCCTGGAGGATCCAGCACTGGCTTCTGGCTCTCATGGGCACTCACTCACAAGCACATACCCACCTCCAGAAACACAGATACTTTGTTTTTAATAAAATGTGCTTTAAAGAACTGGGATACAGGCCTTGAGGTGTGTGTCAGCGTAGACCATTTGTCTGGAATGTGCAAGGCCTTAGAGTCCATCTCCAGCACTACTAGTGTGAGTGTGTGTGTGTGTGTGTGTGTGTGTGTGTGTGTGTGAGAGAGAGAGAGAGAGAGAGAGAGAGAGAGAGAGAGAGAGACTCACTGACCTTATCACCATCTCCTCTGTTACTAGCCTATTTCCAGCACTCAGTTCAGTTTTGCCTGCCACTTGAAGTGGAATTGTGCAAGGTCCAGTCTTTTATGCCTAACTTCTCTCTCCCAACCTCATGTGTGTGAAAGTCACCGTGGGGTTGGGTGTAGATGCAGAGTGCTTATTACGTTATTGTGTCGTATTCCATGGTACACCTTTCACGACAAAGCTCCACTCCAAAGCAGATTCTGTCCCCATGGTTTTTGTTTGTTTGTTTGTTTGTTTTTGATTTTTCGAGATAGGGTTTCTCCGTAGCTTTTTGGTTCCTGTCCTGGAACTAGCTCTTGTAGACCAGGCTGGCCTCGAACTCACAGAGATCCGCCTGCCTCTGCCTCTCAAGTGCTGGGATTAAAGGCGTGCACCACCACCGCCCGGCCCCATGTTTTCTTATTGGACATGATAGACATGCACATGCCTGGCCATTTTGTGCCAGAATCAAAACTCAGGATGTTCTCCTTTGGTGGGTGCACTTGGCTAGATAATAAGGTGTCGTGGGAACCAAATTCAAAGTAGAGCTACTTCCGTTCACAGTTCACAGTATCCTCTGGATTGGTACCCGGGGAGGAGGCACCATTCTTCTTCAGGAATTAACAGCTGATCTCGGAGCCTCCCTCACACCAGCCTGTATCCCCTCTCTGGTCCTAATTAGGACCCGTTTTGGCTCAGTGTCTTCACTGGAAAACTTTCTGGGATTAACAGATGTGAATACAGGAGAACTAGAGATTTTCTCGACATAGATCTCACTATGATGGGCAATCATGGCAGAAGTCCACAGAGAAGGGTTTCTGAAGGTCCAAATGTGTTTCAGCACGTCCCGTACTCTAAATATCCACCGTGTGCCATTCCTTAATCTCATTTTCAGACCAAGTCTTCACTCACCGCCCCTTCCAGAACTTCTGAAGTGCTTCTGCCAAGGGTTCTCCTTGGGCCTGATGTCCCACCTGAGGGGGACAGGTGACTTGGGTAGTTAGGAGTTCCCAGATAAGTTCGCAGATATTTGTCACTAGCTAACTACACATCGCCTCCGGCCAGTGAGGGTGGAGCGTTCACCCATGCTTGAGCGCCGAGGCTGCTGTTTATGAGCATTTCCAAGACTCACGGAAGCGTGGCCACCCTGAATGTTGTGCCTGAGCTGGAAACTTTTGACCCCTTCCCCAAGGTCACAAAACCAGGTGCAAATATTGGATTTGCAGGTAGGTGAGCCTTTAGGGAGGTCAGCCACCCAGAATATGGGAGCACACGGAACCCAGGTAGGCACAAGTCACAGGTGACAGTCCAAGGCCTATGTTCCCACTGCCAATGTGACAGGCTGAATCGCTTCAACAACTCCTCACATGTGCCACTTCCTGTTGATAGAAGCTAGGTGCCCCGCCCTGTCTTGCCCCGCCACTGCCACCACCACCACCAAGCACACACACTCACAGACACATGCGCCTTGCTCTCCGCTTACCATGAAGCCTGGTTTCCCCAATTGTACCTGGGAAATGAAGAATTCAGGATTAAGATGAAGGGTCCGAAAGATGGAAAGACGCCCCAGGAGTTAAGAGAAGCTGCTTGTGTAATTGTGAGGTCCAGAGTTCAGATCCCAGGACCCATATTCCAAGCTGGGTATCCTTCAAATGCTGCAAAACTCTGGCATTGAGTGGACCGCTAGCTCTCTGTAGCTGGCCTGAAAACTGCAATCTCCAGGTTCACAGAGAGACCCTGCCTCAAAGGTAAAAGGTGGAGAATCTTACAGTGGAGAACACCTGACATCCTCCTATGGCCTACATATGTACCACGCACACATGTGTACACACACAAACATACACAGTCACACACAAACACACATTTTTAATTAAAGATCTGCAATCCCCGCACTCAGGAAGCAGAGGCAGGCAGTTAGAGCCAGGTGACAGCCCTCACAGCCCTAAGTCCGTCCATAGTTGTCTCCCCCCCTCCCCCACGCCACGCCACTGACCTCGCACTAATGACCTTCCCTCTGTCCCTCTGGTTTCAGGTGTTTGCCTACGTGGTCACTCTGCTCTATGTGATCCATGCCGTGTTTTCCTTAATCAGATGGAAGTCTTCATAGGACAGCAGATCGGGAGCTGGAAACCCAGATGTCATTCACTGATCGTCCCAACTCCCCCATTAACTTCCTAGAGCCCAGACACCATGGTGGAGAAAAGAAAACAAGCCAAAAAAAAAACAAACAAAACAAAAACAAAAGGAAGCCATGTTCTGTTTCTCTTGGGTGTCATGTTTACCTTCTGTCAAGGGTTTAGGGCTTGCTATGTTTAACCTCCAACTGAGGGAGGAAGGAGCTGTCTTGCCAGGGCCCTTTCTGCCCTGGACAGGGACAGTGGGTGGGAACTGGGAACCTTGATCTGAAGAAATGACGATTTTCCCCTTGACCCTTGGAGCATGTCTTAAGAATTGCCTCCTGGAATTTTCCACAGGCTCTGGAGAGCATTTGTCTCCAGGCACATCTTAGGCTTTGTGCATAGTCTGAGTGTCGCAGGGATGGAAATTCTCTGTTGAGACCCAACAGAGGTCTCCAGATGCTCACGGTGGAAGATGAGACCCTTCGAAATACTCCATTAAACGCCTTTCTATCTCATGCTTCAAGAGTACAGGGGTGACAGGGGTTGTTTTTTATTCTCTGGAATCAGGGACACCTTCCAGTCAACTTTTTCCTACAGAATCCTTTGACTTCACCTGTGTCTCCAGGGACACAGGTGCATTCTAGTCTAGCATGACTCGCTGAGGGTCACACAGTGTCTGCCCAGATAGTGGTTCCCTTGTAGGGAGATCCCAGGAGCTCCACCTTTTTCTTTGAAGACACGGTAGTCTGCTCAATTAGAATTTTCTCAAGCCCTGAGAAAACTAGCTACAGGCATTTCTTCCCTCTCTTTGTAAAGCCGGTCTAAAATGCTCCATCCGGGTATCTGGTCTCTTGATGTGTTCGGGCATGTCTTCAGACCACTCCCTGGGGGAAGAAAGGGACCAGACTGCAGAGTGAAGGGATAGATAATGACCATCGGTGGCCGCCATATTCCAGGTTTAGGACACTGGACCTAAAAGGAGGAAGTATTTATCATTAGGAAGGACTGGAAAAATCTGGAAAGTCAGGTTCCCCACTAGATCTCACCTTGACCCCATTGTGACAGTGTAGAGATGGAGCCCCAGATACAGGGCTCTCCTGCCAGTCTCCAGGAGAGCCAATATTCTAGCCTCAATCAGAAGGTATAACTAGCTAACGTCTTGTTCTCCAACAAAGTAGGAGATGAGCGCTACAATTAAATTGGATTTAGGAATGTTTCTACCTTGGTTGTGATGATGGAACCCAGGGCCTGTGCATGCTGGGTAAACACTCTACTGATAAGTCACACCCTCCGCCTCAAATTGGGTCTTAATGGCACATCCAGGAGGACTTTTGTTATCCCAGCATCACTGGTACCCAAATCTGCCATTTGCCTACTTAACACAGCCAAAATTTCATAGTAAACCACAAGTAAAAGACTAGGTTGGGGATTTGTTTTTAAAATTTTAAATACAAACTAAGAGATGATATGAAGTTCATTGAAATGTTTAACAAAATCTGAAGCTGTGTTGACTGGGGAAGTCTTATATTTTCAACAAAACTGTACTGTAACATTATACTAACCAGCAGCTCAACATGAATGAGGATCACGTTTTCACAGGAGGGTGGAAAGGAGAAAGGGTGCAAAGGAGAAAGGAGGAAGGAAGGGAGAAAGGGGGGAAGAAGGAAGGAAGGGCAACTAAGATGGATTTCCCAAGAGTTTCTCAATGTTTCAGATTTTTAATCATTAAAAGAAACTTTCATACAATCGTTCTCTCTCTCTCTTTTTATTGGAAATTGTTGTAACCATAGAAACCTGGATTAAAGAACTTGAGGATGGTTCTAACATAATTCATGCTTTCTATCCTGGGCCTGTAAATCTTTGCAGTTTCTTTTCTTAATCTTTTATTTATTCTTTGACAGTTTCACACATGTATACAATGTATCTTCATCACATCCACCCCCAACTCCTCCCTTCCACTCTGAACACATGCCCCGCCCACCTTCATGCCCCTGCCCTCTTAGCACACTGAATCCGGTTCATGCTGCCTGGTGGAATGCTGACTGATCTTGGTGGCTGGCTCTTGTTCAGGTCTTAGCTGTAGTGAGTTCGTGAGCGCTAAACTCATCCTCTGCCTCTAAGAGCTTTTCTGTCATCTTCCGTTCCCTGAGCCTTGGGGTGGGGGTGTTGACAGAGATGTCCCATTTAGGGCTAAGCATTCAACAGTTACTTATTCTTGGCACTTCGACCAGCTGAGAGTTCCTGCATTAACATGACCCCTACTTCTGAAATTTACAAGTTTCTTTCCCATTGGAATCACAATGCCATGTTGGAACCCTGAAGAAACAGGGTGAGCATGTTTACACCTCCCCCAGATCCACTCCCCCACCGCTTACTCTAACCTGCTCTCTGCCTTCTCCTCTCTCCTCCCAGGGCCCAGGGTTTGCAGGTGTGAGGGTCTGCTGAGAGCAACCATACCTCCTGGGCTCTGCCCTTCGGGGAATCCACCATACCCAAGAGGAGCAGTGTGGAGAAGCTACTGGGAAGAGCCAACCAGATGCTAGCTACACCAACAGCCAAGCTCCCGTGTGTGGCTCCATTCTCTTTTCAAATGAAGGCTGTCTAGCCGACTAAGACTCACTACTACACGGCACACAACACATTTGTTCTGGGATCTTGGATAAGAGGAAACCTCTTTTGAGGCAACACCTTAGTGTTATCCTAACCAAGGGCAAGAAAACATTCTTGCTTGGCCTTAGGTCAGGTATTAAGAACACCCCAGTTCTCACCTGAATAGCCAGCCATCTTGCTGGTCATCTTTTGAACTATTACCTGGAGACAGGCAGCCCTGAAAGCACCTTTCATATATACAGTCTCCTGTTACCCTCCTGGTAGCCACAGGTGATGGCCTCTATGTTATTCCATAGGTGAGGACCCTGAGACCCACACAGTGGTGGCACAAGAATCTGTACTAGTCCTGCTGGTCCTGGGTCCCTAGCTTGACTCCTCTCCTAGGCCACAAGACACCAAAGACCTGTGTCCCCCCCCCTTTTTTTTTTGGTTTTTCAAGACAGGCTTTCTCTGTGATGCAGCCCTAGCTGTCCTGGAACTCACTCTGTAAACCAAGTTGGCCTCGAACTCACAGAGATCTGCCTGCCTCTGCCTCCCGAGTGCTGGGATCAAAGGCGTGTGCCACCACCACCCACACAAAGCCCTGTCCTTATGCAGGAAAGTGACAGTGAGACCTTCTCATGACCAGGATGGTGGTGAGCAGAGGACTGTAGTGGGGGATGAAGTTGGACGTTAGGGACAATGCCAGACACCAGTTGGGCCCAAAACAAGGGACATGAATGGACATAACTGATGGACTCAATCAGCTCAAGAAAAGTTGGTTACTGTGAGCTGCTGCTACACCACCCCAGTGCCAGCTTGGGTGTCTCCAGGGTCCACAGTCCGTGGACGCTGCAAAGGAGATGAAGAACTGGGAAGTCTTAAAGCTGAAACCCCGGGGCTGTGGCTGTAAGTCAGCTGGTAGAGTGCTTGCCTAGCCTGCTTGAAGCCCTGAGCTCGTCCCTTCATCAGCACCACGTAAACGATGGGTTGTGGCACACTCCTGCGAGCCTAGCACCAGAGATAGGCAGGACGTCCGAGGTTCATAGTCATCCTTGGTGACAGAGCGAGTTTAAGGCCAGCCTGGGATACTTGAGGCCCTGTCGCTAACGGAAAAAACAAAACAAAAACAAAAAAGCTAATTGGATGAGGGACATGGATTTGTGGGTAAAAGCTCTTGCTAAAACAGCCTGGCAACCTGGAACACATGTAAAAAAGGCAGAAGCAGTGGTCCACGTCTGCAATCCCGCCACACCTATGGCAGGATGGGAGGAAGAGGAGGAGGAGACAGGAGCAGAGGGCCAGCAAGACTGGAGTTTACGGTGCAGCAGCAGAAACAGCAAGGAACTCTGCCTCAGCAAGGGGGAAGGCAAGAAGCATCTTCCACATGTGTGTGCTTGCATGTGCACATCTCTCTCTCTCTCTCTCTCTCTCTCTCTCTCTCTCTCTCTCTCACACACACACACACACACACACACACACACACACACAAACAAGTAAATTTTAAAAACATTTCATCATCACAAAGAACAAACAGAGTCTCCTCCATGGTCCTAAGGAAAGATTAAGAAGCAGCCAACTGGCAGAAGAGACCAAGCCAGAGTCCCCACTGGGATATCCACCAAGTGTGGGCCCAGCTGAAAGAGGGGCCACTGCTCTCCACCTCACGCGAGGGGCCATGGAACAGCTGGGCTGAGGGCTCACTGCTCAGGCCTCCTCCTTCCCGGTCAGCTCCCATGAGCTCACAGGAACATTCAGTGTTTGGCAGATGCCAAAAGGATCCACAAAAATGACTGCATACTTGAGCAGGGCCCAGCTCTGGGCAGCTGCAGCCAGCTCATCTTCATGCAGCCTGTTGCCAGCGTCTCGGGAAGTGACAGAGAGGAGTCCCTGTGGTGGCCGTGTCCAAACTGGCAAGGACTTCTGGAAATTTGGGGAAGTTGTGTGGAACCCTCTGGCATGGGCTGGACCTGACAGTGAGGCTGTGAGTTAATACACTCCCTCCTCTCTTGCCTTCTGTAGCCCCGGAGACAACTCCATGGGGCTGGCAACTAGGAATGGCCAGTATGGGAGAGGGTGGGCACGGGGCCAGGCCCTTAGCAAAAGTCAACATGTGCCACATCTATCCAGGACGCTGGCACTCTTGCCTGTGACTTCTCTGTCTTTGTTTCTCTTTCTGATGATCCCCCAGGAAGGGCAGTGTGTGTGGGAGGGGCTTTATCACATACAGTCCTTTTCCCCTGGAGGCCAGCCTCTGACATCACATTCTGCACACAGTAGGTCCAATCAGACAAGCCTGTGAGAGACCACTTCCTAGGAGCTGAGCCCGGTAAAGGCATCTGCGTGGGCACCCCTCAGGAATCGGCCTGGTTTTGCACAGCAGCCCCAACAGAGGATTGAAGTTTTCCCTGCACGGGCCTTAAAGAGACAGCAAAGGGTTCGCACTGCCAGACGTGGGCTGGAGCAAGCACGCCTTTGGGGCTCCACAAGGGCCTTTTGTTCCCAGAATCAATTGGGGCCACTATGGGGTCACAATGGAGGCCTTTCAAAGAGACAAAGCGCCTCTGGCCAGGCTAAGTGTCCCTGCACACGTGGGCATCTGCCCAGAACATTAAAAAAATCACAATTTGAGAAAACAGATTTAAAGTGTACAATCTAGTGGCCTTTGTTCTGTGTCTGCCATGTGCATTGGCCTTTGTTCCGTGTCTACCACATGCAGTGATGGCGGACAAGAGCTGGGGTGCTGGGGGCGACACCAGGGCTCCCAGCTGGGACCTCTCGCCTTTGTCTTAGGTAATTGGGTACATGCACAGTGCCAGGCTCGCTGGAGGACCCAAAGAGGTCTGTCTGTGCACTGATGCCAAATGAGAAGAACCACACCTGCTTGGGAGATGCCAAGGATGCTGGGAGCCTCTCGCATCTTTACTTGATCTTGATTGCACAGGCCAGCCTGTGCCCTTTCTGGTGCTGTTACTGGACCAGGACAGTCAACTGTATAAGGGAAAAGGTTTGCCTTGGCTCACCACGTCCAAGGTTTCAGTGCCCGGTGATCTGTCGGCCTGCCTCTTTGGCAGGGTCCGTGTTGGCATAGCACATGATGGGCAGAGCCCATTATAGAACAGTTTTCCCACGGGCATAGCCCTCAGGGCCTTCTGTCCATTTGGCTCTACCTCTGGAAGCCTCCACTATGTC
This sequence comes from Microtus pennsylvanicus, assembly GCF_037038515.1. Lineage (NCBI taxonomy): Eukaryota > Metazoa > Chordata > Mammalia > Rodentia > Cricetidae > Microtus > Microtus pennsylvanicus. The sequence continues at coordinate 105,661,077 of NC_134580.1, read as the reverse complement.
CCCAAACACAAGAGGATGGTGACCAAACCTTCAACATGTGGCTTTTGAGAGACAGTCAAGATTCACATCACTGGGATAAGAACTCTGAGGTATGGAGAGATAAAACGATGTGTCTGTGGTTTGTCATACCAACGTCTCATCCCAAAAGGGTCCCCGCCTTTCTGGAAACTGGGACCCTAGATATGTCATGCTTATGACAGGTTTCGCTGATGCCAAAGGCTCTAAGTGGCACATGAGTAACGGCAAGCACACAGGAACCCAGCCCGTCTATAGGTGAGTCTCAGATGAGGGACACTTGATTCCTCTCTTGGTCATGGAGAGAAGTCTCACAAGCTTCCAGGGATCTGAATGCTCTCAGGAAAAGGTAAAGTTTGGCTCTACGGAGAAGCAGATCTTGTAGGCTGCCCGCTGGGCCAGGGTGGTAATGCCAGGCAAGAGGTTGAGTGGAATTTGTGAACTGGCAGCCGGTAAAAGGGTGTGGCTGACCACCTGGGTTCCTGAACTGGCCCAAGAGAGTGACCTCCCTCTCAGCTTCATTCCCTGACTGCAGAGTTAGAATGTTAACTGACCTATAAGGTGGATTTGAGAGCTTGGTTCAGTCAAGACCCAAGACCAAGGAAAGCTCCGTATGTACTTGATGGAAAATATGAAGAGGAAGATCTGGAACATTCCTGAAGTTTTTAGCTGGACATATGACAGTTATTTGCCTTGTTAGCCATGTTCTTGATATACTGTCATAAATTTGGATGATGACTATTGCCCTCCCCCCCAGAAAATAACATCATTTACTATAGCTTCACTTCAAAAAACCAACCCAGTCTTCTGCTCCTACCAAAACCCTTTGGCCACCTAGGGAACTGTGCCAAGAGAGCCTCAGGGTGTCGAGGTCACTGGGACAGACCTAAGCCGCCCTCAAGTTCCCAACAGGAGAGAACAGGCTTGAATAGCTAGACTCACCAGGGAATAGCATCAGTGAGAGCCAAGGAACCTGTAGATGGAGACCTCCAAGGCACTGTGAGAACCAGAGACTTGTTCAGCTCTCTCCCCACCAGGCCCTGGCGTTCAGACCACCCTGCTCTCCTCTCTGAAGCTGCCTCACACTGAAGTGAAGTGGGCAGCAGCTGTCAGCACTCACGACAAGACCCACAGAGCAAGGTGGGAGAAGTACCCAGGAGACTCACTGGAGGTGACTTCAGTGTCCACTAGCCACAGAGAATCCGGCCTCTGTAGCCTTAGATTTCTGGGAGTCTTAATTGGTGACTTCTTTCTTTCTTTCTTTCTTTCTTTCTTTCTTTCTTTCTTTCTTTCTTTCTTTTAGTGTTTGGTTGGTTGTTTTTGACTCTTACTCAGAGGCTCAGGCTGGCCTTCAGCTCTTTAGCCATCCTCCCACCTCAACCTGGTAAATTTGAGTCACCATTCCCTGTTCTGTTGACAGTCACGGGGATCACACACAGGACATCCATCCACAGTGGCTGAGTGTAAAACTACACCGGCTCCCTTCCGCGCTCTACTCGCTCCGCGCTATGGGAACTCGGCTGAAAATTTAAAAACATACAAACACAGACAGAGACAGATAGGCAGACAGATGGGGCTATGGGGACATTCTTGAGACAAGAATGCCCACTTTATTGTGCTCAGGGGCAGTTTATATAGGGCTCTGGCCACGCCCCAGCTCTCGGGATCTTTCAGCTGCAGCCTCACCAGAACCCACTCCCCTGCCATCAGGGTCTCATGCTCAGAGCAGCTGCAGGCTGGTCAGCGCAGAGAAAAACAAGATGTTCACAAGAAATTCAGGGTCTGGTGGTCCACAGTCCCCAACGGCTGGGGTAAGAGACACATGCCAGGTACACTAAGCCATGAATGATGATGGTGTTGACGAGAGGCTCAGCTTCTGCCTGCCAAGCTCATGTGCCACTTCCTCCAAGCACTGACCTCACACCTGTCCTGCTCCTGGGTCTCTGGATCCCCAGATTCTTATCCTCCACTTACTACTGCAAGTCACCCTGCCCTGGATCATGTCCCCTGACCCGACCGCCTCTTGGCAGGTGACTTATTTGGCTGCTCATCATCTCCAATAGGGCAGAATAGGTCTGGAAGGGCTGAGGGATCTACCAGGTCCAAGGACTGGTTGTGGCAGATGGAAGAAGTGAATTAACTCGAGGGCCATTCCTGTGACTCACTCCTATGCAGAAGGAGCCTGTGGGGAGGGTACAGGTGGACAGACAGCATATTTTCACATCGAAAATTAGGGTTGGGGCCTCCGGTCTCAGCCAGTGCCCCACCTGGGACAAATAACGACAGGAATGCACCCTGAGACAGCACGCTCAGCCAAGCTAGCCATGGCCTGATGCTGTGATATGACCTGTCCCGCCCTTTACCGACTTCTCTGAGCTGAGCAGAATGTTCTGGGCCCTGGTGCTTGCAGGCCAAGTGTGCCAGCTCTGAGGGGGTGAGGGGGTTACCTCCCACAGGGTACTCTCCCACGCTCTGGCCCAATTTTTTCTGTAACAAAAGGGGGAAGGTGCTGGCCTCTCTTGACTACAAGGTGTGGGGAGAGGGAACCTGGATAGGCAGAGAAAGCTGGCCCTTGGTCAGTTCAGATCCTTCCTGCCCTTGGCTGTATGAGGTCTCCTCGTGTGTTAATGGGGAGGTTCCCACAGCATTCTCCATAAGGTGGGGGTTAAGAGTGTTGTCACCGGTGATGAACCTACTAAAATACTGCTGGCTTCAGTATTCACATGAAGAGGCAGGTACACTGGGCCTGAATACCCCCTAGCAAACACCCCTGCCAAGGGCCAGAGATTTGTCCCAGAACAACGCACACAGGCAGAAGAGTCACACAGATTAAAGGATACTCGGTGTCTCTAACTCTTCACTCTGGGCCCCAGGCCAGACTGCAACCAGGGCTTAGCTGCTCTCGTTCCTTTGATGGTTTAAGACTGTAGTGCTCCCAAGAACTCTTACGTTTTAGCTGGAGACCTTGAAATTTTGCAAGAAACTCTCTCATCATGCTGCTTGGGATGATAGAGTGGGCATTTGGGGATTTCTATAGTTCAGGGATTTCCATTGTTCATACTTTTCTTTTTTTGTGTATATGGGTGTTTTGCTTGCCTGCATGCATGTCTGTGTATCAAATGGTGCCTGCAGAAGTCAGAAGAGGGCTTTGGCTTCTCTTGAGACTAGAGTTACAGACCACTGCAAGCCACCATCTGGGTGCTTGGATCAAATCCAGGTCCTACAGTAGAAAAGCCAGTGCTCTTAACCACTGAGCCATCTCTCCAACCCCAGTTCATTTCTTTCCACTACATTCCCCCAGTATCCCATTGTCTACATATGTCTTAGATGATCTGATTATCTCTCAATGGATAAAAGTTAGTTCACTTTGACCACTCCAAAGAAAGCTTCTAGCAACAATCAGGTAAGAATCTTCTGTCCAAAGGAAGGTGTTTTCTTTCTGCTTAAATAAGTACCTAGCTGTTGATCGCCGAGTCATGTGCTAGCAAATATTTAGATTCATAGGAAACCATCAAAATGGCTCCCACCAGAAATGTATGAGCATTCCAGTTTCTCCACATCCTCACCAACACTTTCTGTTGTCAATATTTTCTAGTGATATCCTATTGAGATTTTAGCAAGTATTTCTCAGTGAGTGATAATGCTAGAAGATTTTTCATTGCTATTATTGACCTTTTGTGTATATGTGTGTGTGCATATGTGTCCATGTATGTAAAGATGTACATGTATATTTGGTGTGCATGTGTGCTCATATATGCTCATGTGTATGCAGCACATCCCAGATGTTGTCCTTCAAGTTACATTTTACAGGGTCTATCACTGGCTTGAAAGTTGACAAGTAGGCAAAGCTGATTGACCAGCAAGCCCCAGGGATCTGCCTGTCTCTGTCTTCCCAGTATCATGATTATATCCACATATCACTATGCTCATTTCTGAGTTTTTAAATGTGGGTTCTGGGGACCGAGCTCAGGTCCTCATGCTCCCAAGGCAGGCACTTTACTGAGCTGACTCTAAGCTCTAGTGACCATTTTTATAGCTTTTTAAAAATGAAGTATGTCTTCAAATCTGGTGCATATTTTCTATTTGGAGATGGTGATTGATATAGATAGAGATAGAGTAGATAGATAGATAGATAGATAGATAGATAGATAGATAGATAGATAGATAATTGATGGGTTGATGGATGATAGGAGTCAGATAGTATATATTTAGTTACCATTACTCAGAGTTATATCCTATGAAGTGACTGAGTACTGAACTGTTGCTCTTAGGGTAAATACAGGATTTGTTTCCTATGAACACTTTTGTTGGCTGATAAACACATAAATTTGTTTAAGTACATTATTAAACTATTTAATAACTCTTATTGCTTTGGACAAGGTTCTTTACAGGAACAGAACCAAGCGAGCGCACACACTTCAGAACTTAGTAAGATAGCTTTAAAATAGCAATGGTAACCAAATCACACTAGACAGGCTGAGAACTTAATAGTTCCTCCGTCCTTGAAATTGGTGCCTCAACAGTCAGAGTAATCCTGGAACAGCTGTCTCCCAGCGGCCGCTCAGTCTACAAGGTGAGGTTCCTCAGTAGTCCCACAGTCTGGTGCTGAAATCCCAGCAGGTTCCAGGAGAACCCTTGCTCCCTAGTCTGTGGTGAAAGTTTGGGAACACTGATTCTGCTCTCAGTGAAGGAATCAGTGGCAGCAGCCACAACAGGGCAAATGAACTCAGTGGCAAGAGGGAGGCCAGGCCAGCAGAAGGCAGATAAACTGTCCTCTGAAATACCCCTCTTTACCTGTACTGTTGCCAAGGGGAACTAACCAGGGTGGGCCTCCCACACTAATCTAGGTAATCAGAACACCTCTTCAGGTGATTCTAATCTGTGGTGAGTTGACTTTAAAACCAACCACGATGCTTATTGAGTCATTAATACTGAACTCGTGGTTAACAGCACTTTAAGTTGCTCATGAATGAAGTAATTAATACAGACATCTTTTCCCATAATGCACAGCACAGCTTTCTCTCACTTAGTAATGTTAGGCGGCATTTCCGTGCTGTGCTGGGGGCATTTCAAACATCAAAATCACCAACCAAAAGTACCAGATGCGGAGAAAGGGGTCACTGAAGAGACCACAGGAGAAAATATCCTTATTTGAATTTGAGAGCTACGTCAGGAAAGCAGAGTGCTGCCTTGTGGTAGCTGACCCAGACCACTCAGAATTCTGTCCTTCCACGTGTGTCCACAATTATTATTGGCTTCAGTATTATGAACACATTTCTGTAGCTAGGCGACTTCACAGTACAGATTTGTTAACTAATGAGGCTCATTCATGCTGCGTTTAGGATACCTGACCCAAGGTCAGCATAGGATCCTCGTAAGATACACAGCTCCCACTGATCTAGAATTCACCATGTGCTCAGGCAGGTATCAGGCTCACTTTGCCCTTATTCATCCCTGGCCACCATGTTACCCACTTGCTGTTGCCCTTGCCCCCACCCCGACGATGGTTCCCCTTTGATTTTTATCACGTCTATACAATTACCATCTCTGTTTCTCCTCCTCCCCTTAAGATCTCTTCTTCCTCTCCCATGGTCCCTTTTCTAATCTTATGACATACCCATCACACATTGGAATCTAAATTTTGCATATAAGAGAAACCATACAGCATTTGTCTTTTCCAGTCTGGCTTAGTTCACTTAGCACAATTGTTTCCAGTCTCTTCCACTTTCCTTTACAGGGAAGGACATGGTCAGCAAAGGAAAAAACAGCCTACAGAATGGGAGAGGATCCTTGCCAGTTATACATAAGACGGGCATTAATATTGAGAATATATTTCAAAAACTGCAAATGTTGAAAAACTCTTCCAATTAATAAATGAGCTAACTGACCAGACAGTCAAAAGAAGAAACCTAAATGCATGACAAATGTTTTAAAAAGTCTTCGTTGTCTTTTGCCATCAGAAAATGTAAATGAAAACTGTCTTGAGAATGGGTCTCACCCCAGTCAGGATGGTAATTATCAAGAAAACAAACAATAATGAATTCTGGTGAGGATGTGGGGGAAAGAGAAGTTATCTACTGCTGAAGGGAATGGGGATCAGGTGCAACCACTAAAGAAATCACTGCAGACAACATTCATGCCATTAGATTTGAGTTAATGAGTTATTTGAGCCAGTTTGGTTAGGTCACTTGCTGTAATGTCCTGTGCCGACTCAGGAATGCCAGCCAGAAGACTGTGGAAGCCCAAAAAATGTGGGCCCATTGGCCGTGAATTAGGACCATGAGCCTAAATAAACCTCTTTTCTTTATATTATATCCAGTATATGGTACCATGTGATGGGGAAAAAAAGGGAAAATTGTCCAGTTCATTCTATGATTCTAAAGCCAGGCAAGTGATACCACAAGGCACAAAAAGTAATCACCACCCTTATAGACACCTACATTCTCCCATGAGCCAAAAATAAAATTACCAGGTGTGTGCCTGTGTGCATGTGTGTGTGTGTGTGTGTGTGTGTGTGTGTGTGCATGTGTGTGTGCTATAGCATTCCTGGAGTATACTGGAAGGACTATAAATAATACACTACAGGGATACTTTCACATTCATGGTTGTAGCTGTACTATTTGTAGGTGGAGGCTGCTTGTTCATTTCCCTGCTGCCCAGACCTGAATAATCACCCATAAACTATATTAATTATGACATTGTTTGGCTAATAGCTTAGGCTTCTTATTGGCTAGTTCTTACATCTTCAATTAATGAATTTCTATTAATATATTTATCGCCATGATGTTGTGGCTTACCAGAAAGGTTCTGAGTAGTCTTTTTCCTTCAGCAGCTATATGGCATCTCCTTAACTCCACCAACTCTCTCTATATATCTTTTCCAGCCTGGCTATATTCTGCCCTGCCATAGGCCAAAGCAGCTTCTTTATAAACCAATGTTAATAAAACACTCATAGCATACAGAGGGGAATCCCACATCATCTATGATAGAGTATTTTCCCTAATTTGCCAAATGCAAATGAACTAAATATTTTAATTATAATTCTTGCTTGATCAGAAAAACACTGCAGATATGTAAAAACAAGACAATAACAAACCAGGTCCAAGTTGGGGGAAAAAAAAACCTCTAAACAGTTGCTTGAAAATATGCTTAGATGTTGAAGAAAAAAGAAATGAACATAGTCAGAGAGAAAAATCAATAAATTAAAAATGACAAAGTAAAAACTTTAAAGAAAAAAATAAGTAATATAAAAAGTAATAAGCCACGTAAGGATGGAAAATACACAGGGCATCTGGATCCTGTATGTTGCTTTGTTGTCTTTGAATTTTTTGAGTGCTGCTGAGCAAAGGGCAAACACTGCTGAAAGACATTGGATTGTAGAAAAAACTGCTAAATTGAAGTAGCCTATATATTTTAAGGATGTATTAAATTCAGAGCGGAAGTCAGGAAATGTATTGCATTGGAAGAGAGGTTATGCCTTTATTTCCACAGGAAACAAAAGTCTATGGATTCCTTCAAAACTAATAAAGACCGAGACCTCCTGAAAATCTCGGCTGCAGACATAAAAAGATAAACCAAGAAAAACCACAAGACAGGTGCCATAAATGCTAATCCTTCTACTGTGGGAACAGCTCTGAGACTGGATGAGGCATGATAAATCTCATTGGCTACAGAGTCTTCATGACTTTTTAATATGTGCCATCCTTTCATATGACATGGATGGAGATTTATATTACAGTTTTGTAGAGAGCTGTGTGAAGCCACACCTGATGGCGATGTAAAGAGCTGCATGGAGCCCCACCTGATGGTGCTGGCTCCCACCCTCCGCAATCCCGAAGGCGAGTACTCTCCAACTTATGCTATTATCATGCAATGATTGTCAGCTGCTTGCATATGTGTGAACCTATGGGCAGTGCCCACCTGGCAATCCAGGGCTGGCGGCCCGTGCCTTTTTAAGGGCTGGGAGAGGTTTGCCCAGGGGGAGAAAGGGGGAGAGAGAGAGAGAGAGAGAGAGAGAGAGAGAGAGAGAGAGAGAGACTAGGTCCTGAATAAACTGCCTAGTAAGAAGAGCTCCGGTGTTGCCTCATCCTTGCGGGTCGAGGTGGCCGTGACACAGTTTGGTTATGCAGTTCAAACTTTAAAAGTTGACAGATGCCTTTTACCTGTTCGAATAAAACAGAGAATCATCTTTAACTGATTTGTACACACTGCACATTCCATAATTGTGTTAGTGCAGATATGTATGTTACCTTTAAAATTTTTTTATGTTTTCAGAAAAAAAAGGACCAGACATCAGTGAAGACAAGAAGCCAAGGTGATCCAGCCTCTCAGAAGGTCTCTGTTGCAGTTTCCTCAGAAATCAGCATCTAGGACAACTTTGAGGTGGCTGCCTGAGATGGTTCAGCCTTGTAGACTACTCCAGTCAGGACTTCAAATAAGCTCTGTACTTTCTCACCACACTGAGCCTGGACAGTAGCTAGCTCTCCTAGGACTGGACAATTATCTCAATTTTCTCAGAGTCCCTAAAGATGCTGTCACCCCAGACAGCAGAAAGTAAATTTAAGAACATGACACCCATATTCCCAAGAGATGGGGTGGGTGGTTTTTGGTCATTTGGTGGATTATGGATGTTTGTCATTATTTAGGGGGGTTGGTAGCAAGTTGTTACTGGCCATGGTCAAAGAAAGAAAACTAAGTAAAGGGAGGTTAGATTCAGAAATCTCTTTTTGAAAAGAAAATAGGGAAATATAAGAATGATAGGATAAAAGGGTATCTTATTGAATCTATTTTTAAACTAAAAAAACTATTATTATCAAATATTTTACATTGGTATGGATTTTTGTACATTGATATAAATTTAAGATTACTTTGGTTAGAACATACTATATATATTTCTATTCTTGTTTAAAGTATTTATGTAAATTGATATAAATTTAAGGTTATTTTTGCTATATTATATACACGCTTCTACTCTTGTTTAAGTTCATTTGACAATATAATGTAAACTAGTCCTTGAAAGTTATTATTACAAACTATTTAAGATAATTAAGAAATGCAGGTAAGTAGTTAGTCATCTAACAATCAAATTTATGGCCATGTTAGGTATGTTTTAAATGTGAAATAGAGACATATTTTAGATAGTTAGATGCTCTTCATACACTTCAGTGACCTACAGAATATGGCATGGCATTCAAGATGCTTTAATAACAGGCTTTCCATGACAGTGAGACACATATGTTGCTGGCAGCACCAATTTACTTCAAAAAAGAATATCCTCCATATGGAGTTTGTGGTCATTTGTTGGAAAGATAGCCAGTGGGCAAGAAACTGCCTTTGTCTCTACTGTTGACTGTATGCTGTCCAAATTGGGCAAACAGGACACAAAAGGAGGCAACTGCCAAACTTCGCCAAGACAAGGTAGGACAGTCCTTAAAAATGCCTGCTTCACAGAAAAGTCTGTCAGATATTCTAAGCCTGTTGGCCAAAGATGAATGTCCCAACTTTGTAGAGGAACCTTGGGTGACTGTCCAGTCAACAGGTGTCTCTGTCATTTCTATAGTTTTAGAAGTTATTTGCTCTGTACTTGTGGAGACCTGAAATTATGAGCCTGTTTCCACATTGGCCAAAGGTCAGAGAGTTGGAACTTACCTCTAGTTCCTTCAAGGTTATTGTGCCTCTACCTCAAACAAAGTTCCCACCTAGATATTGGTCAGAGTTCTGCTCTCTTAAGGTTATTGTCAACAGGTGTGGCTAATTGCCACCACATGGTTTGCTGGGAATTGAACTTACAACCTGTGGAAGAGCAGCCAGTGCTCTTAACCACGGCACCATCTCTCTAGCTCCTGGAATCTGTACTTTTAATAAGGCTGTAGAAGTTTCTTATAAAGCTCAAGTTTGGGGACACCAATGCAAAAGGTCCTGGAAGATCCTGGCCTCAAACTTTCTGTGTTAAAATAGAGGGTTCCTGGAGAGTCTCAGAGACGTCCTGAGTACACGGGCCTCTGGTGACTGATCTAGTGTTAGCTCCAGTCATGAAGCAGGAGTGCATGCGCCCCAGTGCACATCTTCTGGACCATTCCTCACTAGGGAATTAGGGAGGGGGGACTACAGACTTCAAAGCCTGTGGCCTTTACACTGAGGGTCCTTGAAACTGGCTCTGAGCCCCGTACCACCATCTTGTTCCAGTGCCCATAAACATTGTAAACCTAGTTTCCAAATATCTGCAAATATATCTGTGATGCCCACATTCAAAGCATTACTGAAGTGAGAGCAACATTTAGATTTTGATTTCCTCTGTCATCAGTCACTAGAAGTGCATCTATTACCAGTATGTGTCACTGGTAGAGGGCCAATTGTTTTACCAAAAATTAAAAAAAAATTGGGATAAGATTTCATGCAGTCCAGGCTGACCTTAAACATACTATGTAGCCACGGATGGTCTTAAACGCCTTATCCTTCACCCAGGTTCTGGGATACGGGCATATACTACCATGCCTGGTTTCATATGGTGCTGAGGATTGAACCCAGAGTTTTATGAGTGCTAGGAAATACTCAACTGACTGAGCCACATCACCAGTCATGTCTAACAGGTATCGTCAGATATCTTCACATGTGGACAGGCTGGGAATTCCTGGAGTGACAGACTTCCTGGAGCAGGCAGTGGCTAGTGGCTCCTGCCTGACCTCTGGGCAGGCAGTCACCCCATTCCTCCCACCCCACTCTGGTGACCAGCTGCCTTGGGTGCTCTCCAGAATTTGTGTCATCTCAGAGAAGAGGACACAGTGAGCCTTTGGACCACAGAACAGCTTGGGGTAGGGATGAGAGTACCAGAGCTACCATCTTTAGTGAGGTCCTCACCACTACCTGGCACTGCAGGCTGGCCTCCATTCTAGAAGAGTCCTCAGCATGTCCAACATGAAGTAGAAGCATCTAGACGCCAATGGCCCTAAAGGTTCTAGTCAAAATGGTCAGTCCAAGTCCCTCATGGCTGCCAACTGAGAGAACAGACTTTGCCCCAAGCCCTAACCACATAGAGACCTTGAGAACACACCAGACCTGGGGTAGAGTTGGGGGGGAAAGACTGCATTTTTGCATTTTTCTGAGCTACCTTCTCAAGAACACTTCAGAGGCCCATTTTTTTTTCTGTCCTCTGAGAGCCAACAGAATACTCTGAACTTGACGTTTGCCTTCTCTGAAGATCTACTGTTCTCTGAAGTTTTATGTGGTAGCAAGAACAAGCAGCAATTCCTCGGTGTTCACTTCAACAGGAGGAAGGGAGGGACCTAGTAGAATCTGTCAGGTCCAGAGGAAACTCCCATTTCCCCACATTCTGGCTGTTACACAAAAGCCAACCTTCCTCAGGAACTTGTGAAGCTGGTTCCCCTCTACCTAAAGGAGCCATTTCCCTTATCACCGGCAGAAGGGACAAATGGCTACTTTTGCTGCCTATTAGCACACCAAAGCACATGCTGGCCTCTGGGACCCCTTAGTATCACAAAAACGCACCTGTTAGACATTTCAGAGCTCCTGCTAGCATCCTGGCTCTTAACTCCTCATCTACCCTCAACTTCTCCAGATCATGGGCTTCCTTCCCCCTAGCTACGCATTCTCCTCATGACCCTGCTATTTCAGCTGCTTATCTCTTTGTCTTCAACTCTTCCTCTCCTCCTGACTTCTGTCTCCCTCTCTCTATCTCTGCTTTGCTCTGCTCTGCTTCTCTCCTGGCCATGTTCCGTCTACTAGTTTCTTTCTGTGCCCTGGACTCTTTGAGAAGCGTCTAGCTCTTATCCCCCTAACGACAACCTTCCCCTTAACCTCACCTTTGAGTGTTTGTATCATTCGTTCATACAGAACCCAGAGTGGAAGCAGTTTCTGGCCCTGGAGTAGGCAACCAGCTTAAGGTCTGGAACTGCAATTGAGAGCTGCCGGGAATGCTTTGGCTGAGGGAACATCCTACTAACCCTGGCAACACAAAGTAAAGGCTACTCATAGGTCTAGGTCACAGCAGTTCTAGGGTTAGGTGAGTGAGGACAGCTGCAGGCCTGAGCGGAAGTCTTGATCTCCAGTAGTTTAGGTTGGGGTTAGGACAGTGCCACAGAATTCCTGCTGGGTCTGGTCAGCAATTTGGAAGAGAATGAAACTGGAAGACATAAACGTTACCCCAACCTTTCTAGTATATCTGTACTATTATTTTTAAAGATTTATTTTTAATGTGTGGGGGGGGGTTAGTGCAGGTGCTCATGAAGGCCAGAGGCTGCAGATCCTCCTAGAAACTGGAGTTATGGGCATTTGTGAGTCATCCAATCTGGTTGGGAACCCAACAGGGGTCTTCCAGAAGAACAGTCTGTGTCATTTTTCCAGCCCACCCACACTATTCTTAACTAGAGGACTTTCTAGATTATATTTCCTAGGTGCTGCAGGAATAAGATAAAAATAGCGCAGCCCTGCTGTGGGGACACTGGTGGACACACCCCAAAAAGGGTGGCAGACTTTCAAGGAGTCCTCAGTGCTGTAACAGCGACACCATGCTTTGAGTCCGTTAATCATTCCATCTATCTTTTAGCTTTACAGATAGGTAAACTGAGGGCCCGGAAGAAGCAAGAGCACCTGGGACACATGGTCCTTTATTTTTTATTATGTATTCATTGACTACATGTATGCAGAGTTTTGACTCCCCGTCACTGGGGACGGGGAGCCAGGTTTGCTTTGTACCTTTCAATCAATCACAGGTCTCTCTGTATTTGAGAACTTTCCGGAGCTTTGATGCCACCCAGCTCTGTTGCCCACTTTGTACCTGGACGTAAATGTGAAGTTCATAGGTTTACTGCTTCCCACTGTGTTTGAAAATCAGTCACCACAGAGTTCTGGCCTTGGCCACCCACGGTGTGTTGGGCTGTCCAAGAACAGCCCTCCCTCTCCATCCTCTGCAGACTCCAGGTCGCCACCCAGGTCGCCAGGTCTCAGGCCCTGACAGAAAGAACTTCCCGGTGCCTGGTGGGCTGGAACCCCGCGGTGGTGTCAGCTGGGGACACAGCCAGCGATTTGTTTGCTAGGCCCCATTTCGGAACCGGCCTAGTTCCACGTGGGCTGAGGACTTTAGGTTCCTCACAGAGCACCCTCCACCGCTACCACCACCGCTGTCCGGTTCAATGCTCATTATACAGTTACTTCCACAGCCTTCAGGCTCGCTCAAGGCTCACAGAACCACACCGTCCTGGGGCCAGGCCCCAGAGCTACCCGCTCTGTCCTGCAAGGCCAGCCTGGGAGAAGTCGCTTGGGGCAGAAGCCTGATGGATCCTGTGCGGAGGAGGAGCCCTCCTGGACAGCAATGCTACAGCTTCCTGCGAGTGAAACGAGCAGCCCAGCACAGCTCAGGAGCCATTAGCAGCCCAAATCGGAGTGCACCTGCCCGACTCCTGCCGGGTGTCACTTTCCAGCAGTGACGCGGGGCGGGGGGTGGAGGGGGTGATGGGGGAGTAGGAAGGGAGCAGCTCAGGCCTGGAGCCCCACTTTGCTGAGCACCCCCTAGCGGCGCTCCTCTGTAGTTCTTGCAGTCATTCCGCAGCACTGTCCCATGACAATTCTGGTCTTTTCCCACCGCCAGGGGCTGCAGAGCCGCTCAGAACTAGTCAGGCAAGTCCCCAGTCACAGAGGAGTGTAGTGTGACCACACACACACACACACACACACACACACACACACACACACACACACCCGCACTCAAGACCCTAAGAAAAAACTATTCCTTCCTTTTCCCGAAAATTCAGTAAGCTTCCCCTGTAAGCGCCTCTCTCCCACCCTATACCCCACAGGAGGGAAGGGAAAAAAGCCCCAGATGAAGGAATTTGCTGGCCTTCTTGGGCATACTGGCCTCAGGAGCTGGCTCTGGGGGCCAGGTGCTCAGGCAGCCTCTAACCAGCTGTAACCCTGAGCAAATTCTTTTAATCTAGGAATCTCAGTACTCAAGAATTTTTAGTTTACATACCCAAGTGGACTGTCTAACACTTGTTGCATAATAAATGCCAGCCTTTTGAAAACCATTGTAAAAACATTGTAACTTACACTGAAACCCCCCCCCCACACACACACAAGCAATATCTGTGGCCCAAATGAGGATCCCATTCAACATCAAAGTAATAACCAATCTCTGAGGGGGGGGATTGGATTTCATGCTAAGAAAAGGGCTGAGTGCCTCTGCACTGGCTGCCTGCCACACAGCAGCCAATGTCACCCAGATGCTCCCCAATAATCCCAGACTGAGGCACCTTCTGCCTCTGCCAGGCTCTCCACTCTCATCCCAGTCAGTTCTGGAAGTTTTATAAAAACAGTGGGGTTTTTTGTTGTTGTTGCTGTTTGGTTTTTTTTTGTTTTGTTTTTTCTGTTGAGATGCTGGTGCCTCACAAGCCAGAGCCACGAGGAGCCCCTGACTCAGAAAGCTCCACTCCCTGTCCTGTCAGACAGACCCGGTTCACCCAGCTTCCTCTCACCTGTGCCGCCCAGGCAGAAAGCATGGGCTTCCCGTATCACACTTGTATCACTAATCACTCTTAGAAAGCTAAGCTGGGTGGAGGACGCTTGACTAAGGCCACGCCTGCAGGGGGATGGACTCTGAAGCCATCCCACAGCCGCGACTTCAGTCTGGGCCTGAAGTCCTGTCTGATGGTGCACATCTTTAATCCCAGCACTCAGAGGCAGAGACAGGCAAGGATCTTTGTGAGTTTTAGGCCAGCCTTGTCCACACAGCAAGTCCCAGGCCAGACAGGTCACATAATGAGACTCTGTCTCAAATAAATAATATAATCAAATAAATAAACCTGTTTGACCCTGGTGATTGGCGGCTGGAGGATGCCAGAAACACAAGCACACCTCATGAAGAAAACACATGTGATTCTCTCACAACAGCATTTGCTAAGGCAAAGTAGAAGTTGAAATGGAATTGGCAGGGCTGGAGAGATTGCTCAGTGGTTAAGAGCACTGACTCTCTTCTTAGAGGACTGGGGTTCAATTCCCAGCACCTATATGGCAGCTTACAACTGTCTGTAACTCCAGGATCCGGCACCCTCACACAGATATACATACAGGCTAAAACACCAATAAAGTAATTTTAAAAAAAAGAAAGAAATAGAATTGGCATCCAGCATCTGAAAGAACAATTCCCCTATAGTGGACAGGCTCTTCTAACTACGCTTGCCAGTGGCAGGGCACAGAAACGTGGGTAAAAGTTCAAAAGGGAACTGAACTATTTGAGGAACTCTCTGCCCTCTGGTGGCTGTAACTAACTTAAAAAAAAAACAAATGGAGTGTAAATAACAGGGGGAAGAGAGCCCCATCCCATCACAGTGATGACCCTACCTGGCTAGGGTCCCCAACATCTGTCTGAGCTCAACAGTCCAGGGATGGGCATCCAGGTGCTAAGGCAATCAGACCGTACTGTAATTCACAACCACAAATGCCCAGCTTGCGGCCATATTGGATTAGACCCACCCTACCAAAGGCAGCGTCTACTCCGGGTGAATGAAGGTCAACTGGCACAGAACCCACGCAAAAACTCCCACCCAACACAGCAGGCGGCATTTAACACCCACAAACCCTGCACTTCTCAGCCATTTCCCATGCACCACAGAGAGGAGGAGGAGAGAGAAGGCTCTCTCGTTGAGGACATTCTCAGGTTTGGGCTGGCCTTCTCTTTTGCCTTTGCTTTGACAGCTCTCAATGGTCCCATATTACATTCCACATGCACATGCCAGGGATCCGCCGGGCTCTAGTAACAGGGCCCACTGCCTCTTTCCTGACTCCCACCGGGGGTGGGGAGCAGTTGCCAGCTATTCTTTTCAGAGGAAACCTAAAGATTTCAGAGTCTGGCTCCCAGAGAAGATGCTCCCGTGACATGCACTCCTGACCACACCCGCAGGAAACATGCCAGAGCAGGGGAAACTCTACTCTTGCTAGATGCTGCTCTGCTTCTTCAAGGCTGCTCCTGCCGCTTCAGCTACAAGCAGGAACGGAGGCTCCAGACTCTGCAGACTGGCTCCACAAGGGATTGCTCTAACCTGGCATGCCACGACCCCCAAGAGCTTAGAACTGTAACATTTACTGACAGTCTCTCCCTGCACCCTGTGTTACCTGAGGGTGAAGCTGCCACACCGGAAACGTGTCCCAACCGGCATCCTGTGACCCTAGAGGATCTCAGAATATCTGTCTACCCTTGCATTTAGATTGTTACTCCTGTCTGCCCTCTCTCCATCCTTGGAGAGAGGGAAGTTAGGAGCCCAAGATAAGAACCCTTCAGCGCATGCTCAAAGCACACCCTTTCCTTTTGCAGACACTGGAACCATTGCCACATCACTGTGACATCTACCATCGTCAACATCGCTTCATACCCCTCAGGAACACCCTCTTTCCTCCCTAAACACCACTAACCAGATCTCTACAGCAGTTTACACTTCCAGGAACTTTATATGGCTTGCACATCTCGTTTGGGAGAAACCTGGCTTCTCTTACTCAAGACAATTATTCTGCTAAGCATCACTCTTCAGTTCCCTTCGTTGATAAGTCATCAACTGTCTGGACAGGTCACAGTGGCCTGGGGGTCCGTTCTCCAGGCTTTGATTTCTCTTACATGTAGGGTTCCTAAGTCCCTTGCCTCGCACATTCTGGGAAAGCAGAAGGGAGCTGATGGGTCGCTGGAGGCTGTGCTGACAAGCCAGACGTCAAACTCCAGGGAACTAGTCACAGGGCCCCCACCTCCAGCAGGTTCACCATGCTTCCGATGGGAGAAGGGAAAGGCGCTCTTTGAGATACAGCTTGCTCAGTGACAAGGCCTAACTCTCAAGACAAACTTTTATTTCTCTTTTCATTTTAATACCAAGTCACTGGGAACAATTAAATGTCAAAACAATTTTTACCCAATGTCAATACAGTTGTCAGTGCTTTGGAAAAATGACATTTTAAAAAATTATTCTTATTTTATTTTTTTCATATTTATTTATTATGTATGCAGTGTTTTGCCTGTATATCTGCCTGCAGGCCAGAAGAGGGCACCAGATCTCAACATGGGTGGTTGTCAGCTACCATGTGGTTACTGTGAATTGAACTCAGGACCTCTGGAAGAGCAGTCACTGCTCTTAACAGCTAAGCTATCTCTCCAGCTGGAAAAATGACATTTTTAAAAAATGAGCAAATCAGGTTTAAGGAAATAACACATAGATTAATAAAAGAGAGGTCAATAAATCTCATTGCTTTTTCAGGGCAATAATAAAATAATAAATTGCAAAAATAATTCAAGGTCTGGGGTCACAGCTCAACAGGAGAGTATAAACTTCTTTCAAGTTCCACACACCAGTCCCAATTTTCTTGTGGATTCTATTTTTTAAAAAAGTAGATGTTCTCAATGTATCTTATTTAAAGGTATTTCTTTCATAATAATTAGCTTCTATCTGTAGCCTTGAATAATGTAACTTCAGAAAAAATTTCCTTTGGGGGCACATATGTATATGCAGGGGACTGAACCCAGGGCCTTGAACATGCTAGGTGAAGAGAAACTACTGTGGTACACTAATCTACTGTTGGTTTATCAGACCCTGTGGCCCAGGGGAAGGGGAATACTCCAGTACCTACGGGGTAGAACCAAGAAGTGCCCAGCAACAGGCTCACCAGAAGACTGAGGTATAGCCACAGGACCACAGAAAACTTCCCACCCTCCACATCTCACCCCTCGGCTCCTTGCCCAGGACATCACCTCCAGCTCCCAGCAACAGGGGACAAGTTACACCGAAAGCAAAGGCACCGGCTGACCAAAGCAGGGCTGAGACACAGCAGGGAAGATGTCAGTCACCAGCCCAGAAATGCCTAACACAACTAAGATTACTCTGCTATGGGAAAATAACATCAAAGAACAGATGGCAATGTAAACAGAAAGAACCACGCTGGGAGGAAACGGCGGGAACACACCGGGGCGTCCTTCAGTGGCAGAACACTCGCCTAGCTGGTTCACGATCCTGGGCTCTATCTCTGGTACCACAGGGGAAAGAGAAAGAAGTATGATACTAAGTGGGGCAACACTTAGCAGGAAGATCAGGCCAGCTCTGGCCACATGGAGAGAGTCAAGAGGCCAACCTGGAGTACGTGAGATCCCGTGTCTCAGTTACTGAACAAACAAACAAACCATTTAATTGTGGGACTGGTTAGTTTCCAAGGGTGAGTTCATTATCTCCATGGTGGGAAGCATGGCATTCAACAGGCCGGCATGGGGCTGAAAGCTTACATCCTAACCCACAGGCATCAGAGATAAAGGCGGGGCCTGGTGTGGGTTCTTGAAACCTCAAAGCCCACCCTAGTGACACACCTCTTCCAACAAGGTCACACTTCCTAATCCTTCCCAAATAGTTCCACTAAGGAGACTAAGCACTCAAACATATGAGCCTATGGGGACTATTCTCATTATAACCATTGCACCCTGTCTCAGAATATGAATGAACAAACAAACCAAAACACCCAAAATGCTGCAAGAGAAACAGAGAGCATCTTTAAATGGGCTTATTGCTGGACCAAACATGGAGGACACATCAAAAGAAACTTACAAAGCAGGAAAGAGGAGGGAAGGATGACTCTAAGAACTATAAAACAAGAAAAAAGGGTGTAAGAAAACTAATGGGATCCTTGAGGTGGCAACATTTTCTCCCAGTTACTATTGGACATCAAAGGTCCAGAAAGTTCAGAGATCACCAAGCAGAAATAGCATCCAAAGACCCCCCACAGCCAGGCACATCACAGTGAAACTAGAGACCAAAGATTGAGGGGAAGTCCTCAAAGAAAACCTTCACTTTTGGATGACTCGGTATATAATCACCTATAATTATCACAGCAATGACCGCTGTGCACATTACTACTGCCTGGGTCTTCTGGCTGTCTCCCATCTCACTCACACTTACTAGTTTAAATGAATGAGTTGCTCCTGGTATTTGCCCATAACAGTCTCATCACACTGACTGCTATATACCATTTGCTCAATAAATAAAATCTACAATTATTTATTTGAAAACAAAGAAGGTAGGACTTTCCTTTAAAAAAAAAAAAAGAAGAAGAAGAAAAGGCAGCCCATCAGGGGTAGGATAGAGTCTGTTCAGGCGCTGGCCAGCCCCGGGCACTGCTGGACAGGCTGGGGACCTTCAGGTGGCAGACCTCTTTAGCCCAGACCACACTGAGCGCTTCATTCCCTGCATGGCCTTTACTTCTTGCCAGTCCAGTTTGGTGTCAGGGACCTCAGGCTCGGGCTCTGGCTCCTTACTCAAGGCCCCCTGTGGGGAGGCCACCACAATAGGCAGAGGGCCACACTCCTCCCGGAACTCCACCACGTGGAGACCCTTCTTATCAGCCAGAAGTTGGTGGGTTTCCTGAAAAAGAGCAAGTGGAGAATGAATTAGGTCTGTGAAGAACACTTGTCACTTAGAGGATCAGGGCGTCTGTCACCAGAGGGAAGTGAGCATGGAGATCCTCGACAGCTTGGGGAAGCAGCTATGTCACTTGGGTAATGGGTGTGGCTAGACTGGGACGATGCGTCCACAAAGATTTACCTCAGCCCACAACCCACACCAAACTCAGATGGAGGAAGAACTGTCGACCAAGGTCACAGGGCTCCTAAGAGAGCCTCAAAGTCACAAATCTTCCCCTCCATAGGGATGAGCCAGACCCCACTAGACAGCAACTCGGGGTTCCCACCTCAGGCGACATGTCACACTGCTTCCATGGCTACATCAGACAGTCAATCCACTGAAGTAACTTTTAAACAAACGCCTTATTGATGTCTTCAAGTTTAAGCCTCAGTGTTTTAGAAACTCAGTAATTACATTGTTCTATCATTAAAACATGCTTGGTCTAGCTCCTTCAGTATATGAAATGCCAAAATAAAAAAGCAAGTCCAGATGGGCATTGGTGGCATATGCTTTTAATACCAGGCAGAGGTAGTGAGTTCTGTGAGTTCAAGGCTAGCCTGGTCTATAGAGTTCCAGGACAGCCAGGGCCACACAGAAACCCTGCCTTGAAAAACAAAACAAAACAAAACACCCCAAAAAAACAAAAAACAAACAAAAAGGAGAAAGAAAATCCATTTGCTAGTTTATTCCTATTTGTTGGACTTGGTGAAGCACCCAGGGCCCCTCCATTCAGGAGAGCCCAGTCTTCATGTTACCCAAAGCGTTTACAGTGACCTGAGCTGTTGGAACTACGGCCACTAATAAGCAAGGTTCTATATCCTGGAGGTGAGAGCCCTGAGCTGTCTAACTGGGCCTGGCACCTGGCCTAGGCTCCACGTGGAGATGGACTGAGGAGGAACCACAACGGCACAGTCTGGAACACAAACCAGTGCTTCTTTCTGCCTTTCCACCCAGGTTACCTGGCGAGCAAGCCCATGGAAGAGGCCCCGGGTGAGGTTGAGCATGTTCTTAGACCCCGTGACCCTCGCATACATGTCCTTGATGCCAATGAGGCGGCAGATGGTGATAATGGCTCTGTGGCAGCGGAGGCCATAACCTGGAAAAAGATCAACCAACAACTCTGTCATTCACTCTGTTGGCGTTCATATGGCGCTACCTTTATATTTAGGGAATAAATGTGTCGAAACCAACAACCACCACCCCCAAAGGCAATGCAAGCCACAAACAGAAGCCATGTGATTTAAAGTTTTCTCATAGATGAATTTCAAGTTGTTTTAATACACATAATGCACAATGCATTTTGGCAATGTATTTCTTTAAAGAAACAGGTCCAAATATTACCATTTCAAAATGTACTGCATACAATACTAAGTGAGAAACTTCACATCACATTCCTTTTTCATAGAAAATGTGGTGTGTTTTTTATTTGAGTATCTCCACAGCCACAGATCAACTACACAATCACCTCCTGGCCGATAGCCATTCTGTGGAACAAACGGGTCTGACCCTTGTCCAGGTCTAAACAGGTATTTGGGTGATTAATAAAGCCGAGGAGAAGACAAGTTCTGATGCATTGACACACTGGTGTGAGGGTTGTGTTTGTTTGTGTGTGTGGGTGATGTTGTTTCATACCACAGCTTTAGAAGAATTGTAGTTGAAGCCTTGATATAAAATTTGAACTTCTCAGCCCCAAAGTTTTGAGATTTCTATAACTGGGGTCTGATGAGACCATTTGTCACTGTAGAATCACAGGTGAAATGAGAAAGAATGTGTCAGAATCCACACCCGCAGAGCGTGGGGAATGACTATCACAGCCCCAGGCAAACACTGCCCACTTCTCTGAGAAGCAGGAAGAGCCATTTCTGTATGCCCGGTGCTTCAGTAGGGAGCCCTCACAGAAGATGGACACTCAGTGTGGAGTGGAGCTGCAGACATATTCACTATGTTATCCCGGCTGGCTATGTGTCAACTTGACACAAGCTGGAGTCAGCAGATAGGAGGGACCTCAGCTGAGAATGCCTCCATCAATCAGGAAAGGTGAACAAAAGAGCAGAGGCCAGGGCTGCCGTGGTTTCTCTACTTTATCTTCAACCAACGGTGAGAGTTTGTTACCTCTGGGTTGTTTCTTCATACTGATCTGCGTCCTTTTAAATCTTAGGGAAATATCATGGAATACTGGAGGAAAAAGCACAGACACAAGAAGGGTTGGATGAGGGGCTTGAACAGCTCTGCAGCATCACCAAGCAAGCATCCTGCCCTGACCAGCAGTACACAGTGCCAGGGATGGGCACATGCTGGTCTCTGGGTTAGATCCGTTCCCACATTCATGCAATTGTAAGGATAGGACGATAGAGAAACACAACAGTATCTTGTCACACACAGTTGGTAGCATACATTGCTGCAGACATCGGAAGAAATGCCCCACTCACTTGTATGGCCTTCATACAGTTCTATATAATGCAAATAATGAATTGCTCTGTTCTTTGCCTAAAAAAGAAGGACAATGTTTGTTAAATATTTTGTTGTCTAGATGAGCATGGTGTCACATACCTTTAATCCCAGCATGTAGGAGGCAGAATCAGACAGATCTCTGTGAGTTCAAGGCCAGCCTCATCTACACAGTGAGTTCCAGGACAGCCAGGGTTATTTAGAGAGACTCTGTTTTTGTTGTTGCTGTTGGCTCACTCTTTGAGTCAGGGCTTTGCTATGTACCCCAGGCTGGCCTCAAATTCTAAATCCTCCTGTCTTAGCCTCCCATGTGCTGAGGTTACAGAGGTATACCACCATGTCTGGCTTCTTATTGGAACTCAAAACTACCTTTTATAAAAATATTTTATTACAAACATTTCCACCTATACAAAAATTTTAGTATTTAAGAAAAGCAAAAGGCCAAAGCTCCACAAGCACAATCTCACTGTTCCACTCAGGAACCTTCCTGAGCTGCTCTGAGCAGCCTATTGGTAACAAGCCCCCAAGGCAGGCTCATCACGGACAGCAACCACAGGTCTGTAAGAGGTATGTGAGAAACGGCTTCTATTGAGATAAGCAACCTTTGACAGTGAGAAAGTTCTAGAACAAATTATTATTTTCTTATAGTTTCCACATAGTTCCTTATCTCTTCCTTCTATGAAAAAAGGAAAGCAGCTGATACTCTGGAGGCAGAGGTAGAAGGGCCAGAGCTGCAGTCACACAGACCTTGCTGCAAACAGAGAGAGAGAGAGCACTTACCTTTCTGAAAGCATCTGCCCGGTCAGCGGCTTTCCCAATAGCAAAACCTTTCAAAGGAAAAGCAAGATGTGGAAACAGTTCGTAGACAACTTGCTTTCCACCACATCCCCAGTGTTGGCTCCTACAGCGTTTCCAAATCCTTCATCTTCCCACCACCCGCAGAAAAAGCACAGGGCTTTGCCTGTCTGATTTGGACATTTTAGTTTTGAGTACACTCATGAAGTTCAACATTAAATTACTGCATTGCCTTTAATAAATCTTTATTGAAGTGAAGTGGCCTTGGGTTATTCATTTATTTACTTATTTTGCTTTTTTGAGACAGGGTTTCTCTGTGTAGCCCTGGCTATCCTAGAACTCACTCTGTGGACAAGGCTAGTCTCGAACTCAGAGAGCTGCCTGCCTCTGCCTCTGCCTCTCAAGTGCTGGGCGGCTCTGGGCTATTTATTTATATGTACATGAGTATAAGTCTGTGTACTACATGTATGCAGGAGTCCAAGGAGATGAAAAGAGGAGTCAGAACCCCTGGAACTAGAATTATCGATGGTTGGGAGTTGCCATGTGGGTAGTCTTCTGAAAGAGCAGCAAGTGCTCTTAACTCCTGAGCTATCTGCCCAGCCTCTTCACTCAGGTTTTAAAATTAAGGATGTTCTAAGTGAATAGGCAAATGGTTTTGAACACCTTTGGAAACAGATTAAAGAAAGCAGCATCAGGAGTCAGGCATGCTACCGCTGTGTCATGGGATAGTTATGATGGAGGAAGGACAGAGATGAGGGCAAGGAAAGAGATATTTTGATTGAGGGAGCCATTATGGGGCTAGCAAGAAACCTGGAACTAGAGAAATTCCCAGGAATCCATAAGGATGACCCCAGCTAAGATCCTAAGCAATAGAGGAGAGGGCACCTGAACTGGCTTTACCCTGTAGTCAGACTGATGACTATCTTGAATGTCACCACAGAACCTTCATCAGCAACTGATGGAAACAGAGGCATAGACCAGGAGTGGAGCACTGGGCTGAGCTCCCAAAGTCCAGTTGAAGAGTGGGAGGGGTGAGAATATGAGCAAAGAGCTCAAGACCATGATGGAGACACCCACTGAAACAGTTTACCTAAGCCAATGGGAGCTCACCAACTCCAGCCTGGCAGCAAGGGAACCAGCATAGGCCCAAACTAGACCCTCTGAAGGTGGGTGACAATTGTATGGCTGAGGCAGACTGCGGGGCCACTGGCAGTGGAACGAATTTATCCCTACTGCTTGTACTAACTTTTTGGGAACCCATTCTCTTTGTTTGGATACCTTACTCAGCCTAGACATAGTAGGGAGGGCCTTGGACCTTCCCCAAAGCAATGTGCCTCACCCTCTCTGAGGAGTGGATGGGGAGTGTGGTGGTGGTGGGGAGGTGGAAGGAATGGGAGGAGGGGAGAGAGTGAAAACTGGGATTGGTATGTAAAATGAAAAGATAGTTTGTTTTCTTTTTTAAAAAGTAAAATAAGGAAGAGTCGTCTTTAAAAAATAAAGTTAGTGGTGGAAAGCACTGCTGCAGAGTGACAAGTGCTTTCACTGGGGCAGTCAGGCAGAATCTGGGTTTAAGTTAGCCGGAGACAAGATCAGCCGTCCTTCACCCTGTGATTATCCTAAGTAAGGTTTTCAGAGACTCTGGGGAAGCCCCTGGCATCTACTGCCACTGCCAATTATTAAATACGAAGATTTATTTTGTAAGTCATACAAAGGGAAAGATCATCTATAAGACATGAGACACGCAAAACACCTGAGACCTGGGACAAAGAAACGTGAATTCTAACTTTCAGAAAAATGAAACAAAGAAGACCATGGATATCCCAGAGGAAAACATGACTGGACTTATTTATTATCTTCAAACAGAGACTCTTTAAGCAAAGCAAAAACTGGAAGTGATCTAAGTGACAGATTTGCTATACAAAAGCTTACAAAGTCTCTGGATTTAACACTGTGCAGAAATGAATTAAAACTAAGTCAAAACATCGGAAAGACAACGGGCTGATGTGCCTTCAACTTATAAAAATCTTATGCTAATCAGTGAGGAAAACCACCACCACCCTAAAAAATTAGGCCAAAGACATGAACTGATAAAGTTCAAAAAGAAAATGGCATGGTCAATAAACATCTAAATTTTGCCCACACACCTTATGAAAGATATACAAATAAAAACTAAGAGATATAATGCACACATGCTGTCAATCACAGACGCGAGATCATATGGGGGCAGGGGTATGATGAGAGGCCATCTGGCGGTTCTTCTTACCACAAAAGAAATCTCCCTGCAAGCAGTCCCCATGCCTACGCTAGCAAAGATATAACAAGCTACACTTACTGGGTTTTGTTACACAGTGAAAATTTGGGTCTGTGAGCCCAAACCACTAAAAGGTTTAACCGGTAGGAAGATCAGAGGAGCAACGTGGACTCTCAGGCCTCGCCCAACTTCTACCGCTGCCACACACACACACACACACACACACACACACACACACACGTGCAACACCACCCAACTCACCTGCGGCCCCATTTCCATTCCCCACAGCAACCAGCACACGGACCGACTTCTTTCTTCCCTCTTTTGCTGTCATATTGAAAACATTTCTCACCTAAAAGATAAAATGTCTCCTCAATATTACCTTGGGAAAAGTCTGAAGGAGACGAGCCGTGCGGCCAGCCTGGCCCACTCACACTGGGCACTGCATCTTCCAGTGCTGCGAGACAGACAGACTTTCTCCAAACAAAGGCTCACAGAGCTACCTGCCCCCCACCATCTCCTCAGGGAGAGAACGGAAGTAAGACTTTCTCTTCCTGTCTCACAGATTTAATGGAAGATTCAACTAAGATATTAAAAGGAATCTGAAACTTTCACAACTCAAAACGGCCTACCTTAGTGAATGAGCCACAGGAAAGAAAAACAGTCAGGATTAAGCCAGAATGGCTCAGCAGTGAGTATCAGAGAGAGCCCAGACAGAGATGCTCACCTACACACAGTGAAATAATCCCATAGGACTAGGCTGCTGGACAGTTATGGGTTAGGCTTAATGGGAAGCAGAAAATTGGAAATGCCTGCTTATGGTGAACTCCATGCTATGGTGGTTGGTCTGTTTGGTCTGACCTGGTTCATTCAAAGGCCACGAACTATGAGACCGCTGTCTACACCACTTACAGGGCAGCTGAACTATGAGACCGCTGTCTACACCACTTACAGGGCAGCTGAACTATGAGACCGCTGTCTACACCACTTACAGGGCAGCTGAACTATGAGACCGCTGTCTACACCACTTACAGGGCAGCTGAACTATGAGACCGCTGTCTACACCACTTACAGGGCAGCTGAACTATGAGACCGCTGTCTACACCACTTACAGGGCAGCTACACCTGAGCGCATGGCGCCCCTTTACCACAGAGTGGCATTAAAGGAAAAGGGAGGTTGCGCCTACTCTGTGGATAATCAACATAATAGACATTAGCTTTCAAAATCTATAATCTTGGACAACAGAAATTCCGATGGACTTCCTTTACACCGTGCTCTGACTGGCGAAGACGGTATGCGCATTCTCAGGGCAGCTCCAGGGCAGTGACTGCCTCCCAAGCTAATGAGCTAAGGTGTGGCACCAGACCAATGACGAGGTTCATCTCAGAACGCTTCTCAGAACGCTCCGGGAGTGAGTGAAGTTCATTTCATTAGGGATTCAGTTTCAAGCGCTGGGAAGAGCTCACTGCCCAGCCTTCTCCCAGTGACTCTGCTCCCCTCACCTGTGCCTCTGCTACTGAGCACTGGATACAGCTAGTCTTCAACTCAGTGATAAACTGCTAACCCTTCTTGAGCTTTGGGATGGAGGGAAGTACACATAAGCTCTGAGTCTACTACTGAACCACCACGAAGTCACCTTGTCACGAGATTGCCTCACCCAGACGTCCAGATCAGCCTGTGTCTGAGACTCCACCACCGAAAGCTTTCCCCCAGCCCCTTCTGTCCCAGGCCCACTCCACATCCCAACTCTCCAGAGGCAAGGTAGGGTACTTAAGTCCATGTGCCTACCTCGAGAACCCTGGTGTCAAAGTCTTCGTATGTTTCTACAGAAGAAAGAAAGAGTATATAGATAAAGGACTCTGTAGTATTAATGCAGGGAAGTATTTTGGTACCATCACAGATATTTTTCTTTGGTGGGGGTATTAATCAACACAGGATGCTTAGGGAAGCATCCTACCACACAGCTATAAAAAGTCTCAGGTCCTCAGGTATCTCCCTCAAGGCCACATCCCGGTCCCATTCTCAACAGACGGCCCTGTCTCTGAATTCATGAGCTTGGATCACCCTCTGCCAATCCACAGGGCTCTGCCTCATCAGCTCTAAGGCCCTCGTCAGCTCCAGACTTTTGATCACCATTTGCATTAAGACACCAAAGCCATCACTTTCCACACTCCCTTCCCTGAATCAGTGCAGCTCGCTGGCCACACCTGACTACTGGGCATGGCTGGACTGGTCAAGGCACAGCACCTAGCCACTCAACACCTGTGGCCTCCAGTCCTACCAAGGCCTCCTGGTCACGCGGTGCTCTGACACTTTACTTGTCATACTGTCTTTAGCTTTCTAAAATAATCCTTCATTTGTTGACAATTTTACATGTGTGTAATGTACTCTGATTAGAATCACCCTCGTCCTCCTCTCTTCTCCCCGCCCACTCACCCTGAGACCCTTCTTCCCACACATCTCTCCCCAATTTTCATGTCTTTTGTTTTCCTTTTTTAAATAAACCATTGAGTTTAATAGGGTTACTGAACAAGCTTAACTTATGATGAGAATTTCTAGCCACGCTCTTGGCCATGTTCCCTATGATATAGTTTGGATAAATGTGGTAAGTTACTCAAGGATGCTCAAACCCTTCTCAAGAAAAAGCAAAAACCTCAACAGGCAAGGAAAATAAAAAACACACTGTCACCAAGGTGAGTAAGGTGGGAACGTGGCTACCTCCATTGGGTCCCGGGTCTGGGGGGCCAATACTGACACCTCCCCATGTGTTTCCACTCCATCCGCGCTCCCGTTTAACTTTGACCTTCCTCCTCCGTTCCCACTCTTCTCTCTGTTGGGTCATGTCGGCCTCCACCTTCTCCTGTTCTTCTCTGCTTCTCTGGCTAATGGTCTGGACTACTCCACTCTTCATAAGAGGGACATTCAGACCAGGCCACAGGAAACCAGAACGTCCTGAAGATTTAAAAATGTTCATAAATAAGAGTTCGAAGGCTCATTTTTCCAGTATCAAAATAGCAGGCACGGTATAAAGAGATAACCCAGAGCTGGTAGCGCTCAAGTAGCAGGGCTGGTCAGCAGGCCACTTTGTGCTATCAAAATTGTACATGTATGTAACTAAACCATTGCAATCCATACTACGCAGAGAAAGATTCTCGTATCAGGACAAGGCACATGCAGGCCTGGACAAGCACAGCCACTGAAACATTATTGCAAAAGCAAAACCTTCACAAGCAAAGTGTTCAGGCCAAATGGCACAATTGGTGTGGGATATTCTGCATGAAATCCAAAGAACAAAAGTCACTTTCTAAGGTCTGATGTGGTCTGCTCCAAAACCTATTACTGATCAGAACAAGCCAATTTCAAGACAGCACATCCTGGTTTCCTTTCCTACTATGAGAAAATCCTCTGACGAAAGCGACTTAGAAGAGGGGTTAACTCCCAGTTCCAGGTCCCCATCCATCACTGCAGACAGTCAAGGAGGCAGCTAGTCTCATCCAGTCGCACCAAGAGCAGACAGAGAGAAGGAATGCACATACACTTGCCAGTACTCGCTCGGCTCATTTTCTCTTTTTTGGTAAGTCCAAGACCCGAACCCCCTGCTTTTAGACTGGGTCTTCCACACCAACTGACAGAATCAAGACAGCACCCCTACAAACATGCCAACATGCCCACAGGTCAACTTGACCTAGATAACCCTCACTGAGACTCTTCCCAGAGTATACCAAGGTGACAATTAACTCACCACCACACTGCACACAACATATAGCATAATTAAATTATCTTTAGAAAGTTTAGAAAGGCGTTTATATAAAAGCATTAAAAATACTAAAGGAAATTTAACAAAATGAGACGGGGGAGGCAACAGGACTACAGACAACTGAAAGGGGATGTCCAATGTTCTCTACAATCCTTGCTTTTCATTTTTTAACTGACAAGATATACGTGTGACCAGCACATCAGCTGGGAGCTCTGGCACATGCCTATAGTCCTAGTTCCAGGGAGGCTAAGGCAGGAGTTTGAGGCTAGCCTGGGATACACAAAACAGGAGATCAGAAGCTTTAAATGTAAGTTTACCTTCCCCGATGATCTGGCCCCTGTTCAAATCCTTTTTCCTCTTCCTCTTTGTCCTTTTGCCTCTTCCTTTTCTTGCTCCGGCGCCAGTCTCTGCTAAGGCACCCTTCCAGAGTTCATCTGCGGTCACTGCAATGAGACAGGATTTGCTGTTTTAAATGTGCATTTTCAAGCAATGATCTGTGGCCTCCTGTTAAATGAAAAAGGCCAGAAGAAGTCACTTCACGTACACCCTTGCAGTGACACTAGAAGGACAAGGCCACTCTTTGGGTACCACACAGTTACGTTTGGAAAGCCCAAGAGGAGACATTGCTATTATTCTCACAAAAGACAGAGACACTTGAGCCCCTTACCAGCAGGCTTGTTTGCCTGATGCTTGGTCAGCTACGACTTGGGCTGCTTCCCTGTTCTCTTGCCCCCACAACGATCACTGGAGTCATCAATAACGATTCTTCTTCCTAGTTTCATCTCCACTGCTGATAAACCACTCTGACCAAGAGCAGGTTAGGAGAGGGGCATGGCTGTGCGGCTCACAGGGACGGAAGCAAGAACTTGAACCAGAAACCATGGAGGAATGCTGCTGGCCAGCTGGCTAGCTGGCGGGCTTGCGTTCAGTTTGCTTTCTGACATAGTCCAGGACTACCTACCTAGGGCTGGTGCCTCCCATTGGGCTGGGCCCTTACATCAGTTAACAATCAAGACAGTTCCCCACAGACATGCCCACAGGCCCATCTGACTTTGAGGCTTTCCTCTTTCCTCCCAGTTGACCTGGGCTGTGTCAAATTGACAAGTAACACTAACTAGGACACTTTCTTACACACAGGAATCTACACCCCAGTTAGGTGGTTTGTTCTACTCTTCTGCCAACGCCCAGCATCCGCTTCTTTCAAACTGCACACAAAAGGTCAGATATTCCAGTTTTCATAGCTAATCCCCATGCATGTGTTTGTACTTGACTATTTTAAGTTTTTTAATACATGCACACTCTAGCACTGCTGATTTATTTCTATTAGTCAATTTCTAGAGTCCCAATATCTGTTTCTATCCTGCATCTAATCAATACTTTGTACTCGTAAATGCCTAAATTCTTTAGGTTCATCCTTACTGCATTTTATTGGTATTTAAATTTCACCTTTCCAAGTTCACCAACTATTTTGTAACTAGATTTTATTTGATTATGAACTTAAATAATAAAAATTGAAGCCCGGGCTGGGAAGCTGGCTCAGTAGGTGAAGTGCTTGCCTTGCAAGCAGGAGGATGTGAATCTGAGCCCAGAATCCACATAAAAACAGCCAGCCACAGTAGCATGTGCTTGTGATCCCAGCATTGGAGAGCAGACAAGGTAGCTTCCTGGGGCCTGCTGGCCAGCCTAGCCTTCTAGGTGAGTTCCAGTGATATCACAAATAGGAGCACTATCCATAAAATAATGTTATTAAAAATTACTTTTCTCTGATTCATCTCTCTCCTCAGCTAAAGACACAACTAAAAGGAGCCAAAGAGTTGGGTTTTGTTGTTGCTGTTGTATTGGGACTAAAAGTCTGATCACTTACTTGTTACTCATTTTGACAGGACTCAGAAGTAGAAGCTCTCAGTGAGGACAGCCTACATCTTCCGACACTCTGTCTGGGGCATTTTTCTTTGGCTCCCTTCATTCTCTTGGTCAAAGGTTTAGCATATTTCGCAGCCTCCTCCTCATTTTTCTTTGTGTGCTATCTCTTCAGAGCAGCATGTTGGTGTTTGCGTTGCAGGACATGTAGAGTAACAAGACGTTCAATCTTGGGAGCTTTGGCCCTGGACTTCTTACCTTCGTAAGCCTTCTGACAACATACTGGGAACTCCTTTCATTTCCTGTGAGCTCTTCTGAGTCCCAACTGCCAGGGCAGAGGCGTCTCTGTCAGTCCAGGAATACCCTTCTCTCCTTTCTTAACAATAACCAAGCTGAGATCACTCAAATTGGCATTCATATGTCCTCAAACACACTTGCACTTCCTCTCTCCAGCTCTCCTTGGTCTATAACAAGAATGTCCCTTGCTCAATGCAGGCACACTCTGCAATGGGTCAAGGCACCTTGCTTCATGGGAAAACCTTCTTTGTCGTTCCCACCACTGATTCGGACCACATAACTCTTCCACTCTTCGCCCAGAGCATCGGCAGCTACTTGTGTTGCTGGAAGCTTCTCAGAGAAAGCACGAAACTTGGCAGTCATCATCCGCTTCAGTGGGTTCTGACAGCCATTAGTTAGGAAGGAGACAGCCAGCTTCATCTCGACATAGTCGACCGCCTAGGAGGTGCCACAAAAAAGAGCACCAACGCATTGTCCCCCTTGACATGGCTCTAAATCAGCAGGGTGTTTGGCTATGATCCAATACTTTTAGACCTCAGGTGCCCCAAATGAAGGACCTTACATCTGCTAGACCAATGTTCTACTGCTGAGCTGCATCCCTAGCCTTCAAAGTAAGTTTGTTATCAATTGGACCACTGATAAGATGTAGGTAATTCTAGTGGACACACCAAGGAATGCTTTTATTTTAAAAGGACATTATAAAGTAGTCACTAAAATGTTTATTTGTTTATGAGAGAAGGAAAATGAAGGCACAAACGCCTTCTATTTTCTGGTTCCACAAAAGGAGAAGCCTATTATTCTACGTACGTTTGGTGAAGAAGCTGTAGGGCCTGCTCTGCTGGCCCGTCCAGGTGATGGGAGAGGAAACACAGCACTGTGTCTGCAGCGCATGGCTCAAGCTGGCCAGACAGTGGTTGGTTTCTGTTCCCCTGGGTGACAAAGCGCCTACAGGCAGATAGAACACAACTGTGGTTAGATCCACGGTTGCAGAGAAACACTGCCAGCTCCAAATAATCATACTCAGAATAATAGCTCATCAAGACTAAAACTGCCAAGAGGGCTCAGCAGTCAAAGGCACCTGCTGCCAGGCTGACAACCTGAATTTGTCCCCAGGGACACAATTGGCAGAAGGAGAGAACCAACTCCTACAAATTGTCCTCTGAGTTCCACACACACAGTAGAATGAGAGTGTCCAAATGCACGCACGCACACACACAATTTCTAAAAGTGTTCAAATCACTAAAATTTTGCAAGTCATGTTTTGGGGCTGGAGAAATGGCTTCACAGTTAAGAGCACGCTCTACTCTGGAAAAGAACCCCGGTTGGTTCCTAACACCCATTTCTCATGCCTCCCAACCACCTATGACTCTTCCTCCATGGGAGCTGACGCTCCTCCACACAGCGGGTGTGGCAGTTCTCTGCAGTATCCAATGCAGAGCCTACTGCGGGGAAACAGTGTCTCAGCCGTGTGCAGCCAGGGAGTGGGCAATGATCTGCAAATGTCCCACAGAGCAAACCACCAGAACATGCGGAGTATCCTGTTTTGTGTGTCTGTGAATGTACCGCACACACCCCAGAGGCCACACAAGAAACGGCAACTGCAGTTGCCTCTGGGGACAAAAGCTGAAGCGTGCAAAACTAGACAGGAAAGCTTCGGTTACACCCCTAAACGGCCACCCTCACCCAAAACCCCCGTCACAAAACTACTCCACAGTCAATAAGCCTTACAAGAACAGAGCTAAGGTAGACTCTTACCGTGACTGAGCGCGGTCTTCGCTGCCAGAACGGAAGCTGCTGCTGGGAAGGTGTTTAGAGAGAGCTGCCTCAACAGGAAGTGACCTGTAAATGCGGGTGCAGGGTAAATTTGTTTAAAGATACTTTTCTACATGAAAAGGAACATTTTAAGCAGTAATGCCTATAGAATATTAACACCTACAGAATGAAAGGACAAAGACAAAGCGTAAGCCATCTCCTGACTCCATGACCACTTGCCAAGTAGCTGACATGGCACCTCATCTTCACCCTTCACCCTCGAACCCACCCAGTTTCAGAGTCTTACAAAATCTCCTTGAGTGTCATGCCACCTGTCACCTGCCCTGTGCTCTCCTTGCTGGTCCTTCTTTGCTAAGGCCTCCTCGTCACTTGGCCACAGGATAACCTGTCTCCTACCAGGCTTCCCTAAATCTCTAACTCGGCATCTTCCCAGTGTATCAGACCTAGGCAGTCACAGCCCCGACACAGTCTTCCTTGGCTCCCTCCTGCTCTAAAGAACAAAGCAAAAATCCTGAGCACAAGCTGCAGCAATGGCTTATGCTTATGATCCCGGGACTCAAGGGAGAGGGGAGGATCTGGTCAGCTTTGGCTCCATCACAAGTTCAAGACCAGCTTAGGCTACATGAGACCCTGTGTCAAAAAACTGAGTAAACCAATCCCTCGGCACACCCTGCAGGCTGGCCACAGGGCCCAGGCGTCCACTGCAGTCCCACACTGCCCTTCTCCTACGCCCTCCCTTTGGCATCGCAGGATCTGCACTTCGGAACAGACCCTGTTCTGACAGTCTTACTTCTCCAGGCTCACGGTCACACAGTAAACAGTAAATTCCTCAAAATAGAAAACTCCTAGCCGGGCGGTGGTGGCACACGCCTTTAATCCCAGCACTCGGGAGGCAGAGGCAGGCAGATCTCTGTGAGTTCGAGACCAGCCTGGTCTACAAGAGCTAGTTCCAGGATAGGCTCCAAAACCACAGAGAAACCCTGTCTCGAAAAACAAAACAAAAAAAAAAAAAAAAACCACAAAAATAGAAAAAATAGAAAACTCCTTTCAGGTATGAGGGAGAGGCTCCTGCCCTCTGGTGCCCACCAACTTTCTACTTAGTCTGGTGTTCTAGAATAGACTCTGACAGCGTTGGTGAGAAAACTGATGTATGGAGACATTGGGATAGTAACACCCCAATAAAGTTGAAGCTATACTTCATATTATAGATAGCAACTAACCCAAAATTGGCCAAAGGATTAAAGGTAATAGTCAAAACTAAAAATCTTAAAAGAAAACACAGGGGTAAATGTTCAAAACCTTGGGTTTGGTAATGGTTTCTTAGATATAACACTGAAAGCACACACTACCACAAAGGGGAGGGAAAAACCCCAGACAAATGAGACCATCAAAATTCCAAACTGGTGTGCTGTTTTTCACGGCTAGGAACAGCTCAGTAGTAGGGCACTTGTCTAGCAGGCATGAGGACCTGAGTTTTCAAAATCAAAAACTTGTGTTTCAAAGAATACTATCTGTCAGGTATAGAGGTACAAACCTATGATTCCAGCATTTGAGAAGCAGAGGCAGGAAAAGACGTGAGTCTCAGGCTAGACCACATTCATAATGAGATCTTTGGGAGGGGAGTCTTAAAATTAATATGAAAATAAGATTTAAAAAATGTATCTTAATGGGGCGGTGGTGGCGCACACCTTTAATCCCAGCATTCAGGAGGCAGAGGCAAGTGGATCTTTAAATTCAAGGTCAGCTTCGTCTCCAAAGTTCCAGAACAGTCAGGGCTATACAGAGAAATCCTGTCACACACACACACAAAAAAAAAAAAAGTTTCTTCATGGACCATATCTTTTATCCAGTCTGGAAGCAGAGAGGGACTGACCTCTGTGAATTCAGTGCTAACCTTGTCTACATAGTGAATTCCAGGCTAGCCAGGACACACAATGAGAGCCTATCTCAAAAACACTTTTTTGCATATTATATATCTGACAAGAGACCTGTATCTAAAAAATACAAAGAAGTCTTTAAATTCAATAATTAAAAAGTAAACCCAACTGAAAAATGGACAAGTGTGCATGCACATGCACACACACACGAGACAAAATATTTGAACAAAAATTTCTTCAAGAACATACACAAATGGTCAATAAGCACACAAAAAAAAGCTCATTGTACACAATTAGCTTGGCTGCCTGAATAGAAGAGATAATAACAAGTGCTGGCAAACAGAAACTGGAACCTTGATGTTGTGGTGGGGCCGTAACACGGTACAGATACATGGTAGTTCCTTAGCTAAACATGGAGCTATCACGTCAACCAGCAATTCCACTTTCGGGAAATATACACGAGAAGATGGATGTGAGCACAGACAAAAGCACAGCTCTCGGGTATTTCAACATCGGTCAGTCCTGACAGCCAAGGATGGAAACAGCTCAAATGTTCATCAACCAATGAATGGAGAGACAAAATGTGGTGTGTTGACACAGCGTATTACCATGTCACAAGCAACATGGTGTGTTGACACAGCGTATTACCATGTCACAAGCAACATGGTGTGTTGACACAGCATGGATAAATCCTGACAACGAGACATTTACGGAAGAAGCCAATCACAGAGACCAGATATGTTTTGGATTGATTTATGAAAAGTGTCCAGAGCAGGCAAGGTATGGACAGATAGTGGTTGCCTATTGTCGAGGGCTACTAGGAGATTGGAGGGGACGGACACAACAGTTGAAAAGTAGTTTTCTGGGAAAAAAAAATCCTTGAAGTGTACACTTCAGATGGGTGAGTTTTATGGTACGGATTTATGTCGATAAAGCTGCTAACCCAAAGAAAGAGATGTTACACAGGGGACATGGAAGACTTGCAGCAAGGCATCATGGGTCCAAAGATTTTTTTTAAAATATTTATTTATTTATTATGTATACAATATTCTGTCTGTATGCCTGAAGGCCAGAAGAGGGCGCCAGACCTCTTTACAGATGGTTGTGAGCCACCATGTGGTTGCTGGGAATTGAACTCATGACCTTTGGAAGAGCAGGCAATGCTCTTAACCACTGGGCCATCTCTCCAGCCCCGGGTCCAAAGATTTAAGTCTTATAATCCGCAAGCAAGTTCTTCTCTGTGTGCTGTAACTTCCTCTTCTATAAAACAAGAATAACGAGGCAGACTCTGAGAGGAAACAACTGTGACTACAGTGTTTAGGAGCTGAGACAGGAGGCTTATAAAGTGGGAGACCATAGTGCGACTTTGTTTCTGAAACAAAAGGGCAGGCGGGGGTGGCGGGGGTATGAGGATACAACGAAATCATTAAGGCATGGTGAGGAGGAAATGGAGGGATAAAATCATAAATAGCTTAAGATCGTTTCTGGCACACGGATGACTGGAAGGCTACAGCCCACTATTCAACAGAGGTTAAAAAGATGGTTTCAAAGCCGGCAAAACAAACGAAGGCTCACGCCACACACCCCCACCAAGTGATTCCAGGTCAAATATTGCAACAAATTCAACTTTCAGGACCTGGACCCTGAGTTTAACCAAAGTGCACACTGTCGAGCATGAAGCCATTCCTACAGACCAACACTATGCTAGAGAACCACACACGACTATGAAGGGCTGCAGGAACACAGTGACAGCCAAAGTACATTCTAGCGAACGGATCGGCCCAGATGCTAAACTGACAGCTAATCTAAGGGACTCAGCAAGAAACAATCGCTTAGTGGTGAGCTCCGCGAGCGGCACTCAGGCTCAAAGCCAGAACTGACATCACCCTCAGCACCATAGGTGATGCTTGCTACTTCTGTTCCTTATCACTGAGTGGGCCGGAGCGGTATCCTGGCTGAAAGCAGAGTGCAGGTTGCTTCCTATAATCTCAAGCCCTGCAACCCAGAGAAGGGGAGAAGGCGCGCAAGGTCACACAGCCTGAACGATCGGAATCAGAGACGAGGATAGGGGGCCAAGCAACTTCTCGCGTCGTTCGACCAGGAACCTCGCACACCCGCGAGAAAGCACCCTGCTCGCACGCCCTCACAGTCTAGGTCCCAGCGCTCACCTGCCGGTAAGCTACACAGTGCAGGGAAACAGCCTGCAACTCG
The DNA here is from genome assembly GCF_037038515.1 of Microtus pennsylvanicus. Taxonomy (NCBI): domain Eukaryota; kingdom Metazoa; phylum Chordata; class Mammalia; order Rodentia; family Cricetidae; genus Microtus; species Microtus pennsylvanicus. The sequence goes on along the minus strand of NC_134580.1, from coordinate 105,624,362 downwards.
TACGGCCGCCGCCATGCTGGAGCCACGCAGCGACGCTTTCTGGGTCTGGGATCGTCTTCCCCACTGCCTGCCGCAACAGGCTGTGACCGCGCCTCGTCAGACGTTCGTCCTAGGCGCAAAGCGAGGTGCTGATATTCGGGGGTCACCGTTCAGCGCACACGGAGGTCGAGAAATTGTCCACACGGAAGAAAAAGTAAAATTGATTCAGGCTCAGCCACGGACAGCTTCCCATGGGTCCTCGCACTAGGACAGCAGGCAGAGGCGGGTAGAGGGCGGGACTAACTCTGGATTTTTTTTTTTTTTTTTTTTTTTTTTTTTTGGTTTTTCAAGACAGGGTTTCTCTGTGGCTTTGGAGCCTGTCCTGCTGTCCTGGAACTAGCTCTGTAGACCAGGCTGGTCTCGAACTCACAGAGATCCGCCTGCCTCTGCCTCCCGAGTGCTGGGATTAAAGGCGTGCGCCACCGTCGCCCGGCTCTGGATTTTTATAATACTAAGTAATGGCCAAATCTTTGGAAAGCTCTTTCTGCTGAGTCAGGAAACAGTCTAGAAACAGCAGGACAAATCCAGGGAGTGAAGGAGACAAAGTTTAGGAAGTTCGTACATCACTCCAGAAAAGACCTAAAGTTTATTAAACCTTACGTTGCCTTTGATTTCAGCCCCATTTTGTATTCGTGGAAGAGGTTGTTCACACACACAGGGCCAGCCCTAGGCCATGGTTTTTACCTCTCCTGGTCACGGCTTTACACTATCCCTGCTTACCCAAATGAGTCACATATGATGGTCCTGGACTCTTCCTCTGAAAGGTGAGCCTCCGGCAAACTGTTTCTAGCCTGCCCTGGGTACAGTATTTTGCCAAGGCAATAGAGTAATGCAGGCTTTCGTCATTAATGTCTTCAGTTATCCTCCAAGGCTTCTGCCTTTCCTGAGGGGAATGGCTGTCACTCACGTATTGGCCACCTAATGTCTTGGTGATGATTTGAAACACCCAGAGATCCTGGGAGAGTCCAAATGGTGGCTGATTGCTTGTGAGAGTGCCTTGGCTGCTTCTCAGTCATTTTCGGCGTGGCCTAGGAAAAGGCTTCAGTTCCTTCAGTGACGGTATCCATGAAGACCAAGAGGCATTTGAAGATTTGACAGGTGGGGAGCTCAGGAAAATACACCTTCCAAATCTGTCTTAGTGAAGAGGCCATGTCTGTGGGTGGTTACAAAAAGAGATCTTTCTGAAGCACATGGAGCCCCTGGGAACTCAGGAAAAGACTGACAGAGCCCCTTTCCTGAGAATAGGTGATTGTGTGTTTCTCCTAACCTTGTCTGACCGGCGAATCACGGAGCTACTTTACAAGCTCCTATTAAGTACTTGGAGGACATAGTTGGGGTTTTCTGTGTCAGGGGCCATTGTTCTAAAGATGATAGCAGGGACCATTGTCCTAAGGATGTTTGCAGAGAGCCCGACACCCCAACTTTCTTGAGAACTATTTGTTAACGGAACCCGCCCCATATTCCAAACTATCTTGAGAATTATTTGTTATCGGAACCCGCCCCACATTCCAACTGTTTGTTGATGGAATCACAAAAGGAAAGTTTCTGCTTGCACAGAGAACACTAGGTGTCCTGACTGGTGACCTTTGCTACATCGGCAAAGTTCCTTCTTACCCCTACCCCCCACCACAAGCCAAATTCCTTATTCAAGGGCTATATAAGCCACAACCATTACCCTAATAAAGGAAATCTTGACAAGTGAATTTTGCTTGGTCTTCTTTTCTCACTCCCATGATTCATACAGATAGAACCTCTTCAGACCCTGAATAACTGGACCTGCTGGACGGGTCATTTATGTGTGCGGCCATCCTTCAGAATGACAGAGAAATGGTTTGACACTTGCCTTCTCCACTGCCTTAGGGACAGACCGACGCTTACAGAGTATCCATCAGGCTGACAGAGGCAAAAGGAGTCAACAAAAATTAGGCAGCAGGGCTGTAAGCTTGGCAGTCTAGTGACCAACTTATTCCCTCCTTTGACAAATGATTCATCCCTTTGGTGTCCCCTGTAGCAGATATGGAAACACCGGAGAGGTTTCGAATGGGGGGCATGACGGACAAAATCTGCGGTCAATAGTGGATGGAACTTCTCTTCGAGTCCAGTAAATCTCTTTCCTTCCAGAGAGCAGAATGAACATGTAACACCAGGAAGGTACGTATTGCTCAGGAGAAGAAGTTACTTCTTTGACAATTCTATGCTCTACTTAAGAAAGACTTCTATACCAATGACTTGATAGCTAAACAGATCAAATTTTTAGGAAGGAGTGTCCATGGTGGTGTGAGATCAAGGAGTCACTGTCAGTGCCTGGAGAGACTGGGGTCGTCTCGCGCTTCAGGGTGCAGTCATTTGGATAGGTATGATATGGACCATTTGTCACCATCCAATGGTCAAATGAGGACTGTTATTGACCCTGCTTTTCGACCATGTAATTGAAGGAGCCTGTCTGTCGTGGGAAGCCCCAGTGCTGGGGCCTTCTTAAGGCTGTCATACGATGGTTTCTTGGTCCCTTGATTACAAGGGGTATGGATTTGGGACTCATTTCGCTTCTCAGAGATTTGACCTGGCTATTTTATTCAGTGCTGCAGATCATATTCTGCAGTACCCTGCTAGCTCCAGAAAAGCCCTAACATGTCTCTTATTTCAGAGAGGAGGTAAATCCAAATATCCTGGGTCCAAATGAAGATCCAGTAATTGACTTATGCTTCTCAAAGGTTGAGTCTTTCCCTAGAATCTTTGCATCCTTTTTGAGCTACAAAGTTTAAAGTGTTTACAGCCTGTTGTTTGCCTGGTGTCCTCTGAAGCAGTAGAAAGGAGGTCATCCTCATACAGCATTATGGTTACAGAACTGAGTGGAATGCCCCAAGGTGCCACCCAAATCCAGAGACTGACCAAAAGAGTGAGAACTAAGAATTCTTTTTTTTTTTTTCGAGACAGGGTTTCTCTGTGGCTTTGGAGCCTGTCCTGGAACTAGGTCTGTAGACCAGGCTGGTGTCGAACTCACAGAGATCCGCCTGCCTCTGCCTCCCGAGTGCTGGGATTAAAGGCGTGCGCCACCACCGCCCGGCTGAGAACTAAGAATTCTTGAAGGAAAACAGCAACAGGTATGTCGCTGAGCTCATGCATCGATCTGGGATAGTCCACTGAAAGGTGACCAAGAACTGGGAACCCTGACTTTCAGAAAAGACGGGCATGCTGGCAAACCAGAAACCGGATTTATGCTGTTTTAGGGCCCTCCTCCCAGCTGCACTGCTCAAGTCCGCCTTAGAGGGACAGCTGGTCTCCAGGTTTAGGAGCACAAGCACAGGCAGCCAGGTCCCATAGCTTCAGCACCACGGATCTGGAGTGCAAGCTTGGGTAGTTTCGTTTTGTTTCCAACGCGTCATCTTGAGAGCGCCGGCTGTCGAGACTTCTGGGAAATGGAGTCCCTGCGAAGGGGGCGCATTGCTTCGGGGCCCATAGGCAGAAGACCATCACGCAGGCGCACTGCCTTCCCTATCCCAGGCAGTGTGGACTTACCCGGTACCCAGCCTGCTTGCTGAAGGTGAGGATGTGGGTCTAGGGTTTTCAGATGCCTAGCAGACGCAGCTGCGGAGAAAATGGAACCCTAGGGACTCGGGGAAGAATTCGTGGACGTGACCTGGTGTGGCTAGCTTGCTCGTGATTCGTCCCGCCCAGTGTGCTTAGGTTCCTTAGGGCACAAACGCCGCTCCAGGTGTCCTTGTGGGTGTGTCCACTGTGCTTCAGAGTCCTGTACTTTCAAGTTGGAGGTCCCTGTCTGCGCCCTGTCTTCCTCCAGTTCCTTCTTTCCTTAATGGGTGCTTCAGGAATGTAGGTGGTACCGACCCTGAATCTAGGGGTGTCCACTCCACTCTCACCAGCAGCAGTCCTACCTAGGCTTCTTGAGTGCTGAGATTGCAATGAGTACCAGATAAAAACTTAGACTCTGCATTGTGAGAAGGTGAGATGGATTTAGCTAACGTATGCAGAGGAAGTTAGAAGACACAGTAAGTCTCCTGGAAACTCAAGGATTTTAAGTAAAGCTGCAGTGTGTGGTAACTGGAACTCACTTCATCTAGAAACACTGTGAGCACCAGTATTTCACCACTAAAGTGAGCTATATCCATTGTTCTGTCTCCTGGTACCTCTGTTTCCTGGTCCCGGAGGCTACCTCAGTATCTCCTGATATCTTCTTGACTCATCACTTGTATGTTGTCCTGACACTTTAAAATTCTTGTTCACTAAGAAGAATGTCGTCTTTTCATACAAGATCATTTCTGCCAATGTTTTCTCAACTGGATACAAACTTAGACATACTTGGGAAAAGAGAATCTCAATTGAGTTGACATCATCAGACTGGTCTGTGAGCATGTGTGTGTGAGTGTATTCTTTCTCTGTGTCTCTGTCTCTCCTCTCTCTCTCTTCAAGACAGGGTTTCCTCTCTGTAGCCTTGGCTCTCCTGGAACTCACTATGTAACCCAGAGTGGCCTCGAACTCTGCAAACTCACAGAGATCTGCTTGCTGCCGACTCCCAAGTGATGGGATTAAAGGTGTGTGCCACCATCCCCCAGAGTATGGGGCGTTTTCTTCATTATCCATTAGTACTGGAGGACCTAGCCCACTGTGGATGTTGTCATCCCTCGGAAAGTAGATCTGGGCTGAATAAGAAAGTAGCTGGACAAGCCAGTAAGCAGTGTTCTTCTGCGGTCTCTGATTTGGTTTCTGCCTCCTGGTTCCTGCCTAGGTTTCCCTTGGTTATTTGTAAAGTTGTTTATGCTCTAAGGTCATTAATCTTGCTGTGTTTTGACTCCTGGGAACAGAGCTCTGCCCTGAAGATAAGGGTACAACAGACACTGCTGTGCTTTCGATATTCATGGCTTTTGTTTGCTCTAAAACTGGAAGGAGCATAGAGTGCTCTTGGACTTCCTCTTTTTTTTTTTTTTGCTCTTTTGGTGGTGTTGGGAATGAAGGTGGCTACATCTCTCACTGATACATGGAGAGGCCTTGCCACATGGGTCAGTAGACCCAGGACTGGCCCTTCAATACCTTTCTCCTTCCACACCTTTTCCTCACTAGAATCCCGTTCTTCTCTCCCCAGACAACCATAGGAGGGAATGGCTGCTGTGTCTCCACCTACTAGATACCAGGTGAGGTGGACATTTCTATTTCTGAAATACTGTTATTAATTGCCAAAATGTAGGCACTTCTTTCTTTATCCTGAGTGTCTTCCTTTAAGACCTTCTACCCCTAGGCTAATGAAGGACTCCAAGGTAAGATGACCTTTAGCACTTTGAGCCCACGAGCTTCCCAAAAGCTGACAGAGCAGGGCTGCCTGGAGGAGTCCAGCATCAGTGGTTCCGTCCTAACTGTGCCTCTGGCAGCCAGTTGTGGGCTGAGAGTCAGTCCCTGTACGCCAAGGAGTGTTGGGTTAGGCTGGAGTCCATGGTGTGCTATAAAACACCCAGAGCCTGCCCCGGGGGAGGCGAAACAGACCAGGAAGGCAAGGCTTATAAGGGAGTGTGGTTGTGTTTGCAGCCATTGGTGATATTTGAAGATGTGGCCGTGACTTTCACAGATGAAGAATGGAGGCATCTGCTTCCTGTGCAGAGGGCGCTCTACAAGACTGTGATGCTGGAAAACTATGAGAACATCATCTCCCTGGGTAAGGAGTCAGAATTTGTCCCAAACTGTGTGGGTCACAAGGGCAGGGATGGCCACCTCTTTGACCCCCACCTGAGTTCAGAACCACCGGACAGACGAAAGGGCCAAAGGAGGTGGCTTTAGGTGCTTAGCTGGTGACCCCAGCCCTGGAGAGCTGGACTGCCCTGTTGTTAACAGGGCTGGGAAACCACAGGTCTCCTTGTTCAGCAGCTTGCTTCCACCTGACAAGGCAGTCTGCAGGACAGGGCAGAGCACGTGTGTTGTGGGTAGGGATCTGGCTCCCCAGAGGCAGGCAGCAGAAGAGGTAATGTGTCCGGGTCTCCTGGCAATGCCAACTGGTGATGACTCAGTTCCATCAGGTAGACAGGAGCCATCTTGGTGAGAGGAGATAACAGTCACTTCATGGAGAAAGAGGAGGACAAAGAGGTGCCCCTGTGGAAAGGAAAAGGTCATCAGAGATGTGCTTGATTTTGAATGTTTGTCTTTTTGTTTTAAATATTTATTTATTATGTATACAGTATTCTGCCTGCAGGCCAGAAGAGGGCAGCAGACTTCATTACTGATGGTTGTGAACCACCATGTGGTTACTGGGAATTGAACTCAGGACCTTTGGAAGAGCAGGCAATGCTCTTAACCACTGAGCCATCTCTCCAGCCCCCTTGAATGTTTGTCTGAATGACAACCTTAGATACCTATAAAGGCACTTTGTAATCAGACTTATGTGACAAGCGTGTGATGTGCGATATTGCACTCTTGGATTTTTGAGGGACCCCCCCACCAAGCTCCCAAATAAATCACACACAGAGGCTTATTCTTAGTTATGAATGCCCGGCCTTAGCTTGTTTCTTGCCAGCTTTCCTTAACTTAAATTATCCCAACTACTTTCTGCCTCTGGGATTTTTTCTTTTCCTTACTTCTGTGCATCTTACTTTCTGTCTTACTCCATGACTGCCTGGGTGGCTAGCTCCTGATGTCCTCCTCTCCTTGTTCTCTTGCTTCTCCACTTCCTCATTTCTCCTTCTATTTATACACTCTGTCTGCCAGCCCCTTGCCTTGCTATTGACTGTTCAGCTCTTTATTAAGCCATCAGGTGTTTTAGACACACAGCTTCACAGAGTTAAACAAAAGTCACACACCTGAAAATAATCTTCCTCAACAGGGAAAGTAAGAGCTTTTGTTCATGTCAGCTCTTAATGAAGTAAAGCAAAGTCCTTACAGGTAATAAGGAACTCCCAGAAGCTTCCAGAATAAGAGGCCGAGGCCAAGCACGGTGGTTTGTACTTGTAGTCTTGGCCACTCTAGAAGCAGGAGCACACAGATGCAAAAGCCATTAACAGTCACATTCATGTTGCAGGTTTGTATTGAAAAGCCAACATTGGACTGAGGATGGAGCTAAGTGGTAGAGTATTTTCTAGCATCTGTAAGATCTTTAGTTTAATAGATGGACACACACGCACACATCAGCACCTTCTGTATTAGCTTAATCAGGGATATTAATTAGTTAATATCCAAACTGAAAAGATTGTTCAGTTGGCATCAAGGAAGATCCCGAGATTTTGTCAGAGGCTTTGGAGGAGAATAACCCACAGGAAGGGATAGGTGTGCTCACTCTGCCAAAAGAGAACCAGCACACACCGGACTGATGTTTCTCAGGCCCAGGAAGAACAAAGATCCTTACCTCCCCTATCTCCCAAGGCAGAACCTTGTCCACAGGGATGTTAAAGCTCAGGTGTTTCCAAGAGTGGGATCTAATTTTGTTCATTTGCCTATAGATATGAGTGGCTCTAGAAATTGATCCAAAGAATGCAATAGGATTGCCAGTTTATACAGCATACCAGGAGATAGTTCCCATAGTATTGTGTGTTAATAGCAAAACATTAAAAATAGTAAAATGTGCTGGATGGAGGTGGTACATGCCTTTAATCCCAGTACTCAAGAGGTAGAGGCAGGCCAATCCCTGTAAATTCTAGGCTAGCCTGGACTACAGAGAGAGTTCCAGGACAGGCTCCAAAGCTACAAAGAAACCCTGTCTTAAAAAATGAAAAACAACAACAAGAAAAAGGAAAATTTCTGTAGCTAGGATTTACTATATTATTTATCCATATAATGTGCTATCATATAGCCATTAAACCATTGTAGAAAATCTGTGCTAAATAAAATTAATGTTTTATATTTACTGCATGAAATGAACTTCAGAAAAAAAAAGAACTTCAGTTTATAAATCAGTCGTGTTTCATTATCCAGCTTAGTCCTTATAACATTGCATTCCGTTTCCTGTATTTACCTGGGGGATATGCATGTGCAATAGCATGCACGAGAAGGGGGGGACAACTTGAGAGAGCTGGCTCTCTCCTTTAACATGTCAGTTCTAGGGTGTGAACCCAGCTTGGAGGCTTGATTCACCCAATAAGACATCTCCCCAGCCCCTATTATCCAGTCTCTGACAGAATCACATATAAGGTCTCCCAGTATCAACATTAATTAAAGGCAGGAAATACTAGCAGGAGGCGTGAAAGGTGACTCGTTTTCCTACAGTGAGCACAACCGACTTGTTTCCATGTAAACATACTAAGGATGATCAGAAAAATGACAGTGAGTTCCCTCCTTATGCTCTTTCAGTCAGGACGCTCCTTTTTCCTTCTCATTTCGTGAGCCAAAGGCCTCTACCTGCCATTTGTCCGGGATGGAAAGCTTCCCTATGCTGCCTACGAATTGAGGTGGCTTTTGTGGGCTGCTCTGGTGCCTGGTGTTTGCCCTTTCAAGAGCCCCAGTGCTGACCTTCCCCAGAGGTGTCTTTGGTCTGTATTCTGTGTTTCTGAGAGTCTGCACTTAGAGGCCAGGATTGAGTTTGGAGTGGTTCAGCATTGTCATCTCAGCAGCCTCCTGCCTTATGCTTTCTCCCTGAGCAGGGCTTCCTGTTCCTCGACCTGACGTGATTCTTCCATTTCTTCAGTTGAAGACCAGGGCCGAGCCATGGACACAGGGGCTTCATGGATGTGAGGAGAAAGAATGGCCAGACAGTGTCTCTCTAGGTAACCAAGTCTGAACAGAATGGGCAGAGTTTTGTTTGTTTCTGTTCTTGGGTGGACGAATATTAGGGATCATCCTTGTCTCAAAGTCAAGTTGTTCCTATTGCACATCTGTTCTCTGGTTCCCCCTTCTCCACATTAAAGTAGGACTTACCTGCATTCACCAGCTTGTTTCTCAGGATTGTCACCTAGCCTGTGTACACCGCTAATATTTTTATTGGTCTCCCAGGTCTCTGCTCAGCCTACCCTATTGAAGCTATTGGCCCCACTCCCAGAGCCATTCTCCTGTTCTCTGAGAAGTCTGTTTCCACATTCCTTCCCTGCATCCTCCTTTACTCCCCAGCCGTAGGCTCTCCCAGAGTGTAAGCTCTCCGGGAAGTGATGCCCTGTGACCAAGTGTTCCATCTGTCATAGCGCCCCTCTCTTCTGTCATTGTCTCCGAGTCCAGAGAAGAAACTGCATCTGAGTTTTCTCTTTGTTGCAGACTGGGAGCCTAAGCCTGAGATCCTAGATGCTTCAGCAGGAACCCCGAGAGACAGCCATAGAAGGCAAAGTCCTCTGTGCACTAAACTGGAAGTTCAGACACTAGCAGGTGGGTTGGAACCAGCAAAGGAAAGTCCTGCAGTAGAGACTTGCAGGAAACGTCTTTCCTTGAACAGAAGCTTGCAGCGAAGGCCAGCCCCATCCAGGAAAGCCCTCGCTAAACACCAAGACCAGGAATGTAGTGACTGCGGGAAGACCTTCTTTGACCATTCGTCACTCCTCCGTCACCAGAGGACTCACACCGGAGAAAAGCCCTATGTCTGTCCTGAGTGTGGGAAGGCCTTCAGTCAAAGGATCAGTCTCAACAGACATCTGATGTTGCACACAGGGGAGAGCCCCTATGAGTGCAGAGCCTGCGGCAAAGCCTTCTTTGATAGGTCATCCCTCACTGTGCATCAGCGGGTGCACACGGGAGAGAGACCTTTCAAATGCAGCGAGTGTGGCAAAGCCTTCTTTGACAGGTCGTACCTTACTCAACACCAGAGAATCCATACCGGGGAGAGTCCCTATGAATGTCAGCAGTGTGGCAAAGCCTTTAGCCAGAAGAGAATTCTCACTCGGCACCAGCTGATCCACACTGGCAGGAAACCATATAAATGCAGTGAGTGTGGCACCGCCTTCTTTGACAAATCCTCCCTTACTCGCCACCAGAGAATCCATACCGGGGAGAGTCCCTACAAATGTCAGCAGTGTGGCAAAGCCTTTAGCCAGAAGAGCATTCTCACTCGGCACCAGCTGATCCACACTGGAAGGAAACCATATAAATGCAGTGACTGTGGAAGAGCATTCTATGGGGTTTCCTCCCTTAACAGACACCAGAAGGTGCATTCTGGGGAGCCACACCATCAGTGCAACGAGTGTGGCAAAGCTTTCTTCGAACGCTCTTCTCTCACAAAGCACCAGAGGACACACACTAGAGAGAAGCCATATGAGTGCAATGAGTGTGGGAAGGCCTTCGGCCAGAAGTGCCGGCTCACACTACATCAGAGAGTTCACACAGGGGAGAAGAAACCCTTTGAGTGTAGTGTGTGTGGAAAAGAGTTCAGCTTCAAGTCTTCAGTTATTGTGCATCAGAGACGTTATGCCAAACAAGGCACAGACTGACCAAAGGAGAAGCATTAGCTACACAAAGGGCCTTCCATAGGTCTCCATGTCCTCTACAAACCCAGCATTTGCTCCTCCTGTCTACTGTGGCTGCTGTCCTGTCCACCTCTGCTCCACAGGGTCTGAGTAATCAACATACCTAGTGTGGAGTGCAGAAGCTAAAACCCGAATCCAGATTCAAAATCGTGGGCAGAGCTGGCTGTTGCTCCTGCTCCTCGACCCCAGCACTGTAGAAGGTTGCTGGAGAGATTGTCAGCAACAGGGTGTGGCTTAGGAGGGGAGCACAAAGACATAACTCTATGAGAACATAGGCCCGTTGTCACTGCACTGAACTAGATGCAGGCTATTACAGGAGGGGAATGTCACAATTATGGGAAAACACCCTTTTCTCCAGAAGTTTCTATAATTTTAGTCCCTGTGAAGCCTTTTGGCATACAGACCTAGTTGTCTTGTGCCCTAGTATTTAGCCCTCCTGGCAGTAGTAGTAGTGGTAAAACTTACTAAGAGCTTATCCTGGGGCAAATACTCAGCAGAGAATTGTAGCAGGGCAAGATTGACTGATCCTCTAACGAGTCCTCTTGTCTCTCACAGATGAGCACCATGCGGTTTCAAGAGATTAAGGAATATATTCTGGGTGACACAAGATGAAGCCAGGTGTCTTAGTTACTGTTCTATTACTGTGTAGAGTCATGCTGACCAGAGCCCTATAAAAGAATTAATTAATTAGTTAGGGGCTTGCTTCCAGTTCCAGTCAGTCTGTGGCAAGGAGCATGGCAACAGATTGGTAAGCATGGAGCCGGAGCAGTAGCTGAGAGCTTACACCTGATCCACAGGTAGTCTGCCTAGAGATGGGGAGACACACTGGTCTTGGCATGGGCTTTGGAAAATTCAAAGTCCATCCTCAGTAACACACCTCCTCGAACAAAGCCACACTCTGGGCTGCAGAGATGGCCTAGTGGTTAAGAGCATTGGCTGTTCTTCCAGAGGTCATGAGTTTCATTCCTAGCAACCACATGGTGGCTCACAGCCTTCTGTAATGAGATCTGGTGCCCTCTTCTGGTGTGCAGGCATACATGCAAGCAGAACACATTATACATAGTAAATAAATAAATCTTTAAAAAAAGATTTATAAAAACAAAGCCACACTCCTTAATCCTTTCTAAACACTCCACCAAGGGGAAACCAAACATTCAAATACATCTATGAGCTTTGGGCACGATTCATATTCAAATCACCACATTCCAGGCAAGGACATGATCAGCTGGCCCTCGTGCTGAGAAACAGGTCCTTTTCCTTTCTGAATTTCACAGCTGAGCACACTGAAGATTAGCAACACCGTAGACGGCACAAAGTGAAACCAGGTCTTTAGTACAGGTCTTCCTCCACTGTTTTTATTACAGTGTGATCTTAAATTTTGTCTTATAATTTATATACCTGAATTATATTCTCAGCTGGATTGTAAGCACTTGGAGGTGTGATTTCAAAGGTCTCTGAATCTTTTTTTTTTTTTCGAGACAGGGTTTCTCTGTGGCTTTGGAGCCTGTCCTGGAACTAGCTCTGTAGATCAGGCTGGTGTCGAACTCACAGAGATCCGCCTGCCTCTGCCTCCCGAGTGCTGGGATTAAAGGTGTGCGCCACCACCGCCCGGCTAGGTCTCTGAATCTTACTCAGTGCCTTGCAAACACAGATGCTCAATAAATGTTTATCTAAATGAATACCAAGGTCTCTGTTTTCAAACCTCCTTTCTCATGAGTTTCACAGTCCCACCTGTAGCATTCCTGTGCTCCCCAGTCCCAGCTCTTCCTTCTCCATTGCTCAAGAGACACCACAAGCTGTGGTACAGTAACAAAGAGGCCTCCAGACAAAGGCCTGTGTCTCCTCTGAAGTGTAGCAATATGTCCATTCAGTCTGTACCAATTGGGACCCACACATCACCATGAAGGAGGGGAAAGCTGAAAGATATTTCTTTCGTCTAGGTGCCATTCTGACCACTTCTAGAGTCAGAATCCACCCCTGAAGGCTAGGAATACAAGTAGGCACCTTGGTATTTGCATAACACTGGAAGCCATGTTTTGCACATCACTTAGCTTGGTCTTTTCACACGGCCCCTTTCAGCCCATTATTTTGGATGTAAAATAGCTCTCTATTGAATAAAATATCTCTGGATATCTAAAATCTTCCTTAATACACTCCCTCATCACCAAACTTAAGGTCCTGCTTGTTTCAGGGTATTTGATCACACTGTGAAGCTCCAAGACTGTGTTAATAAAATTAACCACACACGACTATGAAGGGCTGGAGAAAAACAGTGACAGCCAAAGTACATTCTAGCGAACGGATTGGCCCAGATGCTACACTGACAGCTAACCTAATGTTCTCACAAGAGACGATCCTTGAGTTTGAGCTCCGTGTGCGGCACTCGGCCTCAAAGCCAGAATTGACATCACCCCCTGTTCCATAGGTGATGCTTGCTACTTCTGTTCCTCCTCACCGAGTGGGCCAGAGCGGTTTTCCTGGTTGAAAGCAAAGTGCAGGTTGTTTCCAATAACTGAAAGACCCTCAGAGTGGTCCTTCCCTCAGGACCCTAACCCAGGGAACAGTCGAGACCACTGGCTGTAATTAGCAAGAGGTTTATTGGGTGGGCACAGTTACCTGTGGGCGGCAAAGTCCTTTCAGAGGACTTGCGCACCTGCAGGCTGGGAGAAGGTCTTTTTATAGGAGAAGGGTAGCAAAAGCAGGCATACAGAAGCAATGCATGGTTACAGGGATCTCATTGGTCAGTTCGAATGAGGCGATGGGTTCATTTAGGGGACAAGTTCCCCGGAGACATGAAGGTCTGATAATAATAACAGACTTGGCCCTATCTAGGGTACATGTAGTTTTTCCCAGAACTGTTCGTTCCCCTCCTAGGCCTGGTATCTGACCACAGATATCCTGTTTGACCACCTAGGAGTACTGACTTTACCTTGAACTTATATTTATTTGTGTGAAGTCTTTGCAAAATGGCATTACAGCAGCTAACCTGGGGTCTTTCATAACCTCAAGCCCTGCGACCCAGAGAACGCAAGGACAAGCATCCTGTCCGACCCAAATGGGAGACTAGGATCGGGGGCCCAGCGACTTCTCGCCTTCCTTGACCAGGAACTTCGCACACCTGCTTGCATGCGCTTACAGTCTGGGTCCCAGCGCTCACTTGCCAATATGCAACACAGTGCTGGGAAACAACCAGCAATTCGTACAGGCGCCGCCATGCTGGAGCAGGAGCAACGACGCTGCCTGAGTCTGGGCCCGCCTTCCCCACTGCCCGCCGCAACAGGCTGTGACCGCGCCTTGTCAGACATTCGTTCTAGGCGCAAAGAGAGGTGTTGAGACTCGAGGATCATCGTTCAGCGCACATGGGGACCGAGAAATTGTCCACACGGAACAAGAGGGAAATTGAGTCAGGTTCAGCAACGGACAGCTTCTCAGGGGTCCTCGCGCTAGGACCCAAGGCAGGAGCATGGAGAGGGCGTGGCTAACTCTATATCTTATTTTACTAAGTAATGGCCAAATCTTTCAGGTCCAATCCAGGATTGGAGAATCTTTGGAAAGCCCATTCTGCTGATCCAGGAAAAAGTCTGGGAACGAATCCAGGGAGTGAAGGAAAGAAAGTTTAGGAAGTTCGTACATCATTCCAGAAAAGACCTAAAGTTTATTAAACTTTACGTTGCCTTTGATTTCAGACTCATTTTGTATTCGTGGTAGAGGTTGTATAAACACAGGGCCAGCCCTAGGCCATGGATTTTACCTCTCCTGGTCACGGCTTTACACTATCCCTGCTTGCCCAAATGAGCCACATATGATGGTCCTGGACTCTTCCTCTGAACAGTGAGCCTCCGGCAAACTGTTTCTAGCCTGCCCTGGGCACAGTATTTTGCCAAAGCAATAGAGTAATGCAGGCTTTCGTCATTAACGTCTTCAGTTATCCTCCAAGGCTTCTGCCTTTCCTGAGGGGAATGGCTGTCACGCACGTATTGGCCACCTAATGTCTTGGTGATGATTTGAAACACCCAGAGATCCTGGGAGAGTCCAAATGGCGGCTGATTGCTTGTGAGAGTGCCTTGGCTGCTTCTCAGGCATTTTCGGCGTGGACTAGGAAAAGGCTTCAGTTCGTTCAGTGATGGTATCCATGAAGACCAAGAGGCATTTGAAGATTTGACAGGTGGGGAGCTCAGGAAAATACACCTTCCAAATCTGTCTTAGTGAAGAGGCCATGTCTGTGGGTGGTTACAAAAAGAGATCTTTCTGAAGCACATGGAGCCCCTGGGAACTCAGGAAAAGACTGACAGAGCCCCTTTCCTGAGAATAGGTGATTGTGTGTTTCTCCTAACCTTGTCTGACCGGCGAATCACGGAGCTACTTTACAAGCTCCTATTAAGTACTTGGAGAACATAGTTGATCTGTGTGTGGCCATCCTTCAGGATGACAGAGGAATCCTTTCACACTTGCCTTCTCCACTGCCTTAGGGACAGACTGACGCTTACAGAGTACCCATCAGGTTGATAGAGGCAAAAGGAGTCAACAAAAATTAGGCAGCAGGGTTGTAAGCTTGGCAGTCTAGTGACCAATTTATTCCCTCCTTTGACAAATGATTCATCCCTTTGGTGTCCCCTGTAGCAGATATGGAAACACTGGAGAGGTTTCGAGTGGGGGGCATGACAGACAAAATCTGCGGTCAATAGTGGATGGAACTTCTCTTCGAGTCCAGTAAATCTCTTTCCTTCCAGAGAGCAGAATGAACATGTAACACCAGGAAGGTGCGTATTTGTTCAGAAGTTACTTCTTTGACAACTCTATGTTGTACTTAAGAAATACTTCTATACTATTGACTTGATAGCTAAAGAGATCAAATTTTTAGGAAGGAGTGTCCATGGTGGTGTGAGATCAAGGAGTCACTGTCAGTGCCTGGAGAGACTGGGGTCGTCTCGCGCTTCAGGGTGCAGTCATTTGGATAGGTATGATATGGACCATTTGTCACCATCCAATAGCCAAACTAGGACTGTTATTGACCCTGCTTTTCGACCATGTAATTGAAGGAGCCTGTCTGTCGTGGGAAGCCCCAGTGCTGGGGCTTTCTTAAGGCTATCATACGATGGTTTCTTGGTCCCTTGATTACAAGGGGTATGGATTTGGGACTCATTTCGCTTCTCAGAGATTTGACCTGGCTATTTCATTCAGTGCTGCAGATCATATTCTGCAGTACCCTGTTAGCTCCAGAAAAGCCCTAACATGTCTCTTAATTCAGAGAGGAAGTAAATCCAAATAATCCTGAGGCCAAATGAAGATCCAGTAATTGACTTATGAGTCTCAAAGGTTGAGTCTTTCCCTAGAATCGTTGCATTCTTTTTGAGCTACAAAGTTTAAAGTGTTTACAGCCTGTTGTTTGCCTGGTGTCCTCT
The DNA here is from genome assembly GCF_037038515.1 of Microtus pennsylvanicus. Taxonomy (NCBI): domain Eukaryota; kingdom Metazoa; phylum Chordata; class Mammalia; order Rodentia; family Cricetidae; genus Microtus; species Microtus pennsylvanicus. The sequence goes on along the minus strand of NC_134580.1, from coordinate 105,608,551 downwards.
GAAGCAGTAGAAAGGAGGTCATTCTCATACAGCATTATGGTTACAGAACTGAGTGGAATGCCCCAAGGTGCCACCCAAATCCAGAGACTGACCAAAAGAGTGAGAACTAAGAATTCTTGAATAAAAACAGCAACGGGTATGTCGCTGAGCTCATGCATCGATCTGGGATAGTCCACTGAAAGGTGACCAAGAACTGGGAACCCTGACTTTCAGAAAAGACGGGCATGCTGGCAAACCAGATACCGGATTTATGATGTCTTAGGGCCCTCTTCCCAGCTGCACTGCTCAAGTCCGCCTTAGAGGGACAGCTGGTCTCCAGATTTAGGAGCACACACACAGGCAGCCAGGTCCACAGCTTCAGCACCACGGATCTGGAGTGCAAGCTTGGGTAGTTTCGTTTTGTTTCCAACGCGTCATCTTGAGAGCGCCGGCTGTCGAGACTTCTGGGAAATGGAGTCCCTGCGAAGGCGGCGCATAGATTCGGGGCCCATAGGCGGAAGACCGTCACGCAGGCGCACTGCCTTCCCGATCCCAGTCAGTGTGGCCTTACCCGGTACCCAGCGCGCTTACGGAAGGTGAGGACTGTGGGTCTAGGTCATCGAGACGACGAGTGGACGCAGCTGCGGAGAGAAGGGAACCCTAGGGACTTGGGGGAGGATTCGTGGGCGTGACCTGGTGTGGCTAGCTTGCTTGTGATTCGTCCCGCCCAGTGTGCTTAGGTTCCTTAGGGCACAGATGCAGCTCCAGGTTTCCTTGTGGGTATGACTACTGTGTGTCAGAGTCCGGTACTTTCAAGTTGGAGGTCCCTGTCTGCGCCCTGTCTTCCTCCAGTTCCTTCTTTCCGTAATGGGTGCTTCATGAATGTAGGTGGTTACCGACCCTGAATCTAGGGGTGTCCACTCCACTCTCACAGTCCCCCCGATAACGTCTCATGTTGCATCTTTCGTTCCCTATCCCCATCCTGCGCAGGAATGTCCTGGTCCGAGAGTGTTCGTGGAGGAAGTCGGATCTGAGGTGAATTAAACCCCAAGGGAAATGCCAGATGGCTTTAGGCAGATTTGAGATGATTTTAATGAGAGTGCTCTGTCAAGGAGTAGTGGGAAATAAGGGTAAAGGAACTATGCGGAGGCCAGACAAGCACCCCACCAAGCATTGTATTGTGCGTTCTTAAATGAGCTCAACATGAATGAAAATTTGGGGGAACAATTCTTGAGGTAACATTCGGACCATCACAAAGTCGTACTTCCCACCTTAAGACCCATCACCGACAGCCAGCATCTGTCTAGACGCCTGTGTTGAGCAGCTGTCTGTTACACCACTGAAGTTGCTTGCAGTTTACCAGTGATCTTTCCCCTGGGTTTTTCTGTTGTTGTTGTTGTATCACGGCCACCCTCGACCCTCAAGGATGACGCGACCACCAGAGCTCTTCTCACTGCAGTTTATTCCAGGACTTTATTCACTTTCTCTCTCTCTCTTCCTTCCTCTCTCTCTTTTTCCTCTCTCCCTCTCTCCCCCCTCCCTTTCTTCTCTCTCCTCCCTCTCTCTCCTTCTTCTCCTCCCTCTCTTTTTTCTCTCTCCTTCTCTTTCTCTCCTCTCTCTTTGACCTCTCTCCTTCCTTCCTTTCTCTCTCCGGGCAAACCTCTCTCTTTCCCTTAAGTAGGCATGGGCTGCCAACCCTGAACTGCCAGGTGGGCACTGCCCATAGGTTCACGCATATGCAGGCAGCTGGTAATCATTGCGTGATCATAGCATAGGTCAGGCCTTAGCCATCTCAGGAGTTGATTATACATCTCCATCAGGTGTGACACCACGCAGCTCGCTACATTGTTGTTGTTTGATTGATTGATTGTTTACCTTTGTTGCATTTAAGATGAGGTCTTGTTTTGTAGCTTACCCTAGTGATAAGCCTGTAGTCCTCCCGCCTCAGCCCGCCAAGTGCTGGCATTACAGGTGTATGTCGCCATAACTATGTTTTCCATGAAACTTCAGTCATGCATATTAAGCTTCCCAAAATATTGGGATGTGTTACAGGATTTTCTATTTTATTCTAAAGATCTGCTTAACTTTGTGGCTAACTTCCAATGAAAGTAAATTATAATGTAGAATTTAAACCTTCCAGGCAGACATTTTCAAATTCTACCTCAGCCTTTTACAAAGCCTGGATGTCCTACTGTACCTCTCTTCTTGATGTGGAATTAAATTATCTCTATATGAGGGAAGAAGTAAATTATCCTTATTAAAAGCACCTAGCAAGAGTCTCATGAGAGCAAGGGCTCAGCAATACAAGTTAGGGTGATGTTAATGGTGCTCCATTGTATGTCTAGCCTCTAGGCAATAAATTATTTAACCAAGTGTCCTGCTGTAAATGCTTAATAGAGTTCAAATTTTAGTTCCATTTTTATTTATTTATTTTTTTTAAATATTTATTTATTATGTATACAATATTCTGTCTGCATGTATGCCTGCAGGCTAGAAGAGGGCATCAGATCTCATTACAGATGGTTGGGGGCCACCATGTGGTTGCCGGGAATTGAACTCAGGACCTTTGGAAGAGCAGGCAGTGCTCTTAACCACTGAGCCATCTCTCCAGCCCTTTAGTTCCATTTTTTAGAGATTAAATAGGATCATTTGTGTACCGCTTAAGTTGGGAGAGCGATAACCTTGAATAAAGATGATGTTTTGGTGATGATGGTTAATTAAAAGCTTTGTAAGTCTTCTCTCATATTTCTAGAATAAATTCCTAGAGGATACTGGCCAGTCTGAGAGTGTCTGTGTTTGAAAGTCCTTGGGTCACAATGATCTTTCTAACGTGCATATCCAATGAGGACACAACTATGCTTAACACCCCCCCCCCCACAGCTCCTTTTGATGTAGTTTGACCTCTACTGGTTTTTCCAGGCTGATCTTTTCTCCAGCGTTGCTCATGTTCTTATCTAATATCTGTAGTAATCCTTTATGTGATAGGATCTGCCTCTTATTTCTACTCAGGCTTTTCCATGTTTATAATGTTGCTCCTTCTTCACATCACAACTCAGATCCCAGTTGTGCCAAGAGCACTGCAGTGTTTCCCCCTCCATCCTTCCCTGGGCGAGGGGAGCCTCCTCAAAGCCCTGCCAGCCTGCCCTGCATCTCTCTTTTAGGCGCCATCCTGTAGTAAATGTTACTTTGTTTATTTATTCTGTGTATAAAGCTGTTGCCCCTGGAGGTCAGGGAAAGGGTCTTGCAGGGTTTGTGCTTGATGTGGTTGGTACTAAATCAGTGCTGCTAAGGTAAATGCTTGAGTCACAAGGAGCAGTGACATAGTGACTGCAATAATGTGCTCAGTGAGCCACAGATGCACCTTTTCTCCTCCTTCCCTGAAGCGCACGTACTGTCTCTCCACCCACCAGGAGTTCCTTAATTGCTTGCTTCCGCTGTTATTGTTAAACTTTTTTTAGGGGGAACAATTGAGGTGGTGTTTCCTGTGTAGCTTGGACCAGCCTTGAACTCAGTGGTAGTCTTGACTGACCCCGAACTTGCAACAGTCCACCTTAAGTGCGGATCCGTACCAGATACAAACTTAGACTCTGCATTGTGAGAAGGTGAGATGCATTTAGCTAACTTATGCAAAGGGAGTTAGAAGACAATGAGTCTCCTGGAAACTCAAGGATAAGTAAAGCTGCAGTGTGTGGGAACTGGAACTCACTCCATCTAGAAACACTGTGAGCACCAGTGTTTCACCACTAAAGTGAGCTACATCCATTGGTTCTGTCTCCTGGTACCTCTGCTCCCTGGTCCCGGAGGGTACTTCAGTATCTCCTGATATCTTCTTGACTCATCACTTGTATGTTGTCCTGACGCTTTAAATTCACGTTCATTAAGAAGAATGTCGTCTTTTCATACAAGACCATTTCTGCCAAAGTTTTCTCAACTGGATACAAACTTAGACATACTTGGGAAAAGAGAATCTCAATTGAATTCCCACCATCAGCCTGTGAGCATGAGCATGTTTATGTGGGGCTGTATTCTGTTCTCTCTCTCTCTCTCTCTCTCTCTCTGTTTCTTTCTTTCTCTGTCTCTCTTCGAAACAGGGTTTCCTCTCTGTTGCCATTGCTGTCCTGGAACTCACTATGTAGCCCAGGCTGGCCTTGAACTCTGCAAACTCATAGAGATCTGCTTGCCTCAGACTCTCAAGTGATGGGATTAAAGGCATGTGCCATCGCCCAGAGTAAGGGGCATTTTCTTAATTGCCCATTCATACAGGAGGGCCTAGCCTACTGTGGATATTGCCATCCCTGGGACAGTATATCTGGGCTGTATAAGAAAGCAGTCGAGGAAAAGAAAAAAACCCAGGATAGCCAAAACAATCCTGTACAATAAAAGAACTTCTGGAGGCATCACAATCCCTGATTTCAAACTCTACTACAGAGCTACAGTACTGAAAACATCCTGGTATTGGCAGAAGAACAGACAGGAGGACCAATGGAATTGAATAGAGGACTCGGATATTAATCCACACTTCTTCGAACACCTGATTTTTGATAAAGAAGCAAAAAATATCAAATGAAAAAAAGAAAGCATATTTAACAAGTGGTGCTGACATAACTGGATATCAAAATGTAAAAGAATGAAAATAGACCCATATCTATCACTATGCACAAAACTCAAGTCCAAATGGATCAAAGATCTCAACATAAAGCCAGCCACATTGAACCTTATAAAAGAAAACGTGAGAAGTACACTTGAACGCATTGGCACAGGAGACCACTTCCTAAATAGAACCCCAGCAGCACAGACACAGAGAAACAATTAATAAATGGGACCTCCTGAAACTGAAAAGCTTCTGTAAATTAAAGGACATGGTCAACAAGACAAAACGGCAGCCTAGAGAATGGGTAAAGATCTTCACCAACCCCACATCAGACAGAGGTCTGATCTCCAAAATATACAAAGAATTCAAATTGGACACCAAAAGAACACATAATCCAATAAAAAAAAATGGGATACAGACCTAAACAGAGAACCCTCAACAGAGGAATCTAAAATGGCTGAAAGACACTTAAGGAAATTCTCAACTTCCTTAGTCATCAGAGAAATGCAAATCAAAACAACTCTGAGATTCCATCTTACACCTGTAAGAATGGCCAAGATCAAAAACACTGATGACAACTTATGCTGGAGATGTTGTGGGGAAAAGGGAACACTTCTGCATTGCTGGTGGAAATGCAAGCTGGTACAACCCCTTTGGATGTCAGTGTGGTGATTTCTCAGAAAATTAGGAAACAACCTTCCTCAAGACCCAGCTATACCACTTTTGGATATATATCCAAAGGATGCTCAATCATGCCACAAGAACATGTGCTCAACTAAGTTCATAGCAGCTTTGTTTGTCATTGCCAGAACCTGGAAACAACCTAAATGTCCCTCGACTGAAGAATGGATAAGGAAAGTGCGGTACATTTACACAATGGAATACTACACAGCAGAAAAAAATAATGACATCTTGAATTTTGCAGAAAAATGCATGGAGAGAGAAAAGTAACCCAGACACAGAAAGACAGTTATCACATGTACTCACTCATAGGTGGTTTTTAAACATAAAGCAAAGAAAATCATCCTACAAACCAAAATCCCGAGAATTTAGACAACAATGAGGACACTAAGAGAGACTTACATAGATCTAATCTACATGGGAAGTAGAAAGTAGAAAAAGACAAGATCTCCGGAGTAAATTGGGAGCATGGGGACCTTGAGGAAGGGTTGTAGGGGAGAGGGGAGAAGCAGGGAGGGGAGCAAAGAAAAATGTAGAGCTCAATAAATATCAATAATAAAAAAAAGAAAGTAGCTGAGCAAGCCAGTGATGAGTTCTCTTCTACAGTCTCTGATTTGGTGTCTGCCTCCTGGCTCCTGCCTAGGTTTCCCTTGGTCATTTGTAAAGTTGTTTATGGTTTAAGCTCATTAACTCTTACTGTGCTCTAACTCCTGGGAACAGAGCTCTGCCCTGAAGATAACGGCACAACAGATACTGCTGTGCTTTTGATATTCATGGCATGGCTTTTTGCTCTAACTCTGAAAGGAACATAGAGTGTTCTTATGATGGTGTTGGGAATGAAGGTAGCTACGTCTCTCATGATACATAGAGCCTTGCCACGTGGGTCAGAAGACCACAGGACTGGTCTTTCTCATACCTCTCTCCTTCCACACTATTTCCTCACTAGAATCCTGTTCTTCCCTCGCAGGGCACCATAGGAGGGAATGGCTGCTGTGTCTCCACCTACTAGATGCCAGGTGAGGTGGACATTTCTATTTCTGAAATACTGTTATTAATTGCCAAAATGGAGGCACTTCTTTCTTTATCCTGAGTGTCTTCCTTAAAGACCTTCCACCCCTAGGCTAATGAAGGGCTCCAAGGTAAGATGACTTTAGCACTTTGAGCCCATGAGCTTATAAAAGCTGACAGAGCAGGGCTGCCTGGAGGAGTCCAGCATCAGTGGTTCCGTCCTAACTGTGCCTCTGGCAGCCAGTTGTGGGCTGAGAGTCAGTCCCTGGATGCCGAGGAGTGTTGGGTTAGGCTGGAGTCCATGGTGTGCTATAAAACACCCAGAGCCTGCCCCGGGGGAGGCGAAACAGACCAGGAAGGCAAGGCTTATAAGGGAGTGTGGTTGTGTTTGCAGCCTTCTGTGACATTTGAGGATGTGGCCGTGACTTTCACGGATGAAGAGTGGAGGCATCTGCTTCCTGTGCAGAGGGCGCTCTACAAGACTGTGATGCTGGAAAACTATGAGAACATCATCTCCCTGGGTAAGGAGTCAGAACTTGTCCCAAAACGTGTGGGTCACAAGGGCAGGGATGGCCACCTCTTTGACCCCCACCTGAGTTCGGAACCACCTGACAGACGAAAGGGCCAAAGGAGGTGGCTTTAGGTGCTTAGCTGGTGACCCCAGCCCTGGACAGCTGGACTGCCCTGTTGTTAACAGGGCTGGGAAACCACAGGTCTCCTTGTTCAGCAGCTTGCTTCCACCTGACAAGGCAGTCTGCAGGACAGGGCAGAGCACGTGTGTTGTGGGTAGGGATCTGGCTCCCCAGAGGCAGGCAGCAGAAGAGGTAATGTGTCCGGGTCTCTTGGCATGCCAACTGGTGATGACTCAGTTCCATCAGGTAGACAGGAGCCATCTTGGTGAGAGGAGATATCAGTCACTTCATGGAAGACAGAGGAGGACAAAGAAGTGCCCCTGTGGAAAGGAAAAGGTCATCAGAGATGTGCTTGATTTTCAATGTTTGTCTTAATGACAACCTTAGATACCTATAAAGGCACTTTGTAATCAGACTTATGTGACAAGCGTGTGATGTGCGATATTGCACTCTTGGATTTTTGAGGGACCCCCCACCAAGCTCCCAAATAAATCACACACAGAGGCTTATTCTTAGTTATGAATGCCCGGCCTTAGCTTGTTTCTTGCCAGCTTTCCTTAACTTAAATTATCCCAACTACTTTCTGCCTCTGGGATTTTTCCTTTTCCTTACTTCTGTGCATCTTACTTTCCGTCTTACTCCATGACTGCCTGGGTGGCTAGCTCCTGATGTCCTCCTCTCCTTGTTCTCTTGCTTCTCCACTTCCTCATTTCTCCTTCTATTTATACACTCTGTCTGCCAGTCCCTTGCCTTGCTATTGACTGTTCAGCTCTTTATTAAGCCATCAGGTGTTTTAGACACACAGCTTCACAGAGTTAAACAAAAGTCACACACCTGAAAATTATCTTCCCCAACAGGGAAAGTAAGAGCTTTTGTTCATGTCAGCTCTTAATGAAGTAAAGCAAAGTCCTTACAGGTGATAAGGAACTCCCAAAAGCTTCCAGAATAAGAGGCCGAGGCCAAGCACGGTGGTTTGTACTGTAGTCTTGGCCACTCTGGAAGCAGGAGCACACAGATGCAAAAGCCAGTAACAGTCACATTCAAGTTGCAGGTTTGTATTGAAAAGCCAACATTGGACTGAGGATGGAGCTAAGTGGTAGTGTTTCCTAGCATGTGCAAAATTGAGTTTAATACATGGACACACACGCACACATCAGCACCTTCTGGATTAGCTTAATCAGGGATATTAATTAGTTAATATCCAAACTGAAAAGATTGTTCAGTTGGCATCAAGGAAGATCCCGAGATTTTTTCGGGCTTTGGAAGAGAAGAAGCCACAGGAAAGGATGGGCGTGGTCACTCTGCCAAAAGAGAACCAGCACACACCAGACTGATGTTTCTCAGGCCCAGGAAGAACAAAGATCCCTACCTCCCCTCTCTCCCAAGGCAGAACCTTGTCCACAGGGATGTTAGATAGAGCTCCGTGTTTCCAAGAGTGGGATCTAATTTTGTTCATTTGCCTATAGATATGAGTGGCTCTAGAAATTGATCCAAAGAATGTAATAAGGATTGCCAGTTTATACAGCATACCAGGAGATAGTTCCCATAGTATTGTGTGTTAATAGCAAAACATTAAAAATAGTAAAATGTGCTGGATGGTGGTGCCACATACCTTTAATCCCAGCACTGGAACGGAGGAGACGGGTGGAGCTCTGTGAGTTCTAGGCCAGCCTAGACTACAGAGAGAGTTCCAGGGCAGGCTCTAAAGCTACAAAGAAACCCTGTCTTTAAATAAAATAAATAAAGGACAGTCTGTCGGTAGGAATTTACTAAGTTATTTGTCCATATAATGTGCTAGACTATAGCTATTAAAACATTGTAGAAAATCTGTGCTAAATAAAATTAATGGTCTAAATTTACTGCATGAAATGAACTTCAGTTTGCAACTCAGTAGTGTTTCATTATCCAGCTTGGTTCTTATAACATTGCATTCCATTTTTTCTGTATTTACCTGGGGGAGATGCATGTGCAATAGCATGCATGTGTGTGGGGGGGGACAACTTGAGGGAGCTGGCTCTCTCCTTTAACACGTGGGTTTTAGGGCGTGAACCCAGCTTAGCAGGCTTGATTCACCCAGTAAGACATCTCCCCAGTTCCCCACCCCATTATCCAGTCTCTGACAGAATCAAATGTAAGGTCCTCCCAGCATCAAAATTAAGTACACACAAGAAATACTAGCAGTCGGCATGAAAGATTTCCTCCAGTGAGCACAACCGACTTGTTCCCACGAAAGCATTCTACTGAGGAAGAGCAGACAGATGACAGTGAGTTCCCTCCTTATGCTCTTTCAGTCAGGACGCTCCTTTTTCCTTCTCATTTCGTGAGCCAAAGGCCTCTACCTGCCATTTGTCCGGGATGGAAAGCTTCCCTATGCTGCCTACGAATTGAGGTGGCTTTTGTGGGCTGCTCTGGTGCCTGGTGTTTGCCCTTTCAAGAGCCCCAGTGCTGACCTTCCCCAGAGGTGTCTTTGGTCTGTATTCTGTGTTTCTGAGAGTCTACACTTAGAGGCCAAGATTGAGTTTGGAGTGGTTCAGCATTGTCATCTCAGCAGCCTCCTGCCTTATGCTTTCTCCCTGAGCAGGGCTTCCTGTTCCTCGACCTGACGTGATTCTTCCATTTCTTCAGTTGAAGACCAGGGCCGAGCCATGGACACAGGGGCTTCATGGATGTGAGGAGAAAGAATGGCCAGACAGTGTCTCTCTAGGTAACCAAGTCTGAACAGAATGGGCAGAGTTTTGTTTGTTTCTGTTCTTGGGTGGACGAATGTTAGGGATCATCCTTGTCTCAAAGTCAAGTTGTTCCTATTGCACATCTGTTCTCTGGTTCCCCCTTCTCCACATTAAAGTAGGACTTACCTGCATTCACCAGCTTGTTTCTCAGGATTGTCACCTAGCCTGTGTACACCGCTAATATTTTTATTGGTCTCCCAGGTCTCTGCTCAGCCTACCCTATTGAAGCTATTGGCCCCACTCCCAGAGCCATTCTCCTGTTCTCTGAGAAGTCTGTTTCCACATTCCTTCCCTGCATCCTCCTTTACTCCCCAGCCGTAGGCTCTCCCAGAGTGTAAGCTCTCCGGGAAGTGATGCCCTGTGACCAAGTGTTCCATCTGTCGTAGCGCCCCTCTCTTCTGTCATTGTCTCCGAGTCCAGAGAAAAAACTGCATCTGAGTTTTCTCTTTGTTGCAGACTGGGAGCCTAAGCCTGAGATCCTAGATGCTTCAGCAGGAACCCCGAGAGACAGCCATAGAAGGCAAAGTCCTCTGTGCACTAAACTGGAAGTTCAGACACTAGCAGGTGGGTTGGAACCAGCAAAGGAAAGTCCTGCAGTAGAGACTTGCAGGAAACGTCTTTCCTTGAACAGAAGCTTGCAGCGAAGGCCAGCCCCATCCAGGAAAGCCCTCGCTAAACACCAAGACCAGGAATGTAGTGACTGCGGGAAGACCTTCTTTGACCATTCGTCACTCCTCCGTCACCAGAGGACTCACACCGGAGAGAAGCCCTATGTCTGTCCTGAGTGTGGGAAGGCCTTCAGTCACAGGACCAGTCTCAGCAGACATCTGATGTCACACACAGGGGACAGCCCCTATGAGTGCAGCGTCTGTGGCAAAGCCTTCTTTGACAGGTCGTCCCTCACTGTGCATCAGCGGGTGCACACGGGAGAGAAACCTTTCAAATGCAGCGAGTGTGGCAAAGCCTTCTTTGACAGGTCGTCCCTTACTCGCCACCAGAGAATCCATACCGGGGAGAGTCCCTATGAATGTCAGCAGTGTGGCAAAGCCTTTAGCCAGAAGAGCATTCTCACTCGGCACCAGCTGATCCACACTGGCAGGAAACCATATAAATGCAGTGAGTGTGGAAGAGCGTTCTACGGGGTTTCCTCCCTTAACAGACACCAGAAGGCGCATGCCGGGGAGCCACACCATCAGTGCGACCAGTGTGGCAAAGCTTTCTTCGAACGTTCTTCTCTCACAAAGCACCAAAAGATACACACTGGAGAGAAGCCATATGAGTGCAGCGAGTGTGGGAAGGCCTTTAGCCAGAAGTGCCGGCTCACACTACATCAGAGAGTTCACACAGGGGAGAAACCCTTTGAGTGTAGTGTGTGTGGAAAAGAGTTCAGCTTCAAGTCTTCAGTTATTCAGCATCAGAGACGTTATGCCAAACAAGGCACAGACTGACCAAAGGAGAAGCATTAGCTACACAAAGGGCCTTCCATAAGCGTGCTAGGTCTCCATGTCCTCTACAAACCCAGCATTTGCTCCTCCTGTCTACTGTGGCTGCTGTCCTGTCCACCTCTGCTCCACAGGGTCTGAGTAATCAACATACCTAGTGTGGAGTGCAGAAGCTAAAACCCGAATACATTCAAAATCGTGGGCAGAACTTGCTGTAGCTCAGTGCTAGAATAGCGCCTAGTATCCACGAGGCCCTGCTCCTCGACCCCAGCATGGCAGAATGTAGCTGGAGAGACTGTCCGCCACAGGATAAATGTTAGGAGGGGAACCCCAAGACATAACTCTATGAGAACATAGGCCCGTTGTCACTGCACCGAACTAGATGCAGGCTATTACAGGAGGGGAATGTCACAATTATAGGAAAACACCATTTTCTCCAGAAGTTTCTATAGTTTTAGTCCTTGTGAAGCTTTTTGGCCTGCAGACCTAGTTGTCTTTTGCCCTAGCATTTAGCCCTCCTGGCAGTAGTAGTAGTGGTAAAACTTATTAAGAGTTTATCCTGGGGCAAATACTCAGCAGAGAATTGTAGCAGGGCAAGATTGACTGATCCTCTAACGAGTCCTCTTGTTGTCTCTCACAGATGAGCACCATGCGGTTTCAAGAGATTAAGGAATATATTCTGGGTGACACAAGGTGAAGCCAGGTGTCTTAGTTACTGTTCTTTTACTGTGTAGAGTCATGCTGACCAGAGCCCTATAAAAGAATTAATTAATTAGTTAGGGGCTTGCTTCCAGTTCCAGTCAGTCTGTGGCAGGGAGCATGGCAACAGATTGGTAAGCATGGAGCCGGAGCAGTAGCTGAGAGCTTACACCTGATCCACAGGTAGTCTGCCTAGAGATGGGGAGACACAGACAGACACACTGGTCTTGGCATGGGCTTTGGAAAATTCAAAGCCCATCCTCAGTAACACACCTCCTCGAACAAAGCCACACTCTGGGCTGCAGAGATGGCCTAGTGGTTAAGAGCATTGGCTGTTCTTCCAGAGGTCATGAGTTTGATTCCTAGCAACCACATGGTGGCTCACAGCCTTCTGTAATGAGATCTGGTGCCCTCTTCTGGTGTGCAGGCATACATGCAGGCAGAACACATTATACATAGTAAATAAATAAATCTTTAAAAAAAAGATTTATAAAAACAAAGCCACACTCCTTAATCCTTTCTAAACACTCCACCAAGGGGAAACCAAACATTCAAACACACCTATGAGCTTTGGGCACGATTCTCATTCAAATCACCACATTCCAGGCAAGGACATGATCAGCTGGCCCTCGTGCTGAGAAACAGGTTTTTTTCCTTTCTGAATTTCACAGCTGAGCACACTGAAGTTCAGACTGATTAGTAACACCGTAGACGGCACAAGGTGAAACAGGGCTTTAGTACGGGTCTCCCTTCAATGTGTCTACTACAATGTGTTCTTAAATTTTATCTCATAATTTATATACCTAAATTATCTTCTCAGCTGGATTGTAAGCACTTGGAAGTGTGATTTCAAAGGTCTCTGAATCTTACTCAGTGCCTTGCAAACACAGATGCTCAATAAATGTTTATCTAAATGAATACCAAGGTCTCTGTTTTCAAACCTGCTTTCTCAGCGAGTTTCACAGTCCTACCTGTAGCATTCCCGTGCTCCCCAGTCCCAGCTCTTCCTTCTCCATTGCTCAAGAGACGCCACAAGCTGTGATACAGTAACGAAGACGCCTCCAGATAAAGGCCTGTGTCACCTCTGAAGTGCAGCAATCTGTCCATTCAGCCTGTACCACTTGGGACCCACACATCACCATGAAGAAGGAACATTGGCAGGGACTGGTGGGGACAGAGCCTGGGCCTCTGGAAGGTTAAGCGTGCACTCTGCCATAGAGCTACACCCATAGTGCCTCTGAGTTTTTATCTGTTTTAAAGTTCCATTTTAATCCATCTGTGGGTGTTTGGTAGACATACCCATGACGTGTTCTCAAATACAGCTGCCCTCATCCACCAGGATGTGTTCCAAGATGTTCTCGTGAGCACAAAGCCTCATGTAGTACCCTATCTTAGGCACATTATTATTATAACTTTTCTTTAGCATATGTCAATCCTTGATCTTTATCCCTGGATCCATTATCTTTTCTTTTTTAAATTAAGCATATTTAAGTGCAATCTTTTCTCATTTTACATAGCTATCCCCACTTTCACTCCCTTCCTCCCACCCCACCCTCTCACCCCACTACCACATCCACTCCTCAGGAAGAAGGATAAGGCTTCTCATGGGGCAACAACAAAAGACTGACACTTCATTTCCAGGCAAGACCAAGGCCTCCTCCCCATATTTAGACTGAGTAAGGTATCCCTCCAAAGAGAGTGTGCTCCGAGACGCCAGTTCAAGCACTAGGAGTAAATCCCAGTACCACTGCCAGTGGCCCCATAGGCTGTCCAAGCCTCTCAACTGTTCCCCCACATTCAGTGGGCCTAGTTTGGTCTATGCAGGTTCCTCCTATCAGTCCAGAATCAGTGAGCTCTCACTAGCTGAGGTCAGCTATTTCTGTGGGTGTCACCATCATAGTCTTGACCACGTGGCTCATATTATCGTTCCTTCCTCTCTTGGACTGGACTCTGGTAGCTTGGCCCAGTGCTTGGCTGGTGATCTCTGTATCTGCTTCCATCAGTTGCTGGATGAAGGGTCTATGATGACAATTAAGGTGGTCACCAATCTGATTACAGGGGAAGGCCAGTTTAGGCATCTTCTTCACTGTTGCTTAGAGCCTTAGCTGGGGTTCCCCTGTGGATTCCTGGAAATATCCCTAGTGCCAAGTTCAGAGGTTTTTATATAAAAAGGCAATAGTTTAGATATTATTAATCGTTTACATATTTAATGCTTGTCTGAAAGGATTTATGGAATATCTAATAAAATTGTTTAAAAAATACTGCATTTTAAAAAATACATTATAAAATGTATAATGATGCTTTTAAGTGAAAAAGATATTTTAGTACATAGAAAGGGAATAAGAAAGAAATCGAGGGACTGACCATGGCCACAGTCCACACTCACACCCGGAATATCATAAAGAATTCTTTTACTTTGTATAATGAACACTACACGAAATCCTGGTCCCGCTCTTTCCAGATGTGTGACTTCAAATATGTTGCCTTGGTTTTCTAATCCACGAAGTGGATAAGGCTTTGTTGGGCAATTTTGCTGGCTCCAGAAGCACACAGAGCTCAGCAAACTCACATCTATCTTCATAGTTACATTCTCTTCCCTTTTGTGAAACTCAGCTGAGTCAAAAAAGAGTTTTTGGTTTCCTTTTTGCTTGTTTCTGGAGCTGAAGACGAAACATTTTGAAGGCCGTGTGGCTCTTTGGAAACTCCTCTTCCAGTCGGCTCGCTCTGACTCGCTTTGACTTTCTATGCATCGTTCATACATGGGTATGGCGGCTTTGTCATAAAAGGAACAAGTTTTCCATTTCATTTCCCCAGTGTGATGCTTCCTGCAAAGATCACAGTCCAATGCCAACTTATGGTGCAATGTAGAGTTGTTCCCTCCTGTCTGCAGGTCCCAGCCGGCTGACTCCAGGAAGAAACGACCCGGTCCCGGTCTTCCTCAGCGCCGTCACCGCCACGAACTCGCTCAGTGCGTCCTGCCGCTCCGCCGCCATCTTCGCCCCTGGAGCCACCATTGAGTAAAAGTGAGGATTACTTAAGTGCAAGCGCTGGGATACTCTGGCAGTCAATCCAGTAACTATGGTGGCTAAGAGACTAAGGGGAAGTAGTGTATGCATTGTGGATACAGGACAAAGCGATGGTTCATGGTCCTCTCGAGGAGGGGGACACGACAGTTCGTCATTCGTCATGCCGCTCAGATCAACGCACACCTGGGAACACGTGAATCGCTTGTTTCTGGGATTCTTCATTTAATATTTTCAGATGGTATTTGAAATTTCAGAAAGTGAGACCACAGACAGAAGAACACCCACTATGTCTGTACTGGGATATTATCCCCCATTCTTCAATTCCAAAAAAAAGGAGGACCAATGAAATGGCTTCATGGGCAAAGGTGTCTGATGCATGACTTCAATCCCATGCTGACAGGTGGGTGTATGCCCAAGAGAAATAAAAACACATTTATAAAAAGATTTCTGTAAGTGTGTCATTAGCTCGCCATTACAGCAACCCAAACTGGAAATGGCCCAAATGCCCATCACAGCATAATAGAAAACAAATTGCAGTGTGTTCATGCAGTGGGCTGTTAGTCAACAATAAAGGAATGAAACACCTTGCCAATCCAGAGAAAGATCCAGAGCCCGCAGCAC
This sequence comes from Microtus pennsylvanicus, assembly GCF_037038515.1. NCBI lineage: Eukaryota > Metazoa > Chordata > Mammalia > Rodentia > Cricetidae > Microtus > Microtus pennsylvanicus. The sequence continues at coordinate 105,593,143 of NC_134580.1, read as the reverse complement.
AATGCTACATGGCTCCCATCACGGGATCCCTCGAAAGGAGGCAAAAGTGACGGACAATAACAGAAAGTAGGGAGCGCTGCGTCTTAGGGAAAGACTGTCTGGGAAAGACAGTGAGATTTCTGAAGTGCTTCGAAAAGTAATTAAGAAGCCAGGGTACGGCGGGGTCCACCTGCCCTCTTCTCGTTTGGGATGCCGGGGCAGCATTGTGAGTTTGAGACCAGAGGATTCTAAACAGGGGCTCTGATTCAAATAATAATGTAGGAATATCAATAGCCTAGTCGGGGTAACTGGAGCTGCCTGCACACTAATGGGCTCCTGGGGCTCTGCTTTGGTTTCCTGGATTCCAAGTCCTAAGGATTTCCATGTAGTTCTCATAATCGTCACCAGGTGGCAGTGTGTCTCAGTCAATCAAATTCCTGGGGCAGCTCCATGGAGATCCTTGCCTCTCTCTACAGAGCTAAGCCAGGCTGTTGACATTGTCTTATCAGTCACTTTTGAGTAGACCACATTATTCACCCCGACTACCTATTTAATCTACCAGGCTCAGTGGAAAGTGACGTATATGTTTGTCTAGGATGCGTCTGTGACTCTGTTGCCGGAACCCAAGGTCCCTGCTGAGGACTGAACAATAGCAGAATTCAAACACTGCAGTGGCATGACCTTCCTCTTGGTAGGTGACACAGGCGCAGCACAGTACCCTGTGGAAAGGTTCAGAAAAGCAGAGGGGACACCCTCTGCAGCCAAGTACAGCGGCACCTTATGACCTCAGCTCCCCCGGACGCAATGGTAGGAGGATCATAAAATCAAGACCAGCCTGCCCTACAGAAATAGTCCAACGCCAACCTGGGCAATCTACTGAGCCCCTGAATCATTTTTTTAAAACGTTAGAAAGGGTCTGTCCATGTATCTCAGTGGTGGAGTACTTGCCTAGAGTGGCCTTGTGCTCAAGGACTTCGAAAGCATCGATGGCTGCCTGCACAAGGCCGGTCCCCCAACCTTCCATCGTGAATGGGGGAAGGGCTCGTGAAGTCCTCGACTGCTCAGAGGAGCTACAAGGAGTTAATGGTTACTAGGAGACGGGAAGTCATAGTCCTTAGTGGTAAGGTTGTTCTTCTTCAAGTAAATGTCCCCACCAGCCACACTCGTGGAGGCAACAGCAATTAAATGCGGTGGGGCACACACAAGGACAGTAGATTAAGAAGGGAACCTGGAAAGAAGGGAGACAGTTTAGGAGGGAGAAGGAGAAGAGAGGATGATGGAGGGAGGAATAGGATCTAGGTACAGTGTGTGTGGGATTAGAATATTAGTTTAAGCCGGGCGGTTGTGGCGCACGCCTTTAATCCCAGCACTCGGGAGGCAGAGGCAGGCGGATCTCTGTGAGTTCGAGACCAGCCTGGTCTACAAGAGCTAGTTCCAGGACAGGCTCCAAAACCACAGAGAAACCCTGTCTCGAAAAACCACACACAAAAAAAGAATATTAGTTTAAGAAGTGCTATGATTGTTTATGCTGTGGAGTATTTGTTTAAGGATGTAAAGATGTGTTGTGTTCTTTTATGTTGCATTTGTTTAACTCTGTGAAGCTGTGCTGCTTTGCCTGCCTAAAACACCTGATTGGTCTAATAAAGAGTTGAATGGCCAATAACTAGGCAGGAGAGAGAAACAGGTGCGGCTGGCAAGCAGAGAGAATAAATGAGGAGGGTGAGTGAGAAAGGGAGGAGAGGACACCAGGGGCAGCCACACAGCCTCACAGCCTCACAGTCACCCAGCCAGCCAGTCTATATATCTTGCTTTCCATCTTACTCCATGGGTGGCTGTGTGGCTGTGTGACTGTGTGACTGGCTGGCTGTGTGGCTGGGTGACTGGCTGGCTGTGTGATTGGCTGTGTGACTGGCTGGCTGTGTGGCTGGGTGACTGTGTGACTGGCTGGCTGTGTGGCTGGGTGACTGGCTGGCTGTGTGATTGGCTGTGTGATTGGCTGTGTGATTAAGCCAGCCAGAGGAACACAAGACCGGTGCGTGTGTGTGTGTGGGAGGGGGGTCCTTCTGTCTATGTGTTGCTTTTATTGGTTAGTGAATAAAGAACTGCTTTGAGCCTATGGCAGGGAAGAACAGAACTAGGCAGAGAAAGCTAGGCTGTATGCTGGGAGAAAGAGGGCAGAATCAGAGAGACACCATATCTCTGGCCCTGCCAGAGACAGAAGCCAGAACTTTAGCCGGTAAGCCACAGCCACATGGACATACACAGATTAATAGAAATGGGTTCAATTAAGATGTAAGAGTTAGTCAATTAGAGGCTAGAGCTAATGAGTCAAGCAGTGATTTAATTAATACAGTTTTTGTGTGATTATTTCGGGTCTAAGCTAGCCGGGTGGCCAGGAAGAACAAGCAGCCTCCTTGCAACACAAGATCCCTTTACAATGTCTCACCAACATGACTACCTAACATGAACTGAACAAGTACAGCAACAGACACGCCACAGTGGATGGGGGAAAGCCCAGGAGGTCCCCATCCCGCACAGAGATGGAGGCAACTAAGGCATGAAGAGAAAGGGAGATACAGTCTTCTCCAAGGAAGAGCACATCAATTGGTAATCCAATACCAAATGGTCAGTCCTGAAAACATACAGACTGAGCAGGTTATACTTATGAATATCCATGTATACACATATGTGCATGCAATAACAATGTATACACATATGTGCATGCAGTAACAATAATGTATACACATATCTGCATGCAATAACAATGGGGGGAAAGGCTATGCATTTGAAAGAGATGCAGGAGGGGTTTATGGAAGGGCTTGAAAAGAGGAAGGGGAAGAGAGAAATGATACCATACTATAATCTCAAAATTAAAAAAAAAAACTAAAAACAGCCCATGATTCTCTCCTTGTGCACGCACAGCACAGCTTTGCATCCTTGTCCTGTGACCAGCTGCTGCTGCTGCTGCTGCTGCTGCTGCAGGCTGCCCGTTGTTTGCATTGAAAGAATGGCAGCAGCTCCCCCACCCCCATTCTCCTGTGCTTTCAGCCTGGGGTGGCTGCATCATGGGTAAAAGGTGTGTGCTTGGGATGGCCTGCTGATTCTTCGCTAAATAACCTGGGATTATTTTTAGCTCTCTAATCCTCGCCTGCCTCAATGTGTGGGGTGTCCTGTTCTCTGGTAGACGAATCGATTTGAAAGATGTCCTTTCCCAAAGGATGACTTTAGTCACATTCTTGGCTTTGAGTCCCCCCACCCACCCACTTTGTCCAGGGGTTCTTAAGAGACTCCAAATAATAACTCTTTGGTTTAGCTTTGTACACACACATACACTCACTCACACATACACTAAACATACACACACACTCACATACATACTCACACACACATACACACCCCAACTGTACTGGTTTTCTCTTCCATACACAGCTCACGGCAGGCTGTTCCTAGCTGCCACCTGCATGCTGAGGTTTCTTGCCCCCACAGCCCTCAGTCTGAGCCTGGCAGGACCAGTAGCCAGCCCATCACCCCCAGTTTCCACAGTATCAGCTCTGTGAATTGTTTCCGTAGGTCTCCACACCTAAGGTAATAGTGGCTGGAAGACAGATCCAGCCTAGAGTGGAAAGATGGCCCCACTCCCTCTTGTCAGTGAGGAAGAGGGAGCTCTTGGGAGCAGCCTGGGAAAGGGGCTGAGGAAGTCACTCTTGGGACCTCACATGAGACAACTGGAGGTGTTTGAAGATGAAGCCTGAGACCCTGAGCTTGGTAATGTACTGTTAAAGTTTGGATCTTGAATGTCCACCAAAGGCCATGTGTTTAAGGCTTGGTCCACGTCCTGCGATATTGTTAGATGTGGAGCCTTCAGTAGATGAGGCACTGGGCTCATGTCCTCAAAGGAGATATTGTGATCCCGCCTCCTTCCCCTCTTTCTTTGCTTCCTGGCTACCATGAAGTGAGAAACTTCCTCTGTCTTTCACTCCCACAATGATATACTCTGTCACCACAGGCTAAAAAGCAACATGGCCAACAGCCCAGAGTCAGAAGCCTCCAAAATTGTGAGCCAAAACAACCTTTTCATCTTCATAAGTTGATTTATCTCAGATGTCTGTTATAGGAACAAAAACTAACTGTTGCACACACCCTCCAGATGGTCCTGCCCAGCCTGCTCTGAGTGTTCCCAGAAACTAACATACCGCTCAGAGACACATCCTCTTCAGTGCTGTAGCCACTGATAGGTTGCCCGTGCTCCCCTGAATGGCCTCTAACCCGTGCTCCCGTGGTCTCTCACCCGTGCTCCCGTGAATGGCCTCTCACCTGTGCTCCCGTGGTCTCTCACCTGTGCTCCCGTGGTCTCTCACCCGTGCTCCCGTGAATGGCCTCTCACCTGTGCTCCCATGAATGGCCTCCCAGTGGGAGGTTCTGGTTTCATATCTCACCATTAGGTGAACATGCTCACAAGCTTATCTGTCCCATGATTCTATCGGTCGTGGCGTCACACAGCCAAAGTGTCCTCACCAGAGTCAGGGCTGGGCTATTTAGATTTTTAGCTGATGCATGATTAATAAAAACTCAGAGACAGATATTAGGGTTCAAGCTGAAGGTTAGAAAAGCTAAGGTGTCAGCCACTGGCTCTTAACCTCAGTCTCAGTCTGAAATGGCGATCCTGCCTCCAGGAACCTCAGAATGAGACTGTGTGAGAGAGCTGTCTCCTCCCATCTTAATTCCTCTCTAGTGCTGGGATTAAAGGCATGCACCACTACCGCCCGGTTTCTATGGCAAGCTGGAATTAAAGGTGTGTGTCATTTTTGCCTGGTCTGTAAGGCTGGCCAGTGTGGCTGTTTTACTTTTCCCGATCCCCAGGCAAGCTTTATCTATTAAAATACAAATGAAACGCCACTACATTTAGCCTCCAAAACTGTGAACTGAACAACTTTCTTCTTTTATTAAGAACCCAGCTTCAGGTATTTTATTACAGTAATAGAATAATATAGATTTTATTGTTGCTTTGCCATGCTTTAGCCAAAGAGTGCACTCTTTATTTCCATCAGTAGACTTCTCCAGGGCTAGTTCCACAGTCTCCACCCAGGGGTTGAGAGGCCATAAGAAAGGCCATAATGCTCCCCTTCCTAGCACTAGGAGGGGATGAGGAAATGGGGCTTGATAAGAGCGGCCATGTTTGGAAGATTATTTTTTATTATTATTTAAATTTTTTTATCTGTTATTATTGTTGTTAATGGTGACGGTGGTATTTATGTATATGATGTGTATAAGTATGGGTGTGCATATGGGTGAAAGAGAAATTTGGGGGGGGAGGTTGTTCTCTCTTTCCACCTGGTCAAGGCAGAGTCCCTCTTACTTCTGCCATGTTGCTTCCTCCAGGCTAGGGGCCTATCTCCATCTCTAACCTTGCCATAGGTGTGCTAGGATTACAGGTGTGTAGCACTACATCTGGATATATGTGTACTCCACATTTCTAATTCAGGTCATCCAGGCTTGTGTGACAAGTGCTTGCACTCACTGAGCCACCTTGCCAGCTCAGACCTTTTAAAAAAATTTTAATTAACAAATTAATTTTTCTGTGGTGCTGGGTACAGAACCCAAAGTCTACTGTGTACTGGGCAAGCACTCTACCAGTGGTCTCTTGGTGTTTTTTGAGACAATATCTTAGAGTTACTATTGCTATAATGAAACACCATGACCCAAGAGTTACTTGGAGAGGAAAGGACTTATTTGGCTTACATAACCAGAGTTACAGTCCATTGAGGGAAGCCAAAGCAGGAACTTAAAACTAGGCAGGAACTGCTGCACAGGCAACAAAGGAATGCCATGAGCTGGCTTGCTCCCCATGGCTTGCTCAGCCTGCTTTCTTATAGCACCCAGGACTGTTGTATGAGACTGCTTATTTTGTTCCTGGCTGCTCAGCCCCAAAATAATCACACAGAAACCATATTATTTGCAATACTGTTTGGCCAATAGCTTAAGTGTATTTCTGGCTAACTCATATCTTAAATTAACCCATCTCCATTAATCTGTATATTGCCACAAGGCTGTGGCTTACCAGATAAAGTTCGGGCATCTGTTTCAGGCAGGGCTACGTGGCTTCTCTCTGACTCCACCCTCTTTCTCCCAACATTCAGCCTAGCTTTCCCCACCTAGTTTTGGTCTGCCCTGCCATAGGCTCAAAGCAGTTTTTATTAATCAATGGTAATCACAGCATACAGAGGAGAAATCCCACATCACAGGACCATCAGCCCAAGGGTGACATCATCCACAATGGGCTGGGCCCTCTCACATCATACCCTAAGAAAATGGCCCAAAGGTTTGCTCACAGCCCAATCTTTTGGAATATTTTAATTGAGGTTCACTCTTCTGGGTTGACTTTAGCTTGTGTCAAGTTGACATAAACTATCCAACACAGATAGGGTCTCCCTATGTAGCTCAGAAAGAGCTACCTCCTTCCTCAGTCTCCCTTGGTGCTGGGACAACAGATCCATAGCAAGATGCCTGGCTGGAGCAGAGGACACAGAGTAACCCTGGAGTGTTTTAAGTAAGAATGTTGTCATCACGTGGCAGCAGACCATTCTTCATAATGATGCAGACGGCGCATGACCCCAGAACAGGCAGATGACTGCCCTGGGCCCACTGGGGTACAGACCTGGGGATGAGCCACAATGTATCAGGCACTGCTTAGCCTGGAGAATTCCTTTTTTTTTTTCTTTTGGTTTTTCAAGGCAGGGTTTCTCTGTAGTTTTGGAGCCTGTCCTGGAACTAGCTCTTGTAGACCAGGCTGGCCTCGAACTCACAGAGATCTGCCTGCCTCTGCCTCCCGAGAGCTGGGATTAAAGGCATATGCCACCACCACCCAGCGAGAATTCCTTCTGCTAGGAAAAGTCCTAAAAGGGACCCCAGGGGCCTCCATCATCACTCAAAGCAAAGGCCACCGTGAACAGGGTGTCTTGGGGAACCATATTAGACCCTGACTGGGTGGAACTTGGATCCTTGAGCTGACTCTGGAAGCTTCTGCCTCCAGAACTCCTGCCCAGTTCCTGCTGCCCTGGCTTCCCAGCAGCCCCCAGGGCCAAGACCTTCTTTCTGCTGCTTGGCCTCAGTATTGCCCATGGCTGCATTGCCTCTCCAGGCTGCCCGAGACCTGCTGAGACTTGCCCACGCTGGAGCTCCGTGTCTGCACTCATCTGCTTATCTAGTTCCTGCTGTGGCGGCAGCTGGTACCTCGTTTTGCCAAGTTTCTGTCCATTCTTGTGCTTGCCACCTCATCGTTTCACACTGACTTAGAAGTGACGCGTGTGTCTGGCCACTGTACCCCCAGTCCACTCCCTGACTGAGCCCAGCTCATAGCTCTTCCTTTCTAGGCTCTGTGCACCGACACCCCCCTATCAAGGGTCCCATCTTCATTTGGACCTGTACCTTCTTCACTGAAGCACGTTCCCCAGACTCTGTCTCTTCTGCCAGCTTGCAGCCAACCACACCCCAGCTCCCCCTACCTCCTATCCAAAGATTTGACCTTGAAACCAAGGTCTTGGTTTCCTGTGCCAGTGAGGCCAGGAGGCTGTGAAAACAAAGAGCGTGTTCCACTCTTGATCAGCCCTGCCTCATCAGGGAGAACCGTGCTTCCTGGGCAGAACTCACTTTCCCCACACAGGCAACTAGCCTTTCTTCTCCGTCAGTGAAATCGGCAATAGATCTGCAAAGCTGGGGACCAAACCTCTGAGGTCAGTAAGGTCAGGCTTCCGTTTCTTGGGAAGTTGAGGGTCTTGTGGTTAATGGGGGTAGAAGTATGAGGTGAATAAGCCCGCATGGGAGGCTGAGGCCAGCTTGGACAGAGTGTTTTTGAGTGCACCACATCCAGCGCCCACAGTGACAAGCGAAAGGTCAGGCACGTGGAAGTGTCAGTGCTGGTCCCCGACAAAACTCCCTTCTGTTTTCACCAGTTTGGCCCGGATCTAAGACAAGAGGAGGACTTAGCGCGCTACCCTTCCCTCCAGAGCCCAGACTGAGGAGATGAGATTGAGAGGCGGAGCTTCAGGCTTAGCTGGGAAAGTGTTCGCCCAGGTTCACAGAGCACTAGATTTGATCCCCAGCACATCAAAAAACTGGACAAGGTAGCACATACCTAGAATGCCAGTGCTCAAGAGGTGGAGGCAGGAGCTGCAGGAATCCAGTGCCATCCTGAAAATCAGCCTGGAATACTTGAGCTCCTGTCTCAAAGGGGGGAAAATGGGGAACTGGAGAGATGGCTCAGTGGTTAAGAATACCAGCAGATCCTCCAGAGGACCCAGGTTCAATTCCCAGCACTCACATGACAGCTTACAACTGTCTGTAACTCCAGTATCCAGGGGATACATGCCATCTTCTGGCCTTCATAGACATTAGGCATGGATGTGGTATACAGACATACATGTAAGCAAAAACATCCATATACATAAAATAAAAATAAACAACTTTAAAATTAAAATAAATTAAAAAGTGGGACCTTTAAGAGGAGATGAAGGACCATATCAGGATGCATGAAGCTCTCATAATCAGAGACTCATATAGAGACTTATATAATCAGAGACTTATAATCAGAGCTCTTATAATCAGAGACTTTAAGTTTAACAGTGTTTAACAAAACGACGGGTTTTCAAGAAGGCCACTGGGGACTCAGGGCTTCTCCCACTGACAGTCACGCGGATGATGCTCACAGGCTACACGGCACGCAGGCATCCACGGAGAGACATATGAATGAGAAACTGAAAATGACACGGACTGGGGAGTGTCTTAGTTAGGGTTTCTATTGCTGTGAAGACACCATGGCCACAGTAGTTCTTGTAAAGAAAACCGTCTCACTGGAGCTCACCTAGAGTTTCACAGGCTTAGTCCATTCTCCTCATGAGAGGAAGCATCACCACGTGAAGGCAGACATGGTGAAGCAATCGTACATTAGACACAGAAGTCTCTTCCGCACAGTTCAAGTTCAGAGTCAAGAAGCCGCCATAGAAGACCACCCAGGCCAGATTGGAGTGGAAGAAGGCAGTCCTTGGTACTTCTGGAGCCACCCACAGCCTGACTTCCCTGTTACTCCACTGCGCCACACCCTCTCTGAGAATAGCAGTGCCCTCCCCCAGTCCACACCCTACTTGCTCTCTCTCCTCTTCTATACATCCCTACACTTGTAGGAACTGGGCCTGAAACCTGGTGCTCCAGTGCCTTATGGTTAAGATTGAGGCTGCCTGCCGCGGTAGACAGGGAGGGTGGGGTACAGCTAGTCGCAGCAGGAATGGAGTCTTGCTATCCCTTCTGTACCCTGTACAGAAACCCTAGAAGGGTGGCAAGTAAGGTTGCCTTGTCCCCTCAGGTAAGGACAAGGGCCTGTGGTGCCCTGGTTCTCAATCCTCCTCTCCCACCAGAATCCTCAAAACACTATATCCCAACCCTGGAGAGTCTTGTTTGAGGGCTCCGAGGGTGACCTAGACATCCTCAAGAGGTTTTGATGGGACACTTGACGAACATTCCAGCCCTTCCTTGGTGATCAGGCCTCCTTTCTCTCTGGCTGAGCATGCAGGGGCCTGCTCCTTTGTGGTCCCTACCCCCACAAGGACCTACCCTCCAATTAAGGATATGGGGTCTTTCATGTTACCAGGAAAGACAGGTGACTCTATGGGAATGAGTACCTTGCCACTGTCTGTGATCTCAACAGCATAGAATGTCTTTGTTTTTGTTTTTAGAGACAGAGTTTTATGTAGCCCACGCTGGTCGCCAACTCACAATGTAGCTCAGTATGACTTTGATCCTCTGGTTTTCCTTCCTCTAGGTTGGGATTGCCAGTGTACACCAGCATGCCCAGCTGTAACAGCTGGCATTTCCTTAGGTAAGGGCATGTGACCCAGAAGCTGCTCCCAGTTTACATCACTCCCTCCCTCGTGTTTTGGGGGCACAGACAGCTATATAATTCATGCACTGTATTGCCACTTGCAGGGGAATGTGCCCACACTTTATGTTTTTTGAAATACTGTGTTTCTGTGCACACGAATTCTGCATCAGATAAGCACACCTGTCCCAAGGCGGTCCTCATTTTGGTGTGTGTCTGTGTATGTGTGTGTGTTTGTGTGTGTGTATGTGTGTGTGTTTGTGTGTGTGTATGTGTGTGTGTTTGTGTGTGTGTATGTGTGTGTGTTCATGTATGCATTCCATGGTATGGAGGCCAGAAGACAACCCTGGGTGTCACTCCTCAGGTGATGTCCACTCTCTTTGACTTTTATTTTATTTTATTTTATTTTATTTCATTTTATTTTATGAAACAGGGTCTCTCGCTGACCTAGAACTCAACCAATCAGGCTAGGCTGGCTGGCCGACAAGCCCCAGGGATCAGCCTATCTCTGCCTATCCGGTGCTAGGATTGTAAGCACGTGCCACCCTGCCCCACGTTTTACTGGTTTCAGGGGATTAAACACACGTCCTTGTGCCTATAAAGCAAACCCCACACTGAGCTGTCCCTGCAGCCTGGAAGCCCTCAGAGGCTGTGTAACAAGCTCTTGGCGGAGCGGAAAGGCCTCCCTTCTCTTAAAGGGGCTTCCAAGAGCAACGGGCTGGTTCCCTTCCCCAGGAAATGCCTTGCTTCCCAGGTTACACTTCTGTGAGCATGCTTCTGGGGTGTCTGCTGCGGTAGATCCTGGGTGCCCCTGTGCTCTCTGTCACAGTGTGGCGGCAGGGGTGGTAGTGGATCTGACACCTTCAGACTCATCTTTGCCTGCAGAGGGCACAAGCTGCATGGGAAGGGGAGGGTTTCTGAGAGTCCTGCCTGCCTTCATCTGCTGTGGTTGTGATGCAGGCTCGCTCAGTGGCCAGGTATATAAAAGGGGCAGAAAGTAGCCATGCATACTGCACGAGAGAACAGGGTTAAGGTCAGGCCTTTTGACTGCACCCAGCGTGGAAGAGCAGAAGAAGCCAGGGTGGTCTTTCCCCCACCTTCCTGTCAATGCCCTGACCCTCAGGTAGCCAGGAGCCTCCCCTGGCTTAGTGCCTTTTGATCCTGCCTGAAGACCAGCCTGCACCCTGCCCCATCTGCTCCTGGCTCTCTGTGGCGAGCGCTGAAGCTGCAGGGCTGGCCCGCACCAGAGAACAACCCCTGTGGCCTGACCTGTGACTTCTCAGCTGACTAGTATTACAGAGCTGCCTTAGATGTCGCACCTCATCATCGACTGCCGATATCCCGTGGTCAGGCAATCCATTACAGACGCTGCCTCCACACACAGTCTAATCTAGGATCTAGGAATCCGTGGCCTGGCCGCTCTATTTCTCAGGCCTCTGTGCACTGCTGTGTGTTTGAACCCATCCTTCCAGTCGGTCAAGATTCTTTGTGACTTGTTCTGTCATCCAGCTCTGCCCTGCCGCTGCCCCCACCACCACCACCTTGGTGGTGTAATTAGCCATTTTTAAAAAAACAATGTCTAGGTGTTGAGTGGAGACGGGCTCTAAGGCAGAGCACATGGCATCACCAGGAATTTCTTGAGGAACTTGACAGTTTCAGCTGCTATTTTTCTGTCTCTCTCTCTTTCTTTCTTTTCATCCCAGCTGGCTGCACCCAAACTATTCCCCTCACTCTCTCTGGGCAGGTTTCTCTACAGATAAATCTTTCTGCCAGCCCTGCCCTGAAAGAGGAACCTCTGCCACTATGTCCCGTATCTTCCCCAAACACGTCAAGGGGAGAGAGTGTGGCGCTTCCTAGCTATAATGCCAGATCTCTTGGTTTTGTCAAAGGACACTCCATGTTGACAGTGCTCCTGAGGGTGTGAGAAGATGCTGCTGTCATGATGGTATATGACAAACTTTTGCCGGAGAGATGCAACTCATGTGTCCACTCACCCCAGCCAGGGAGCCCACGACAGACCAAGTCCAACTTGGTGAACCAGCGAGCTTTATTAAGGTTACCTAGAGGAATATGGGTAAGGGGTTACAGGAACAGAAATGACTCAAAGACAGCTGCATCACCAAGGCCCACAGCTCATAAATCTGGGAACCTGGAGCATAGCCTGAAGGCACCTCAACAGATTGGAGTGTCCTTTCCAAGTGACTCAGTTGGGCTACACCTCTTCAGGCAGTTCAGCTGAGTTCTATTCTTCCAAACAGCTGGTCTGGTGTCAGAGTCTTCTGTGCAGCTCGGCTTGTTTGAGAATCTTTTTTGTACCTCAGCTTTGCTCTTCTGAGAGGGACTCTCAGCTTTTACTGCTTTCTCTGGCTAGGGGCCTTGTGAATCTGGTTGGCTTCAGGGACTTCCTGAACCTCTTTTGAATTGTTTACTTTCCTGTTTAAGGAGCTTCCCTGAAGGCTGGAATATTATTTCAATCTTGGAGGAAACTGTTACATAACACATGAGCCCAGACAAACATGTGTGGCCTTGTGCTTGTGATGAAGAAAACAGCAGATTAGAGAAAATGTTGCTATAGTTACAGGGGTTTTGATTGTTCTTGCGGGTTCATATACTGTAAACTTGGTCCCCAGTATGGTGATGATGGGTTAGCAGAATCCTTACGAGGTGGACCCCACAGGGAAATGACTCAGTCATTGAGACCACCCCCCTCCTTTAGCATCACTGTGACCACTAAGTAGAAATAAATGTTTTTAAAAGAAGGAAATGGAACTTTAAAATTTTTATATACTGGTACATTTCCAGGCTGTTTTACAAAGAAAAAAATATGTTACATTAGTTAAAAATTCTATAACAAAGTTTATTCAAATTCTAATTTTATAAACACATAATGAAAGAAATATAGATTTTATAAATACATATTCAGAACAAAAATTTTAAATGATTCAAAATATCAGCTCCAAGTTTTTCCCCTTTAAATATATAAAATTCCCATAGACTTCATAAGAATTCCTTTTCAGGAGCCAAAAATTTCATCTTACAAAAGCTAAATTCTCATCAGACACAATCAAAGATGATAAGAATACCAAGAAAAGTTCCGTACAAGGGAGTACAGATAACACATAAGTGAATCCACTTAACCATACACGCCTTCTGTGGTTTTTTTTAAAAATGCTTTATAAAGACTTCCACTTAAATATGAGTGAGAGCCCTTGCCTGACTGTGAAAATGTGTAAATTATCACCCTTCCTCATGGGTGATGAGGAAGCTAGGGAGAGATGTCCGCAGGCACCGCTCTCTGAGGAGGGACACGAGCCACAGAGAGACACCCACTGCCTCCCTGACGGGAGCTTTTCCAGCGGTTCATTCGTTGTTTCCTTTCACTTCATAAAATGCTTTGGGATCAAACAAATGGCCGAAGAATGACCAGATGAGAGAAGCAACTAACTGTACTGTTTGTTTGGTCACCAGCTCTAGACGTCTGGTCTATCACCCCTGCCAAAGACACACCCAGACACCCAAACCCCGTACAACACGGGAGCTAACCCCAGGCTGTTCCTTTGTCCTTGCTCTTCTGGTCTAAGCTGCTCTGTGACTGCAGTGTACCAACCACTGTCTCCTCCAACACTTCTGGAAAGAACTCTTTTAGAGAGCGTGGTGCCCAGGGTCATCCAGGTGCTCATTTGAGCCTGGAGCTCAGCACTCTGCCTCTTCCCCTCCCCTTGGATTATGTCTGCCCCGTAAAAAGTATCTCCCAATCACATGGCAGAGGCTGTGGCTGTCTTTACCCTCTTGGTAAACTCCTCTACAGCGTATGTGTCTCCCCTCTTCATTGATACCTGGGATCCATCTTTAGACTCAGTCCTGTACATACAGACATCAGTTGATCCAAGATTCTTTGTCCTGGCATATACCACCAGGCCACTTGACTTGGATGACTTCTCCCTTAGCAGAAGACCCAGCATCACCCAGTCTCAGCTCACAGTATACTCTGGAATACTGCTGAAGATGTAAAGCCAACCCAAATGTGAGGTCCAGCACTTGGGAGAAAGCCATTTCTGTGACCATTATCACAAAACATCACAGCTGTAGATTGAAGGCTGTGACGTCGCAAACCTTCTGTGGGCTATGTTTGATGATAGCCCCTTCAGCTCACAGGTTCAGAGGGTTTCAGGCCAGGCCATCATGGCAGGGCAGCTCCACTCATGGTGGGTGAGCATGCGGTGAAGGCTGTTCACAACATGATAGAGCAGGAAGCAGGATAGGAACCAGGCACTGACATTCCACCCGCCAGGCCCTACCTCAGAGGTTCTGCAGCTTCCCAAAATAGCATCGCCTGAGAGGCATGAGCTTCTCAGGTCTAAAGCATGGGCAGTTGGCTACGTTTCAGATTCAAGCCAAGACGTCCTTGGATGAATTAAGGCTGACATCACTGTGTTAGTTCTTTTAAGAGTGGGTTTTTAACAAAAGAATGCCTAGTGTCTCTCCAGTCTCTCATTTCCTGTCTCTGCATTTGATCTCATGCATGACTTCCATCACTGTCTCTGCATGTGATCTCTCATGTATGAGCTTCCATCATCATCTCTGCATGTGATCTCATGTATGAGCTTCCATCATTGTCTCTGCATGTGATCTCATGTATGAGCTTCCATCATTGTCTCTGCATGTGATCTCATGTATGAGCTTCCATCATCGTCTCTGCATGTGATCTCATGTATGAGCTTCCATCATCGTCTCTGCATGTGATCTCATGTATGAGCTTCCATCATTGTCTCTGCATGTGATCTCATGTATGAGCTTCCATTATTGTCTCTGCATGTGATCTCATGTATGAGCTTCCATCATCATCTCTGCATGTGATCTCATGTATGAGCTTCCATCATTGTCTCTGCATGTGATCTCATGCATGAGCTTCCATCATCATCTCTGCATGTGATCTCATGTATGAGCTTCCATCATTGTCTCTGCATGTGATCTCATGTATGAGCTTCCATCATTGTCTCTGCATGTGATCTCATGTATGAGCTTCCATCATTGTGGTACCATCTGCTAAGAGGCCCTTACTGGAGCCAAGCAGATGTTAGCACCAGGCTCGTGGACTTCCAGCACTGTAAGTGGAGTAAACCTCTTGTTTTATAAATTATTCAGCTTCAGGTCATTTGTAATAGCAACCCCAAATCAACTAAGACAAAGTTAGAATGGGCCCAGTGGCTCTTCTCCAACAGGCGTTCATTCTCTCTGGGGTTCTCAGAGGGGCTCCTGGGGTGCTACCGGACACCATATGGCCCCTCAACTTCAAGGCTCTATAAAATGGACTTCTATTTCTGTCTTTTTCCACAGAAGCCATGACTGCAGTGCCATGAGGGGAGGAAAGCCTGATATATAAAATGTGGCCTAGGCTCTGAGGGTGAGCCAAGTCCTCTCATGACTAAGCAAAGAGAGGCAGCGAGGAGGCTCTGAGTGATCAGAAGGATGTATTCCCGGCCACTAGCCCTGAGGAGGTTCTGCTCAGGCCAGCAGGCACTGTCCTCCCATCTGACAGTTTTTAGGGCATGGTGACTGCCTTTCATATCCTAGGGACTCACTTGGTCATGCAGAGAGTACAGAGCCTACCCAGTGAGCTTGGGCTGTGGGAGCAAGGTTTTAGCTTGCCTGAGGCCTCCACAATCATGTTAAAGGATCTGTTTAATATTAAGTTGCTGCTTCTAGAGTCTTACCCTGCCATGAGTTACCAAAGCTCAGCCATCTCTCCCTGCCTGGGCCCTGGCTCCCTACTCTGGCCACTCTAAGCTGCTATGAGCCCTGCATAGCCAACACCTTCCAGCACCAAAGCCATGCCCAGTTTGTAGATATTGTCAGGGACTCTAAAGCACTTTCCTGAGCCCAGTGGGGCCTCATTTTCTCCTTACTACCTGACAGTGACATGAAGATATTCTGGGATAGCTGTTTATCAAAGAGCCTCCTTCATCCTCCATCCCCCACCAAAACTTGGCCTCTTCCTCATGGGCTATCTCTTTCACACAGAACTTTAGTCTGGGGCTTGCCCATCTAATTGATTTATTTACTTTTAAATTACATTTGTTCATTTGGAAGGGATCTTACTATTTTTTTTTTCAAGACAGGGTTTCTCACTATTATACCTAGGCTGATCTCAAACTCCTGGTGATCCTCCTGCCCCAGAATTCCTAGCAGCCAAAAGGACACAGGTATATGTCTACATCCAGCTTCTCCCACCACAGACAGAGTCTAAGTGTGTATCCCAGGCTGCCCTCAAATGCACCATCCTTCTCTCTCAGCCTCCCATGTGTTGGAAGTGCAGCTATGTAGACAAACACCACCACCCGACTTTCCCAACTATCCCATCCACATTCCCTACAAAGACAAGGCAGTCCCTCATTCAAAGATGGTTTCACTGAAGTTTTCAATGCTAAGACAATGCGTAAGGGTAGCTGTACAGCCATCCTGTTTTCCACTCTCAGTATTTAGCCAATTATATGAAACATCAACACTTTATTATAAAGGAGGCTCAGCAGGAAAAAAGGCATTTGCCACCAACCAGACTGACTGGAGCTCGAACCCTAAGACCCACATGGAAGAAGGGGACCAACTCCCAAAATTTGTCTTCTGACCTCCACATGTATTTACCTTGCCCCCCTCAAATAAATGTAATTTGTAAAAAATTGGGGAAATGGAGAGATGGCTCACCAATTAATAGCTTGTCCTGCTCTCACAGAGGACCAGAGTTCAGCTCCCAGCCCACACCATGTGACCCACAGCCACCTGTGACTCAGCTCCAGAAGACCTGATGCCTCTGTAGGCACCCCTGCTCATGTGCTTAAACACACACTTAAAAATAATAAAAATAAATCTAGGCAGGTGTGATGGTATATACTTTTAACCTGCATTTGGGAGGCAGAGGCAGATAAATCTCTGTGAGTTTGAAGCCAGCCTGGTCTACATAGGGAATTTCAGGCCTGCCAGGGCTACATAGTGAGACCCTCTATAAATAAATAAATAAATAAATAAATAAATAAATAAATAAATAAGAAGAAACCTTTTTAAATGGGCTGTAGCTGGGTGGTGGTTGCATGAGCTTTTAATCCCAGCACTCCAGAGGCAGAGTCAGGTGAATCTCTGAGTTCAAGGCCAGCCTGGTCTACAAAGAGTAGGAAGAGACTTGGTCAGTTATCCTCATCAACATAGACCATGAAACCCAATATGGACAAGTTCAACAGAACCACCATTTACGGGCTGTCCATGCATTCTTCAGCATTGCCAGGGCATAAATTTCTCTCTTCTCTTTCTCTCTGGTCTACAAAGGGAGTTTCAGGACAGCCAGGCTACACAGAGAAATCCTGTTTCAAAAACCCAATAATGAAATAAAATGAGCCTTGTACTAGATGTTTTTCCCTAGCATGAGCTGCTGTAAATGCTCAGAATTCTATCCCTCTGTGTACCCCAGCTGCCCATGTATGGCTGGCGTGGAACCAGCCTGATGATAGATTGTTCCACTAAGATCTGGCTTGGTTGTGGCATTGGCTTCTGATCTGGAGACTGACTCAGGAAAGTCCCTTTCCCTGCCTCAATTTCTCTACCTGCCAAATAAGTAGATTATCTTTATCAGCCTTCCTGCCTCCCGGCTGAGGAAGAGGCCTGCATGTTTTCTCCTGGGGGGTCTCACCTTCAAAGTGCTGCATTTTATTACAGACATCTATGAAAACAATGGTGGCAGGCAGTGATTGTCTTAATTATGATAATTAAGGAGAGAGAGTGAATGAGTGGGTAGAAAAAGACCTGTTTGTTTACTGAGTCCGCAAAGATTTCAGTCTTCCCTGCTCTTCCCTACAACCCCAGAGCTGGGGCATACACTCCTACATCACTAACTCACACAACTCAGAGCACACACCTCTTTTTAAAATCTTCAATGGCAGCTTCTATTTGCCCAATGATTATATTAGGGTTATATTAGGCTTGCTGAAAAGCTGCTTTCATCCTGCTGGTGATGGGCCAGAGTTAGATTGTGATAGCTTCGGAATTATTCCAACAGTCAGAACCTAGGGTGAGAGGGAAAGGAGACACGAACTAATAGGGAGGACAGTGGGCTAGCCAAGTGGGCATAGCCTGCATTTAGCTTTTCAGCATAGCTGAGGGCTAAGTTAGTCAGGTGTCTTCTCCACCACCAGGGCTGGGTTCCAGGGGACGTATTGGTCTGGTACGCTGCCTGGGTACCAGGGACCACAACCCACTCCTAGGGGCTGTGTTGGTCTGGTACGCTGCCTGGGTACCAGAGACCACAACCCACTCCTAGGGGATGTGTTGGTCTGGTACACTGCCTAAGTACCAGAGACCACAACCCACTCCTAGGGGATGTGCTGGTCTGGTACACTGCCTAAGTACCAGAGACCACAACCTACTCCTAGGGGATGTGCTGGTCTGGTACGCTGCCTGGGTACCAGGGACCACAACCTACTCCTAGGGGATGTGTTGGTCTGGTACGCTGCCTGGGTACCAGGGACCACAACCCACTCCTAGGGGATGTGTTGGTCTGGTACGTTGCCTGGGTACCAGGAACTACAACCCACTCCTAGGGGATGTGTTGGTCTGGTACGCTGCCTGGGTACCAGGGACCACAACCCACTCCTAGGGGATGTGTTGGTCTGGTACGTTGCCTGGGTACCAGGAACTACAACCCACTCCTCACCACAGCCTTGATCTTCATCTCTGAATCATCCTTTAATGAGGTCCCATTTTCAGTCTGCACCCCATTATTAAATGTACCATTCCTTCCATGACTGTGCACTATTGTCTCCTAATCTGAGAACTATGGGGGTGACAGTTAGGCGGATTTTTCATTGGGACCATCACTTCCCCAATAATGACATGGAGACTTATTATTAATTATGAAAGCTCAGACTATAGCTTAGACTTGTTTCTAACTGGCTCTTATAACTTAAATTAACTATTTCTATTAATTTACTTTCTGCCTCATGACTTTATTACCTCATCTCCGTATTTCTCATCCTGCTTGCTCTGAATCTCCAGGTGTCTCTGCCTTCTTCTTCCCAGCATCTTCTCTGCCCCCAAAATCCTGCCTAGCTATTGGCCATTCAACTTTTTATTAACTCAGAGTGGTACATCTTCTACAGTGTACAAAAAGATTATTCCACAGCATTTCCCCCTTTTTGTCTAAATAAAAAAGGAAAGGTTTTAACTCTAACATAATAAAATTATATACAATAAGAACAATTAGCAGGTATTATCTAAATAGAAAAAAATGTATTAACTTTAACAAATGTAACTATATATAATAAGAACAATATCAAGTAATTATTACATTTACAATATCCAGTCCATTTGGATTTGGCATATTCAGAGAAAATACTCTATTTTTTGTCTTATCTTGATGAATTTAAAGTTTTATACCTAAGCCATTTCTATCAAAACTTATATTACCATCTTAAAGCATTTTTAGACCTATAAACATTTTTTAAATAAACAATTTAAGCTTTTATATCTCTCAACTTTATAAATTTTATATCTCTTATGTAAGTTTCTTTTCTGAATTTGGTAAGAAGAAAAACCGTAAAACTATAATTATCTAGTCTTCAATCTCCATCAGAGACCCAAGAAGCATAAAAATATTACTTGAGTTAATAGGTAGTACAGAGCAAACAAGTTCCAAAGTTACAGAAATGACAGAAACAGCTGGGTGCCTGGACGGCCACTCAAGATTCCTCTGTAATATTGGAGCATCCATCTTTGGCTTACAGGCATAGAACATCTGATAGACTTTTCTGTAAATCAGGAATTTTGAAGGACTTTCCTACCTTGTCTTGGCAAAGCTCAGCAGTCGCTTTCTTTGTGTGTCCTGTTTGTTCAGTTTGGGTGGCATTCTGTCAGCAGTCAAGGCAAAGGCAGTTTCTTGCCCACATGGCTAGCTTTTGCCACAAGGAAAGCAATCTCCACGTGGAAGTTCTTTGATGCTCATCATCCTTCTTGAAGTAAATTGGTGCTGCCAGAAGCAGACTTGTCTCATGAAAGGCTTATTTTATTAAAACATCTTAAATGCTATATTCTGTATGTCTTTGAAGTGTTTGATGATCACCTTCCTACCTAAAATATATCTTTGTAAGACCTTGAAAATGTACCTAACATGATTATAAGTTTGATTTTTCTGGATGACTATTAACCTGTATTTTTTTTATTATCCTAAATAGCTTTCAAGGACTAAAACTTTACATTACATTTTTAAATGAGTTGCATAGGTACAATATCTCCTCCTCCTCCTCCTTCTTCTTCCTCTTCTTCTTCTTCCTTTTCTTTTCTTTTTCTATTCAAGATAGGGTTTCTCTATGTCACGTTGGCAGTCCTGGAACTCACTCTGTAGACTAGGCTGGCCTCAAATTCACAGATATCTGCCTGTCTTTGCCTCCCATGTGCTGGGTATCACCACCACCCAACTAAGTACAATATCTTAAACAAGAATAAAAACATGCATACAGTATAACAAAAACAACTTTAAATTTGTATCAATATACAAAAATCCATACCAATGTAAAATATTCGAGACTAGTAGTTCTTTTTTAGTTTGAAAGTAAACACAATAATTTACTCCTTTATCCTACTATTTCTATATACCCCTTTTTCTTTTCAGAATGAGATCCCTGAATCTAACCTTTGTTTAGTACCCTTCCTGACCATGCCCAATTACAAGACTTGCAACCAACCCCCCTAAGTGATGACAACACCCATCAAACCACCAAAAACCACTCACTCCACCTTTTGAGAATATGGGCGTCATGTTCTTAAAATTATTTCCTGTTTTCTGGGGGATGACGGAATTTTAGAGGACCCTGAAAAAAGTTAAGGCAATGTCCAAGTTCTGAGGGAGCTAGCTGTTGTCCAGTCTTGGGGTGATGGGATAATGCAAGACTTATCTGAAGTCCTGGCTGGACCAGTCTATGATGCTGGACCATCTTAGTTAGCCACCCTAAAGTCATCCTCAGCAGTTTGTAGTCCAAAACTGATCATTGGAATGTGTTTGTCAGCTTAGTGGCATTATCATAATCCAGGTGAAGTTGTCATTATGGGGCTCCATCAACTTTTTGGAGACTTCTGAGGTAGCTGTTAGGAATGTTCATGGTGTACTGCAGAAAACTTAAACATTTTAGATGTCATATGCACTAGATCTCAGAGAGATTAAAGGACCAGAGTCTATTAAATATAACCAGGATATACAGGCTTAGTTCCTATTACCTGCTTCAGACTCAAGCCTGAAATTCACATACAGGAGAACAGAGGAAGCCTAAATCTAGAATTGGTTAGTACTCTGTATGACCACTATTATCATATCAGAAGATTTAACTATATATACATATATCAGTATTATAAATTTTAAGATTTTCTACCTTAAATATTAAATAATCAAAATAAAATAAAAGGATTATGAGATTAGTGGCAATAGAATAGTCCCTAATTTTGATTTTTATTCAATACCATACCAGAGGTGTCTCTTCTGACATGAGACAGAGATTTTGGATTTTCCTTTAACAAGCATGCTCGGGTTTAGAGAAGGACAGAGCCATGTTCCAATTCCAAAGCCACCTTTAACTTTTAATATAATCGAGACTACAAAAAGACCATTTGCCTAATATGTCTGCAGAGAATAGTAGAGACAAACCTTTGGGAAGAGTTATGAAATTTTATCCTATTGGTAGTGTGTTATACCTTTAGGCCAACTTACTCCTTTTCTTGGGGCATTTTCTCTGGATGATTGATTCATCCTTCTTCTGGTGTCTCATTTGTCCAGTGGTCTTCAGATTCCTTAGTTGGATGCTTTTATTTTCCTGGAAAGAAAAAAAAACCTGCCCCAGCCTTAACTTTCAGGAGTTTCTCTCCTTGCCATATGTTGGCAGATTTTTTTGTTGTTGTTGGACCATCAGCTCCCCAGTAATGACAAGGGTACTTATTGTTCATTATAAAAGCTCAGCCAATAGCTTAGGTTTGTTCCTAACTAGCTCTTATACCTGGAGAGGGTAAAGGTGGCGATGCCAACGCTGATGACCTGAGTTTGATCTCAATGGAAGGAAAGAACCCATTCCTGCAAGTTGTCCTTTAACCACACACACACATGCACACACACACACACAGAGAGAGAGAGAGAGAGAGAGAGAGAGAGAGAGAGAATAAATAAACATAAAAGTAATTGGTTTGAAAGTCAGATGTGGTGGCAAGAATCCAACACTCCTAAGTCAAGAAGGGAGGGTGAGACAGAACTACCGAGAAGCCTAGGGCAAGCTAGCCCAGAGAGAGCATTGTTGCAGAAACTGCAAGAAACCTTGCCTCTCAACAAGGTGGCCTGGTAAAATTGTCCCCTGACCTCCATGCTCACACATCATGGCACTCCTGCACTCATACACAGAGACTGAGTAAAATTTAAAATTAGTTTAAAAAATAAATATATATGTGAATATATATATATTTATAATATGTATTACCCACAATTCTACTGGAAAGGATCATTGCTGTGTGTCTTTGTGTCACAGATTGTTCTGCGATAACTGTTGGTGCTTATTAATGCAGAGAGATATATCCAGGCCAAAGGGGCGTTTTCAGTTCACTTTGGTGACTGCTCAGTGTGTTCTGGATTATGTTTCTCTCAGCAGTTCCTCAGTCTTCCAAGTTGTTTCTGTTGCCATGAGTAATGTTACTGGGACTATCCTCCATCCATCAGAAGCATTTCTCCATCACCTGTTCAGTGACGGAGTCCTGAGTATTCCATCCTTCACACATCACAGACCCTCTGAGTCCCATCTCCGAGCATGGTTTCTATCAATTCTTGTTGCTGATGACCAGATGGCATGGCTGAACCAAAGGGCACCCCTCTGCTCTCCCTAAGGACAGTGCCTGCTCCAGATTGGCCTGCCAGAGGGCACCCCAGGGAACAAAACAGGCTCCAGAGGAAGCAGGGGAGCCAGGCTAGTTCCTGGTGTGGCTCTGGCCTTAGGACCCCTTTTTTAGGCTAGCATTTCACTCGGTGGCCATGTTTAAACAGGTTGGGTTGCTGGCATTGAGTGTGGAAATTTATTTGAAATTGGGCCACCCTAGATATTCCAGAGACTCTGAGGTACCCCCTGGACGGGCTCCAGACTGCCCTTGCCCGGCTTGTGGGGCATGTGGGGAGGGGAAGGGAGGCACAGGCTTCATTGAGATCGCCAAGGGCGGCTGGGCCCGGCCCAGCCCCCTATCCGGCCTCCGCCCCTGCCCTTCCTACGCTCCCGGCTGGCGACCTGGTAGCTCCAGAGCCCAAACCTGTCGGGCCGGTTTGTAGAGCGACGGGAACCGAGGGAAGAAGGCTGCAGAAGGATGCACGGCCTGCCCGGTGCTGGCCCGCCCTGTCCGCCGCCCGAGCCTGTGCTGCCCACCCGCCCGAACTCATGAAGTGCTCGCCCGGCCTCGTGGTACCCCTGCTGGGTCTGGGCCTGGGGCTGGCCCTGAGTCTAGCTGGAGCTGTGGCCGCCGACTGTGGGTCCTTCGCTCCCGCGGAGCATCTGGTATTCACTCCCGCAGCCAGGACGCGATGGTTGGCCCCTCGTGTCCGCGCGCCGGGGCCCCTGGACTCCCTCTATGGCACCGTGAGGCGATTCCTCTCCGTAGTTCAGCTCAACCCCTTCCCGTCGGGTGAGTGCCCCCTCCCCCAGTGGACCTCCGCAGGCACTGGGCCCCCAGCTAGACTGTGCACATCCTGTCAAAAAGCGCTTGACAGGGTGAGTGAGGTTTCTGACACTACACAGCCTTATTCTTCCGTACGTTCTGGGATTCCACGAGCAGCTTCCGAGCCTTCTTGTTTGACCTTGGGCTGGGACTCTGCAAGAAAGTTAAATCCGGCTCATTGTCCCAGTGTCACAGTGTCAGGGGTCAGGAGGGCCAAAAGAGGCCGGAAGAGGGAAGGGAAGGACTACCAGGCCAGCTGCAGTGCTTACCAGAAGGGCCCAGATGGTCTGCTTGCCGGCCTTCTACCAGCTGCCTCTCCTGCAGCATGATGAGGCCTGGCAAGCTGTCACAGCCACATGACCCTGCCTTCTCTAAGAACCTCCCTGAGCCTGGCAATGGGGAGAGGCTAGGCACAAGGGCTAGGCAGTGGCTGTCCCCAAACCCTTGGCTTGCTTGCTTTCCCTAGAGTTGATAAAGGCCCTGCTGAATGATCCATCTTCTGCAAAAACGGATGAGGTGAGGACTGAGCCGCAGGTGCTGGGGGAGGGAGTTAAGAGCGAGCAGAAGGGCCCCCCACCTGCTCTGTTCAGCCCGCCCTGTGCCCTGCTGAGCATTTGCCAGAGTCTTAGGCATCCTTTTCCCTCCTGGGTTCAAGCCCCGTGTCTTCCTTTGGCTCGTGCTGCTGTTTGCAGTGATCTCCAGTGCCCCTAGACCTGGATCTCCCATCTGTCATGGGTAATGAGCAAGGGTACCACTCACCTCACAGGATACAAGTAGAGGCACACGGGCATTCTCTCCACCTCTAACTTCCACTGGAGGAGGGGGAAGGCAGGGCTGCCCCCTCATGCCTTGCTGCCTTGCCCAGGTGGTTCGGTATGAGGCAGGCTACGTGGTGTGTGCTGTGATTGCTGGCCTCTACCTCCTATTGGTGCCCGCTACTGGGCTCTGCTTCTGCTGTTGCCGTTGCCGCCGGCGCTGTGGGGGCCGAGTGAAGACGGAGCACAAGGCCATGGCCTGTGAACGCGGCACCCTCATGTCCTTCCTGCTGCTGACCACCCTCGTGCTTCTGTGAGAGGCTGCATAGGTCAGGGGGGAGGTCAGGATGGCGGCCCTGTGCTCCTAGGCACACGGCAAACCCTTTTCTCCTGGCCTCCGTCCCTGCAGGATTGGTATGGTCTGTGCTTTTGCTACGAACCAGTACACACATAGTCAGACAGGCCCCAGTGTGGAAGCTGTCCCTGAGACCCTGCTCAGCCTAAGAGGCCTGGTGTCTGATGTGCCTGGAGTGAGTACTATACAATTCTCTCATCTGTGTGTGAGTACCCTGCTTGAAGGCAGACCCAGAGAACCGCATCTCTGCAGCCTGTAAACCTGCCAAAGCAGAGAGGGCGTCCCTTCCTGTGTGCACTTGGCTGCCACCTGCTGGAAAGTCCCTGAAATGCCTAACTGACGGATGGGGTTGCTGAAGGAGGGAGGATGACTTAACCCACTGTTTGTCTAGGAGCTTCAGGCTGTGGCTGAGCGGTTCTCTGTGCCCCAGGAGCGAGTCTCAAAGGAGCTGGATGGTGAGGGTTACAGGTGGCCGGCTCCAGGTCCCTCTGCCCTGGCCTGCCTTGGGGAAACATCCCAGCTCCCTTAACCTGGACTGCACCAGGGAACCACTTCACACAGAGGGATCTTCACACAGTCATACTTCTGCAGGACAAGGGGGCTAACACCACCTTGCAGAGCCCAGGGCTCATGGGAGGCAATGGGAATGTCCTCAGCTCCTGGGGGGGGGGGGAGATGGGGAGAACATCGCTGCCAAATGTCCTGTGTTGTCCAGGTGTCGGTGAGAATCTTGGGAACATAATTCACAACCAGCTCAAGAGCACAGTGTACCCGGTGCTAGCCTCAGTGCACAGCCTGGGCCAGGGTGAGTTGGACCAATGCCCTGTATGTGGGTGGGTCCAGCAGGTGTCTTCCAGGAGTCGATTCTCCCATCCCCCACCCCTTGCATGTACCGCCCCAGCTCCACCCAAGTCCTTCTTCCCATTATGCTGGGATCCTGTGTGGGCATCTCTGCCTACTCCCTGGCCACACGTGCCCAGTGGCAGTGTCCATTGTGGCTATAGATAGTTTATACCCCATTAGCCAGGGGGAAAGAATATGGTGTCTCTCTTTGCTAAGGTGCTGAGGACACCAGGGAGAGAGGAGACCCTCAGGCCACGTGTGACTCTCTCAGCCCTGCAGGTTTCCACAAACCACCTTCGAGCCCTGAACACCACCTCCGTGGAGCTGCAGGAGGGGCAGCAGCAGCTGGAACCGCCCGTGCGGGCACACCGGGAGCGCCTGCTCACCTTGCTTCAGGAGAGCTGGTGCCGCGGGAACTGCAAGGGGGCCCTAAGCCAGGCCAGTGCCCTGCAGCTGGGTGCTGACTTCAGCCAGGTGCAGGCACTGAACAAGCCCACTGGGACTTGGGAGGGCTGGTCTAGCCTGCACTTTTGAAATCCTTCAGCATCTTGGTAGTCAGGTGGCTTTCATGAGGCTGATTTTTCAGAGAACACTTTCCCTGGGCTGTGCCTTCCTTTCCAGAGCACCCAGAGTTAAGGACTCTTTGTTCTTAGAGTGAGCCAAAGCTCTTCCTTCATGGGCCACACACACAGCCCCAAGCCTCATGTGTATTAGCTTCTTGGGTTCTCACCGCCTCCCTGGATGATAGGGGGTCTCTGTGGTCCCCATTTTACATATGAGGACACTAAGGGTTCCGAGGCACCTTCTTCCTCTCGTAGGGATCCTTCTCATGTCATGGAACCCTCTATTTCAGGTGCCCCCTGTGGATGATGTCCTGCATCGGCTGAAGGATGTCCCAGAGGCCAACTTCTCCAGCATGGTCCAGGAGGTAAGCCCTATCTTGGTTACCTGGTCTCCTCCTGCCTGAGAACTAACAAGGGAAGAGCTTCAGTTTCATTCTCTGGAATAAGAACCTGGGTGAGCCAGGCAGTAGTGGCGCACACCGTTAATCCCAGCACTCAGGAGGTAGAGCAGGGGATCTGAGTTCGAGGCTAGCCTGGTCTACAGAGTTGAGTTCCAGGACATTCGGCACTACACAGAGAAACCCTGCCTCAAAAAAAGAAAGAAAGGAAGGAAGGAAGGAAGGAAGGAAGGAAGGAAGGAAGGAAAAAAGAAAAAGACCTCAGTTAAATCCAGGACTTGAGTACACCCTCACCCAGTGGCAGCCTGAGCTAGATGCTCATTGTGCCAGTCCCTACTGCAGTCAGATGGGAGAGGCAGGTCTGCAGCTCAGAAAGAGGAGTTGGGCTCCCCTCAGGGATGGGGTCTTCAGGCCAAAAGGGAGCAGGTGCTTTGGCTGTACCCCAACAGGCAGGCCTGCTCTCTGAGTGGAGGACAGCCGCGGGGGTGGGGGGGTGGGGAGTGGTGCCGCCATGTGAGTCAGAGCCTGTGACCCAGGGCCTGGAGTTGGGGAACCAGTGAGTCAGCTATGCTGGGAGGCTGGGAAGAAGGAAGCCGGGGCTAAAGTGGATGGGAGGCTGGAGTTGGACTGAGAGAGTAGACCTGGTTGTTAGGATGGGATAGGTGGGGACAGGTGAGAGATAAAAGGCAGCGCTGTCTAGGAAGTGGCTGTGCATAGCTGGTGCCTTGTGTGGAAGAGTTGAGCTAAGCAGGAGAAGCCATGTTTGCAAGGACAAGAGGATCACTTCCTTTTCTGGCACCATTAAACAGCAGCACCCTCCCTCTGGGCCCCTGACCTTGAGACCTCAAGGTAGAATTCCAGGCCAAAAGCAACAAACACAGCCTTGCTTGGTTCCACAGGAGAATACCACCTTCAATAGCCTCCCGCTCCTGGTTGCAGTGCAGACGGCCAGTGTGGTCCAAGGTGAGGCCCTGCTCAGGGGCCTGACTAGCTTCCTGGCATGCCAGCCCCACTGTACCCCTTCCAGGGAGCTGGGCAGTGGTGGGGATGGATGTCTTCCCTGTCTGGTGGGCTCTCTATGGGTTCCGGGGATTTGTCCCTGGCCCCTGGGTACCCTCTGTATCCCCTGAGATCCTGTAGCTTTGGGCAGATCTGAAAAAGGCGCTGGCTGAGCAGCCTGAAGGTGTGAGGATGCTGGCCCAAGGGTTCCCAGGTTCAGAGGCAGCTTCCCGCTGGAGCCAGGCATTGGAGGGGCTGGAACAGCGCAGCCGCCCCTACTTACAGGAGCTGCAACAATATGAGAAATACAGGTGAGCGGCACCCTGGGCCTCCATTCTATCCCCGTCCACTTCCAGCCTGACAATACTGCTGCCTCCGTTTAAAGTCAAGAACCCTAACTCCTATGGCTTCCATGTTCCACCTGACTGTGTATCCCCAAACCTGAGCCTGGGGACCCTGTAAAAGCTATGAGACCTCAGGAAATGTTTGCACCTCTGCTTCTAAAGATTCAGTCTGGGGGGCCTAGAAACCTAGGTCCCCGGCCAGCCCTCTGGTGCCAGCTGCCTTCCTTCTCAGTGAGCCCCCTACTCTCTCTGCGGCAGGTGGATTTTGGGATGTGTGTTGTGCTCTGCCATACTGCTTGTGGTGATCTGTAACCTGCTCGGCCTCAGCCTAGGCATCTGGGGGTTGTTTGCCAGGGAGGACCCCAGCCACTCCGAAGCCAGAGGCGAGGCTGGAGCCCGCTTCCTCATGGCGTAAGCAGGGGCCGGGGGTGATGGGGGGAGAAGGGGCCTTCACTGCTGGGTTGCCAGATTCTTCCTGGTATGGCAACAGGAGTCGAGTCTGGCAAGTCAGGAGATTGAGACTTGGTGCTGACCTGGTCCCCATTCCTTGGGCGACTCTGGGTGAAGCAATGACCTCTCTGGGCCCCAGTGTCCTCCTCTATCTAAGGGGGTTGGGCTGATGCAGGGACAGCACCAGTAGTAACTATAGCATACGCACCAAGCCCAGACACAGTTCC
The DNA here is from genome assembly GCF_037038515.1 of Microtus pennsylvanicus. Lineage (NCBI taxonomy): Eukaryota > Metazoa > Chordata > Mammalia > Rodentia > Cricetidae > Microtus > Microtus pennsylvanicus. The sequence continues at coordinate 105,564,652 of NC_134580.1, read as the reverse complement.
GGAATCCTTAGCTCGGCTTCTAGGCAGTCCCAAAGCCGTCATCAGGAGGCGGCAACAAAGTCAGAATCTGCTTGCCATCCTTAAACTAGATAGCCTTTAAGACCAAGGCAGCCACATACGGTTGGCCAGGTTGTTCATTATACAAGGTGCCCAATCAAAGGGATTAGCAAGGATCTGAAATCCACCCCACACTTTACTCTCTAAGCCTCATGGCCTGGCTTGGGGCTGTGGCCACTCACAAAGAAGCTCTGTAAGTCAGTGGCCCTGGTGACAGGGCCCTTACCTCTCAGTCCCTTTGAAGTGTTATCTAAGTAGATGAGTCATGTCTGCTAGGTGAGCACAGGGATGGGTCACTTCCCTGGACTTTAAGTCCAGAAATGGCTCTTCCAACAGGCAGGCATCCTTCCTCTAGGGTTTCAGGGCAGCAGGCCTGAGCAATTGGATGGGGGTGGGGTGGGGGTGCCAAGAAGCTGCCAGGCATGCTGGATTATCCTTCTTTGCCCAGGAGGCATGCCTTATTGTCAGCCTATGCCTGTGCAGGTCCCAGGATGTGGGTGGGGATAGGCCTGGTCCAGGGCTGTCAGCTTCCACGTTCCTTCAGCCATGTCTCTCGCCTCCAGAGGTGTGGCCTTCAGCTTCCTCTTTGCAGCCCCCCTCATCGTCCTCGTCTTTGCCACTTTCCTGGTGGGTGGCAACGTGCAGACGCTGGTGTGCCGGAGCTGGGAGAGCGGAGAGCTGTACAAGGTGGGTCTGGGCCTGCTCCAGCTCAGAGGGAGCTGAAGGGAATTTGAGCCAAGAAAGTGAATCAGAAGGAAGTGGGAGCCAGAGGTGCAAGCAGGACAGGAGGAAGGAGGATGAGATGCGCAGGGTGTGGAGGTGGGTGGTAGAGAGACACCCATGAGACACCCATGAACCCCAAGCCCCTGCGTATGCCCCAGGTCCCAACAAGGACTCCAGGTGAGGGGACCCACGTTCTTTCCTAACTCTTAAGTCTGGGAAGGGCACTGTGCTGAAGGCCCTGCTTATACCACTGCCAGAGATTTATGGGCAAAATCCCCATGAGGAATCAGGGCATAGAGTCATTTGAATTAGAGCGAGTAATGGGTGGCACCAAGCGGCAGGGCTCCTTCATCTCTCTATGCCCCACCTCTTCCTGCCCAACGGCAGTTTGTAGACACCCCGGGGAACTTGCCCACATCCATGAACCTGTCCTACCTTCTTGGCCTGCGGAAGAACATCAGCGTCCTCCAGGCCTATCAGTGAGTAGGAGATCTGGGGTTGGGGCTGGAGCAGGGAAGTAGAAGGGAGGTACAAAAGTGGGTGTCCCCCTTAGGGTGATGCCAGCCTCACCTGCCACCCCTGGTGGCTCTTGGTTGATGGATATCTTCCTTCCCCAGACAATGTAAGGCAGGGGCAGTCCTCTGGAAGGTTCTACAGCTCAATGACTCCTATGACCTGGATAAGCACCTGGATATCAAACAGGTAAGAAGATGTTCTAGAAGGTGTTAAGACTTCACCCCTCCTACACATCCTTTTCTTCTGTTCCTCTGGGGCACTGACTTTCAACTCATCTCATATCAAGGTACCTCAAACCAGAGGTCTTAGCAGCCAACTCAGGGCCTATCCAGGGCTTAAGCTGTGGAAGATTCTAGGGCTGTGAATGGGTGAGTGAGTATCTGGCTGCCTGAGCATCACTGAGCATGTGCACCAGGGAAAGCTTAATACAGCACAGGCTATGGAGGAGAGGACAGAGACAGTAAGAGTGGGGGCGGGGTGTCTGGATGAGGACAGGTCCTGGGTGGCATGTTCTAGCTGATAGTGGAACGGCGGTGCTCCTGAGCCAGCGGGGTGACACCTGTAGAAAGCTCTCGGGGCCTGCGCACCTCAGAGCCAGCTGTTGGCCGTAGCAGAGTCTATCCCCACCCCCACAAGGGTTTCAGGTTGCCCATCCTCCCCAGGACTCAGGTGGCTCATTTGCCAGAGGCGGTTCAGGGAGTTAGAGTGGACCTTGGTGCAGAAGCGGGTGGCAAGGCAGAGTGGAAGCGATGGAGGATGGAGGTCCCTGTCAGTACTGACAGGAGAAAGCTTCAGAACCAGGGAAGGGGGTGCATTTTAGAACGAACATGCCGTTTTTCCTCTCTCCATCCTTAGGAAAGGCGGGGAAGAGGGCCCTGAAGAATAGTTTCTCTAAGCATGTCTTAGGAAGCACTCCTCCCATGCCCCTCCATACCCCAGCTAGTACTGTTGCTGCCCACACAAAACTAGCTCATTTTGGTGCTCCCGAGAAACCGCTTGGATTTATCTCCATCCCAAGTCATGGGATGGCACAGTCAAACAAGATCAGACCTGACTCGATGCCTTAAGCCATGGCTAGGAATGCTTGCTTAAATGTCAGTGCCTTTTCCCTCCAGAATCTTTAATCAGAGACAGTGACCCCATAGCTGGAGACTCTGCAGGTTGGGCACAGGGATCGCCAGCCCTGGTAGCTGGAAGTCATCTCAGCCTTAGGTGATCTCAGCCCCGGAGAGGGGAGGGGTCCATCTTACAGAAAAGTGTGGACCAATGAGGCTCTGGTTCTGAGGGACCAAGCAGTTCTTTGAGGTTGTTTGGTGATCTTGAAGAAACGTCTCGGGAGAGACTCTAAAAAGCCAATCTGCATAGATCAGAAAGATAAAATGTGCCATCCAGGGCACCAGACGGCTGCTTCATGTCCCATCCCTGTCAGTTATGTCTGGAATGCTGGTACCAAGAGAGTTGGAGCCCCCCCTCCCTGGAGGAAAGTTGCTTAGTAAGATGGGAAGAGGCGACCAGAGATGGCTGGTTTCTGATATTGAAGCTGAATGTCATGTCCACAAGACAGGCAAATGCTGACTGTCTTTCCTGGAAATGTGGGTGTGTCATTCACTCTTCATCCATTCATTCGTCAGTTCATTCACAAATCTACAAACTGGATCTCACTGACCACTTGACAGACTCAGCTGCAGACGAGGGACCTTACAGTAGAAGTGTCCCAGTCCCTGGTACTATTGAGCTGATGTAATTAACAAGCCCAGGGATAAGAGACTTGAGAGTATAGGTGCTGTGAAAACCTTAATACAGGATGTGATAAAGAAGAGCCAAAAAGCTACTTTGTATCAGGTGGCCAGGGAAAGTGTTGTCTGTTTTACTCTTTGTGGGGGCCCGCCATCCAGTTCCCAAATAAATCACTCATGGAGGCTTATTCTTAGTTATGAACGCCCAGCTTTAACTTCACTAATTTCTTGCCAGCTTTTCTTAGCTTAAATTATCCCATTTATCTTTGATCTCAGAGATTTTATTTTTCTATTTCTGTATACCTTACTTTACTTCTTTCTCCGTAACTTGCTGTGTGGTTGGGCGGCTGACCCCTGGTGTCCTCTTCTCCTTCTCTTGCTCCCTGAATCCTTCCTTCTCCCAGATTTCTCCTCATATTTATCCTTTCTGCCTGCCATCTCTGCCTATTTCTTTCTCCTGCCCCACCGTTGGCCATTCATCTCTTTAATAGACCATCAGGCGTTTAGACAGGCTTCACAGAGTTAAACAAATGCACACAAACAAAAGTAACACACCTTAAAATAATATTCCCCAACAGGTAAGTCTGTGCCAAGGCCCAGTTGTCACATGGTCCCTGGAAGCAGGCCAGGGCTCTGAGTAGAGTTCTCTTGGGGGTCTGTGAGGGTGTGTCCACCTGGAAAACCAGGTGATGGCCCTTGAGCCAAGCAACCAGGCTCAGCAATATGCCTCATCCTGTCCTCTCCTCCAGTACACCCAAAAGTTCCAGGAGGAGCTTCAGAACTTCAAAGTGGATGTGAAGAATCTAGACCTGTTGAGCCCCGCTGCCCGCCGAGACCTGGAGGCTTTGCAAGGTAGCAGGCTGGAGAAAATCCACTATGGAAACTTCCTGGTACAGGTCAGTGAGGGGCACATCTGGTGACCCAGCAGGATGTGGCACTGAACAGAAGGGCCAGTCTGTGTGTGTTTGGCCTCTTTCCAGCTCTCCACAGTCTCTCTGCTCCTGGGACTTCTTCCTGTTAAGGAACTAGGACACTTCTCCAGGTCCTTTAAGCAAGACCACGAGTCGCTGTTCATGGTCCTGAACCCACTGCTGCTAAGAATGGTGGTGTCATGCTTAGTTTCGCACGTGTATGGGTGTTTTGCCTACATGTATGTCTGTGTACCATATGCATGCAGTAACTGTGGAGACCAGAAGAGGGCAGATGAAACCATGAGACTAGAGTTTTAGATGATTGTAAGCTACCAAGTGGGTGCTGGAAATCCAACCCAGGTCCTCTGGAGGAGCAACCAGTGCTTTTAACTGCTGAGCCCTCTCTCCAGCTGGACACTGGCTTTTCTTCAAGTCACTCCAGAGAGCATCTTTATTTCTCTAGTCCATTGGACTCTGAAACACTTCACACCTTCAGTTCAAGCTCACCACAACTCACGTCACAATAGACTTAGCTGGAGCTGGGAATATGGCTCAATTTATAAAGAGCTTGCCTAGCATACACAAAGCACTGGGTTCAATCTCCAGTGCTACATCAAGCCTGATGTGGTATCAGGTGCCTGAAACCCAGCACTTGAGAGGGTAGAGGAGGATGTGCAAGCTTGGATTCAGCCTCGGTTGTATGAGACCTTCTCTGAGATAGTAGATAGAGATGCGGGGCGGGATGGAAATGATTGAACATAGTTGGAGCAGGGCACAGTTGACAAATCTGGGGATTCAGAGGCTGGGGTTATCCAGGGACATCTGGGTTCAGCCTTCTTGGTGTCTCCTGTCTTCCCTCAGATCCAGAAGCCTGTAGTGGAGACTGACATGGAGCAGCTGGCGCGGGAGCTGGAAGGACTGGCCCAGGCTCAAGTGAGAAGGGAGCAGAGACCCTGTAGCCAGACAGTGGTCAAGAAGGAGATCTGGACGGGGTGGGGGGGTGGAGGGAAGACTAGGAATGCTGGGATTGGAGAAGGGACAGGAACAGAGGCTGGGGACTGAGGGCCCCACCCGCAGGTGCTGAGGCTTTTTACCCTGCTGTTGGGCTGAAGGTCTGCAAGTTCAGCTCCCATTCAGGCCCTGCTGTCAATTGCTGTGTAGCCTTGGGCAAGCCATTTTGCATCTCTGAACCTCTGTCACTGTGTCTACAGACTGTACTAGTCTCTGAGCAGATGGGAGTTTCTGGCCTAGCCTCACACAGCTGGGCCAGCTTCAGACTCTGCCAGGACAGTGCTGTGAGGACCCCTTCCCCCAAAGGACACACGCACTCCCCCACAGGAAACCTCTTTCTGTATTTACAGATATCTCAAGTTTCTGAAGTTCTCCCTGAGACACCTCAGACTCCACAGCCACCTTGGCCTTGCAGTGAGCTCGGCCCAGTTTTAGCTGTGGTTGTTACAGCTTAAGTGGTGCTGTGGCAGATTTGGTAGCATCCAGCTCAGGGAAGACCTTGATCAGGGAAGAAGCTTGAGGATTTTCTCTCTGAACCCAGCCCTTTTCACCTTCCTCGGAGGGCTGCTCTTTGTTGGGGTGGGGATCCTTCTAATCCTTTGGTCTGCCCTCAGAATGACTCTGTACTGAGGCAGCAACTACAGGAGGAAGCCAGAGAACTCCGAAGCCTCTACCAGGAGAAGGTCGTCCCCCAGCAGAGCCTTGTGGTAAGCTTGAAGGGAGTCTGGGGCCTGAGGGACAGGAGGGATGGAGAGAGGGCCGTGAAAGGAGGAAGAGGCCAGCCTCTAACAATCCTTGCCTCTAACAATCCTGATTCCTCCTCCACAGGCCAAGCTCAACCTCAGTGTCAGGGCCCTGGAGTCCTCTGCCCCAGATCTGCAGGTGGCTAGCGGGAGTGGGAGGATGGGTTGGAACAGGGGGCACTAGAGGAAGACAGGGCAGCTGCTTTGAGATTTCTGCTCTGTCTTGTCCCATTGGGAGGTGAAGGGGGAGGAGGAAAGGGGTCAGGTCCTTAAGGACCTCTTTTGTTGGCCTCTGGGTCCTAGAGCCTGCCCTTCATCTGTTAAAACGATTGTGTGGTATATCGTAGGATGGCTGGATGGATTGGTGGGTGAGTGGATAGATGGATGGCTGATTTGGACTGTTGTCTCCTGCAGGTAGATACTGCAAACATTCTTGTTAATGTCACTCGTCTGAAAGGAGAGCTGCCTGCCCTGACCAGCCACATTGTGAGGAATGTGAGTTGGGGGCAGGGAGTGTCTACCACAGGCTTTCCCTCCAGCTCGGCTTTCACTATGGCTCCCAGGAGAGCCAGGCTCATTCTGATGATGTCAGACGTGGAGGGGTGTAGGGAGACAGGATCCCTGCCAACCATGGGCTTCTCTTTCCTGTAGGCCTCTGAGTGTTTCCTGACCAGGGAAATGGGCTACTTCTCTCAGTATGTGGCCTGGGTGAGAGAAGAGGTGAGTGAGGGCTCGGCACCCCACCTGGTGTACCCACCCCAGTGGACCAGCTATGGAGCCCTTTGGGGGTACCGCAGGCCTTTGGAATTGGACGCAAACTCCCAAACCTGCCATCTGCACTCTTGCTCACAAAATAGATCCTGCTCACCCGACTTCTACCCCCAGCCCTTTTGTGAGACCCAAGTATGGGCTAGGTTGACCATAGCTTTTCTAGAACATCCCATCTACTCCTTGCCCCTATGCCTCTCCATGGATAGGTCCCTCACCCTGCTTGTCAAAGGCCAACCATCAAAGCTCACCTCCTCTTACACATCCCAGGGCCCTTAGGTTCTGGGAAATGTCTGAGCTGGGGTTTGCTTGCCCGTGAGTGTCTGTGTATATGCATTTGGGGACAGGCATGTGTATGCATGCATGTTCCCTTTCCAATAACGATGACTTACAACCATACTGAGGGACGCAGCGAGACTCACGTGTGGGCTAGTGAGTGGATGAAAGGGACGAGAGCTAAGCTGAGCCGGAAGTTCAGTGTCCTAACCTTCCTGGGGACCCACGACCATTATATCTGTGCTTGCACCTTCCACTCCGTGTTCACGTGTAAGGTGGACCCCAGCTAAGTCCCTGGGCTTCTGTGTTCATCTTGGCCTCCTCTTCAGAACATGGAGTACCCATCTGTGGGTCCAGGTGTCTTCCCATATACCTGCCTCACTTTGGTACCACAGGTGACACAACACATCGCCACCTGCCAGCCCCTCTCTGCAGCCCTGGACAATGGCCATGTGATTCTATGTGACATGATGGCCGACCCCTGGGTGAGTGTCCCCAGCCTGTCACGAATACAGAGTCCAATGAACAGGGACAGTAGGAGGGCATGAGGCCAGGGTGTGGAGTCAGTGCAGAGCCTGTGGGCACGGGGATGGTGGGAAGGTGCCATCTGCCCAGCCTGGTGAGCTGACCTCATGGCTACTCTTCAGAATGCCTTCTGGTTCTGCCTGGGGTGGTGCACCTTCTTCCTCATCCCCAGCATCATCTTCGCTGTCAAGACCTCCAAATACTTCCGTCCCATCCGGAAACGCCTCAGGTAAGGGACTGTCGGAACAACAGTGGGCATCAGATGTCCAGGAATTCTTTACAGCCATTGGGCCGCACCCTGTCCAGACCCCTCCCAAGCAGAGAGAGCTTCTGACCCAGCTCTAAGGAGTACTGGGGCCTGATAGTTCCCACATCAGCCTGCTGCATCTTTCTTGCTGCAACTTGACCACCTGGAGGGTAGCTCCTTGGGACTTATCCTTCTCTGGAGGACTCCTGAGGCAGGGCCACCTCCAGTCAGCCTGTGCCAGGGCCGAGGGTCTGTGCTGGGGACTCACTTTACTTCTGTGATGTCACAGCTCCACCAGCTCCGAGGAGACACAGCTTTTCCATATCCCCAGGGTCACTTCCCTGAAGCTATAGGACCCACTGGTGAGTTGTCCCCCCTCCCTCATAATTCCCCTGAACCTGATTGGAGGGGCTCAGATCTGGGGTTTCAGCATGAAGGAGGGGACAGGAAGGCTTGGGGTCTGGGTCAGTGTGGATGGGACCTGTCCCCCCTCCCCACCTGCCTTCACCTGTTTTCTTTTTAGTTTCTAACAGGCAAGGTGATCCCTGGGGACTTCCTGTCTTTCTTCTTTTGTCTCACCCTGGACCAGAAGAATTGTCATCCCCTTCCCAGAGTGCAGGCTGGCCTCCGGTGCTGGCCTGTCCCCTCTCCTTCTCCAGCTTCCCTGGTCCCACCTTTATACTCTTCCCCTCGTGACCCAAATCATACTCAACCCTTACTGAACTATAGAGCCAACAGGTTCTTCTGGGTACCTAGCACTTGTCCTCCTTGCTGTGGTATCCCAGCAACAGGGAGGGCCTCTTCTCCACCCATGGGAGCTCCTTCTCCGGTCTTTAGGTGGACTCAGGTCCTTCCATCTACCCCATCTTTCTCCCTGCTTCCTGTCCAAGTCCCTTTCCCCTTATCTGAGTTTGATCCTCCCCCACCTGCACCAGCCTCCTTCCTGGTCCCTCCCCAGTCCTTTGCTTGCTCTCTCCAAGGACAGGCCTGTCTGAGGGCTGAGCTGTCCTGTCTGCACCCCGGGTTATAAATAGCCACGCCGGTCCCATCTTCCCTCTGAGCACTGGCTTCTAAGAGTGGACCAGGGATGTGGGCCACATGGGCTCCCTCTTTACCCCAGAGACAGTAGCATGGTGGCCCCCACCAGGAAGAATCTGGTGGTGAGAACACAGTTTTGCCCTCCTCTTTCCATTCTGCGCATACGGCCTGGGATCACCCCTCACTTGTCTCTGCATGGTCCCTATGTGCTGGACACTAGGTCTGGAAAGGACAAAGAAAAGAGAGACGATATGGACGAGCCTCTGTTCCATTAACATGTCACTTCCCTAAGCTTTGCCTCTGGGTCCCTGAAGCTGGAACCCCAAGGCTGAGGTTCAGTAAACAGCTTAATGAACATCTGTGGGAAGAATCCCACGGCCTCTCTGACTGCAGGCACCCTGGGACTGTGCAGCAATTCAGTGTGAGGAGCAGAGCCTGCCTGGTCATGTGATTCACAGCCTGGTTCTGATGCTGCTAGCTGGGGCACCTCAAATATGTGATGTAGGTCCCCCAAGCCGCAATTTCTTTCTTTCTTTTTCTTTTCTTTTCTTTTTTCTTTTTTTGATAGAGAGGCTCCTCGGAGCCTGTATGTAGGGTTGTGAAAGCCAAACATGATGAGAGGAAAACCTTGACAGGGCTTGGTGTGAGCAAGTGCTGCTTGGGAGTTGAGAGCTAGGCTCAGGGCAGAGCCAAGGTCTGGGCATAGAGGGGATGCCCTTTATGTTAGTGTGTTTCTGGGCATGTTGGTGTAGAATTGCATCTTCTGAGCTAGCAGCAGTTTTGTTGCTAGGACTCAGGATGGTGGTACCTGATGTGCTAAGACTTCTACATTATTACTCTCAAACAAGTTCTTTTGTCTGGTTGTTTTGTTGTTTTTGGTGGTTTGGGTTTTTTTTTGTTTGTTTGTTTGTTTTTTTTTTCTTTTTTGGCTTTTCCCAGAGGTTAGAAGTTTTTGTTTTGTTGTTTGTTTGTCTTGTTGGTTGTTACTTGTTACTTGAGAGTGAGGAAGTGACACCCTGTATTTTTTAGATATAATTGATGGGATTTAAACAAATGAAATAAAAGCAATTAAAAATCATCTCTGGTTCTGTCAGAGTTGCTTATCTGATCTGTTAGATGCCTGCGCATATTCCGTGCAGTTATTTTAAACTGAGTTTTTGGTGCAGATGGGAGCCCCTGGTGACCTGCTGCTGGTGGCTGTCATGGTCCTTGTTTTTGTTGGTTTCATCTTGCCTCTTCCACATGGTAGGGCTGGTTGGATATTGGCACTCTTATATCTGAACATCTGTCAGAACGACTGGCGGCCGTGGGTGACATCGTCTTCCATATCGTGTGCATCTAGCAGTGGCTGGGGACCACTAAAGTTCCCTGGAGAGCGGGTCTGTGCCAAGTCTTCACTCCACTTACCCCCCCACAGCATGGAAGACTTGCCAGGCACCCCCTTTTGATGGGTGTGGCTTTTAATCAGATGTTACTTAAAGCTCTGCTCAGCATCCTTTGGAATCAGAACACACCCTAGCATGGAAATAGCCCGCCTTTCCCACCGTACTTTGTTTTATATGATGCTGGGATTTGAACCCAGGACTTCATGTGCTTTAAGCAACCTTTCTATCAAATGAGCTACATCTTCATTCCAGCTCTGTGGTTCTTTACAGGCCCCCTTGCTCCCCGCAGCTTAAATACACATCATTTCAAATGCTCAAAAGGCACACACCACACATCCTCTTTTACAAGTGACGTCTAACTGGGAGTTATTCCTTGACTTTAGCATCCAGAAACCTCGTCACAGCCTTTTGGATGCTGTTTGGAGAAGTAGTTCAGAGGCTATTGCTGTAAACACTGGTCACTCAGGGATGAGGATGCTGGCAGTTAAGAAGCAAAAATAGCTGTAGAGAGAAGCAGATGCCTGCTCTCCCTGTTTAAAATGATGGGCGGTACCTGGCTGGAGCTGCTCTGTACAGAAGCTAAACCCCCCCCCCCCACACACACACATGCACAATGGCAGTTACCTTTTGCCGTTGTTGTTATCTGTGGTTGAGCCTGATGAAGCCCCAGGAAATTATCTGGCAACTTCAAGGTCATCAAGTTAGATGACCCTGGACATGTTCTACTGGATTCTCCACATGTCCCCATCTCCTGTGGCAGGACGGGAGGGAGGCCATATCTCCAGGGAAGTTTGAGTCAGATGTCCTTAGTGTCCCTGTGGCAGGAGGGATGACAGATTGGGGACCCTGGGAGCTCTGCTAGATTTCCACCTGGTTGCTCAGCGCAGGGCCTTGGGGCAGATTCTGCCAAGGAAGCACCATGTGGGTTAGGGCAGCACAGGGGGCACACAGCAAGGGCCACGTGCCTGGGGCTGGAGCGGAGTGAACAAACATTTATCCACTGAGCTAGGCGCTATGTATCAGCCAAGAGAGAGGCATACATTTAGCTACTTGGTTTAGAGAAGGAAGGCACAGAGCTTGGGTATGGGCAAAACCCACCCAGAGGAATCTACAAGGCTGGTGGCACTCCAGTACCCATTGGAATCGCCTAGGTCCAACCTGAGACCTTGCTCAGGCTTGATCACGGACAATGTCCCTCCTCCCATTGTCCAAGGGCCAAAACCCTTTCCTTCCCTCTTCAGGCTATGTACTGATCAAGAGGCTGGCAGCCAGCCGGATGGAACAAAGCCTTTTTCTCCTGGCAAATAAGGCTTTCCCTGAGTCTCTTGGATATGCCATGTGGAGCACCTCACACTTCCCCAATCTTACAGACAGTAATAAAGTTGAAGACCTGGGTGAGGATGGAGGTGGAGTATTGGGGACCGAGAGCTATACCACTCCTGCTCATGGGTGATGTGGAACTCAGGGTCGAGACAGTCACCCCCTCATCTACAGTGAGGGTACCAAGGAGTTAGGGTCAGTGGAGACTCAAGGGAAGTAAGCGAAGCCCAAGATGAGGTGAGGTGCCTCCCTTCACTAAAGCCAGAAGGAAGAGGCACCACAAGCACAAGAGGGTTAGCAGGATGGCTCTCTGGGTAAGGGAACTTTCTGCCAAGCTTCATGACTTGAATTTGATCTCTAGGACCCACGTAGTTAGAAAACCGACTCCCACAAGGCGTCCTTTGGCCTCCACATGTGTACTGTGGCCCTTGCCTCCTTCCTGACCACTTAAAGAAAAAGAGCAAGTGGGGTTTGTAGGATTCCTAAAGTTTGGGAAATGTAGGGGACAGGCACTTCCTTCTCCCCTCTGTAGGATCACTGTTAACTGCATAAATGCAGAACTTAGGGGAGGGCTACTGATCCGATTGAAGGCTCCGGTGAGAGTTGGCGTGGGACCACATTCGTTGGCCTGTTCCATGCCTGGCGGAGGAACAGACTTCAGGCAAGAGCAGGTGCATCTGCCCCTGGGTGTTGGAAGCTCCTTGTTAGTCGTGGTCCCCCAACCACATAACAGCCATGTGGAAGATCTGGTGTGGCCAGAAGGAAGGTCGCCAGGAATGGCTAGGGCTGCTGGTTCATCTTTTGTCAACCTGACACGAGTTAGAGTCACCTGGAAAGACGGACCAGCAACTGCAGAAATGCCGCCATCAGACTGGCTGGTAGGGCATTTTCTTGATTAATGATTGATGCGGGAGGACTCAGCCCCCTGGGGGCAGTGCCAGCTCTGAGCAGGTGGATGCAGGCTGTATCAGAAAGCAGGCTGAGCAAGCCAGTAGGCAGGCTTCTTCCATAGTTCCTGCTTCAGTTCCTGCCCTGACATCCCTCCATGATGGACTGTAAGCTGAAGTAAGCCCATCCCTCCTGACAAGCTGGTCCTGGTGTTTATCATAGCAACAGAAAGCAAACTAGGAAGCTTAAGTGGAGGCTGAACCCCCCCCCCCCACACACACACACCCTCTCTGGGAGCAGGCCTCCTGCCTTTGGAAGTCCGGTTTGGTCCCAATGGCCTCTACTTCAGAGCAGGTGTGCTAAGAGCGAGCCAAAGGAGAGCTCTAACTGTGCTGTGTGCCTAAAGTGACTAAGAACTGCTTCTTTCCCCTCCTAAGAAGGGTCCTGGGCCTGTCAGGTTTCCACGTGGCTTGTGGCAAAAGAGGTTCCACGGGTCTGAGGAAGACTGTAGAAGTGATGCGGATGTTCACCATTCCAGGCTGTGTCCACTTCTGAGATCTGCAGCATCCCAGGAAGGCATATTTTTTAGGGCAACAGACATCTCTGGAGCTCTTGTGAGATTAGACCGGTCTCCACCCAGTAGGGGCCCTCTCATAGGTAAGGGCTGTGGGGTGTGGACCCTGAGAGATGTCCCTATCAACTCTCCCAGACCCTCTGCAAGACCCAGACTCAGAAGGGGCCTGAGGAAAAGGTATGAAAACTGGAGGCTCCCCAGAGCTGTCTGAGGGGCTGGCAAGGAAAGAGTTAAGCTTGAGCCTGGTGTGGAGAGGTCCTGATTGAGAGCTGAGAATGGTTCTGTTTGCCAGGGTTGTAGTTGTGTGAATTTCTCTCCTGGAGAGGTGGAAAGGGCTCCAGCTGGCTGTAGTGGCCCACGTCTGCATCTTCAAGTGTTGGAGTACAAAGAAGAGAACAGCCTCCTGAGACTCGGAGTCATCCCTCCCTCTTCCTCTTGCAAACTGCACCACACCGCTCCTCCCAGCCCACCTGAAGAAGCCACAGCTAAAACCCATCAGCCTAAGTATTGCCAAACCACACTGGGCCTCCTTCTGCATCCTAAACAGACCTCCAAAGACTCTTTCTCTTAGGGAAGACAGTCTGTCCTTACGTGGCAGAACAAGGCTGAGGTTCACTTGAGGTCTTGCTTTGGCTCTTTTTGATTCCTCCATCTTCCAGAAATTCTAGAAGGACCTTGGAAATGTCTGAGGGCATTGAGAAAAATCCCCGCGATAACCAAAGGAAGAAGGAGGGTCAGGCGACTTGAGGCTCCTGGCAGGGCACAGTTGCCTTGTGCCTGTGTTTTATGTGGGGTACTTGCTGGGTAGCGGCTGTAGGAGGAGGTTGCTGGCTGCCTGGTAGGCCCGGGAGTGGAGGCCTTTGGACTAGGCTTGCTCTGCCACAGCCTGTTACTCCCAAGGAATGCGGCTCAGAGGAGTAGAATTTCAGCAAGGGTACCAAGCAGAGACTTGTGACTCTCCAGAAAGAGGTGCTGCCTTGGGGTGGACTGCTCAGAAGACCCTGCCTCCTCAGAAAGTGCCCTGAGTAACTTGTCCTGGGCTGTGTAATGAGCAGTGTCCAAGCTGATCCCTGAATCTTGGACGTATATAACGGGTGGGTAGAAAATTCCCCCAGAACTGGCTCTAATTGGAAAGAACAGCCTGGACAGCTGTCTGTCTGGTAGGTGAACACTGGACTTTTCTGAGTTTTACCCCATTAGCATAGACTGGGATAATGACCCTTCACTTCAGAGCCCACTGGGGACTCCAAGGCCTCAACCTGCCCTTCCTTGTGGAAACTTGCCTAATGCTCAGAAGACAGCTGGGAGGACTGGCCCTGACCCGGGAGTCTCTGCGGTCCTCGTCATCCCCTTTCCCAGAGAGCCCTTCATCAGCCGAGTCCCTTGCCCAGACTGAGTCCGGACGGGCAGAAGACAGAGCTATCATCCCCCTCTGGAGACAGCCTTCCTGCCTCTGGGGGATCAACAGCCTCGGGGTTTTCGCCCCTAGGGTCTGACAGCTGGAGCTAATTGGCTGACTCAATATAAAGGGGGTGGGACAGGGTAGGGAGGGCAAGCAAGTGCTCCAGGGCTTTCTGGGAAGGAGGGGCGGGCTCAGCTTCGTTTCTATGGGAACCACTGGCACAGGCAGGCTCCTCAGGGCGCCAAAAAGGGAAACTTGGCGCAGGTTTTGGCACCTGGCTCCTGGTGGGTTCTCTGAAAGATGAGAAAATGCCCAAAAGCTCATCTCCTATAGTGCAGGAAGGAGCCTTCCCGGGGATGCTTGGGACCCCTGATTCCTTCTTCCATCCCCAGATCCTACTCCTAGAGATCTGGGGGAGATCCCGTGACTGCCCAGAATCCCTGAAACTGGGGAAATGTGAAGTGCTTGCTCCAGCTAGGAAGGTTTGCATATTGCAAGGCCTGTGAGGGGTTACACAGAGGTGACTAACGACGCAGATCAGTAGAGGTGGAAGAACCCCAGAAGTCACTTCAGTGATGTAATCCCAAGGGCTCCCCTCTTTGTTCTGGGCAGGGACTGGTGTTGGGGTGGCCTCCCTGCTTTCCCTATGACTAGGAAGGGAGGGAACGGACCACGTATTGGGGGCGGGATGAGAGCCAGGGGCACCGAGAGGCTGAGGGACCAGGTTTAGGAGCCCTGGAGAAAGAGAAACTGGGGGGTGGAGAGAAAGGGGGAGGGAGGAAGAAAGGGGAGAGCAGAGGGAGGAGGGAAGAGGCAGAGGAGAGGTGGAGCTAAGACCCGGGAGGGAGGGAGAATGGAAGGAGTGGGCAGGGGGCGGGGGAGAAACCTCCAGTGACAATTGCGTCTGGGTCCTAGCAAACATGAGGCAGCTGCCAGCCCGACCAGGCAGTCTGGCTTGTTCGGGCTGCAAAGCGGGAAGGCTGGTGACAGTCCCCTTCAGCTGCGGAGATGCAGAGGACCAAGGTAGGTGCTGATGAGGTGGTGGCTTGCCTGGACTTGGGGAAATCTGGGGCTTGGGTGTTGCTCTTGACTGGGGAGTGTTCCTAGTGCCTCGTTCCTTGACCCACTATGCCTGCTGACCCAGTAAGGAGAAGCAATTGCTGGGGGCACCCTATCTGGAAGGCTGGAACTCTAGGGCTCTTTCGGATATAAGAAGCTCTGGGTGATTTGGACAGAAGAGAAAGAAGCTTGAGGTTAGTTCCGTGGCTGGTTCTGTTCAGTTAGGTCTCCGGAGCAGAGACCAGGGTAGCTGACCCTGAACCTAGCCTCATTGTCCTTAGTGAGACAGGGGAGCATAGAGACACGAGGGGTCTTGTGCGAGGGTGCTAGCCAATGAGCACAGTTTTCAAGTAATCCTTCAGTTAATGAATGAAGACCCCCCCCCCTTCTTCTTAAGGCAACATGAGGTCCCCTAATAAGGGCACAAGCAGCTCCATCCACCTCCATGGGGCTGTCAGGAGATGGCAAGAGAGGGGAGGCAAAGAGGCAGAGTTCATGAAACAGTTGTGAGGTGAGGGGAAGGATGGAGCCAAGAAAACTCAGCTGTGCCCCAACTTAGCGTTGACCCTCAGGGAGTCTGGCCTGGAGCCCAGCATGCTGCCCAAATTTCCAGGATGGTCTTGCTCAGAAGGAGGAAGGACCAGATCCAGGTCCAGTTGAACATCCCAAATAAGGAAATCAAGGTCTTATAAAAAGAATAGACATTGGACTAGTATCTGGCAGTCTCTCCCCCCAAGAGATGACTTTCCGCCCCCACTCCCTGTCCATTCCCCATGAAGACAAGCAGCCCAGGGAGGGGTGTGGACTGGTTTCAGGCCATACTGCCCCAGAGTCAAGGATACTATCCCTGCTCTGTTTGGTCCATTGCCCAAGAGACTCAGAAGAATGAGCAGATGGAACAAATCCTTTTGAGTACTAGAGCAGGGCTCCTGGAAAGGCACAAGTGTCCCTCGCAACCTCTGGACTGGCAGGGAAGAAGCATTGACAACCCTCTGTCCCAGACTCACATGCACACTGCATGCAGCGTGGGCTGTGTACACCCACAAACATCCGTGTGAGCATGGACCTCACGGTCATGTAAGCACAGACACATAAACCTGGTGACCACCCCTGCTCCACCTCCAGAGTCAGGCAATGTGACTCTGTGTATCCACAGACACAGGGATTTCTACAGCCATGTGTGAATAGATGTGCACACAGCTGGCTCTTTCTGCCAGCAAGGGACAGCCCCCTTTCCTCACTCCTCTCTGGTGGTTCTAATTTCCAGAAGTCTCCTTAGGACCTTAACTACCACTAACACTACTAAGTGGCAGAGTGAGTGACCAGAGTCCATTTGGCCATTCTCTTGGCCGTTATGACCTCTACCATGACCAGAATTGGGCACCCATGTAGTTCATCATCTTATGCCTGCCCCTGGAATCCTATGTGTAACCTGGTCCACAGAGATGGTGGTACTGGGTGAAGGCCCCACTGTACCATACCAGCAGGTGATTATGAGACAAGCTTTGTCCCTAGCAGCAGAAAGCACACCAACTAGCATAGGCTGGGAGTTGGTCCCACTTGCAAAAGCCAATAGCTGCCCCCCCCCAAGTTCTCCCTTGCCTTCTCCCCATACACCCCAGCCATCTCTTTATTGCCTCCCCCACTTGACCCTGCAGAATGGGCACTAATTGTCTTCATTCTTCATGCTGCCAAAGCTTGGAGTGGGCACTGACCACAGTGGCAGGTCTCCTGAGCCAAACCCTTTGTCAGGAGGAGTGAGCCAACAGCATCCAGATTCTGAGGTGACAAGGTGTCCTCATGGACCAGTTTGGCCCTGGGAGCCTCTCCGGCATCTTGCAAGATGGACCTTAATCCTTTTCTGTTCAAAAAGACAATAACTGAGTGCCTAGACAGGGTAGAGATGGAGGTGGCCCTGAAGGACCACCCTTCCCTCTAAGCCAAAGTCCCCATGTAGCCCATGACGTAGTTCTTGGTGTTGTTCTTCCTCTGCGGGTGAGGAAAGAAGGTGGATCCTAGGGTGCCCGTGGCGTTGGAACTGGATTTGAACTCTGTCTTGTCCTCCAGGGCACAGACCCCAAGCACTGGGTGGGGGTGGGAGGCAGGGAGTGGTAGGAGCAGACTCCAGGGGAGAGGAGCGCCCTTTTATCCAGGCAACCAATGAGGGCTGAGTCTAGAGTTTGTGACTTGTTTGTACCTTCAGCCTGCTTCTGAGTGACACAAGTGCAACTCTGCCTCAGCCACAACCCCTGCCTGCATTAGCCCCTGCTCCTCCTCTCAGGGCTGTGGATCTAGACGTGTGAGTGAAAGAACCCCTACTTCTCCGCTCCTCTTTTCTTTTCTGTGTCTTATAACCCAAGCAGGCTTTGCTTTGTGCCAGAGAATGCACTTGAACTTCTGGTCCCCGACCTCTAGGTTCTGAGCAGTGGAATTACAGATGTGCCCCACCATATCAGTTCATGCCAGGGCTCAAACCCAGGGCTTCATACACACCAGGCAAAGCATTCTAGCAACTTAGCTCACCTCAGTCCAGTCCCCAGTTTCTCATCCTCATCTTCCACAAAAGTTGAGAGCTGTTTGCTCAGGCTGGCCTTAGGGGCACCCTCTGCTCCCTTGACCCTCTGGGTCTCACCGGGATTCTCAGGAGCAGTTGCAGGCTCTCCCATAAGGCCTCCATGAGGGTTTTCAAGGCAGAGAAGGAGGAGGAGAGTTTCTGCCTCGGCCAGCCCTGCCCTGTCGGGAAGCGTGCACAGTGTGGGTGACTCACAATGCTCCCCCAGCTCCCGGCCCCAGCTGACTGATGTTTTCCCCCTTGAACAGGTGCATCTGTCAGCTGCAATCAGCCCACATCCTAGAACACCACAGAGCAGTCATGTGACAGTGCCAGAGCTGGAGCTGGGGGAGCTGTCAGGGCAGGAGGACAGCCAAGAGAGGCCTGTCCCTCGGCTCTCCCTGTCCTGTGTCAGCACTCCGTCCAGCTGCCCCTTCCGTCGGGCTTGCGCCCCACTCCTACTCCGTGAGGCAGAGCAGAAACACTAGGCTAAGGGCATCATCCCCAGCCCCGTCACCGCTGTCTTCTGCTGCCTTTAGCATATAGGTGACTTCTGGGACAAATAGGAGCTCCTTCTCCCTGGTGCCATGCCCATGTCAGGCCTTACGGTAAAAGCCTCTCTCTGGGCAGTGGTCCCAGGCAGCTCGGTTCTAGATAGGGCTCTGCCCCCATGCCGCTGAAGCAAACTTGCCTTTCTCTGGGCTTCTAACTTCCTGCTGGGATTAGGATATGCCCATAACCTCTGCCTGGGCCCCAGATGGGCTCAGGCCCTTGTGTTGTCCTATGGGCAACTGGGACTACCATCCCGCAGCTGTCACCAATGCCCCATAAGTACACAGAAAAGTGGCAAGCCCATCAGCTCCTATCCTCACTATTTGGGACTAGAGAGTCCTGACCGCAGAGGAAGTGGCTGGTGAGGGCTCGGGGCTGCCCCTGTGGTCTGGGAGCCCCGCCTCTGCATCAGATGGGGCTGGGACAAGCACGAGCTCCTTCCTATCTCAACGGTGTGAACACAGACATGTTACTTTGCCCCTCAGTGCCATGGTCTCATATCACCAACCTCCTCGAAGGATAAAATCCTTCACTAGCACATTTAGCCTGAACCTTATATATCTGGTTGCTAGAGTATAACCTAAGAAGGCATCCTGACAGAGAAGGTTACTAATGAACAGCTTAAGTCAACCTGAGTTGTGGAGCGTCCTCATTGCCAGGGATAGGAGAGCGCTTGTCCTGGCAAGTTAGCAGGCACCAGACACAAGACTGGGACTGTCCAGTTCCGGCCTCCTCTGCTGCTGCAACACCCGAGTCTGAGGCCCAGAGACATGTGCATAGTCACATGTGCGGGTATGTACATCCCAGTACGTGCTCCCACCCACAGGGACATGTGACTGTCTCAGCTTCTCCTGCCAGGATGAACTACCTGGCTCACATCTGTCTGTGTCAGAGTGGGTGGCGGACTCAGGATGGCAAAGATTCCCAGTCCCTGGGGGCCTGCACGACACAACACCCACCAGCGCTTTCTGCCATCTGTCCCGTTCGATGGAAATAGAGTGAACAACTAGTGGGTGCTGGGTGAGCCAGCGTGCATCTAGGCAGTCCCTGGAAAAGGAGGGGTGCAGGCTAGCCCCACATCTGTCTCAGACCCTGGCCTTAGGACAGTCTTCCTGGACAGGAGGGGGGGTGAGAACCTGGAGCACCCATCCCCTGTCAAGGCCCAGGAATTTCTGTCAGGTGAGATAAGTGTTCCAACCATTAGCGGCACTTCTAATTCTACAGAGTAGAGGTTTTGGAGTTTTGGTTGTTTGGTTTTTAACAAAAAATGAGCAGGCAGGCAATGTGGCCCCCAGGTAGCAGACCCCTCCTGGCCCCCTTAGATCTCCAAGCACAAGGTTCCTGAGTTTGGAGTTTGGGGATTGCTTTTGCTGCCTTGCACGGGCAATACAACCCCTAACTTGGGCCCAGAAAGATAATCGCCATGGTGGGTAGGGGGCTCGTTGGCATGCATTGCTTCACCTGTGTTCCCTGTACCTCTGGGAGGGCATTCTATGATCCCTATCTGCAGATGAAGAAACCAGGGCTTGGGGTAGTCAAGTACCTGGTCCAGGATTGCCCAGCGAGAACACGAGGGCCCAGCAATCAAATCTCTGGCTGACTGGTTATGGGCCTCTTCTCTCTGCACTCAGCTGCCTGAAATAACTCCAGCCTGTCGCAGATCCCCCCACCTGCCCAAAGCAAGGTGCAGCTTCTGCACCAGTATCCAGTGTGTCCTGGTCGCTTTTAGCAAAAGTTCTCACTGCTATTTACATCCATGAGGCAGTGTGCTCGTCTTCTTTTGTGGTGTGTGTGTGTGTCTTTATGAGTGTGTGTATCAATGCACTTAGAATGCACATATTTGCCTGATATATCTCTGGAAAATTGCTAGATATTTTGATAGAAGTATGTTAGCCTTTAGCTATACAGCATTTGGGTAGCATATACCCACTAAATGCCTCTACCAATCTTTCCTAGGGTTGATACTTGGGGTTCTCTGCGGCCAGGGACTACACTAGCTGCCAAGATTCTCACCTTTGGGTACCCCAATAGTCTGACTCCATCTTCTTGCCAGACAGACTCTCACAGGCGGTGTTTCTTGCAGGTCATGAGCAGTGTGCAAGACAACTGTACCACGGGCATCATGGCTTTCGGGGAGCCTATGTAGGGTGGGGAATCACGTGGTAAGACGTTGGGACCAAGGGGCTGATTTGGTGAAAACTCTTGGGACAACAGTATCTAGTGCCTAGATGGACCATCGTCAGGATAGACAGAGGCCTTTGTCTCCATGAGAACAGGCTTCTGATTCTGACACCTGCATCCCGACCCACACCTCAGCACATCCTAAGCATCTGGCATTAGCCTCTCCACTCCATCCCACATGCACAGGGATACAGATCAGAGGATAATTTTCAGGAGTCAGTTCTTAATCGGGTGGTGGTGGCACATGCCTTTAATCCCAGCATTCGGGAGGCAGAGGCAGGAAGATCTCTGTGAGTTCAAGGCCAGCCTGGTCTACAAGAGCTAGTTCCAAGACAGGCTCCAAAGCTACAGAGAAACCCTGTCTCAAAAAGCCAAAACGTAAAAAAATTTTAAAAAGAGAAAAGAAAAAGAGGAAAAAAAAGTCAGTTCTTTTCTTTACCAAGTCCTCAGGTGCTTCCACTCACTAAGCCTTCTCATCAGCTCCAAAGGAGACTTTTACTGAATTAAGTATGGTGAAAAAGAACATAGATTGGCTGGGCGGTGGTGGCGCACACCTTTAATCCCAGCACTTGGGAGGCAGAGGCAGGCGGATCTCTGGGAGTTCGAGGCCAGCCTGGTCTACAAGAGCTAGTTCCAGGACAGGCACCAAAGCTGCAGAGAAACCCTGTCTCGAAAAAAAAAAAAGAAGAACATAGATAGACCCCACGTCCACTTTGCTGGCCTGGGATATATGGCAACCTGACTCAAACAAACAAACAAACAAACAAACAACTAGTACAAGCGGGATGTACAGTGCAGGCCTTTAATCCCAGCACTCAAGAGGTAGAAGCAGGTGAATCTGTGAATTTTGGGCTAGCCAGGTCTAAATAGTAAGATCCTATTTAAAAAAAACAAACCCAGCTGGTACAATATCCCACCCATGCTAGAGACACTGATGCAGCCACCAATGTCATTCAGGTTGCCCCAGTATGTGTGTGGCTGTTAGAACATTATCACCTGCAGTTGGTGCATCCGTCACTACCATCAGCACACAACACATGTAACGAGGTAGCTCTGTCTCCAGAGGTCCTTCTGGTTTACCCTACGGTAACCACACTTTCTCCTCCCTCTGCCCTTCCCCCCCCATCCAATCCTTGGCCTTTTAATCTGCCCTCCCTTGCTAACATGCTGTCATTTCAAAATGCTGTGTAAACAGACTCACGTGGCAGGTGACCTTTCAGGACTGGCTTTTTGGTTCCGCTTAATTCTGAGTCTTGATCCCAGTTGTGATGGGTGTCCAGCTCCTCTCTTCTCATGGTTTGGACTCTCTGGGACAGCTGTACCACCTTGGTGTCATCATTCCTCTACTGAGGGACATCTGGCTGTTTCCAATTTGGGGTTCTTATGAATAAAACTACCATGAATATTCAATTATAAGGGTTTGTTTGAACATAAATTTTCAACCACCTGGGACAAACACCCAAGCATGCAATTGCCATTCTGAGGACCTCCAACCTTTCCTCCAGAGTTGCTGAAGCACTCTGTGTCCCCAGTGGCCAGGCAGCTGTGACCCAGGTCTGCGTTGCATTTACTGTTTTGGCTATTTTTTTTTTATTTCAGGCATGAAGTGTTTCTCATGATGATTTTTTTTAAATGTGTTTATTTTTGAGCGTGCACATTCCTGTGTGTGTGTGTGTGTGTGTGTGTGTGTGTGTGTGTGTGTGTGTGTGTAGATTGGTGTCGGAGGAAAACTCTGTGGAGTCTGTCCTCTCCTTCCACCTTGGTGTGGGTTGTGGGAATCGAACTTGGGGCATCAGCCTTGTGCTGTAGGTGCTTTAGCCACCGAGCCATGTTGCTGGCTCTCCTGGTGGTTTTCAATGTGCATTTCCCTGGTGGCAGAAGATGGCATTTTCCCAGGTGCTCATGTACCATCGCTGTGCCTGCTGGTGACACGTCTGTGCATGTTTCCTCTGGATAGATTGTCCTTTTACTGTGAAGTTTATGAAGTAAGAGGCTGTCAGATACCAGGCTCTGTGACAGAAAGAGCAGTTTACACAGGTACACATAGAAGTGTGTGCACACACACACATACATACATACACACATACGAGTCTCAGAGCTGCCCTTCTGGAGGAACCTGAGACAGCAGAATAATAAGCTATTTTCCATATATATTCCATATTCCATATATATTCTGTTGCAGCAAGGAGGTGCAGTAACAGAGACTGAGACGGAGGCACATGGGAGTGACCTAGTTAGAACAGTGCTCCAGGGGTCTGACACCTGAGCGTGGCCTTGAGCATCCAGCAGACAAGTGTCCAGGGCAGGGAGCAGCAGATACCCAGGCAGTGCTGTGGAGAGAGGCCGTCTGTGAGGAGCAGTGAGCTGAGGGCAGGCATGTGACATGGTTTGATTTGCCAAGTGACAGGCAGCCTTCAGGGACTCCAAGCGGGGGCAAAGGGATGTTTAATTTCGGTTCCACTGTCCTCACTGACCCAGCAGCCCTCACTCTGTCACCTCCCCTCACAGAAACCATAAGGGGCAGTGGGGTCTCCTCCCTCCCCTCCATGCCTTTGAGCGTAGGAGACAAAAAGAGGGTGTCAGAAGAGCTATTTAACATCCCTTGGCAGCTCAATCAGACCCTCTCCCAGACAGACAAGTGTCAAATATTCATGAGGATGACCCGTGCTCACACCTCCCTGTTCCTGCCTCCCTCACAGTGTGCTGGCCCCGGCCATAGGCTTGATGCCTCTCAGGGGGCGGATATGGACAGGCTGCCTCCCTTCCCTTTGCCCTTCTTTTCCCAGATTTCTGTCACAACCCTTGTCCAGAGAGGCTCAAAGAGAGATTTCTGGCAACCCATACACATAGAGGAAGCCAGTTCAGGTGTCCAGACTTCACTCTGACTCTACCAGGGAGAAAAGTGGCACCAGGACCCACTATCCCAGGATATTCAATAACAGTTGCTTTTGGAGACTGTCGATCTGGTTAGGGAGCTTGGGGAGGCCCCAACCCCCACCTTCTGAAATCTCTCTAGGGACCTAGTCCCATGAACAATTACTTTGGAAGCCTGTGGCCAACATTACCCAAACTTTGGAGTCCCAATGCCATGTTACAGAGTGGTGTGTCCCCAGACTCCTCATGGGTTAGTTTTCTTGGCTGTAAAAGTGTGGTGTGGCCCACCTCGCCGGGCTGTGACAACAAGGTGACTTGAGCTCAGACCAACGGGCACTGTAGGAGAAATCACAGGGTCCACCACACCCATCTAGGATTTGAGACAAAAATCTGCTGTGCCAGCTCTTCAGGTGGGAGTAGAGGTCAGTGGGGGTGGGGTTTGATGCTCCCGGTTTCTCCTCCCCTCCCCACAAGCAGAGTCTTTAGCAGTGAATTCATGCGATAATGAAACAGCTGCCCGGCCGACCCTGCCCCCCTCCTTGACCAACACACAGATTTTATTCATCGAGGCCATTTCTCTCCTGAATGAGGTGTTTAATAATGTAGAAGGCGCCTCAGATCCAGCCAGGGCATGGTGTGTGTGAGCATGTGCCTGTGTGTAGGTCTGTAGATGCATGCGTGAGTACATGTACATGGGTTTGAACATGCAAGTGTGTAAACACCGTCCGTACAGGGAGTCGCCTCCGTCCCCATCACTGGCAACCCCCTCCCTCCACAGCAATGCTCCTGACTGCAAGTGAGTCTTGGGAAGGGGGAGGAGTGAAGGGCTGTTCCTTTAGGTGTGATGGGTAATGATGACTGTGAGCCAGGACCATACCTGTCCCGTTGCTGTGCTAGGGTGAGACTGGGCATAGATGAAGCAAACCGATACCCAGAGGGGCCATCATGACTGACTGCCACCTGCCCAACCAGGAGCTACCCTGCCACCCCTAAGGACTGATGATGGCAGACAATTTGATAGCCGGGACTGAAGGGCAGGATTGCTATAGGCAAACAAATCCCTGTGCTCTGAATCCTCCACAGTGGCTCCAGGCTGACCTTTTCTGATTTACTGTCTCTTAACCCCCAGCTCCCCCTAACTGACTGGCCACACAGCCATGGGCATGATAGGTCATCAAGTTTGGTGGGGGTTCTGCCCAGGTGTTCACACAGACTTCATCTCCCCTCAGCTCACTTCCAGGTGAGAACTCAGGCCAAGCAAGGCCCCTACCTCACTGTGTCCCCTGTGTGACGCCTCTCTCTTCTCCAGGCCTCAGTCAGTTCTTGAAAAAATCCTTCAGCTCTGGCAGCCTGGCTTTGTGGAGGGGCCAGCTTCAGATGAACAAGTCTGGGCTCACTTCTCTGGAACCTTCTTCTAGGGACCCACCCTATGACAGAGCCTGAGTGTAGAATAGAAAGAAAAGCATGGAGGTATGGCAGGGCAGCAGAGGGCTCTCTCTTTCTCCCTCCCTCCCTCCCCCCTCCCTCCTTCCCCCCTCCTCCTTTCTCTCTCTCTCTCTCTCTCTCTCTCTCTCTCTCTCTCTCTCTCTCTCTCTCTCTCTCTCTCTCTCCAGAGATTGTTAGGACTGGCCTCACTCGGGATATCAGAGTGGCCTACAGGACCTTCTGGAAGTTCCCTCCGTGAGCCCATTTTAATGTCTCCTATGTCTATTCCCTCGCAGCAGGAGGCAATGAAGGCGTCAGATGGCAGCCTCCTAGGAGACCCTGGGCGCGGACCGCTGAACAGAAAGGAAGGCCTCAAGTGGCAGAGGCCAAGGTTCACCCGCCAGGCCCTGATGCGCTGCTGCTTGATCAAGTGGATCCTGTCCAGTGCTGCCCCGCAAGGCTCAGGTAGGACAAGAGTGACTGGGTCCAGAGAGCGAGGGTATAGATCGCTCTGAGCCCTGTCCGTCCTGAGGCCACAGAGGCCACTTCTCTGGACCATATTTCCTCCACCTCTGCTGAGAAATCGCGTCTCTCTTTGTTCATATCCTCTTCCCACAGATGCCTTGTGCCGCACAGAACTGAGCTCTAGTACATGAGTGTGGTGCAGGACTGTGGCCCCCGGGGACAGAGGAGTGGGGTCACACACAGGTGGGACAGGGATATGGAGGCGGCTGGAGGCTGGGAAGCCGGGCTCTGCCTCACCCAGCACTCCCCTGGCGCTGCCTTGAACATGCCACACACCCTTTCTAAGTTCTCCATAGAAAAGGGCTCTGGACCCACCCACAGAGCGAAGGCATAAAACACCTTAATCTAGGTGCTCCCGCTTCTTGCCCCATGCACCTAGAGAGGGAGGCTGGGGATCTGGGACACTCGTGGTGCGGAGATGGTGTTGACAGCGAGCATGTTTTCAATGGCAGAGGCATGTGTGAGAGTTTATCACCAGGACAAGGTGTGTGCTCGGCCAGGAGACCTGCTTTACGTGTTTTCTTAGACGAATCCTGTTGTTGGACAATGGGCACAGGGAGTGTTCCTGGTGTTCCAGGTAGGAGGGTGCTCATGAGCAGAAGAGAGGTGACAGGCACAGTGGCCTGTGCATGGATGCGCATGAGGAGACAAGGCTGCAGCATCCGGGGACCCTGTCTTTATCTGCAAAGCCCACCCCAAGTTGCTCGTTGCTCTATTCCATTCCACAGAAAGCCTGGCTTTGGCGGGCTGCTCTGCCGCTCGTAGCTGACATTGTCTCTGAGCCTTTCCCACAGAAGCGCAAGAACGTGTGGGGAGACTTCATGCCCCCCTCCCCAGCTGTTTTGTGATCCTGCGGGCAGCAGAACATATTTAGTCCTACCCTCACAGTGATGTGTGATCTGCACTGGGGTGAAATATTTCCCACCGTCCACCGCGGTGGGCACCAAGAGCAAAAGGAGCTGTGGCACCCCTGTGTGACCTCTGAGTGTGTCCAAGGGACTCAGCTCTACCCTCAATGGCTCACTTTCTGTCCCCCTTCAAACTCAGAGTGCCCCTTGGCACCTGTCACCCTGAATGACAGCTAGCATCATGGGCTTGCTGAAGCCCTCTGTTTTTCCTCACGATGCCCACTCTGACCCGCAGGCCCTATCTACCAGGCAGTGGTTCTGGATGGGGCTGCACACCTGAGCTGGCAATGGTGGAGAGTTAGAAAACAAACAGGGTGTGTCACGGTCACCACAGGATGGCATCGGCCACACCAAGGGCCCTGCCCCATTCTGGGTAGCTTCTTAAAGGGCAGGGCCTTTTCCCAATTACTCCTTTAAGAGGTACACAGTAGAGGGTAGAGCCAGGCTAGCGTGGACCAGTGCAGCCCGGTCTGTGTTTGCATGGACAGACATGTTCATCGGAAGTTGCCAGGCACCGAGAGGAGATACAACTGACGGGAAGCAAGCCGTATGAAGTCTGCCTCTTGCTTCATCTTACTTAGGAGTTCACAGGCACTAAAAGAGACAAATGGCTCATCGGGTTCTCCAGCAATTGGGGCAGGGATACCACAGACTGAGGTGTGGAACCCCATATACCCTGACTCCCTTGGGTGAGTTTTTCAGCCTCAGTTACTCAGTCTAAACATCCATCTGCACCCCTTAGAGAGGATGCCACCGGTGTGACACACGGGAGGTTTTCTGCGCATGTGAAATGCCATGCTCTGGTCGATGAGTCGGCTTCTCCAGTCCGGGTGCATAGAACAATAAGCCGCATTCAGGGCATCTTTGTCACATGCCCAGGGAGGCCTGCCACGGTATCCTGAGCACTGCGTGCCTGTGGCGGCCCAGCGCCCCAGACGCCGCTGCCCTTGCTGCTGGTTATTTTCCATTCAGCAGTAGGCTCAGAAAAACCTATCCGGGATGGCTGGGAGCAGAGGTCAAGGCTCAGCACAGTGCCCCTGAGACTTGAGTGAGCTGGGACCTAAATACAGAATGGGGCAGGACTCAGGGCCGCCCAAGTGGTGGTGCAGGGGCTGGTCCAGCTGTGGCTGTGCCCTGAGAGGCACTACCCAAGGGGACAGCGGCAGTGGTCTCTAAGATGCATGGGCCCAGAGGGTGGGGTAGGGCAGGAAGCTTGACCTTCCCACCCAAAAGCACTTATTCTCAGCCCAGGACCCTGGGGACATCTCTTCGTGTGGTGTGCCAGAACTGTGACTCCGGCCTGCTCTGTGGGTGGCCCTTCCTGGCAGAATGCCTTCCCAGGCATGGTTTCAGGTGTAGCTGATGCCACCAACTGGACAGACCTGCTTCTCAAGTCTGCCTCCCCGGGAGGCCTGGGAGATTTGGGTTTCTTCAATGACCTGACTTAGAATGAACTCCTTCCCAGAATGGCCTGGGGTCCTGGCAACTGAGTGAAACAGAAGGTAGAGCTCCCCCCCCCCCACCCGGGTCCGGGGAAGGTCACAGCAACTCTAAAGGAGCAGGGAACCAGTACAGGATAAGGCTCAGGTCAGGCTGCCACCGTGGGAAATGCCACCCATGCTGAGTAGCGCTTGTTTCTGTGCCGCACAGCCATTCATGGAACCGAGGATGTGCTCCTGCCCCTCCCCCTCCCCTGAAGTGTAGGCCCACAGGCTCATCGGCCATGCAAGTCACAGGATCAGTTCAGACTCAAGAGAGGATAGATGCACTCCCAGCGCTTGAGCAGAGAGAACATCTTTGATCCACTCCAGAGTCCCCGAGTTCTCAATCAAGCAAACCAAGACTTCACTCCTCAGAAGACTACACCGTCTGTGGTCCTGCCGTGGGAGTGATCCCCGTCGATGAGTGGTATTAGGATTCCCAGAGAAGCTGCTGAGCTGAGACACTGTCCTCTTGCTACTCTGTGTACCTGGCCCATCCTCTTTAACTGAGAAGAGGAGCCCAGAGGAGCCAGGTACCATCTCAGCCTCTGGGGCAACAGTCCCAAGGGTATCTCCTCTTGGGGCTTCTTCCTTCAGAATCTAAACTCTCTCCCCTGGAACCCAAAGCAGGAAGACAGGGGAAGCCCTGAGGGGGTAGGGTGACTGAAGGACCACCTCCTGGCTTCACCTGGTCCCTGGGCCACCTTCTGGATAGAGAGGTCTCTCGTGTTTAGTACTATGTCCTGTGTACCACCGTGTCTAAATCTTGTAGCTGCTTCTAACCATTTCTGGTCGTTAGCTGGCACCTCTACTGTGCCAGCTGTGCCAGCAGTGGGGAGAGGATGGTAGAACAAGAAACAAAACCCTTGGTCAATGACAGTGATGTGTCTGTGTGTAGTAAGGGCTGTAACGGGAGCGCTGAGGGGTCTGCAGCCAGGCTCCAGTGGTGCTTGGCTACAATCGCTAGCTGCAGCTGAGCTCGGCTGCCACCTGCTGGTTTACTGGGCACATGACACCAGCGCAGCCAGGGCAGCGGGGAAGAGGAGGCTCTTGAATGCTGAGTAATGTAAGTCCAGTGGGATAAGTGGTACTTTGTTTATGGGCAGGTGCTGCAGCGGAGAGGAGAGGCCACCTGGCTCCTAGGCTGCCAGGCACCTGCCAAGCCCTGGCACCCTCTCAAGAGCATTTAGAAAGGATTCATTCCCCAAATGGGTCCCTCTCCGACCATGGCCTTTCCACCTCCCTGACCCCTGACCCCATGGTTAACCACAGGCCATGATCAATGGGAAACAGTCTCTCTGGCCACCTCTCCTTCCAGGCAGCGTACAAAGCAGCTGTGCACAGCTTTCTCCCCACCACGAAGACTGGAAAGACATCCCTTTCCACTGCCCTTGCCCTGAGGGGCTTCACTGCTGGGTGTCACCTTTCCTGACACTCTGCCTGTCAATCACATGGGATTTCCCTCCTTAAACAGTCTAAGAGACTCCACTGAGAGCATGGTTGAGAGGGAAGACAAAGCAACCAGGGGCTGAGCTGCCTGCCTACCTGTCCACCCCAGCCCTAGCATATTCTGCCCTGGCTTGGACCTCACTCACTCCAGTACACGTGGTGATAGATGCACACAGGGTCCACAAGGCCTGGGGCTAGAGGTAGATGTCCAGTTCCTGGGGATTAGCTCAGAGCTCATGGCCCCCTGGCTCCGTCTTCCATCGTCTCTACAACAGCCCGGTTGTGGTAGCCAGCAACTAGCTGTATTCAGAGGGAAGAAATTCTTGCCAAAGAAACATGTTTTTCTGGAAAATTGAGTGCATGCCATTCTCCTGTTGGGACCTGCGTGGACCCTGAGGGTGTTACAACTTTCCTCAGACACATTAACATTCACAGTTACTGAATATGCTGGCTCAAGACACCCAGAGCTAGAACTGCCTTCTGGGCCTGCTGTACTGTCTCTGTATGTGCTTAGTAAACAGCTCAGCGCGGCATCCATGCCCAGGTACACAGCAAGTGTCACCAAATACCACGCTTGGGTTTTGGCCTGGTTGTGTGCAGCACACAATGTGTCTACCTTCGTGGAAGCAGTCTGACTCTCCTGCATCCATACGTAACAGCAGCTCCATTTGAGTTAGGAAGGAACAGAAGCATGCAAGCTTGGTTCTTCAGCCCTGTCCTGCTTAGCGGCAGAGTAGAGCTTCAGCCCCAGCCCTTACCGCATCGTTCCAGGCAACGGGAAGAAACAGGCACATGGAGGGAGAAAGTGCTGCTGCTGTGTCAGCAAGGCAACACGAACACAGAAAGTTCTAGAAGACTTTCTAGAAGAAAGTTCTAGAAGACTGCTTACGTTCATTGGCCAGAACTAAGCCTTGTAGACTGCAGGGATTGTGGAGGAATGACACTGGTTTTTTTTTGTTTGTTTGTTTGTTTGTTTTGTTTTTCTGTTCTGCTTTAAGATAGGCTCTCAGCTATTCTGTGTTGGCCTCAAACTTGCTGCATAGCCAGGGATGACCCTGAACTTCTAAGCCCCTTGGTGTCTACCCCCCACCCCCCACCCCCGTGCTGGGGATTAAACCCAGGGCCTCATGCATATCAGCCAAGTGTTATCCTGACTGCACTACACAGTCAACCCTAGAACAGCAGTTTCTTACTGGGCATATTCGTCCCTCTGACAGATCCTGATGTCTGTAAGTAAAAGCTGAGGGAAGGCCCGCAGGATTGTCGCTCTTGATCACACAGAGCTCACGGGGTCATTTTGATGACTAGGTACCTCCTTGGTAGCCAGAGGACGTCTACAAGCTCTGGCATTTACTAGGTGCTCAGTAAAGGGAGGCAGAAGTTCCTGCTTCAGCCGTGCTCTTGCTTGCCCCGTCCTCATCAGAGAGACCACTTCCTCTCCCCATTCGCTTCCTCTCAGACACACAGGATGAATGCATAGAAGCCAGGTGTAAAGGGGAGGACAAAGACCTGGGTGGGATGAGAGCAGGCTGCAGAGAAACCCTGGGCCTGTGAGGTTCACACCCTGAGCTGCAAGTCACACTGGATGCCACCTCCTCCCAAGGTGCCAGAGCAATGCCCACCCCCACCCAGGACTTCTGCACCAGCTGACACTTCCATTTGGGCACCAGTGAGGTCCTGGGTCCTGGAGGCTGAGGGGATAAGCGCAGGTACCACGCAGACTCAGGGATCAGAGCATCTCCTGGGCAAGGGCTGAAAGGCTGCTCGTCTTTGACGTTCTCCCAAGAGCAGGCACTGGCAAAGAGGCCAAGAGAGGGGCTAAGACCAAGAGAGATGTTGAAAGATTGAAAGAGAAAAAAAAAAGCTAGAAGCGGAGGAGGGCATCCTCACAAAAGAAGGGTGCTGAGTCTCGGGTTGGGAAAGGCAAGCAGAGAAACAGGACCTGGGCAGCGCCATGTCAGGGTGCGGTGAGGGCTGCTCCCCGAGGCTGCAGGAGTGTCAGCATGGCTGTAAGAAGCACCTGGGTGACATCATCAGCTTCTTCTTCCGCTTCATCTCCGGGAACCTGGCTCGAGGTGAGGGCTGCCTTGCTGGGTCAGGGGTACCAAGTGCTGGAAAATGCCATTTGGGGCTGGGGACTGGGGCCCCTCCTCTGGGAAGCAGGGATAACGGTACTAGGGACTTGGGAGCAGGATCAGTCTTTGAGACTTGGACGTCCACAAAAGGCCCCCTTCCCCCTCAGAGGGCCAAGCCAAGGCTTTCAGACTCATAAGTTTGGAGAGAGATGGGCTGGCCAGGGACAATTCATATCTTCATAGTAGATATAGACCCTCGCCTGCCTAAATGCTCTAGAGAGCCTGCCCCATCTTGCACAAGTAAACTCCCTCCTTCCCTGAGGACTCCTCTTTCATCAGAGACAATATGGACCTGTCATGCAGAGGAGAAAGAGGGAAAGAAAGGGAGCCAGTGTGTGAGAGACTGTGTATAGAATGTATCTATCAATGACAACCTTCTTCAGCTCCTCAGAAGCCCACTCATCTGGAAGGCTGGATAGGAGGCAAGGGGATCCGGCCTGGGGCTGGGGGAGGTTTCAGAGAAGGCCACTTCTATGCTGTTTCCTCTGCCTCTCACCCAGGCTTGGCAGGGCCTGCTGACGGGCAGTGGGCACTTGCAGACCCAGAAGGGGAGGGAATCCTGCAGATGGGGACCTGAGAAATAGTGTTGAGAGCTTCAGACCTCCTGGGCTCTTTTGTCCTATGCTGTATTGGAAGAAAAGGACCTAAGCTAAAGTTGTCACATGGTTCCCCAAAGAGACTTATTATTAAAACCATCAAACAGAGCCCTCGCGGGCATGTAACACAGGAGCCAGCCTTCTGTTCCATGGAGATGACAGCCACCCAGAGGGGTGACATGCTAACAGTCGACCTCACTCTCTGGGGTGGAGCCTGTCTCCAGGCTTCTCTTCTGCCCAGCCTGGGGCACCACGTAAGAGCCAGGCCTAGCCGAGAGCTGTCGGGTTAACACATAGCCTTTTATTGTTGTCGTGTGTGCACACACAGGCTTGCGGCGTGTGCTTAAGGATCAGAGGACAGCTCTGTGGAGCCAGCTCCCCCCTTGTACCTTCGCATGGGTCCCAGGGATAGAACTCAGGGAGCCGGACTCAAGCGGCAAGTGCCTTTACCTGCAGAGCCGTTCCCACCAACCCACCAAGAACATGTTAAGGACAAAGACAGGAAATTGCAGTAGATTCGCCTATGGCTATGGATGGATTAGATATTTAATAATAACTTAAAATGCCAGAGGAATGAGAAAATGAAAAGACAGGCGTCTGCCACCACCAAGCTGTCCAGAGGGAGGTCAGAGTCTGTGCCAGCGTAGGCAGCTCACGGGGCTGGGAGGGGACCCACCCTTCTAGTTTGTCAGAAGGGCATCTTTTGATGTCTTGTCACATGGTGACTTTCATCTCCAGAAGGGCTTTGAGGGGAGGGTGGAATTAAAGATGGCAAGATTAGACTAGTTCCAGAAGAGACTCCAGGGACCAGGACCAGGACTGAGGAATGCAATGGAAGCCAACAGGACACTGGCCATGACCCTGCTTCAGCACCTCATTGCTCCTGCTATCTGGGGACTTCCAGCTCTTTTCTGACTACACTTGGCTGGCCCCTCATCTGACATACATATAGTGTGGTGTGTGTGTGTGTGTGTGTGTGTGTGTGTGTGTGTATTCAGAACACATATAATAATGCCTGCTCCAAGGGAGAATGGGGTGATCGGCTTTCTTGCCAATAAATAAGCATTCATGGCCTGTTAACTGGTGCTGGTGTATAGTTCCCCTGTATAATACACCATAAGGCTCCTGGGTGCTCTCTTGTTCTCTCCTCTAGAAGTTTGTCTGTCTGTCCTTCCCTCTTTTTTTTAGTAAGAGTGCAATGACTTATACCTGATTAGAAGAAGGTTCAGCCAGAAATATCACTGGAGTTATTAGGCTCAGAGCCTGAGGTCCCAACAACCCTAACAAGCTAGGCCCATCTGCTTATCCTCAGTATGCCGCTCAATGAGACAAATAATAGTAAAAACTTTTAAAAATGAGTTTAATTCGATGTGGTCACATTGGGAAGGTTCTGGTGTGAGGCTTAGGTTGAACTAGAGGACTGGATGCTTTCATAACTAAGCAGCCCTAGTCAATTTGTGGTCTGGCCCATCCTTGACCCATCCAGTCCCAGGGCCAGTCTCATCGAGAAGGTGGCATGACAGATCGTCACAGCTGTGTGGACTCTCTTCTGGAAGGCAAGCTCCTCCTTTACATAGCACCCAGTCGTCAGCCTGGTCATTCTCTTAGCACAGGATTCCTGGAGAAATTTCAGTTACTTGGGAGCCATTGTGCCAACAGTCTGACAACCCAAGGGAGGGGCACAGAAGTCTTTTTTTTTTTTTTTTTTTTTGGTTTTTCGAGACAGGGTTTCTCTGTGGCTTTGGAGCCTGTCCTGGAACTAGCTCTGTAGACCAGGCTGGTATCGAACTCACAGAGATCCGCCTGCCTCTGCCTCCCGAGTGCTGGGATTAAAGGCGTGCGCCACCACCGCCCGGCTGGGCACAGAAGTCTTTAGAACGCCCTCACTCCTGCCAGGACGGTAATATTAGGGAGGTTACCTGTCTCAGAGCAGGCAGGGGGAGAGCAAGAGCAGCCCCTAAGCCCCACCCAAGCCGCCTGCTCTGGCAGATAGTTGTAGAATCCTAGGCCTTGAAGGGGCTCTCTGGAGCTTGGACTGAGGCCCCTTAGGACAGTCTGGCTTTGATTACAGCCTGCTATGGTGTTTAGGTAGAGCCTTGCTGAAGGAATCCTCGGTCATTGTCACCTTTGACCCTTTCTGCCTACTGGCTGACATGGTCCTTCCTTACCTTGTGGATGATTTCTGTGCAGGAGTTAGCAAGTGCAGAAGGAACTTCACCTGGGGCCCATGGGCAGGCCAATGTCATCCATCTGTCTCTACAGGCAACTGTGGTGCCCTGCAGTCCTGACTCCCAGGTGCTGAGCTGCCACCTTTTCCAGGTCAGAAAATGGATCCTGACTTTCTTCTTCCAGGTGCACAAGGGTTCTATAGAACAAGCCCTCAGGCTCCAGACTGGTGACAGGAATCCAGGTCACACCCAGGGCAGCCAGAGTAGCCACAGTCATTGCCTTGACCCTGCTACAGGTGTTGGGTCAGACCCCTCACCCCGGTCTCACATCCCAAATTCCAGGGACCTACTCAGGTCAGTGAAGGTGGGGAGAAGAAAACCGTCCATCGTGTCCCAAGATAACTCTTGTAGATTGTAAGGATGTCCCGGAGCAAGGCTGCTTTCCAGTCCCTTAGTGTGACCCATAGAGTCATACCTCTGGTGTTGTCCTTTGGAAACTCCCGATTTACAAAGGGTAAGACACAAAGAGCCCCGACAGTGAGAGATTAACACTGTGAAAAGCCCCCCACCCTAGAACCCCCAGAGGTGGGTGCAGAGCAGAGGCCAGGAAAGGCTGTCAGCTAAAGCAGCAGAGACCATCCCTACCCTGTCACAAAGTCCATATGGCTTGAGTTATCCAGCTATCATTGTGATGTACTAAAAATATTCTCTGACAAACAGACACAAGAACATACCCCGGTTCCGCTGCCCTCCTAAATGAGGATGCCAGCCGAGTGGCAAAGCTTGGTTCAAATCAGAAAGAAACCCAGGGAGGCGAGAGGGCTTGGGATGAACAGGGCATAAGCAAGACGGCTCAGTTATACACACATGACGGGAAACAGAAGACCAGAGGCCATGAGGTCTTCACAAGGGCATCTTCTCTATCAGAGGAAAGAGGAGCTTCTCAGACCTGCGCCTTTGTGTATCAGTCTCCGCATCACTCGGCTCTCCCTGGCAAGTCAGGCTCCCTGGCAAGTCAGGTGCTGCTGAAGGCAGGCCGGGAGCTGCTCTGGCGGACCAGCTTAGCATCTATTTCCACAGTATGCAAACAGAGCCCCATCTGCTAGGCCAAGCTTCAGCTCTCACCGCATCAGTTTCTTCCTCTGAGGGGTGAGATGGGTGTAAGGATGAGGTCATTGAGATGGTCGTGCCGGATGCGTGTGGAAGGAGTGGCTCTGTGGATGGCTTTCTGCCTTTATCTTGTCGCTGGGCGGCTCCTGGCTTGGCTCTGCTCTGTTCTGATGCTGGACATTGAGCAAGTCCCTCGGTTTACCCACCCATCTTCACGTGGACACAATAGCATGCTCTTTTGGATCCCGCCAGCATCTGTAAGGGATCACAGCAGCAGCTGGGCAGGCACTAACAGAACCCGACTTTGTGGCCCTGAGCTGAGGTTCTTTCCTTTCTGTGTGTCAGTTAAGTTAGTTTCCTGTCTGTGACCGAGAATATAGAGGGTAAGTTTCCAAAGTCAACCTGTTGTGATTTCTCCTCATTCCACTTGCGCAGCCACAAGGCCTGTGGGGTGGGGAGCTGGGCATGTTGTAGCTTCCAGACCCTCACTGGCAAGGCTGCCCTCTCATCTCACACCTTTGGTCGTCCCTGGCTGCTGCTGTCTGAGTTCTGAAAGGTCCCCTGTTCCATCATTGCTCTGTGACCCTGCTAGAACTCTCTCCCAGGCTCTTTCTAGTGAGGTGGAGCCCACTAAAGCCCACCATGGGCAGTGCAGCCATCTTTCTTCAGAGAGAAGTGGGATTTTTCAGGCCAATAAAGCTCCAGCCGTCCAGGATCCTTCCTGTTCCAGGCTCTGCTCACTCTGCCTCCCTCCTCTATATGTCCAGATAAATGGGAAGAATGGGAAGAGCCTGCTGGAGCACCAACTGATGAGGTGGGCAGGGATCCTCTTCAGAGGTGTTTTGGGCTCCTGGGTCCCTACATCATCACCACTTTCCCAGCCTGACTCCTCCCTGGTGTGTATGGGTCTAAGTGGGCAGGGTGGAAGGTTTTGGGGATTTGGGACTGCCATTCCCCCATATGCACACCAGAGGGCAGCAGAGGCCGAGGCAGCCGGCAGTTTGAACCTTTCAGGGCAGGTTTTACACAGGCTGTTAATTTCTTCTGACACATCTACTTCACACCTTAGAGGATTAGAGGCACAGGATCTGGCATTTCTGGGCTTCCAGCCCTCTTTCAGGATGCATCCCGATTCCCTGAGCTGAGCCAAGAACACACCAAGTGCCTCCTCCAGTTGGCCACCCCTCACCCCTAACTATCCATGAAATCTCTGTTCTAATGACTAGGACTCTGTGTTCCTGGGAATGACAAGGCCCTCATCCTGCGACACCCCAGAGGCTTCAGTGGGTGGGTGGGTCCTAGGGTATTGCCTTCAACGGCCTGTTTTTGTGGTGCTCCTCATTCCAGTGTGACAGGGAGGGAATGGAGCTGAGAAGTTCAGGGCGGGAACATCTACATTTCCAGATGTTTCCCTGGATGCTCAGGCCAGGGCTCCTGTCCTCCAGCCTCCAGCCCTGTACCCTTGGTGTAAGGGAAATGCGGGAGAGGAACAATGACTGTCCTTCAGCAAGGAACTAAATGCATTCCCTTCCCAAGGCTTAGCTCTTGTTCTCTTTGGTAATGATGTGGAAGACAATGAATAACTGGGGTTTTATTTTGATCTTAATTTTTTTTTTTTTTTGGTTTTTCGAGACAGGGTTTCTCTGTGGTTTTGGAGCCTGTCCTGGAACTAGCTCTTGTAGACCAGGCTGGTCTCGAACTCCCAGAGATCCGCCTGCCTCTGCCTCCCGAGTGCTAGGATTAAAGGCGTGCGCCACCACCGCCCGGCTTGATCTTAATTTTTTTGAGGCAGTATCTCTCTATTAAGTTTTCATGCCTGTCCTGGAACTCACTATATAGACCAGGCTGGCCTCAAACTCACAGAGATGCTCTTGCCTCTGCCTCCCAGTACTGGGATTAAAGGCGTGCAGCACATACTAGGTTCAAAAAGCAATACTTTTTATGACTTCACATCAGAAACAAAGAAGGTGCTCTTCTGGGCTTTTCCAGCATGGAAGAACATGATGGGGGTACTCAAAGCCCAGAGACTACAGCTCAAGATGCTTGAGCCTGGTCTGGGAGGTTGAAGAAAGCTCTCCAGGAACTGGCTTAGTGACAGGCAACAGCTGGGGCAAGATAAGAGGCGCCTCCTGGCCAGGTGCTGCTGAAGACAAACCAGATCTCTGCAGAGCACAAGGCGTGGCTAGGCTGGGGACAGTCACAGCCCTTTACCTCATGGTCAGCAAATGGCTCCACAAAACACACACACACTCACACACACCAAGGCTAGAGTGAGGACCCAGGCCTAAGCAGTGAGCAGAGGCAGGGATCCGCTGGAACTCAGCCAGGATGGGCAGAAGATGGCAGTAGCAGCAGCTACAGTGGCAGAGTCAGCAGGGACAAACGCCCACGAACCTGCCCCACAGCCTCTAACTTTCAAGAAGGGCCCAACGACAGGATGAATTAGCAGGAACGGGACACCAGCCAAAAGCAACCTGAGGTCTCTCTGAGCGCATAGGGTGATCTCAGGCCAAGGGGCGAGTTAGGGATCTGAGAAGCCCTTGTCTTCTGCCCCCAATGTGGAGGGGTTAATCTAGAGCATAGGGAGATGCCTGGCTCCTCAGCACCTCTCCTGGCTGGAAAGAGGTGTGGCCAAGGTGGGAGGGGAAGGGGAGTGAACTGAGTGCTTGCTCTGGGGTCAAACCGATTGTGACGCCGACACCCATGCCACCAGCCTCCACTCCTGCCACCTTCCATGAGAGAGCTTGAGGCTTAGAGAGGAAATTGTTGGGTCCGTCAATTCACTCATCCATCTGTCCGTCCATCCATCCTTCCATATACACGCCCACCCGTCTGTCAATCCATCCACCCACCTGTTTGTCTCTATTTCCAGCTCTTTACACGGCTCTCTTGGTCTTGGTGCAGGTAAAAAGCTAGGGGCTCCATCTTAGCACTTGGCGGGGGCGGGGGGGCGGGGTATGAATGCACAGTGGATGGCTGAGCTATTTCTAAACACAGATCTCACAAGGAAACGGGTTGAGGAGAGTCTATGGGGAGGCAGGAAGGCATAGTGGGCAGGCTTAGTACTGTGTGTGTGTGTGTGTGTGCGTTTGTGTGTGCGCGCACACACACGCACACAAGTGCACTAGAAAACACACACACACACGTGCTCACTCTCACCACTCTCACAGGTGTGATGAGAAGCGTGCCTATGACCTGTGTGTTGGGGACCAGGTGCTGTTGTAGCAGCATTGACAGCCCATGATGGAAGGGTCCTTGGAGATCTGCCGCCTGACACAGGAGCAACCAGGCTGTATGGGCCCCTTAGTGCCAGGAGTCAGTGGCTGTCATGTCAGAACCCTGTAGGCATAAATGGAGGTCTTTCTGCCCTGTCTTTAGATGAACCCTCAGGCTATGGGCTAGAGAAGGGCTAGCTCTGAGAGGATGGAAAAGGGAACCTCAGAGGAGGATTGGAGGGCAGGGATGGTCCTGGGGTTCGCCCAAGGGTTCCTAGAATGGGTTGGAGAGGCCTGGAACTGTACCCTGGTGACCTGTAGCAGGTCCCTTCATCCCTCAGCCTCTGTTTCCTCATCTTTAGGACGGAGAGTGGCAACGGAGCCAACTCCCCGCTGCTGTGAGGATGAAGAAGTAGCCGTCAGCTAGGGTACTGGCACTCCAAGTTGGCTTCTCCTGTTGCTGAGATAAAACACTCTGAGCAACCTTCCCCTAGGAAAGGGTTTATCTGGCTTACACTTCAGGGTCATAATCTATCACGGAGGGAAGTCGGGGCAGGAACTCAAGCAAGAACTGCGGAGGAACACCGATGTGATTGCTAGCTTTCTCAGGCACAGCCAGGCCACCTGCCCAGGGACGGTGTGGTCCACAGTGGGTGGGGCGTCCCACCTCAATCATTAGTGAAGACAGTGTCTCTCAGACATGGCTACAAGCCTCTCTGAGCAAAACAAACCTTCAGTTGAAGTTCCCTCTTGTCTGGTGACTGAGCTGTGTTGAGCTGACCATAAAAACTGGGTCTGCTCCCGCTAGGCATCCAGTAAACTCCACGGCGCCTGGGTCAAGGCTGAGCCTCAGAGCCGCAGAGACAACACAGCCGGTCTCATGCCTAGGGGACTCCTAGCGAGAGAGCCCCTCTACCTCCGGGGATGTAAGTAGATTCTATTTTAATTAAGCCCAAGGCCTGGGGTAAGAGCAGAGTGCCAGGTGTCTGTCTCCATCTGTGGCCCTGCCAGCCCACAGGCCAGCGTGGTTTACATTACTGCATGAGAGGCTTATTCATAAGCACTAAGGTGGGCATCGCCAGCCCATTTTATAAGTGAGGACTATGACCAAGGGAGATTAACAGTATCCATCCATCCACGCACCCACCCACCCATCCATCCATCTGTCCAGCTGTAATCAGGTTACTCAGAAAAGCTGCACCTGACCCCACACCTGAGTCCTTAAGGAGGTTGTGTCACGGGGACCCTCATCACAGGTCTTACACAGCACCGGTCCGGCTGCCAAGAAAGTGGCAAGCGGGGAGGGCCTGGAACCGCGTCTCTCTGGTGAGTTTGACAGCTGGTGGGATACAGACCCCTGTGTAGAGTATGCAAGTGGCTCACACATTTCGCCGAGTAAATATTTACAGCCATTATGGCAATTGATCGCCTTCGATCCTGTGCGCAGCTGTGAGAGAGCCCTGCTTACTCATGCTTTCTTAAAAACAGCTTCTTCCCCTGAGCGGCTTTAATAATTCAGCTCCTAATTGTCTCCGAGCGCAAGCCTGAAAATGCCAACTCAGGGCCTTCCTCCCCACCCTAGTGCCCTCCCATCTTCCCTGCAGGCTCTCACTGCCCCACTGCTACAGCCCCGGTCCCGACTGTGGCCGCACTGGGGAAGGGCCTGGGAGCTGGTGGGTTCTGATGTTGTTCCTGTGCTCTGCTGAAGCCAGGAGGAGAGCTGAGTGTAACGGAGCTCCAGGACCAAGGAGGAGCCAGCAACAGGAAATTCTAGCTGCTGCTTCCAGGGCACTTTGGATAGCTGTAGGTGGGGAGAAGACACGGGGCACCTTAGGCGACAAGGGAAACCTGTGTGGGATAGGCACTGAGGCAGGCCTCTGCCAGTGACCACGCCTGCCACAACTGGGGGTGGGGAGTGGGGGAGAAGTGAATATTGACGTCATGGCTGTATATGCCGCCACTCTCCTGGTGAGTGATGCTCTCCAGTGCCTCCCAAGGGCTGTCCCCATCGGCACGCAGGATAAAGGTCTGGGGATAGCATGGTGTCCTGACCCTGCCCCTGATGCAGGGCAACCAGGGTCATCTATAGCTCCATCCTGAGCTCAGTTTCCTTGTCCAGACAGCAGGGTGATGCAGGAGGTGCCGTGAAAGAGTCTCTTGTGCCTCCTGCAGAGCATCTGGGAGGTGTAAAATCTTCACAGCCAAGGGACCAGGCCTAGCTGAGGCCAACAGTGAGGATCGCGCACTGCAATGACCACCAGTCCCTGGGAAGGGCTGTCCATCGCGGCAGAAATTCCCACTGTCCATGGCAGACATCTGGGACCATGAGGTCTCTTCCTAGACTTTTATTTTCTTTTAATTTATTTTTATTCTATGTATATGTACCATGTGCATTGCAGTGCTTGCAAAGGCCAGAAGAGGGTGCTCTACCCCCCCAGAACTGGAGTTACAGACAGTTGTGAGCCACCAAGTACATGCTGGGAACCGAACTCAGGTCCTCCAGAGCTCAGCAAGTGCTCTTAACCACCAAGTCACTTCTCCAGGCTCTTCCCCTCCATCTTAAACTTTTAAACAACAGTCGGCCCAGTCTGGGATAAGAGGGTGTGACATGCAGGCTGGGTAATGTCTGGTAGCCCAAGTTCCAGACAGGTAGAAGACTCCACGGAGGAAGGGTGAAGTTGATATGTAAGAAATCGGTGTCCGAGAGGTAATGGTTAGGGCTCACCCTTTGGTGACATCAGTCCCCTCTCTGCGTAGCTTGATTTAGAGTCTAATAAGCCCCTTTGACTAAGCAAGCTCAACCAGTGACACCTGATTCAGCTGCTCTGGTGAGAAAGGACATATTCTCAGAACCCAGGCAGCCAGGCAACTAAGGGTTAGCTGGGATTTCCCAAAGCCAACTCCAGATTGCGTGAGCAGGCCTAGGGTTGGCACGCAATGTGAGTGCCCTCTAAGCTCAGGAGGGATGTGGCCATGGTGGCAATTAGATTCTATTCTAATCCAGAAGACTTTAAAGGCATTCCTTTGGGTTCTCCTTAGAGGTTTTACTATTTCCTCCCCTTTTAGTTGATTGTCCCACTGAGAATTCCAGGGTTTTTTCTGTGACTCAGGGAAACAACAATTTATGGATCAGGCCTATGCCTTAGCCAGGGGATGTGTGTTTGGGATTCCAGGTTCCAGGTCTCGGTCTGTCTCTTCCCATTGAACTCTGAGTTCAAACTTCAGCAAGGACCATTGTTTGGTATATCAGTGCCACAGATGGACAAACTGGACAACAGGGCCCTGTGGAGGCGCATCTGCTCTCCTTGGGCCACACACACACGCACGCACACACACACCCATGCATGTACATACACACACACGCACACATGCATGCACACACACACACGCACACACACACACACCCATGCGTGTACACACACACGCACGCACACACGCATGCACACACACATGCACACACACACTCACACATAGCTCATTGAGTCAGTTACTGAGGACATATAGCTCACCCACCCAAAGAAGGGGCATGGACTAGCTGAAGGAGCTGGGGGAGAGTGGAGGAAATGCCAGGAGTAACTCCCAGCTCCTAGGAAAGACAGACTGAACAACTAGATGGGGTGAGGAGGTGGTGCCCACCCTACCCTGTGGTCTGACTGACAAAGAAGATCCACATAGTGACATGATCATAGGGTCACACTGGATGGGGAAGAGGACACCCAGAACTAAGGTGCCCAGAGAAAGCTGCAGCCTTCAAACGTGGGCACGTGACAACAGACAGAAGAAGGTACAGAGATTCAGAAGGTCAGCCTGTGGGTGGGAGGCCTCCTGCCTCCATCTCTGTAGGTCCTAGAAGCTAAGTCATGGGCACCCAGTACACACCACCCATCTACCTATCTACCCTGCCCCTACACCCTACGCTAGCTCAGGGCCACGGGGCATCTCTCTCTCTCTCTCTCTCTCTTTTTTTTTTGATTCTTCTCTCATATATTACATCCCAACTGCAGATTTCCCTCCCCGCCTCTCCCCCAGTCTTCCCACCCCTACCTCCCCTCTCCCCCAGATCTATCCCCCTCTGTCTCCCTCAGAAAAGGTCAGGCCTCCCGGGAATATCAACCAAACATGGCATAATACGCTACAATAATACCAGGCACACATCAAGGCTGTAAGATGCATCCCAGGAGGAGGGAGAAGGTCCTATAAGCAGGCAACAGAGTCAGAGACTCTTTCTGCTCCCACTCTTAGGAGCCCCACGAGAACACCAAGCTACTCTGCCATAACATTTATGAGGAGGATCTAGGTCAGACTCCTACAGGCTGCCTGATCTCTGCAAGCCCCATGAGTCCCAGCCAAGGATTCCATGAGCCATGTTCCCGTGGTGTCCCCGGCCCCTCTGGTTGCTCCCATTCTTGCTCTCCCTCCTCCACAGGACTCCCTGAGCTCTGCCCAAAGTTAGGTTGTGGGACTCTGCATCTGCTCCCATCAGTTACTGGATGAAGTCTCTCTGGTCTCTTTAGTGACGATTCTGCTAGGCTCTGGTCCATGAACACTCTTCAGGCAAGGCAAGCTGTAGGTCGAAGGTTCTGTGGCTGGGTTGGTGCCCCAGTCCCTCCACTCAAGGCCTTGCCTGGTTACAGAAGATGGCCAGTTCAGGCTCCATGTCCCCCGTTACTAGGCGTCCTTGCTAGCGTTACTCCTGTAGATTCCACAGTTTCCACTGCACAGATTTCCATCTTGCCCTCGAAATGCCCTCCAATTATAGTCATTTCTCCCAGTATCTTCTCCTTCCCTCCCCCTTGATCTCTCCTGTTTCCACCCCCCCACCCCAGTCCACCTGCAAAATTAGCTCTTCCCAGGGAGACCCTCCCATCCCCCCTTAACCCCTCGTTGTGACTTAGCCTCTCTGGGTCTGTGGACCACAGCATGACTATCTTTTACTGCTAATATCCACTTTAAGTGAACATATACCATGTTTGTCTTTCTGGGTCTGGGTCATCTCACTCAAGATGATTTCTTCAAGTTCCTTCCATTTGCCTGCAAATTTCATGATGCCATTGTTTTTAACAGCTAAGAAATACTCCATTGTGTAAATGTACAAGATTTTCTTTATCCATTCTTTGGTTGAGGGGCATCTAGGTTGTTTCCAGTTTCTGGGTCTTATGAGTAAAACTTCTATGAGCATAGTTGAGCAAGTGTACTTGTGGCCTGGTAAAACATCCTTGGGTCCTTTGTGTATATGCCTAGGAACTGTATAGCTGGGTCTTGAGGTAGATCGATTCCCAATTTTCCGAGGAACCGCCATATTGATTTCCAAAGTGGCTGTACAAGTTTGCACTCCCACCAGCGATGGAGGTGTGTTCGCCTTGCTCCACGTCCTCTCCAGCATGATCAGTCACTTGTGGTTTTGATCTTCACATTCTGACAGGTGTAAGACAGCATCTCAAAGTTGTTTGATTTGCATTTTGAACCACTGGACATTTTTACATCTGGACTCAGCATGTATCCAGGAGCCACCAACACCCAAGGAAAACCACATAAAAAGTCTTTAAAGCCATGCCTGAAAGTGTAACATTTGGGAGGCTAAGGCAGGAGGATTGTCATGAATTCAGGGTTAGCCTAGGCTGCATAGTGGGTGCCAAGTAAGTCTGGACTGGGCTCGCTGTCTGAAAACAATACAGTTTAGACTTAGCCAAATAAGGACATGACGCACATAGAGAAAATCATTGAGACAGAAAAATAAATACAGAGACTATAGAGTGAAATGAATATGGATGTCCTTAGAGACCTAGAAGCACATTATACACATAACAAAAAAAATCTGCAATATTGGAAGTGACAGTCTAGGAGCTGAAATATAGAACATTTCATAAATGAGCTGAATTGCTAAATGACAACCATGCAAGGTAAATCAATGGATTTGACTGTGATAGCCTCGAAAATCCATCAAATTCTGTACTTAAAGATAAAGGGAAAACTATGA
The DNA here is from genome assembly GCF_037038515.1 of Microtus pennsylvanicus. Classification (NCBI taxonomy): domain Eukaryota; kingdom Metazoa; phylum Chordata; class Mammalia; order Rodentia; family Cricetidae; genus Microtus; species Microtus pennsylvanicus. Next base: position 105,520,326 of record NC_134580.1, on the reverse strand, counting down.
AAAAGAATTTAAGATCCAGGCATGGTAGCACACATCTATAATCCCAACACTCAGGAGGCTGAGACAGAATAGCCAACATCCAGTTCAGGGTCAAAACAAACTAGACAGCAGGTTCAAGGCCAACCTGTGCTACCTAGCAAGCCCTTCTCTCAAGGCAGCAACAGCAACAGATACACATGAAACATTCAAAGATCAGGGCTGGAGAAGTGGCTCAGTGGTCAAGAGCACTGGCTGCTCCTGCAGAGGACCTGGGTTTGGTTCCCAGCACCCACATGGCAGCTCACAATTGTCTGTACATTTAGTCCCAGAGGATCTGTCACCTTTTATGGCTTCCACAGTCACCAGGCACACATGTGGTGTACATACATACATTCAGGCAAACGCTCATTGGAGGTGGATTTTTCTATCCCTCCTGCCAGCTCCCAAATAACCAACACGGGAACTTCTTATTGATTATGAAAGCTCAGCCAATAGCTTAGGCTTGTTCCTAACTGGCTCTTACAACTTAAGTTAGTCCATTTATCTCTGCCTACACGCTGCCATATTACTCGTGGCATTTACCTGTCCCCTGCATGTCTCATTCCCTCTCCATCAGGCTGGTGACTCCGCTTTCTTCTTCCCAGCATTCTCTCTGCCCCCAAAATCCTGCCTAGCTATTGGCCATTTAGGTTTTTTTTATTAAACCAATCACAGTGACATATTTTTTATAAAATGTAATCAAATATCTCTCAACAACCCATAAAATGAAAATAAATAAATCTTTAAAATAAAATAAATAGAATCTTAAAGTCATGGTGGAGAGAGAGCCAAGCAGTTTCAACCTTTGCCTGAAAGAAAACGGGTGAGGGAACTCGGAAAAAACAGGAGTGTGTTTCATTTAACTGTCCCAGAAGTTTAGTAAGAAAGATACAGTGTGAGCATGTGTGTTTACTCGTTCACATGTCTGTGCGTATGTGCAGGTGGGCAGGCACATGTGAGCATGTGATCTTATGGAAGTCAATGACCTCTTCCTCAATTTCTTTCCAAAAAAGACACATTTTACAGATGAGGCCACAGACAGATGGAAAATGAGATTTCTCCAGCTCCTACAGGGACAAAGGCTGTGGCTGAAGGATGCCAGGCACTAAAGCCTGGTTCTTTCCATGGGGTCACTCTGAGACATGTGGCATGTCCCCTAAAAGCACACATGGTGGAAACAGTGTCTCTCTGACTTGTACCCCAAAGCACTACTGGGTTTTAAGAGGAGGCTACTGTGGTCAAATAGACTTGACATTTCTCGATGGACGCAGTTGGACAAATTCTACAGGCAGGGCTTCTCAGAACCTTTAGTGTTTGAGAGATAAAACATGAAGCCCCTGACCCTGAAAGCTCTCTGCTCTGGATTCTGAGTTTTTGTAGCCTCTTTGCGTCTTTGAAAGATTTTTTTTGCACTTTTCTGAATCTTAATCTCATCTGCAAAATGGGAGTTATAGTCACAATTACATTCCTGACCATCTTCCGGCTTTAGGGTCATAGTGAGCAAATGACGGAGCAAGCGTGTGTGTGTATGTGTGTGTGGGGGGGTGAGGGTAAGAGAGAGAGAGAGAGAGAGAGAGACAGAGACAGAGACAGAGAGAGACAGAGAGAGACACTTTATAATGTGAACTATTCTGCCTCATCTGAGTTCCATCACTAAATATCTGACCTCAGCCTGCTCCCAGCTGCTGTGGGCAGCTGCACAGATTCAGCTTCTCATGCATGATTTACAAACTGAACTCCAGAGTATGTGTGTTTGTTCAGCATGTGAGGGGTGAGAAGAGATGACAGACCTGGCTCAGGAAACCCCAGGACATTACTGTGTGCTTGTCATCAAACCCTAGCAGACAGTATCTGTCAACCGGAGGCCCCTCTCCCACTGTGGGGCAGGGATATGACTGCACAGGCCCTTTCTCCCCATGCCTCAAGTCGGTGTCTCTTATACTGGGGCAGGGTGAGACCATGTATTATCGTTGAGCCCAAGCTAACCTAAAGCTTGCTATGCAGCGAGGATAATCTTGAACTTATTTTTTATTTAAAACCTTTTAATGTTATTTTATGTGCGTGGGTTTGCCTACATGTATGCCTGTGCACTGCTTGTGTGCAGCATTCTGCAGAGGCCGGAATAGACCATTGGACATACTGGGCTTGGAGTTACAGATAGTTGTAAATTGATACAGGATTGCTAGGACTCAAACCCAGGTCCTCTGCAAGAAGAGCAGATTTTTGTAACAGCTGAGCCATCTCTCTAGCCTGACCTTGGATTTCTGATCCTCCTGCCCTGATTCTCCCCGAGTCTGAGATTCCAGGTGTGTGCAAGCACACTCAGTTTATAAGGCGATGTCTATAGAAGTTGCGGGGCTTCGCACCTGCATGGCAAGCTCTCCACAGCTGAGCCACAGCCCTGGCTGGCCCTGTTGTTTCTGTCTTTTTGAGATAAGGTTTCATGTTATTGTGCAGCATGGCCTCAAACTTATGGCGAGCACCCTGTCTCAGCCTTGTGGGTGCTGGGATTATGGGCATGACCATCCCATACCTGGCTACAGGGATCCTTTAAATGTCCAAGCCAGAGTGGAGGGCGACTGTGGGACAGGTTTGGTTAAGAAGTGGAGAGACTTGGGCTCTTTTTTGTCCCTCTTATGCTACTCTGTGACCTCACAGCCCAGGTTGGAGCTCCTTTGTTCCATCTGGCCTATGAAAGTCAAGTGGCAGTCATAGCTGCCTCTCTGGGCACACAGCCATTAAAGCAGGTTAGTGGTGGCACATGCCTTTAATCCCAGCACTCGGAAGGCAGAGGCAGGTGGATCTCTGTGAGTTTGAGACTAGCCTGGTCTACAGGGCAAGTTACAGAACAACCAGGGCTACACAAAGCATCGCTGTCTTGGGGGAGAAGAAGGAAGGAAGGAAGGAAGGAAGGAAGAAAGGAAGGAAGGGAGGGAGGGAGGGAGGGAGGGAGGGAGGGAGGGAGGGAGGGAGGGAGGAAGAAGGAAGGAAGGAAAGGAGGGAGGGAGGGAGGAAGAGAAAGACCTAGACCATATGATTACTCCATGGCCCTGGGGATAAAGCCATCTGGACCTCTGTATAAGACTCCTGCCTTTGCTTCCTCTTCCTTTGTGATTTCAGTACTGGAGACCTCTAGTCCACAGCCTGAACTTACTCTCACTCTGGCCCTGTCCTATGCACCTGGGCTCCTCCTCAAGCCATCCCTGATCCTCAGTCCTGAGCAGGGAAACTTCCCAGCTCCCTCCATGAACCTCCTCTAGCCCCCCAGTTTGGGACAGCAGCTTCTCGTACCTTCTCTGTCACAGCCAAACCATGTCTATGGCGGGTTAACGATCAGTCTCTGGAGTGGAACCATTCCTCTAGGACCAGGACCAGGTCTGCCACCCTCAGTGCTGTGTCTGGTAAACACAGGGAAGAAACCCAGCAAATACCGGCTAACGGAACACATGCATGTGCTTAGATGTAACATTCTGGGATCTTACATCTTTCCAGACTGAGAGAAGAATCTAAAACCACCTCCCCTCTATACTTCCTGTATATTCTAGAACCACCTTCACTAACTGTCCCCTCTATACTTCCCTGGTGGCCTTTCAAGCCCCACTGGCAGCTCCCCTGCCCTCTAAGGAAGCGGGGCATTCTGGGTATTTCTAAGGCACCTCTCTGGGCATGATGGTCCAAGCCTGAAGCTTCTGGAAATAGTTTAGGGCAAGTCCTAGAACGGGTGTGAATGAAGCCAGGGCTGGTACCTGTTATGTGAGTTCTGAGGACTGCACCTGGGGCAGATAAATAGTAGGCAATCAAAAAACAGAACAGTCACTACTACCACCATTGTCTGTCTTCCATGCTACCCTGAGCTCAGAGAGGCTAGGGCACTGGTTGAGGCCTCTCAGCTCATTTGAAGTTGGAGTGGCATCCATACCTAAGGCTTGCTCACCCCCAGGGCACTCTCTGGCACTCCCTGTAGAAGAGCCTGAGGTTTTGATCTCTGAGTTGCTTGCTGCCTCCAGCTAATCCGGGACATCTGGCCATCAGAGGGCACCGTGGGGGTGGGGATGCTGGCACCAAGCATCCAGGATGGAAATTCCCCAAGACACCCTTGGGCCCTCAGCTTCAGTTCCAACAAAGAAATGCTTATGTCTTGGACATCTTCACAGATCAGCACAAGGCTGGGACTTGAGAGCACTTTGTGTCGATGTCATCATCGTGAGGATTGATGGCAATGTGTGACTAGGATGAATGCCAGGGCCAACAAGCTAGCTCCGAGCCAGCCAGGGAACTTCTGACTTCCCAGGCATCCTTTTGCTCAGGGGTCAGGCCTGTATTCCTGGGGGCTAAAATCATACTGCACTGGTTAACAGGAGCCTGCTGCTCTACAGGGTCCTGCACAGGCCGGGGTGCTTGTAGGAAGGATTAAAGGGGGGCTTCAGATGAGGAGCTTAGCCTGGGGGTCACCCTGGCTCTGATCTCCTGACTGATCATTACCATGGCCTATAGCAAGCAGAGAGATGGGAAAGCCAAGTTCACCCAAGAAACAAATTTACCCAAAGAAATTCACAGACCCAGTGGTGAGCATTGTACAAACGCGGTTCAAAGTGCAGCTGACCCTGTCATGGTGGAGCTGTTTAGTTGCCCGACATGGGCAGTCCTTCAAGTGAGAGAGAATGGGAGAGTCTCCATCACAGGGACCAGGAGGATAAGCTGAGTTCACGTCACCCCTCCTATCACCCATTCAGTAACGCTAGGCTCGCATGAGGATAGATGGAGGCTGGATATGTCTTGCTAGGGATGGAGACATGAAAAGTGGTCCTCTCCTTCTTGCCCAAGGGACAGTCAGCGAGGACGCTGGGTGTTCTCATTTCCTTTCTGTTGCTGTGATAAAAACTCTTTGATTATAATCAACTCTGGTGGAAAGGGTTGCTCCTCTGTCTTATACTTCTAGGTTACAGTCCATTGGGGCAGGAACTTGAAGCAGAAACCATGGAGAAATGCTGGTAGCTCGCTTGCTCATAAGCTCATCCTAATGTATCTTTCTTATACTGCTCAGGACTACTTGCCTAGGGATTGTCACCACCCACGGAAGGCTAGGTCCTCCTACATCAATTAATCATCAAGCCCCCCCCCCCATTGAGATTACCTCCTCAGGTGATGCTGGTCTCTGTCATGTTAACCAGCACACTGGGCAACGAGAGGACTTTCCTTTTAACTGGCAGTGATGGCCCTAGAACCACAGTGATACTTGGGGAAAAGCCTACATGACTAAGTCATTCTCATGCCTTCCCAGTCTTTCTTGGACACGAGAAGCATGGGGATACAAATCTCTTAGGGAGCACTCATCTCTTCCTTTCTGAGGCAAAACAAAAATAAAACAAAATCCTAATGATGAAGATGACTTTAGAAAAGAGTTTCCTCATAAGCTAAGAGGGTTTTCCCACAATATACAGACCCATGGCCAGCTTGTCCCTGGAGACATGCGGTGTTCTTCCCATACGACAGGCTCTTCCCACGTGACAAGTTGTGTGCATGGCTGACAAAGGCAGCAGCTTCTATGGAGTTAGGGCCTCTGAGAGTCTCTGCCTCTTGTCCCTGTGGGTGTTCCTATCCCATTTTATTCCCCATTTAAGGATTTCTTCCTTCTTGAGGAAAGGTTGAAGGAGCCTGGGGACTGTCGGTCCTGTCTATCCCTGGGATGGAATGAGGATAAGACGGACATTCCCCCTTCTGCTTCTCTTCTTTTTGATAAAGGGTCTCATATAGCTGAGACTGCCCTTGAACTCCTGATCCATAGGAGAACAAGCATGCACCACCAGGCTTGACATCCTCTTCATCTTGAAGACACTCTAAGTTGGACGTTCATTTTTCCTTCCTTGAGTTTTTTTTTTAAGTTAATCTATTGTAGTCTGGTTTCTTCTTATTTTGCTGTACCTAATAGTGGTTTTTCTTCATATTTTTCCTGATTGGGATTTGTTCAGCTTATTGAATCTGTCTGATATCTTTCAACTGTTTCTGGAAATTTCTTCAAAATCTGTTATTTTTTCAGATTATTTGTGTAAGTTCTTTGTCCTTTTCTTCTAAGACTCCAACTATATATTTTTTTAGTCTTTAAAATTGTCTTATATTTATTTCTATTTTTCTTCTATTCATTTTAGTCCATTTATATTTAATGTAATTCCACAGATGGTTGAACTGATAACTGAAATTTTTCTGTTTGTCTCATGTCTTGGCATCCCTCTCTTCTCTGTTACTGCCATGCCTTGTGTTTATACTCTCTTGTTTCCTGGCATGTGTTATAACCTTGTTGAGTAGTGATCTAGATACATATCCGGCTATGCTATCATCTCCTGCTCCCGGAGATGTGCATTTTCTGGGTTCATTTTGGAGTTTTATTTCTCAGCATTTTGAGCAGTATGCTCAGAGATAGTGACAAAATATTTGTCAGATTTCCATTGCTGTAACAAAATATTTGTGGTGACTTAACGAGGAAGGTTATTTTGCTTATAGTTTTGGAGATTTGAGTTTTGAGTCCATGGTCATTAGTCCCTGTCATTTTGGATTTGTGGTGTATGTCATGACCAGAGTCTGTGGTAGAGGAGGCCTCATGAGAGCCAAGAAACAAAGGGAAGAGTGTATGTCAGGATCCAAATATAGACATGACTATCCCACAGTGACTTAACTTCCTTATACTAAGCCCCACTTTCTAAAGAATTGTAGTTAGGCCAGGCAGTGATGGTGCACACATTTAATCACAGCACTTGGGAGGCAGAAACAGGAGGATCTCTGTGAGTCCAAGGCCAGCCTGGTCTACAGAGCAAGCTCTAGGATAGGCTCCAAAGTCACAAAGAAACCCCATCTCAAAAAACTAAAAAAAGAAAAGATTTGTAGTTGTACTTTTTTGTTGGGACAGTTGGCTTCCCAATGACACAGAGACTTATGAATTGTGAAAGTTCAGCCAATAGCTTAGGTTTGTTTCTAACTAGCTCTTATAACTTAAATTAATATTTTTTAATTTTATATCTTTTTTAAATTAAATATCTTTTAATCTACATTCTTTTACATGGCTCAGTTACCTTTACTTTGCAATGCCCATGCTGCTTGCTCTGTGTCCCTAGCATCTCCTCCCTTCTTCCCAGCATCCTCTGTGCATCCTTCTGCCTAGCTACTGGCTCTTCAGCTTTTTATTAAACCAATCACAGTGACATATCTTCACACAGTACAAAGGAATATTCTACAACAAAGATTCTACTACTTGGTGTGTGTGGTTGGGGGGAAGGTACTAGGGATTGAACACTCAGGAGTCACACATGTTAGACAAGTGCTCTACCATTGAGCTATGTCCCCAGCTCTCCACCACCCAACAGCACCGTGAGCTGGGGAGCAAGCCTTAGCCCCATAAGCCTCTCAGAACCTTCACCCCATAGCAGAGACAGATCCCAGTTTGTACTTCAGAGCTCCAATTTCTCTAGTGAAAGCATATTAATCTGCTATTTTGAAATCCCTTTTCCTTTGCTCCAACATCAGGGGCATCTCTGGGTTCTGAGTCGACATGAGGATTAGTAATGTTTTTCTTCTCATATGTAGAGATCTTCCGTTGCATGCCGGTCATTGTGATTTGTTATAGAGGGTTGGTATTAAATTATATGCCTATAAAGACTGATGAGATGGGGGGGCGCCGGGGAGATAGTTTGTGGGCAGTTATTGCTCTAGTAGCATGAGTTAAGCTTAGATCCCCAGAACCCACATAAAATCTGACAGTTACCCCAACATTGTGGAGCCAGGTGGATCTCAGAGGCTTGTTGTACAGCCCATCTAGCTGAAAGTCTATTCCAGGTTTAGTGAGATGCCCTGTCTCAAAAATACTGTGGCGAGCATTAAATGAAGACACTGAACATCAACCTCTGGCTTTCACAGATTCCCTTCACACAAACACACACACACACACACACACACACACACACACACACACACCACACCGTGTATTGGCTTTTCTATCTGAACGCTCCAGCAAGCAACCCCGGTGGGTGGGCCCCTGCCCCATGCAGCGGTCCAGTTAGATCCTTTCTGCCTTGTGGCTCTGTCTTCCCCTCCCCTGGACCTCATCCTGATTGATCTGCATGTCTGAGGCCCTTCTTCACCATGTGGGGATCCAGCCTGTGGGAAATCTCAGAGGGAGCCTCTCCTACTGTACTGGTTTATGTTCATTGTCATCAGGGCTGGCTTGGGACACACCTGGGAGACACACCTCTGAATGTGCCTGTGTGTGTTTCCACAGATGTTACTGAGGGGGGAAGATGCACCCTGGGTGTGGGTAGCACCATCCTATGCACTGAAGCCCTTGACAGAAAAAAAAAAAAAGAGGATGCCAGTTGAGCGCCAGGCCTTCCTCCCTGAGCCCTAGACCTCCAGTTCTGTATTCTTGCTTGGCTCCCTTTTCAGAAATCTGGTCTTCATAACTAATAAGTAATGTATTAATTAGGTTGGTTACAAGAAACAGTAACCCAACTCAAGTTGTTGGCTTAAGCAATAACTAGAGGATTTGCTGGCTCATATAACTGGAAGATAGCTGTTTAGATGTGCCACGAGGCACAGTTGAATCTAGGCACCTCTTCCCTCTTGTCTCTTGAGGGGACAACATTCTCAGCCTCCTCAGAGCACCACGGACTCCATAAGTCTCCTACAGGGTTCTCATGGTCCTGGTCCCATCTAATACTCAACCTGAGCTGACCACTGAAGTGCGAGAGGCAGTGCAAAGCAGAACAGAGGACTCGATGCCGCTTGCCGGTTCCATTCAAATCTCCAAAGCTGCCGTCCTATGGCTTCAGAAACGAAGATCCCGACAGAAGCGATCAGGGTGCCCTTACCAAGTCTGAATGGGGATGTTGAGGCAGAACCACAGGCAGAGGGACAGAATCCATGTTCATCTTGAGATGGTGGCTGAATGGAGCAGTGGGGGCCGGGAGGGGCTTGGGGCCCTATGTCCAGGAGGGACGGAAGGGGTGTGGCTGAGCTCCTGATGGCCCAGCAGAGAGGGATGGAGGCCTGGTGCCAGAGCGCAGAGGTACCATGGAGATAGATGGAAAGAAGGATGGGACAGGGAGAAAGACTGGGGCCAGCACAGGCTGGAGGAGGCAAAGAGGTCAGCTTTGGGGGTGCTGAGTATGGACCTCCAAGAAACATGGCGTGAGGTACTTCTTGGTAGTGAGACTCCACTCCTGGCAGTTTGTTAGTTTCTGTGAAGCATAAGAAGAACGGTTCTTCGAACAATACCTGTTCTGCCCAGTAGGATGCACTGGAACTAAGGGTAATGGAGGCCTGTTCCCCAGAGAGCTGGAACTAGTACCGCTTGCTGAACTGTTCCCAGGAAATGGCTCCCTGAGGTGGCACCGGTCCAGACACATACGAGTCAGAATCTTTGGAGTCTGGAGTAGCTCCGTGTCTGGAGCAGGAAATACTAAGCCCTGTCAGTCAAATCCCCGGGTTCCCAGCCTTGAAGAACCAACAGCAGAGCTGTGTGAGACATAAGAGATAGAGGGATATAGGAGGCAGAGACGGGCCAGAAATATAGCAGAGGGAGTCCAGGGAAGGCCAGCAAGCAGGGCTGGTGTAATCTTGGTGGTCTTCCTAGAGACAGCTCTAGAAGCAGCTTCAATACTCCAGGCTAAAAGGACATGGGTACGTCAAGGGCAGCCTCTCTAGACGCCAACCAGCTTTGTCTGATAGCTCCCTAAACTAGGCCAGGCTACCCCAGGCATCCTGAGGCCTTCAGATGAGAACCTGAGCTCCTCCCTTGAACCCCCTACGAAGCATGGATCTGAGTTCCTCCCCTTGAGCACTCTAGGAAGCATGGGGGCTCCTCTGCAGGGCTCCCTCATCTTCCCCTGCAGGGATTCTCCCCCCATCCCCCAAGTACCCTATCCCTCCTGTTCTTTCCCCAAAAGCCAAGCAAGTGCAACCACTTCCCAGGACGTGACCGGCAGCCCCCTGGGGGCGTGGCTGCCCAGAGGGTGTGGTCGGACATTTTCTGGCTGAGAGAGGACTTTTGGGTCTCCAGGCTTAGTCGGGGGAGGAAGCGTGTGAGAGGATCCACACCTAGCATCAGCGCGCCTCCGTTAGCCCCGGGCCTGAGAGGGCCCAACTCTAGTAAGCAGAGGAGTCAACTTCCATCCATTAGTCCTGCAGCCCAGGCTGCTCGTACCGCGGGGCCACTGAGCTCTCGGGCCTGTGATCCACTTAGCCTTCGTTAATATTTTACACCGCACCGTCAGGGGATCGATGACTCGCTTATAGCTCCGTGCTTATAGGCCGTCACTGACGCTTCCACTGGCATCTGAAGCTGCTTAGGAGCCCAAGGGAAACTGAGGCAGGATGGCAGTGGTAGGTGCCAGCCCCAGAAGGCTCGCAGGGATGGCTTCTTATGCACGCTGGGGTTCTCTGCCTCACCTGGTCTTCCTGCACAGCTGGGTTGAGTGTAAAATCATGGGGAGATTGGTGCCCACTCAAGCGCTGCCCATAGCCTCACGGGATCCTTTACGAGACCAAGGAGAGGCTAGTTACCACCCCATTTTTTTGGGTGGGGAAACTGAGGCTTACAGAGGTTATGACTCTCGAGATGTCCGTCAGGACTTTTACTCCATATGGACACTAACTGGGACCTAGGCTGGGTATTTCTCAGTGTTTAAGTGCATAATTTATACGTCACAGGAGACCTTTGACCGTCTGGCCTTTTAAACGTTTTACCCTGTGGAGTTCTCCAGCTGAGCTGTCTAGTAATCTTGGCCTCTCCACTTAGCCCTCTGAATTGGTCAGTGGAAACTGCAACCTGATCAACCTGAACTAAAAGCCTTGTACTTACAGCTCCTTAAAAGTGTTGGCCTTCTGGGCAGTGGTGGCGCACGCCTTTAATCCCAGCACTTGGGAGGCAGAGGCGGGAGGATCTCTGTGAGTTCGAGACCAGCCTGGTCTACAAGAAAGAAAAAGTGGCTATTTATTAACCAAGAAGGTGAAATTGTGAGGCTGGAGGCTGTGTGGCTCCCATCGGTGAAACGCTGTTTCAGACTGTAAGGGGTTAAGCTGCACTTGTGCCCCTGTAATTCACCCTCTGAGCCTCGGTTTCCCTGTCTGTAAAATGGGAGATAAGAAATGCCCACTGGAGGAACTCTTTAAATATATTTAAAGGCATACATATGAGCTCTGGCGCAGGTGGGGTGGCGCAGGTGGGTGGGGGTGGGGTATCTGCTACGGTTTCTATAGACCTGAGTGCAGAGCTGCACCTGGGACTAAACAAGGTGTTGATGCCCTTTGAATGAATGGGCTAGTAGTTCGTGATCTCCTAAAGGGAAGCTAAGGTTGTTCCGGCCAGAAGTGGAAACTGCACTCTTAGGCTCTTAGACGTGAAGCGGCGCTCAATTTCTCCTTCTGCTAAAATAGCAGGAAGGGGTTGGCATTGGCGGCAGCAGCGCTTCCCTCCTGGTCCCTCTGGATCTGGCGAGGACTCCCGCGGTTCGCTGCACCCGCTGGAGAGCAGCAGAGAGCCAGCACTGGGCGCCGGGCATCAGCTGGAGCTTCGGAGCCTGGAGCATCCGTGGCTCCGCCCTGCCACTCCCCACCCTCTCCTTTCTTTCCGTGACTTCCTTGGCCCTACCCAGTGCCCCAAAGGGAAGAAAGCCATCCACAAACTAATTAGCACAGCTTTCAGAAGCAGCTTAGATCTTCCCGACAGCCAGAAAGGCAAATGGGCCCTCTAAGGAGAAGGTTACAAGTCCGAGACACCACCAAGGTTATACAGCTGTCAGAACTTGAACTCTGTTCAGTAGGCTCCAATGCCAAAGCCGAAGCTTACTCGTAAAGTCTCTAGAGCAACAGCAGGTTTCCAGAACTGGAGAACTCTTCATACCAACTTCTCCATCTTCAAAGAGGGATGGATCGGGATCAAGTTGAATCTCAGGCTGTGGGTTGAGACTTGCAGGAAACAGCCTGGAGAAACAGAGCTTCCCGGATCCTCTGCACCCCTCCCACTGATTCTCTTGTGTGGCCGCCGCGCCCCTCCTCCTGGGCACCCCGCTCCCTCCAGCGGGTGGGGAAACCGCAGACCGCGCGGCCTCCCCAGGGCTGGCGGGGTAGCAGTGGCAACCCGCCAGGCTCAGTCAGGAGCTGGACCTTGCAAGGCGGGGCTTCATCCCTCCCACCTCCTCCCCGGCTAGCAAGGAGGGGCCGCAAGACACAAGTCCCGGAGTGGTCGCTGCGCCTAGGCCAATGAGCGTGCGGGGAGCCGCGATGGAGCCTGGGGCGGCCGGGAGCGCCCGGGACCCCCCGCCGGTGTGGCCCCGAGCCCTTGGGGCAGGAGAGGGGGCGGCAGAGTCGTGGTGCCCAGTGCGGGGCATGGGGGCGCTGCTCTCTCACACTGGTTCCGGGAGCTGCACCCCACACTGCAGCCGTCGCTGTGCCTCGAAGTTTGGAGACTGATTTGAAAAGTTGCGCCCGGGCTCCAGCATCACGGCCAGGCCAGTTCTTCTCATTGTCGCCTTCTCCTCCGTGGGGTCCTGGCCCCACCAACACCCATAGCTCCGCCTGTCCGGGGCATGTGAGCCGCCGCCCCTGAAGCCGGGCGGGAGGCTCCGGCCCGGGCGCCTGCAGGCAGCGCACTGCCTAGGGGTGCGCCCCGGTCCCAGCCACGCTCGCCATGGGCATCCAGGGCATGGAGCTGTGCGCCATGGCCGTGGTGGTGCTGCTGTTCATTGCTGTCCTCAAGCAGTTTGGCATCTTGGAACCCATGTCCATGGAAGGTAACGTGTGGCCGCCCGCCCCTCAGTGACTCTTCCCCGGGAGGCCAGGGTCGGAGAAAGGATAGCTGCAGCGGCTCAGACGCCGCCCCCTCCTGGTTGCGGAGGGTTGGGTCTGGGATTAGGAGGGCAGAGAGAGCTAGGGCTGAACAGACCAAACCGGCGTTGGCATAGATGGGAGAGATGGGCAGGGTGACATCTTGAACGAGCATTCCTAGTTGACCCAGGCCTGCGAGTCCGAGCTGCCTCTGACTTGGATTGCCTGCGGGACGCCGTGACCCAGTGTGAAGGTGCCAGGAAAAGACCCACACCCCCAGGTGCCAGTAATTAGCAAATGGTTTGAGACCTTTGCCAGTGGTGGGACTGTCCCTTTCGCCCTCCATCTGGTGTCCAGTTCCCTGTCCTCATACAGTGCTCCTGTCCCTGAGATCAGTAGCCAAATCCGCAAGTACGTTTCTGCCCTAATAAAATATTAACGGACTACTCTTAAACCAGCCCTGTCCATCTCCTTGGGACCCCTGACAAATATCCTTGGAAAGGAATACCAGTCACAGGGCCCTACCACTTCTGGGCAGGTTAGGAGGAGGGGCCCTTCTAGGGACACATAGCTGGGCTAAGAGAAGGGAACACCAGAGCTATAACTTCCCCAGCTGTTCCAAAGGTTCGGGTACAGCTTTAGCTCCTTCAAGGGTGGATGGGCGTGCTGCCTGCTTCAGCCCTCTAATGACCTTGCCAGGCCCCAGTTCTTGGGAATGGAACCCAGAGGCTGCGGGAGGGAGGTCGCTCCTGTCTCCTGAGCTGCCCAGCATCCTCTTAGACATAGGGATGGGACCCAACCCCTGCAAAAGGGCAGGCCAGGATAGAAGGTCTTCTGTTACTCTGCTCCTAAGGACAGAGTTGGCTCCTTTCTTGAAACCTATCACCACACACTCCCCACAGATGCCAAGGGCTCCCTCATGCTTCTTTTCTAAATCTGTAAATGAGGACTGGAGAGAAAAAGCCTGCTTAGATCACCACCCCTTGGACTCTTAGACTCTAGTAGGCAGGAAAGTTGTCCAAGCCAGCCCTTGCCTGGCTGGAGATGGACCCTGGCAATGAACTTAGTGGGGAACAATGCGAGGGTATTGGGGTTGGAGCAGGTATAGGGAAGGCTTCATATACCCCCAGCAGATGTCCTGTACCCGCCGTCTTCTGTACATCTCCCATTGAAAGAGATGTGGTGAGCTGTGATACCCAGGGAAGCCAGGACCAACCCATTGCAAATCCCGGTTTCGGGGCCCTCCTGGACCCTCACTCCTGCCCGTGCCCAGGTCAGCCTCATTTCCATAGCACTGCAAAGGTGACTCTTGCCAAGGCCTGGGACAATCTAAGGGTTGTGCGTTCTCAGGAGAAGGACTGTCTTTATGAAGTGGATACGATTCCTAAGACAGTGTATGATTTGACCAGCCTGCTGCCAGCTCGGAACTTCCTTCCCCCTTTCGAGACCACTTGTGCCTTTGGAAGTTCTGGAGTCTTGATGCAGATGAGGAGCTCACAGCCTGAGATGTCTGAGAGGGGATCCCTTCATCCTCACAAGCGGTAAAGCCTCTTAACCATGCGGAGTCTCTGCTGCACCCCCTGTAAATAGGGGCTGATGATCTTAACTCCTGCACCCCTGTGCTGTGACAGTCGGCGCCCTTGGAACCATTGCTATCACCAGAAACCAGCAAGAGGTGGCTACTAGTAATAACAGAAGTGATTCAGAGTCGAACACATTTCTCTTATGGAGACAGCTCTCCCCTCCCCCTTTCTTGGGTCAGAGCGGGGAAGTTGTAAGTTCTAGATGTTCTGTGTTGATGGGGAGTGGTGCCAACTAAGGGCCTGAAGTGCCTGGTGGCCAGCACTGGCTAAGGGACTCTGGGGTGTGCTGTGAGGAGCCTGAGTCCCGCCAGCCCACGGGGTATGAGTTGTTCTGCATACTGCTGGGGTAAAGTGGCTGGTACTCCTGGTCCTTTGTGCGCATGTGCAATTGGCCGTATCTCTTGTCTTCTGAGCCTCTGAGGTTTTCACTTGTAAGACACCAGAATTATGAGTCCTTCGGGACTTAGGGAACTGAAGAGCACGGAGCTTTTCAGAGGGTCTTGAAGCGGACCCTATCTCGGCTTTGGGACCGGGACCCAGGGGGACTGGGCTGAGGAGCTCGGGTTTGTTAAGTGGTGCCTGGCGTGTAGGTTCTGGGTCTGACCGGTCCACAGAGCCACTGCAGCTAAAGCAGCATTGCAGGGTTGGTGACTTTCGCTCACTGGCTGACATTTAGTTCTACAGGGAGTCCCAAGTCTTGACCCGAGGCTCTTCACTGGTCCATGCTTGAGGGTCAGTGGGAGGGTACCCGGCCACATCTGCATCTCTGCCGTCTCTCAGGTCCTGGTAATGTGGCATCCTTCTTTGCCTTTTCCCTGCAGAGGCCTTGACTCCCACACACCTGGGTCTCTCTGCAGCCCCACACTCACCATAAGGTGCTGGATGTCTGGGTTCCTTGGTTAGTTTGTGATTTGTCTCAGTATGGGGGCGTGGCTTTGGGCTGTTCGCTATAGTTCCCGTTCCCGTGTCTGGCACCATATCAGCAGCTTGGTGAAGAGTTTTTGAATCTGTGAGGGAATCTTTTCAATAAGGAGAGACAACTGGGGCTTCCAATCTGCCTCCAGCCCCAGCTGCTCCACCCCCCCCAGCTGCTCCACCCCCCCCAGCATAAGTCTGGGCCGGGGAGAGACACTGAACCCATTGGGCATGAAGGGGTCTCTAAATGCCAGGAGTGGGGTCCGCTGCTGAGTTTACAGAGGCAAGGAGATAGTGTATGTTTAGTGTCAATGGAGCTAGGTATGACTGGAAGGGGAACAAGGCGCTTGGTGGAGGAGGCCTGGTGAGGTTATATAGGGCATTGGTTGGTATTTGAGGGAAAGGTGCTAAGTAGGGTCTTACTAGGTAGCCCAGACAAGCCCCAAACTTGTGATCTTCCTCTCCCCTCCCTTCCAGCCCCTGGGATTACAGATGTACTAACCACCATGCCTGGGTGGAACACTGAACCTAAGTCATTGTCATATCCAAGTGGGCTTCAAAGAGCACACTTACCATGCCTACCCCAGGCATCAAACGCCTGAGGTCTCCAGACATGTTCCCCTCTAGGGATCTTGGCCTTTTATTCTCAGAGAAGTCTGGAATCTCTGTGTGGAACTCCCAACTGTGGACACCCAGGGGCAGGCGGGGTCGAACACACAGGTAGGTTAAAGACCTTCAAGGACAAGCAGTCAGGGCTTCTCAGGGTGTCCCCGTGCCAGCCATAGGAATATTCCCAGGACTTGTTAGAAGTGAGCATTCAGTCGTGGTAGTTCAGGCCTGTATCTCAGCTTCTGGGGAGGCAAAGGCAGGAGCCTCCAGGACTGCCTAGGCTTCAGAATCAGTTGAAAGCCAGACTGGGCAACTTGATGAGTTGCCTATATCAAAATGAAAAATTAAAAACAGGCTGAGAGTATAGTTCAGTAGAAAAGCACTTTGACTAGTGTGTGTGAGACCTGTGTTCAGTCTCTAGTAAAACACACACACGCGTGCACACACACACATGCACACGTGTATCTTAAGGTCCTCCTTAGACCTATGGTGCCTGGATGTGGGCCCCAGCTGCTTGTCTGGTGTCCAACTCCAGAGACCACTGTGATGTGCTCCAGTTTGAAAACACAGCTATGGGTGGCCATGGTCTTCTGCAGGGACACTGACATTCATCCAGACTATAGGACATTTCCAGGCAGAGGCAGATATCTCAAATTTTAGCAAGAATCCTGGCTTCCCTTTTAGGTGCAGACAGAGGGGGACTGGGGCCCCAGGTACAGCACCGGCTCCTACTGGAGGCGTTTGCAGCCCTCTTGGAGGGGTGGCAATGAGACTGGGGGACTGGATAGGCTCTAACTATGTCCAAGGCAGGGCTTCTAGAGCTTGCTATGAGAAGTTGAGGGTAGGGCTACCATTGGGGCACGGGGGTGGAATACAGGGCCGAAACTGCAGGTTTGTGGGGCTGCTCTCTGTTCCCAACCAGACCTGGTAAGTTTGGGGGGAAGCATGTTTTTTTATCGTAAGCGCAATACCTGGAACCCTCACAAGGTGATTACTCTACAGGTCTATAAGCCAGAAGCCTTGCAGATCTCCCTGTTAAGGTGACATAGGTGAATAGGGCTCTCCTCCAAGGGGCTCTTGGGAGTAATACTCCTTGCCTTTACCTGTTCCTTGAGGTGTCTTGCTGGTCCCTGCCCACTTCCTCCATTTCAGCAACATCGGACTGAGCCTCCTGTCTCGGCCTCTCTTCCGGTGTCCCTTCTACTTCATTCTGAGCTCCTGCATGGCCCAGGAAGCATCCCTGTCTTAAGGTCAGCTGAGCAGCAACCTTAATGAACTCCATCTGCAGCTGGAACCCCCTTCTGCTGTGTGACCAGACATACCCATGGGTTCCAGGCATTCATCTCGGACCTCTTTGGAGAGCCATTATTGTGTCTCGCACAAGGGTCGGGTGGAAAGGACCCACGAGGAATCATAAAGGAGGTGGAGGCTGCACCCCTCTGCAGTGTGGCCTGGAGGGAGGCTTGCCTTCAGCAGGTAGTGAGTCCAGAGCCTCACCAGGGATGTGAGGTCATGAGAAACCAGGTTCCAGGGCTGAGCTGATGCTGCCACTGACCGACTAGAGGGAAACAGTGACCCGAGCAATGGAGGAGGCAGGGAGGTCAGATGCTGCTGACAAGGTGGTTTATGGGGGCCCCATGTATATCTGAAGCTTTCTGTCATCTGGGGATGGTACCCCATTCACCAGCTGGAGCACCTCCCAGTGTCTCTGTGACTTCAGTCCTGCTCATCCTGTTGCCCATTGGTCTAGCCAGAGAACTCTTGACTCTCGACGGATGTCATGACTACTGACCAGACCTGTCCAGGACGGTAGATGTCCCAGTGTGGAGTTGATACAGCCTCGGCACCTCACTGGAGATCTCTGACTGAACAGGGGTGTGTCCTGGCCACTATGTGATTTGGGGATTTCCAGCGGTCTGTTTCCTAGACCTGGAGCTCCACCTGGGACCCACCACTTAGGTCAGTTGTGAGCTCCCGGAAGTGTTTTGGACACTAGAGCCTCCCGGCTGGCAGGGGTGTGTTCTTGCTGGGGCATGAGGTATATTCTAGCCAACAATTAAGCCTTGGAAATAAGATGAGAGTGTTGTAATCAAGCCTACAGAGGACAAAGCTGCAGAGGCCTGAGGGGAGAGAGAGAGACCCCTCCTGTGAAGGGGAGGGTTTTCCCCAGCACCTGGAGCCTCACAGAGCCCCAGAGAAATAAGACTCTCAGTGGTCACTGCCATGGCCTTGTATGCACACCCCTCCCCTCCACAGTAACACCTTCCAGTCAGGTGTGAGCCCAAGAGAGGGGAAGAGACAGGGCTAACACTGAGTATCCAGAGCACAGTTCCCCACACAGCACCAGCTGGGCTGGGCAAACCTCTCCAGGCTCCAGGCCTTTCTTAACTAGCTCATTCGTTTGCTTGGCAGCCATGCCTTTAACCTCAGGGCTCACTTGTCCTGTCTTTGAAATGGGCATCACGGCAGATCCTTCCCCTGTGTGGTTCACTGGGCTGGGGTAAGGTCTAACAGGTTTGAAAGAGTGGAGGGAGGAACTCAGAGCCATGGTCCCTGGGGCCTTAAGCCTAGGGGTCTGGGTGCAATGTTGACAGAGCCTCACTCCTGGTCCTTTGTCCACCTCCGTGACCCAGGGCTTGGCATTGATGCTGTGTCTCAGTTCAGATCTCCCAAGTTCTAGGCTAGAGACTGATCCCTCTCCATTTTCCTCCCCCGAGATTTTGCAGTGCTGCTGGCTTCCAGTGAAAGGAGGCCACTACATACCCTGCCACTCACAGGACAGACCCTCTGACCAGATGGCAGTGTGTCATAATAGGGAATTTAGTTTTAGAAAGAATGCTGGCCACTGCTCTCTGAGCAGCAGTGAGATGCGCTGATCTGAGCCAGCTCATCTGCAGGGAAGGCTTCCTCTCCCCTGGGAATGTCCCTGACTGTAGCATCCATAGTACTACGTGTACTATGGTCTTGTAGTGCCTGTACTACGTGTACTACGGTCTTGTAGTGCCTGTACTACGTGTACTATGGTCTTGTAGTGCCTGTACTACGTGTACTACGGTCTTGTAGTGCCTGTACTATGTGTACAACGGTTCTACACCTGTAGCGTACCACCTGTGCCTACACTACTGGACGGTTTGCAAGCGGGGCAAGGGCCTGGAGATTGATACACACAGAGACATGGGTCATCCTTGAATTCCCCAAGAATGCCCCCTTTATTGTGTTCCGGGGCAGCTTATATAGGGATCCTTGATTGATAGCCACGCCCCAGCCAAACCCACCAGAACCCACTCCCCTGCCATCAGGAACTCCTGAGGGTCTCGTGCTCAGAGCAGCTGCAAACACAGGAAAACAAGTTGTTTTGTTCAGAGCAGCTGCAAGCATGACAAGTTGTTTACAGGAAATTCAGGGTCTGGGGGTCCACAGCTCCCAACACCTGACCCTTCTTTCACATCCCACCAGGGATTGTGTTAAAGGACATTACCTTCCAAGTTCCTGTGTTCCTTTCCACACCCAACTGTGGGTTCTCCACTAGGGGCCTCAGCGTGCCCAGAACCCTGGCAAACAGCAGGTGATGAGTGAATTACTCTAGTGCCGGTCACTAATAGCACAATTCCACAGACTGGGGAAGTTATAAAGCCAGAAACTGACTTTACCTTCTACTCTGAGCTCTCCAGAGCGAGGTCTGTCTGGTGAAGGGGTCTTGCTAGCAGCATCCCCTGGGCAGTACAAGGCATTGCATAGAGACAGTCAAGGAACTTGCGTGTGTTTTTCTTCCTTACAACGCTTTTGGGATTCCATTACGGGGGTTCCATCCTGACCACTTTATCTAATCCCAATCACCACCTAAAATCCATCCCCCCCCCCCTTGAAGTACAGTTGAACGTATTGGCACAGGAGACCACTTCCTAAATATAATCCCAGTAGCACAGACACTGAGAGAAACAGTTAATAAATGGGACCTCCTGAAACCGAAAAGCTTCTGTAAAGCAAAGGACACGGTCAACAAAACAAAATGACAACCTACAGAATGGGAAAAGATCTTCACCAACCCCACATCAGACAGAGGTCTGATCTCCAAAATATACAAAGAACTCAAGAAACTGGTCATCTAAAGAATAAATAATCCAATAAAAAAAATGTAGTAGAGACCTAAACAGAGAACTCTCAACAGAGGAATCTAAAATGGCTGAAAAACACTTAAGGAAATGTTCAACATCCTTAGTCATCAGAGAAATGCAAATCAAAACAATTCTGAGATTCCATCTTAAACCTGTAAGAATGGCCAAGATCAAAAACACTGATGACAACTTATGCTGGAGAGGTTGTGGGGAAAAGGGAACACTTCTGCATTGCTGGTGGGAGTGCAAGCTGGTACAGCCCCTTTGGATATCAGTGTGGCGATTTCTCAGAAAATTAGGAAACAACCTTCCTCACGACCCAGCTATACCACTTTTGGGTATATATCCAAAGGATGCTCAATCGTGCCACAAGGACATGTGCTCAACTATGTTCATAGCAGCATTTTTTTATCATAGCCAGAACCTGGAAACAACTTATATGCTCCTCTACCGAAGACTGGATAAGTAAAATGTGGTACATTTATACAATGGAGTACTACACAGCAGAAAAAAATAACGACATCTTGAAATTTGCAGGCAAATAGATGGAGCTAGAAAACATCATTTTGAGTGAGGTAACACAGACCCAGAAAGACAAGTATCACATGTACTCATTCATAGGTGGTTTTTAAACATAAAGCAAAGAAAATCAGCCTACAAATCACAATCCCAAGAGAACTTAGATAACAATGAGGACTCTAAGAGAGACATACATGGATCTAATCTCCATGGGAAGTAGAAAAAGACAAGATCTCCTGACTAAATTGGGACATGGGGACCTTGGGAGAGGGTTGAAGAGGAGGAGAGAGGCAAGGAGGGGAGCAGAGAAAAATGTAGAGCTCAATAAAAATCAATTTTAAAAAAGTATAAAATTCAACCCCCCCCCTCAAAATACCAAGGTTGGATTCAGTTCTATTCTCTTACTGCAGGCATTAAATTTCACCCTAAGAAGTCTGATAGGGATTAATATAGAAACACACAAAAGCAAGCCTGATTCTAACCGCTATGGCTTCCACCATGTTAGGCTGCATCCAGGGGAGCCTTCACCAGGAACCATCCTGTTTGGATCTTTCTGTTACCAGAATTAGAAGTCAGCTAGATCATTTCATCAAGTATCCGGTCCTCAGTACTTTTAATTTTTTATTGTAATTTTCTTTTATGTTTATGGGTGTTGTGGTGATTTAATGCAAATGGTGCCCAGGGGTTCATATGTTTGAACGCTTGGTCTTCAGCTGGTGAAACTGTTTAGGAGGGATTAGGAGGCGTGGCCTTGTTGCAGGAAGTGTGTTACTTGGGGAAGGCTTTGAGGTTTCAAAACACTTGTTACCACCACCACCCTCTCTCTGCCTCCAACTTGTGGATCAAGATGTAAGCTCTTAGCTATTTCTGCCGCCATATCTTTGCTCTGCTATTATGGACTCTAACCTTAGATAACATAAGCCCCCAATAAGCTCTTTCTTCCATACGCTGCCTTGGTGATGGTATCTTCTTACAGCAATAGAAAAGTAACTAAGACAGAAGTTGGTACTAGGAAGTGGACTACTGCTGTCACAGGCCTGACCATGCTGTCCTTCGCAGGAATGTGGAAGACTTTGGGACTTTGGGCTCGGAGAGCTGTTGTGTGCTGCAAGCAGGGCTTAGCGGGAAA
Organism: Microtus pennsylvanicus; assembly: GCF_037038515.1. Taxonomy (NCBI): domain Eukaryota; kingdom Metazoa; phylum Chordata; class Mammalia; order Rodentia; family Cricetidae; genus Microtus; species Microtus pennsylvanicus. The sequence goes on along the minus strand of NC_134580.1, from coordinate 105,498,628 downwards.
TCTTAGTAGAAGCATGGAAGGCAATGGTTCTGTGTAGGCCATGGAGGCCCAGCTCAAGAGGTTTCAGAGGGGAACAATATTAGCAATTGGGCCAGAAACCATTCTTGTGATATTTTGGCAAAGAATGTGGCTGATTTCTGCCTTTACCCTAAGAATCTGCCAGAGCAGGTGGATCTCTGAGTTTGAGGTCAGCCTGGTCTACAGGGCAAGTTCTGGGATCCACAGAGAGACCCTGTCTCAAAAAAACAAAGAAACAAAAGAAAATCTGCCTGAGGCCGTTACTGATTTCCCTGGCAGAGGAGGTTTCAGCATAGCCCAGTGTTGACTCTTTCGTGTGTTTGTTAGTAATCACTGTTATGAAGGTCTACAGTGAAAAGGAGCAAGCAAGCCAAAAAGAAATTTTAAAAAAATGTACAGTTTGAAGTAAAAAAGAGCAGTTGAAAGTTTAACGTTGGAGTCAAGGCTTGTGCTGAAAGAGATGAGGTTAAAGAAAGGTTTGTTTCAAAATGGAATAAGGGCCGGGCGATGGTGGCGCACGCCTTTAATCCCAGCACTCGGGAGGCAGAGGTAGGCGGATCTCTGTGAGTTCGAGACCAGCCTGGTCTACAGAGCTAGTTCCAGGACAGGCTCCAAAGCCACAGAGAAACCCTGTCTCGAAAAACCAAAAAATAAATAAATAAATAAAATGGAATAAGGCAGGGGTGCCTTCAGAGATCCCACTCAGCTAAGTCTCTAACTACAAAACAAAAACAACAAAGGAAAGCTGCTGCCAATTTAGGGGACCAGGCTCTACCAAATGGGAAGCTCCATTTGACACTGTCATCCATGTGGTTCTGGATTTAGAGTCAAGAAGGATACACGAGTAAAGGTTCATGGAATCTTCCTCCACTGTTAAGTAGAGCTGCTGAGGCCAGGTATGTGGCAGGGAGTCGCAGCATGGAGACCCTGAGGAGCCATTGCATGAAGCTGTCAATGTGAAGCCTAGATTGCATTGGAGAGCCTTAAGATGTTAGAGGCACCAAATCTGTGAGTCTGCTAAGGAGAGATGCAGGCAGGAAGTGAGACGAGCCTGAGAGAGAAGTACGTTGCAGTCAGCAGTCAGAGCCATCGAAGCCTTTTGATGGGATTTGGAGTTTGTCCTGCTGGGTTTTGGTCTTGCTTTGGTCCAGCATTTTCTCCCTATGCTCCCTTTCCTCCCTTTAAGTATGGTAATGTATATCCTGTGCCATTATATGTTGAAAGTAAATGATCTGTCTTTTGCTTTTACAAGGGGTTACAATTAAGAGATTGCCTTGAGTCTCAGAAGAGACTTTGAACTTTCAAACAGTGTCGGGACTGTGAAAGACTATAGGGACTTGAGAAGCTGGACTAAAATGTGTTTTGTATAATGATATGGCCACAAGCATGTGCGGGCCAGGGAGTGGAATGTGGTGGCTTGAGTAAGAACGATCCCTATAGGCTCATATGTTTGAATACTTGGTCCGCACTCAGCGGAAATGTTTTAGAAGGACTAAGGGGCGTGGCCTTGGTGGAGGTGTGTTGCTGGGGCAGGCTTTGATGTTCCAAAAGCCCATGCCATTCCCAGTTATCTCCTTCTGCCCCAATGTGTAGACTAAGATGTAAGCTCTCGGCTGCCTCTCCCGCCATGTCCTTGCTCCACCATCAGGGACTCTCTCTAATCCTCTGAAACTTTAAGCCCCAAGTTAATGCTTTCTTTTATAAGTTGCCTTTGTCACGTGTCTTAACACAACAATAGAAAAGTGTCCAAGGCAGGTGTTTTGCCTGCATATATGTCTATGTACTGTGTGCATATCTGGTTCCCACGGAAGTTGGAAGAGGGCATCGGGTTACCAGTAACTGGAGTTGCAGACAGTTGTGAGCTGCCATGCGGATGCTAGGATTTGAACCTGGGTCCTCTAGAAGAGCATCCATAGCTCTTAATGGCTGAGCCATCTCTCCAGCACCCCCAGTCTCAGGATTTTATTATATCACCAGTGGTGATGCTCTGAGCATCACAGATGCTCTCCTCCCTGGCAGATTGTAAACTGCCAGACTTCTGAGCTCCTAGGGTTGTGTATCTACATCTAGGTTGCTGGTGTCAATAGAAGAAGCCAGCATCTAAGTAGAGGTGCTCGCTGTGTTAGGCATGTTGGAATATTCTAATGTTCAGAATTATTCCAATATTCAGAAGTTCCACTCTTAAGGTGATAAACTGAGGCTTTGGAGGGTGAGCAGCTCCTAAATTGCTGAGTCAGGAAACAGCAGAGCCAGGACCTTTCAGAATGTCTGCCCTGGATGGAGCCCTCACTGGGAGGGAGGGAGGCACAGGGACAACTGAGCCATGTGTATTCCAGTCTCTTCCAGGACAGGCTTCTGGAGCCCACAGTGGAGTCAGATACTTAGATCCGAATCCTGAGTGGGAAACATCCCCTGTCAGGCATTGTGAGGAAGCGTGGCACCGGGTACAGAGCTCACAAACAGGGTCCAGATGAGTTAGCGCACTGATGGTGGAAGCTCTTCGGCCTGGCCCAGCGCTCTCCCCTGGTCCCTCACAGAACTACATCACTGCCATAGGAACATAAAGAAGCCTCATGGGACTGTTCCTTCCTCATCATGCTCAGGTCAGGTCCCTCTGGTGGCTGTGCAGAGGGCAGGCAAGATGCAGGCTCCTTCCTGGTTGTGACATTAAGAGGACACGGCCTGGGCCAGAGCTTGAGGTGTGCTGTTGCTCTAGGCTGAGGCTCGTTCTCGGGCAAGGCTGTTACCGACAGTGGATTCAAGGTCATTTAGCAACAGGTTCTCAGGACAGTGCTATAGTTTGGATTGAGTTTGTCCCCCAAATCCATATTCTACAGGCTTGTTTTCCAACCTGTGGTTCTCCAGGGAAGTTTTGGGACTGTCGAGGAATGAGGCCTGATGGGAGGAAGCTGGGTCACTGGAAGCCTGCTGTCCTTGTTTCTAATTGTCTGTCTTTTAAACTATGGCTATCCTCATCGAGGCCTCAAGAGCCGCAGCCTGAGGAAGTTCTGTTCCCTCAGGCACCGACTCTTTTAAAACTACTAAGAGAACTTATCTAAATCTCTGTCCCGCTAAAGAACTCAAGATTCAAGGGTTGAGGTGGAATCCTGCTTCCCAGAGAGGCTGAATAGCAAGCAGCTCACCTAGCTCGCCTCCTCAAGTCTCCCAAGAGTTCTCATGCTGCTCCTCACCCCTCCTTATAAACCCTTCTCCACCCGGCTCTCCCTACTACTTCCTGTCAGCTAGTTGCTGACGCAGCCTCCAGACCACAAGTGAATTTTATTTAATCAAACACATCTTTGTATCATTAAACAAAAAACAGTCCAGAGCATAAACAAAAGTAACACACCTTAAATTAATATTCTACAACAGAAGCCCATAAAGGGACTGTGTGTGAATGTCATCCCTCAGGATCTGTTCACCTTTGGGACATGGGGCCATTCACTGAATGTGGAGCCTGTCAATTCAGCAAGCCTGGCCAGCCAGGGAGTTCACTGAGATCCTCCTGTCTCAACCTCCTTAGACCTGGATCACAAGCAAACCACCACACCCAGCTTTTTTACAGGGCCCTGGGAATTGGGTGCAGGTCCTCATGTTTGCCTGGCAAACCCTTTATTGACTGAGCTACCTCCCAGTCTCCTTGAGAGCTCAGATTCTTTTTCTCTGTTCATATCCCAGCCCCAGTGAGATGGACAGGCTTTGGGAGCCCTGTACTCTTGTTGTGGTGTGCTAGGTGGACATTACTCCAAAACAGCAGGGCCTGGAGACCATGGACTAAACCATCCCAAACCATGATGGAAACAAACCCTTCTTCCTTGTAATCTGTTTACCTCGGGTATTTTGTTACAGTGATGGAAAGCTAACAAACTCAGAGGAAACTCAAGGTCCAGAGTTCCTTTACAGGGGGAAGAGACTACTCAGACTAAGCTGGAAGTCTTGTCCCGTGGCTTCTACTCCCTCCACAGACGTCAATGGGACTCTTCTGTGGAACCACAAGGTCTAGGTCACAGGTCACAGGGGTATCTAGCATTTTGATATTACAACATGATGTTGTGTTAAGAAAAAGTTTCTAAAATTTCAAATATCTCATGTTTTAAGTAAGTTCACAATTTTTCATATTGGACTCCTTCATGGTTATCCTCAAACCCATGGCCCATGGGTTGATTATTCCTAGAGGATACATAACAATGGGGCCTAAGAAACGGCTGAGACCCAGCAGTCTTACCCTGTAAACAGGAGGTCCTAGCAGGCAATTTCAGGCCCAGTTACGGCTGCCAAGAGCCGAGATCTAGGATCCCTCCAGGCCTGGGTCCGAGGACCGTGATTAGAACCACTTTCTTCCCTATTCGCAAGAATCCTTACAGGGTTTATCACAAGCCACCAGCTACCCACAATGTGGGATGATGTAAAGTCACTGGTTTGGGAGATTATTGAGGACATTAGTGGTCCTGGAACATCCCAAAATAAGTGAAATTTAACTTTGCATCTAAAGGTCTCGTGTGAGTGAGCTGCCCTCTTGATGAACACGGAGCTGTTTTTAAAGAAACCGATTCAACCCTAACTATGCCAAGTGCTCCTGGTGACTGGGGAGGGGGGGTGTCTGTTCACTCTGCCCGTTCTGTCTGTCCCTGGTCAGGCATGGTGAACACAGAGGTGACTGTGGGGTGTGTGAGTGCGCTGCTGCACCATGTTGGGGCCCTGATCCGACAGCACCGAGGAGGAGGGGAGGACAGAATATTGGGAGGGTCGTGGTCACTGGCACTGGAGCCGGTGAATATGGTAGAGCTTCTGGAATCTGTTCCAAAGAAAGAACTTTGGAATACTCAGCCAAATCAAGAGGAGGTTTGGGGGGGGGGGGTCTGCTCTTGTTTCTGCCTCCCCTCATACTGTGGCAAGATGCAGGAGACCTCTAGGGGTGTCAGCAACAAGGAAGCTTTGTTGGGTTCAGCTCTGGAGCAGGCCCAGAAGGCCCCTTCCCCAGGCCCTGCATAGGTCCTCTTAGTGAATCCGAGATCTAAGTCGCGTTTCCCAAGCCCCTACAGGTGAGTCGTGCACAGAGAGAGACACAGAGTGGAGGGCAGGACCGCAGTCTGTGCTGTTTATGCACTGGTAAGAAAACCCAGCTTGACTCTGAGGGTGAGTTGGCTGTAGCATCTGCTTCCCTGTTGATCACGAGCATTGATTAGACTGACCTGGCTGGCCAGGAAAGTGTCCCCTTCCTCCCTTACAATGTGACTCTCCTGTGTGCTCGGTCTAAGAGGACAAGCTCAGACCAAACAGAGGAGGAGCGATCTTTAGGCACACCAGTAGCTGCGTTCATGTCTAGAACCTCTAAACGAGCTTTTCAAAAAAGCCCCGCCTACAATGTTTCAGACAGTGTAGGACTCCTGACTTTTTTAAACATCAAGAAAAGTTTCTTTTGGGAAACTGGTAAAGTAATTTGACCTGAAAACATGAGGACTTGAGTTCAGTCCCCTAACCCACGAAGCTATGAGTCCCAGGGCTGGGACAGAGACAGGGAGATCCTTGAGTCTTAGTGGGGCTGCTGGACAGAGGTAGAGGATTCAGCTGTGCTGGTGCTCTGGTCATCAGTGGGGGCATTGGAGGGACACTGGAGTGCCAATGACACAAAAGCCATTTAGCTCCCTGTTTGTTCTCTTGTCCTTCTGAGTAACCCTTCACCCAAGACTCCTCCTCCCCTACCCCAGTCCATTCAGTGGCTAGGGACTGCTTCATTCTTGACATCTCTTGTTACGACCAAACCTTTGGGGACACTCATCCGAACCACAGCAATGACCTCCAGCACACCCTGTCACCAAATCTGACCACATAGAATGTCACTGCTTGGGTGGAGCATTTAGTCCCTACACAGAAAGCAGAAATCAGCATATGTCAACAAGTTACAGCCAACCCAAGGCCCAAGACCAGGATGGGGGTAGATAACAATGCTGTTGTTCCCTCTGAGAAGGCAACTGGGATATGAGCAGAGGCCCAGTGGGGAATAGGATACCTGGTAGGTTTTATGGGACAGTATAGCTGAGTGGAGAGAGGGAGGGGAGAGCTATGTCAGAGGTGAAGTCCGAGCTGAGGGTGGGGGATGGGGGATCAGCCTAACTAGAAAATGGTGGTTGGGAAGGAGTCAACTAAGGCATGGGAGTGGCTTGTGTGTGTGTATGCACACGCGTGTGCATGCATGTGTGCATGAGTGTGTGCGCATATGCACATGTGTACATGCGCGTGCGTGTGTGTGTGTGTGTGTGGGTGGGTGTGTGTGCTTGCATACGTGCGTGTGCTTGTATTCATGTGCGTATGTGTGTGTATACATTTGCATGGTCAGCCTCAGATGTTATCCCTCATGCATCAGCCACCTTGTTTTTGAGATAGCATTTCTTAGCAGACAAGTAGGCTAGACTGGCTGGACAGGGAATCCCAGGAATCCCACTGTTCCACCTTCCAGAATGGGGATTATATGCATGAGCCACCTGACTTGTGTTTTTATGTGGGTACTGGAGGCACAGCAATCACTTTACCAACCGACCCATCTTCCCAGATCCCCACCCTGGATTTTTTATTGGGATTGCATTGACTATGCATATGTATATATATATGACTTTAAGAAGAAATGCTGTGTTTGCAGTATTATCCATCTTTGTAGTATTTTGTTACTACCACATGGTCCCATGCTGCATGGTCGTGTATCTGTCTGTAGAGGTCCTCCGAGTTTCCCTTACTAATTCAGTGGCTTAGTTGTATTGCCTGCGCGGGTGTTACCTGTTATTTTTAGTGCTTACTGTTGCAGAGAGCTGCTATTGATCTTTCATGAATTCATCTCCTCCTCCCCCTCTTCCTCCCCCTTTTCTTCCGCCTCAACCTCCTCAGTTCTCTCGGCATGGGCTGACGAGGCTGGCCTTGAGCTCCTGCTCCTCTGGTCTCTGCCTCCCAAGTGCCAGGATCACAAGTGCACACCACCACGTTTGGTTATTTTTTCGTATGATTTTCCCTTCTTCTAATCACCCAGATCTTAATTATCATACACTAAAAAAAATGTCAAAAAAATGCTGAGCACAGCTAGCAAACATGGCGTCAAGATTTTGCATCTGTCCTCCAGAGTGAAGGGCGGCTCCACTTCCCTCCTAATGTTGCTGTGACCAGGGTTTGAGACCAAGGTTTCTGTGTTGATCAGGGTGTGGGGATCACGGGTGGCCCTTTGAGACCTGTTTGCTTGACCTTAAAAGGGGCAGGGACACTTAGTCCCCTGTTGGTTTCTCCGGACACAGTCTCACAGACTCTGTCTCCCTGGTTGGCCTTCACAACCCTTCTACCTCAGCCTGCACACTGTCTCCCCCTCCTCACCATGCCCGGCTTTGCCATTAAAAAATTTATTATATCTCTCTCTCTCCCTCCGTTTTCTCTCCCTCCCCCTCCCTCTCCTCCCTATTCCCCTTCCTTTCACAACCACCTGTGACTTTAGCCCCAGGGAATCTGGGCCCTATTCTAGCCTCTGTGAGTACCTGCACACACATGGCCCACACAATGCACAGGACCATGGCAGATAGTCCCAGACCTGGTTAATCTTCACGCACTTACGTACATCTGGGTTTGCTTTTCCTTGGGTCTAGAGCAGTGGTTCTCACCCACCCTAATGCTGTGACCCTTTAATACAGTTCCTCATAGTTGTTTCATAGCTACTTCACTATAATTTTGCTACTGTTATGAATTATAATGTAAATATCTGATATGCAGGATATCTGACCTACAGATTGGGTTCCCGGAAGCCAAACTTAGGTCATCAGGCTGGTCTAGAGCAAATTGTCTTAACATTTTGAGATGGCTTTGTGTTTTTATATATGAATGGATCCTTGTTTGTTTTTAATAGAGAATATTATTCTTTTATAATAAATAGGCCATACTTCCATGTTTTTACTGATGGGGCGACTTTCAGTTTTGCCGCTGGAAACACTAAGAAGATCAAGGCTTCCTTAAATAGCCTTGCCCAAGTCTTCCTGTGGACTTTGTGCATCCCCATTTGTCCCATGTGATTGTGGCCATAAGTCTGCCAAGCAGTGGTCCATTGTGTACACCGTGTTATACTCACTGTAACACAGCACGAGCTCCTGGGAGAGTCCCACCCTCACCAACATTCAGTGCATCCATCTCATGGGCATCACAGAGGATTGGATGATTTGCCACTTACATTGGCTCCTTGGCATTTCTTTGAGTGTTAGGTTGATGCTGAAGGCAGGTCTTGTGCTGATCATTTGTATGTCTTCTCTCCGAGAAGGTGGAGTTATCAGTTCTATTAGTGTTGGCTTACAGAGTTCGTTACATGTTCTGGACATGAGTCCTTACCAGATGTATGCACTAGAGATAAGTTTTCCAAGCCTATTACTTCCTACTGGATTTCATCGTGGCTTTATTGGTTTTTCTCTCTATTGATTTGTTTCATTGTTTCTTGAGCTCTACTCTTCTTTTCTCTGTCATTATTATCATCTGCTGTTGTTTTGTCGTTGTCATTGTTTGTTTTGAGACAGGGTCTGGAACTGTAGCCTAGTCTGATTTTGAACTGGGGACTATCCTCCTGCCTCAGTCTCCTGAGTGCTGGGATTACAATCATGGGTCACTGTGCCTGGGTACCTATCTTCTTTCTTCTTCTTCCTCCTCCTTCTTTGTTTTTAAAGATAGGATTTCTCTGTGTAGCAGTCCTAGCTGTTCTAGAACTTACTTTATAGCCCAGGTTGGCTTTGAACTCACAGAGATCTGCCTGCCTCTGTCTCCCAAGTGCTGGGATTAAAGACGTGTGCCAGCACGCCTGGCCTGATAGAAGAACTTAAAGGCTATGACATTCTCTCTGGAAACAACTTTCCCCACACTCAGCAGATCTTGACAGTCTGTGTCTTCACTATCACTCAGATCAAACTTCACCTTGTAATTTTTCCTTCTCCAACCTGTGGGCTCATTACAAGTGTATTGTTTCATTTTCAAACACTTAAGATTTTTCTAAACATTTACTTGAATTTTAACTTATTACCACCATGGTCAGATCCGTTTTATGTACCAGCATCTGGTATATCCTGGCAACCGCAGAGTAGGCTTTGAAAAGAAAGTATATTCTACAATCTCTGTATAGTGTTCTATAAATATTAATTAGATCAAATTGGTTGATAGTGGTTTCTGAATCTTTTATATCTGTGTGTGCCAGTTGCTGAAAAAGAATGTTTATATTTTCAAATGTGGCTGTGCTGTATTTGTTCCTCCCTGGAATTCTGATTTTTTTTATTTACTTATTTACTTTGCTTTAGATACTTAACAGCTGTGTTTAAGTGATGTAGTATATTTTGTATTATGCCATCTTCAGGATGAAGTGATCTTCTCATCATAAAATTTCTGATGTTTTATCCTTCCTCTCCCATCTTAGTCTCCCCAGCCTGGGCTTTCATCTCTGAATTTTGTTTCTGGAGAAAGCATGTTTCTGGGCATTTTTATAAAAATTTAAAAGGCCTCCCTCTTAAAGAAGGCAAGCCCTTCCTTCCAGCTTCCGGGCTGCTCTGTGCAGCTCACACTGGAGGCTCCTCCTTGGGGTGTGCCCTCCACATCTGTCTGCCCGTCCTGCTATGATAGACAAAGATGGCTCCCCCATCTGTTTAAAAAAAGTGAAATACACAAAACTCTCACTGTTGCTGGGAGCTTCCTTGGACAGGTGACCCTATCTGGGGACAGATCCTCATGGGACACCAACCAGAGTGGCATTGCAGGCTCACATGTGACTTGCCAAGGCTTCATTTGATAGGTAGCCAAATTTGACAGTGGTTCTAGGGCTTGGGTATAGATTAGTGGTAGATCGCTCACCCAACCTGCGTAAGGTGCTGCATTCAAGTTCAGGATCACAAGACAGTTTAGAGTCCGGTATATCCATATGAAGATGGGAATGGCCAGAGAGAAGGGAAAAGACATGGAGAAGAGATGGAGAAGGAGTTCAGGCTTGAGTCCCGGGACCCACTGCCCACATGGGAGGGTTCGCCTTAACCAGAGGCAGGGCACCGCAGCATGGAGCAGGAGGGAAAACATATAGGGACATTGTCTGGAAAGCACTTTGGGGAATTTCCCCTTGGGTGCAGCCTCTAAATCAGTGGTTCTCAGGCCTTCAGTGGGTGGAACAACCATTCCACAGGGGTTACCTAAGACCATCAGAAAACAGATATTTACATTATGATTCATAACAGTAGCAAAATTACAGTTATAAAGTATCAACAAAATAATTTTATGGTTGGGGAGTCACTGTGTTAAAGGGTCATTGCATTAAGAAGGTTGAGAACCGGTGTTCTCAATGAAGCAGAAGCACAGAAATGTGAGAGACGGGGGAAGAGAACGCCTTCACCTAGGAGCCAGGGTATATGGTTGGCCAGGGAAACATCAGGTGCTTCTGAGGCCAGGCTGCCCCATGTGTGCAGGCTGCCCCGTGTGTGCAGGCTGCCCCGTGTGTGCAGGCTGTCCGGTGTGCAGGCTGCCCCGTGTGTGCAGGCTGCCCTGTGTACAGGCTGTCCCTGTGTGTGCAGACTGCCTCGTGTGTGCAGGCTGCCCCGTGTGTGCAGGCTGCCCTGTGTACAGGCTGTCCCTGTGTGTGCAGACTGCCTCGTGTGTGCAGGCTGCCCCGTGTGTGCAGGCTGCCCTGTGTACAGGCTGTCCCCGTCTGTGCAGACTGCCTCATGTGTGCAGGCTGCCCCGTGTGTGCAGGCTGCCCCGTGTGTGCAGGCTGCCCCGTGTGTGCAGGCTGCCCCGTGTGCAGGCTGCCCCGAGGCCCAGCAGGCCGGTTGTACAGTCTCTGGCCGACCTTGTTGGTAGAGACCTGGTTGTGGTATAAAGGATCTTCTACACCTGTGCCAGCAGAAGATGGAGCATTTTGAGAACATGTCGCCCACAAAGGGGCAGGCGGTTGCAGTTCTCTCGTCCAGAGCTTTTACTTTGTTTTGTGAACAAGATGCATGCCACTCCCAAGAAAATGTATGGGGGGCGGGGATCAGATAATTAGGAAAGATCACCAGAAGTCTCGTTCTACCTCAGGGCAACCCTGACACACATTCTGGTGTGCTGTTTTGTTTGTTTGTTTTAACAGAAATGGAAACAATGACCTTGCCCTTACCCAGCTACATAGCAAGCTTATCAGGCTGGGGTGGACCAAGATGAGTGCCTTCCCATTCCTGATGAGATCAAGGGGGTCTGCAGGGAAGAGACAGTCTAAAGATAGTATCTTGCTGTGAGATCTTTCATGTCTCCACCCCTCTTCCCTTCCCCATGTGGTTGAGGAAGTGGATATGCTCAGAAATAGAGGAGCTACGTTATGGTGGAACAGAAGCTTAGAACAGCCAGCCAAAAGGCACAACTCCGTCACGGCCCCTCCCTCTGTGCCCTGCACAGCCAGCATGGCCGTACAGGGTAGTCACACAAGGAGAGTCCCTCCACCCTCTCCTTCTGCCTGTGTCCCAGTTCCTGCCCACACCACATGTCTCTCTCCCTGCTGGGTCTGTGTCCTCCTCCAGACAGCAGTGACAGTGAACTGGAGCTGTCCACGGTGCGCCACCAGCCAGAGGGCTTGGACCAGCTGCAGGCCCTAACCAAGTTCACCAAGAAGGAGCTGCAGTCCCTTTACCGAGGCTTCAAGAATGTGAGTGCCCCTGTGTCCCCAGTCCCCATTAGAGTCCAGAGAGAGAGAGAGAGAGAGAGAGACTCTATCTATCTCTCCATCTTCTGTCTCCTACCCAGGAAATGGGGTTCTTTTCAGGGCTCATATTTTATGGAAGAGCTATGGGGGAGGTATGGTTCAGAATAGATATTGTGAAAGCCACCATGCTCTTCTGTGAGGGTCTCCAATGCTGTACCAATTGGGATGGCATCGGCATGAAGGGAACCGCCTCCACAGCCCTGTCTATTGTGCCTTCTGCCTGCCCAGGGCTCAGGGGGCACAACTGTTCCTCAGATAGTGGGCACCTCATCCTCCCAGAAGGTGGAGAGAGGTCAGCCCTGTGGAGTCAGGCATGGAGCCAGGAGTGGCTAAGGCCACTGAGAGGTATGGCTTCTCACTGCAGGAGTGTCCCACGGGCCTGGTGGATGAAGAGACCTTCAAACTCATTTACTCACAGTTCTTTCCTCAGGGAGGTAAGTCCACGGCCAAGCCCCTCCCCACTACTTCCAAGCCCTCTGGGGAGGGGGCCTTATGACCATCCCCACCTTCCTAGCCACCCCTCCTTTATGGAGGGTCTGATGCTGCTTCTGACCTACCAGAGAGGAGCCCTCACTGGGCCTGAGCCCAGGCAGGACTGTGTGAGATCGGAGCAGCTCCAGCCTTGCCCTCTCTCTCTCCAGATGCTACCACCTACGCACACTTCCTCTTCAATGCCTTCGATGCTGATGGGAACGGGGCCATCCACTTTGAGGTAGGTCCTGCCGACCTGTATGCCTGCCCTGAGGTCTCCGGAGTGGTCCCCTCAGAACACAGGCTAGCTTTCTCTTCCGTTCTGTGAGTTTGCATCTAACTCAGCTAGTCAGCCAAGGAAGCTGCCAATACACCCTCAGCTAGCAGTGACCCAACACAAGTCTATATTTTAAAAAGAGGTCAAGGATTTTTAAAAATTAATTTATCACGTCTCTGGGGAGGGGCACATGCAGTAGCAAGTGTGTGAGGTTGGCGAACAGTTTGCAGGAGTCAGTTTTCTCTATCATGTGGGCCCTGGGGATTGAACTCAGGGTGTCAGGCTTGGTAGCAAGTACCTTTAACATCTCACCAGCCCTTGCCTTTGTTTCTTTGAGACCAGGTCTCTCTGTATCATCCACTCTGGCCTCAAACTCACAATCCTCCTCCACTCCCTCCAGAATACCAGGACTACAGCCATGAGCTGCTATGCCTAGCTCTCAAATGGGGCAAGGTTAGTGGAATTTCATTGTTCCCTGACCTTATTGCTAAGCATAAAAGGTCAGAAACACCCAGAGAACGTGTTGAGTGGGCTTGAAGCCTCCAGGTTGTCATCCCGGCAAGACACCATGAGTGGCGGCCATTGTTGTTCAGAGTGGGGAAAGAGAAGCCAGAACCCCCCACGTCAACCCAGACAGCCTGGGCTCCCCGTGAGCAGTGGTAGGTAGCATGGGTTCCTCCCAGGCCTGGTCACATGCAGTCATTTGAGACAGGCCCCATCTGTGGAGCCCAGGTCCCTAAAAATAGCTACAAGAGAAAAAGCTGAAACCTCTTCAGAGAGGACCTCACTGAGAGCTAACCTGATCGATAAGTGCCCCAGCTTGGCTTCCAAGGCCAAGGGCGGCCAGCAGGAAAGCGGTCTAGCAAGCGCACAGCTCAGAAAGGCCATGGACAGCCAGGCTGGGGTAATAATAACTCGTCAATAATGCCACTGGGTTATTTTTACACAGCACCAGCCACAGAGAGACACTGGATGGGCCTGGGAGCCTGGGTTCAGCTCTGTGACCACAGCACCCCCGCCCTGACCAGAAGGCCCATCGTCCCTGTACACGCACAGGGTTGTTACCACTGCTTTTCGTTAACACCTGCAACACCAAAGTCAGTGCACATAGACAACCCAGTGAGAACAGGGAGCTAGCAGGGAAGATGTGGCTCCCCAGGCTTCCTCTGTGGCCAGCTCCTGGGGTTCCCGCCTGAGGCCACAGAGCCTCTTCGAGAAGTAGTGAAAGGAATTCTCTGAGAAGTACCCAGCCACAACCATGTGGGAGAGCTTTCCCTACTCATCAATGAGCCCTTCAGTCAGCTTCCCAGGACCCCTGTGTGTGTCCATGGACCAGGAAGGTCATGGTGCCTACCCCCTCCTGTGACCATCACTTACTATCCCTGTGGAACCTTCCTGGGTGGCACAGAGAGGGATCTTGGATTAGGTGATGTGTCTGGGAAGCAGGATATGTCAGTGCCTGGGATGGGGCCCCGGCACCTTCTCATCCAGCACCGATATCTTCTCTGTGTGTGAAATGAATCCCTCTGGCTTCAGTCCCCTGAGGAACTTCCTGGTTGTGACACTCTACTCTGGGAAGCTTTCTGGAGGAAGGGAGGGGCACATATCTCCACTGCTCCGTCCTCCATGTTCCATGGGCCAGGATCCCTGGAGTCTAGAATGGTCCTCTCAGGTGGGAGGAGGGAGCTCTGGCAGACTCTCAACCCAACTCAACACCTCAGAACCTTCCGGGGGAGGAGAGGGGGGAGGAGGAAATATATTACAACTTCTCATCCTTGACAAAATGACAGCAGCAACAAAAAACAGTAAAACTAGCGAACCCCATCCAAACTGAGAGGATGTGGCCCCAGGTCCCTCCTGCCTTCCACCTGCTGTAGACAGTGTTGAACATGATGTGGTCCGTGGTCCCAGGTCCCTCCCGTCTTCCCCCTGCTGTGGACGGTGTTGAACATGATGTGGTCCGTGGTCCCAGGTCCCTCCTGTCTTCCCCTTGCTGTGGACGGTGTTGAACATGGATGTGGTCCGTGGTCCCAGGTCCCTCCCGTCTTCCCCTTGCTGTGGACGGCGTTGAACATGGATGTGGTCCATGGTCCCAGGTTCCTCCCGCCTTCCCCCTGCTGTGGACGGTGTTGAACATGGATGTACCTTAACAGTCCATGCCACGGAAGCTCTTTCTGATTCAGCAAGTGCGTCTTATCAGGAAAGCACAGAGCTTCCCGAACACTTCAGAAACTATGGGTGCCTCTGGGTAGCCAGCTTGAAAATGGCATTGGACAAGCCGCTCATTTGGAAAGTGAAGCTATCACGTGTCTAGAGGGCGTGGCCACTTCTTTGTACTGTACCCAACCCCAACCCCATCATGGCTTCCATGTTACTGACCAAGTTGGCCTCCCTAATATGGTGTTAACTGTCATCCCAGGTTGGCCTGCAGTCCGACAGTCACCCTTAGTTCTTACCAGCTTCTTCGTGTTCACCTCTGAGATCTTAGAAACCTGCATGCAACCTGGGTGCTGCTTTGGGGCTCACACCTTTGAGCCTGGAGTTAAGGCTGGTGGTGGACACACTTGAAAATATGCTGCTTGACAAATGGGCTGTCCCTTCGGTGGCCTTGCAGCGACAGTCAGTGCTCTGTTAGAGCGAGCTGTGTGGGCTAAAAGTCAGGTTTCCAGAAGAGAGGAGGGTGCTAGTGCCCCCTAGTGGTCTGCTTGAGAAGATTACACCCAAGTAGACACCACACTGTGCCTCATCCTCCCACAGGGAAAGCCTGTGGGGTAGGCGGTGGGGTGGGGCTGGATTGTCCAGGCTTCAGGGATGACTTTGAATCTTCCTTGCTTGGGTAAACCACGCCCACACTTTGGTGATCATTTCCCAGCCTAAAAGTATAAGAAATACCACCTTGCTTCTCCTTTGAGTTTTTTATTCATGACTTCCAAGACCAGTGCACTGACAGGGCAGTCTCCTTATAACACGTTTCCATGACTCTTCTGGGCTGTCCTGTTTAGGTGTGGTGTCTTCAGCCTCCCCGAGCACACAACATTTCCCATCCCCCTCAACAACTGACTGCAGGATTCAACTGTAAAGCGACTGAGGGATCCCCAGCTCCCTCGGGCCCCTTGGACCCACTTCCTCTTTCCCCTGGGGCCAAGTCCCCCAGACTGGGGAATCTCTTAACTTCTTCCTGGCTTTGCTCTCTTTCCAAGGGCGCGTCTTCCAGCAGCTTCTTGGAAAGAGTGTGTGGGAAGTGACTTTCAAGCCACTGGATATCCGGAAATACCTTTACCCTTCCTCTCTTTCACCTGCTGCACGAACTAGAACTTCCAGGAAGGTTGTTCCTCAGGCTTCAGTCCCCCAGGGACTGTTCAACAGCCCCACCAGATGATTCTGATCAGGTGTGTGGGGCCTTACTGACAAGGATAATGGATGCATGGACGGATGGATGGATGGATGGATGGATGGATGATTGATATTGATTGGCTTCTCCTAGTTGGCTTTGTGTTTCTCTCTGGAAACCCTCTCTTGGCAGCCAGTTTTTCTGAGTCTCACCAGGACTTGTGTCGTGGGGTTCAACTGTAGTTGATCTCACACACTGTGCCAGTCTCGGGATGGGGGGTGGGGCCTGGGAACTTAGCTTTGTCTTTGGGGGAAATCTTTCCCAATTTCTCTGACTCACTTGGCTGTATTTTTCTCTGGTTCTGCCTAGGTTTTCTGTCCTGGTGCTGTCCCCCAGGATCTCTCTCTCTCTCTCTCTCTCTCTCTCTCTCTCTCTCTCTCTCTGTGTGTGTGTGTGTGTGTGTGTGTGTGTGTGTATGTGTGTGTCCACTTCTTGGAAGACCCCACTTGCTCCCCCAAACCTTCTTTCATCATTTTTGATCCCTACCAACTAGCAAGGTCTTTCTGGTCTTGATCTTCGATCGTTCCCCTCTCCTCTTTTATAAACAGTGTCCTGTTTTTATTGTAAGGCATACCAGGTTTCTAACCTCTGCAGCTCCTTGTTTTCATCAGGTTTTTTTTCCCCTTCTAGAATGTTCTGTTCCTTACAAATTGCTGTTCTGTTTCCCTTGGTTTCTTCTTCTTGTCGTATGGGCTTCCTTGTGGCCAGGAAGTCTAATCTGGGCCTAGGGGCTGAGTCCTTTGAGGCTGTACCCTGTCCCTTTGCAGGCTCCATGGGCAGTTCCCCAGGACAGGTCTTCCTTTCAGAATAGCCAAAGAGGACCCTGTGGTGGGGAGGGGAAGAGGGCTTGCTTCTCGTGCCTTCCAGCTGGAATCCGTATGCAGCTGTGTGGGCAGTCACATCCTGTCATGTCCACTGTCACAACCCACAGGGGACAGCAGCCTGCCAGTTTGAGCTTGTTAAACTGAAAGTGTCTGAGGACCTTTGACTTGTGGATGCTGAGTGGACTAACGTAGAACTCTCCCCTGGGCTGAAGGAGCCCCAGACAGCAGAAAGGCGGGAAATAAGCACAGGACACCAAACTAACAGCTGGATCTCTGCTGGACTCAGTATTGACGACTGTGCGTGCACACACACACACACACACACACACACACACACACACTGCCGCGGGGTACACAGGCACAGTTATGCATGTGCTCACACACAGAAGCACAGACAACCTTGCACACACACTCACACGCTGACCACCTGAATGGACATATCTGCCTCTCGACTGTGGAAGACCCTCATTTGAGGGAGTGTGACTTCCAGTGGGAGTCACCTGGTGGGCTAGAAGGGAGCCCCAGCCATGGCTACTATTCCTCACCCTCCCTCTCCTCTACAGGACTTCGTGGTTGGGCTCTCCATCCTGCTCCGAGGGACGGTCCACGAGAAGCTCAAGTGGGCCTTCAATCTCTATGACATTAACAAGGATGGTTACATCACCAAAGAGGTACTGGGTTAGCAGACGTGCCTGTCCCTACTCTCCTGAGCTCCTGGCTTCCCTTTTCTCCTGATGCCACTAGCTTGGTGATTCTCAGCCCTGCCTAGTGACCTTGCCACACAGTCCCAGGGGAGGTCTGGTTTGGCCCAAACATTTTTATCTGAAATAGTCACTCTAGCTTCTTGTCTTAGAGACAGGTACATGAAAGCCTATCTCCAGTTTCTCTTAGCAGTCATTGGACAGGAAGGGCCAGACACCCTCTGTAGCTCCCAGGCGCCTCAGACTCACTCACCACTGCCCTGGTGGTGGCTTGGTGTCCCTGCAGTGGAAGCAGCTCATGCAGGCCTCTGTCTTCCAGGAGATGCTGGCCATCATGAAATCCATCTACGACATGATGGGCCGCCACACCTACCCCATCCTGCGGGAGGACGCACCCCTGGAGCATGTGGAGAGGTTCTTCCAGGTGTGTGAGCCCTGACCTTCGATGGGGGCGGGGCAACCCTAGTGAGCCTCTAGTCCGCACTGAGCCGCAGATGGGCTCCCCGCCCCAGCTGATTGCCGGAGTCCTTTGGGAGAATGAATGAAACCCAGGCCCTGTCCCAATGAACTTCATCTGGAAAATGAAGTATTCTGGGCCCCTACGTGTAGAGGCAGCTGGTACCCACACAGGGTCCAGTATTTTAGTGCCTTTTGGGACATATTTGAAGCAAGCTCCCCTCCTCCCACCCTACCTGAATAGTGCTGAAGTTGCTCCCATTCTGGAGGCGCAGAAGGAACCAATGGTTCCATTTTACTTGCATCATTCGGTGCCTCTAAAGTGCAGGCTTTTGTCCCAAAGTTGAGGGGTTAGATAGGCGCAGAGGGAATTCTGGGACGCTAAACTAAGGTGAGCCAGCAAAGAGCCCCCTCAGCAGGCCACCTGAGGAGACCTTAGAGTAAGGTTGGCTGGGAAGGATGGGAAATGGAGGGACCAGTTGAACTGGAAGAAGGCCCCACCCGAACTCCAACAGTGTACTCAGGCTGGAGTAGGGGAAGGCCCTAAGGGAGACAGGCTTACCTTGGGCATGGTTTGGGTTGCAGAAAATGGACAGGAACCAGGATGGAGTGGTGACCATTGACGAGTTTCTGGAGACCTGTCAGAAGGTAGGTGGCATCTGGTTCCTCTGTGGTCTCTGTGTGTGTGTGTGTGTGTGTGTGTGTGTGTGTGTGTGTGTGTGTGTGCATGTCTTTCTCTCTGTTTCTCTGTATTCCCCTCCCTCCCTCCTCACACACAGGATCCTGTTCCTGCCAGGGCACATGGAGGATGGCATTAGCTGCCCTCAGGCCCCACCTCTCTGGGAATCTTCCATCTTTCCTGAGTCTATCACCTTGGTGTCCCCTGAACTTGTCTCTCCCTTGTCTACCCTGTCCTGACTCCCAGACCCTCTCTCAGCGATTCTCATATCATCTCCAATCAGAGAGCAGTGTGGGGTCAGCAGAGGGGCGATTAGCCCAGTGTACCCCCCAGACAGAATCACACTAAGGGAAAGGCATCCAGTGCTTTCTTGGCTCTGCTGCTGGCCCTCCTCTCAGAGTCCATGGAGACAGGAAACGCACACCACCGCCTCCTACCTCTCCATCAACCCTGGTCCCTGACCTGACTTGCAGCTAGGAGATTTTTGTGCAGCAGCCATGACCAGGCCCTGCAGTCCATCCCTAGGGAGGACAGGCTGCACCTTGCCACTTGGGCTCTGGGACCAGCTACTCCCCATTTCTCTGGCCCTCGGTGAGACATAATCCCTGACAGGAATCTACAGTTAGTCAGGATTGGGGAATACCACTGCCCTGCCCCCAGCTCCTGACCAGCCTCTCCTTTCTTCATACAGGATGAGAACATCATGAACTCCATGCAGCTGTTTGAGAATGTCATCTAGGACACATGGGAGGGGACCCTGAGTGGTCATTGCTTCTCAGCCTGGAGAAGCCTCAATCCTGCCTCATACAAGCAGCCTCTATGAGAAACAGTTTTCTAATATATTTGCAAAAACTGAGCAGTTTACTCCCAAGACAGACACAGACACAGTCTTTCTCTCTCACTCTGTCTCTGTCTCTCTCTGTCTCTCTCTCTCTGTGTCTCTCTCTGTGTGTGTCTCTCTCTGTGTCTCTCTCTCTGTGTCTCTGTCTCTCTCTCTCTCTCTCTCTCTCTCTCTCTCTCTCTCTCTCTCTCACACACACACACACACACACACACTCACACACACATGGTTTCTCTGACTTGGCAGAGGAGGTGGCAGCCAGAAGGTACTCCTAGTTCTTCCCAGGTCAATAAATGGGACTGCCTCTGGGGGTCCCTTCTGTCCTTTCTACCACTTGGGAGACCAGACTATTCCCTACCCATGGACCCATGTTCCTAGGAAGCTCCCAGAAACCATACAGGGGCCCAGAGGGAAGAGGTCTGAATAGGGGAGAAATAATGATAGAAGCTGAGCCTGAAGCTTCACGCTGATGCTCCTCTGGGGTCCTGGAACCCCAGTACCAGGTCACCTATTTTGGGGTGAGCTTAGATCATGAGGTACCACTGGGCTATGTCCTTAAAGAACAGAGCAGGATTGAGGTTTTTGGAGAAGCTGGGGGAACAATTTGTCCACACTATTGGATGATGGAACATCAACTGGCCAATGGGGATGTGGTGGGCGGAGCTCTCGCAGTGCCCAGCACCAGGCTGGCCTCTCCAAGGTACTCTTTGGTTCTGGTGGGGAGGGGTCACCTGGCTCAGGAACTGATAACCAAGAAGCTGGACTGTAATGGGAAAGGCCTGGTAGGAGTATTCCCCTCCTCTTCCTGGCCACTTGCCACCCAGTTCCTTGGCACAGCAGATCTTTCACAGCTCTGTGGCTGCCCTTGAATAGGCTCATCCCAACCCAACAAAAAGCACAAACACCCTAACAGCTCAGGCCGGGCCCACAGAGGAGGCAGGGGCCCCTGATTGGGGGAGACCTGACTCGGTGGCATGAGGAAGATGCTCAGAATCCATCCTGTGCCTCAGAGCCGTGGGGTCTCAGAGCTCTTTCCCAGCCCAGCTCGCCAACATTCTAAAGCACAAACCAAGGACTGTGCTTGCCTGGGCTACCCCCTGGGGATGGGAGGCCATGTCAGCTCTAAGTTGAAGCTAGCCATGAGAACTGGGGGCCTGTGACCAGGCAACAGGTCGGCAGACCCTCAGGAGGAGAGAGAGCTGCTCCTGCCTGCCCAGGCCTCCCCCATAAGGGACTTAAGTCCCAGGCAGCATGTTCCCCAAAGGAACATTCCCACAGAGTACATTCCATCAACCGCAGCCTAGTCTCTGCTCAGGCCCAGCTCCGAGAGTCCATGGTGTTCCCCGAGAAGGTCAGCCCCTGGCTAAGGGGGGCCCTTAGAGGATAGGCAGGGTGACCATGGCCCCCATACACAGGTGGATCCCCTTCTCAGGGCTACACTGACCCCCATCTCCATCCTGACTGGGGGCCCCTTTACCCATATAGAGGCCATCAGCTTTCCCTGGCTCAGGGACCTCCCCTCCCCCAGCCTGGTCCCTCCCACTGGGGTTCCTACACTGGTGAGAAGCCAAGGCCAAGGGAGAAAGTTACTACTCAGCTCTAACCCACCCCACCCCTTAGCCTCTGGCTGCACGCTCAACCAGGAGGGGTCTGTACCCCTTGCAGGGACACAGACTGGCCGCATGTCTGCATGGCAGAAGCGTCTCCCTTGAGTGCAGCCTGGGAGGGGGGTTCCTGTCTCAGGGGCCCACCAATATTCAGTCCTATATATTTTAATAAAATAAACTTGACAAAGGCTATGGACTCTCTCCAGGTTTATCTGAACTGCCAGTCAGTCCTTCCCTCGCTGCTGCTGCTGCTTACTACAGTTCCTGCCCGGAGGCTTGATGGTGACTACAGACGACTTTGAGGGAGGAAACATCCAGAACCCCTCTGCCTCTCAGTGTGACATCACTGAGGGGGAAAAGGGCACACACCGTGGGCCCTGGGGACCTTCAAGAGATGCTCCAGTTTTGGTGCCTTGAACGCACAAGACTGTGGAACACAGTGGCTTTCTGCAATGTCATTTATATTTCATCCCCAGATCATTTTTCTTCCCCATTCCAGAAAGTCACTTCTGGATGTCCTTTGGCAAGGGAGGACAGGTCGTGTGGACAAGAATCAGGAAAGAGATGGCGATGGAGCTTCGATGGTCATAGAGCCCCGAGTTAGATCCCTAACACCACATAAACTGGGCATGATACCGCATGCTTGCAATCCCAGCACTCAGGAGGTAGAGGCAGAAGGATCAATGATCAGCTACATGGCCAGTTTGAGTCCAGCCTGGGCTACACGAGACGTTGTATATGTGATGTGTATTCGTGTGTAGCACAACAGAGAGAGGACTCCCTTCTGCCCAGAGGAGGTTGGAGGATCAGGTGGTTATTTGTGACTGAGCAGACAGATGCTCAGAGCAGGGAGGTGATGGGGCCATACAGTACCAGCAAGGGGCCCACTGGGCAGCAGACTGATGAAGGGAGGTGATGGGGAGGGTGATGGGGAGGTACAGTACCAGCAAGGGGTCCACTAAACAGCAGATTGACGAGTGGGTGGCAGAACAAGATGAGGACTGTAAGGCAATCCCAGAAGGTCTTGAGCCATCCTTGAGCACACAGAGAAGCCAGTAGCACCCATGACAGTCACTGGGGACAAAGGCTATGGAGCCAGTCGGCTGTATGACCCAAACAAGTCACACAATCTCAGTGCTTCACTTTCCTCCCTTGTGAATCAGGCACAGGTAGACAGACAGACAGACAGACAGACAGACAGATGGAGACACAGACTCTACTGCACTGCAGAGTCAGGCTTACATGAACACAAGGATATTTTCGACCTGATAGCAGGGTCAGGCCTTTCTGTAAAGTGGAATCCAGGGGTTCCGAAGGCTGCATCCATGAAACACGGCTCCTCTCTGCCTCTGTCCTCTGTCATGAGCGTCTTCCTGCTCCCCTGGGATCGTCTTTGTTTCTGAAGGACACACTCTGCAGAGCAGCTGACTGCTCTCAGCACTTCCTCTGAGTGCGCTGGTTTGCACATGTAATCTCAACCCCTAGGATGCTGAGGCAAGAGGATTAATCCAGGTGAGGACAGTCTGGGCTACACTGACTTCCAGGCCAGCCTGGGTTATTCAGTGAGACCTGTCTCAGACAGAAAGACAAAAACTGTGCTTCCTGCTCGGAGGGGCTGCCCTCTGCCCTGTTTCCTACCAGCCTAGGGATGAGCTGCTCCTTGGATGGGTGTCAGGGCTGACCTGACCAGCTCTGGGCAGCACGGGTGTGGGGCAAGAAAGTGGCAGGAGTGGGCACCGAAGAAGAGCTTCTTGTCCCTGCAAGTCTACTCTGAAGACAGAGAAGAATCAGGTCTCCAGCACATGACCCCAGTAATTCCTTAACGTGGCACCGTGCCTCTAAAGGCCTTCGACATCTAGAGCAGAGGCCCCACGCTTCCACTCTGGAACTTTCTGCCTCATTCTGAGTATAATGTCACTGAACCCCAATTTCCTTATCTGGGAAAAAATCCTTGATTCCCACGTCTTTGACAATTGAGGGTTGTCTGTCTCTTTTGAGACAGGGTCTCACTATATAGCTCAGTCTGGCCTCCCCATCAGTGGCCTCTTAATAGATGTATTTGTCCTTCCTAAGCGCTGACATTTTTTGTGTATTATTTCTCATCCTTGTAGTGGCACAACTTGTACTGATAAGTCATCTGATAAAGGGCGTTTGTGATGGTCTCCAGTTTTCCTGGTCGCCCCAAAGCTCATGTGGAGAGCAGCCTGCTAAGGTGGGACAGTCTGGCCAGTGAGACCACAATCAGTGATCTAATATCCACGTGTCCGTCCCTTGTACCACCCACCTCGCCAGATGACCCAAACAGAAAGAGGGCCCAGAGCAAGTTCTGATCATTAGGGACCTGGCCTGTCACCTCCCTCCCACCATGGCTTGTTATCTGAAAAACACAAAATGGGGAACGTGATGCCCCACCTCTTCCCCATGTGGCACTCAGCCATACAGCTTCCCAAAGAAATGATCAGTCTGCCTTCACACAGCCGGCGTCTAGACACTTCCCGGTGTTGTGCCCCCTACTGACCACCAGGGGGAGACTGCGCCATTTCTCTTTTCATCTTCTCTGACTCCAGGAAGGGAAACGATTTGTCATTTCCTTCAAAGTACCAAAGACATTTTCCTATTTCTGCCTCATCCTTCTTGGAGTTTAAAAAATAAAAAGTGCCGCTCACAGAGTGTATCAAGAAATAATTCCATAAATGCGCCCAGAGTAAACCAAACCGGGTGTGGGGGGAGGGGAACACATAGCTAGCTATGTCCTCCTATTTTATTAGCCAGGATACAGAGAACCCTTCGCACACATAATCACGGGGCCTTTTTCTACTTTGGGAGAAAAATATCTCCAGAATCCCCCTCATGGCTGACAGCTGGGCCCCTCTAAGCGTCAGAGGCAGGAAGAAGACAGTGGTCTGTGGAGACCCTGGGAAGGGATGTCAAAGAGCTAAAAGACAATCTCTCACAGGACTGTACTTCAAAATATCTGTGCCCTCCCTCTTGGAGGCAGAGTTCTCTGTGCTATCTCAGGACTCTTGAGTGGGATCTTTGTTCGGTGACCTGGAACCTTCAGGGACATCTGCACCAGCCTTTGCCCTTCAAACTCAGGCGGCCTGGCAGCCACCCTCAGAGGCTATGTATGCCACAGGAGGCTGCTTACTCTCTGTGAGGGGTCACTGCCCATGCGCTCTGCTAGGGCTTAACTTCCTTCCTACCCGGTTCCTCCTCCCAACCCTGTCAGGTTGCAGTTCCCAAGCCTAAATTAAAGGGATACTGAGCTAGTCCTGGACACCTGAGGCCTCAGCCTAAGGAAAGCCGGTTGTATATGTTGTACTTTGTCACCAGAAGGCAGGGAACAAGTGCGAGGTTGATTCGGGTGATGAGGACAGGACCTGGCCACTGGTTGGGAGGCCACTCTTGACGCAAGAAGACCTGCCTTCCCCAAGAGCCGTATCTAAACAAGAGCAGGCACCAGGAAGATGGTTCCTGGGTAAAGAGCTTGCCGTGAGAGCATGAAGACCTGGGTTCGGATCCCAACACCCGTGTAAAAAGCTGAGTGTCTTAGCACACATGTGACCCCAGTGCAGGGGGACAGTGAGAGCTCACAGGCCAGCTCACACAGCCAATCAGTGGGATCCAGGTTCAGTGTGAGGTCCTATCTAAAAAAATTAAGTAGCTCCCCGAACTTGTCCTCAGATGCTCAGTCAATACTCCTGCAGTGTGTCATTTGATCAAGTCACCTGGAAATTGTGCTTCCTGCTTCAAGCTTCCTAATTTCCAATAAAACTAGACATTCAAAACTAACTCATAAATATTTATTTTAAAATATTCTCCATAGTCACAACGGCTGCTGCCTCACCATAGGCCTCGGTCATCATCGACCTGACTACAAGGTCCCAGTAACTTAGGTCCCGTCTGTTTCAGGTTCACATGCCCCTCACCATCAGGACACACTCTCTAATGAGCAACTCTTCTGCAAGCTCTTCCGCACGTGGGCATTTATATAACACATATCTTCATTAAAAAAGACACACCTTAAGTGACACTTAAGACACTGTCCGCCATCTTTCTTCTGCCTCCAGAAAAGTCCTTGTCTTACATCAAAAACATCTTGTACCCTAGACTGTGTGGCAGTGTGATGTGTCAACTGCCGAGCAGCCACAGTCCTAGAAGACAGAAATGATAGGCAATGTCCTGTGTGTCCTGAAGGGCCGGCTAAGTCCGAGGAAAAGGGAAAGGTCGCTGCGCCAAGTGCTGACTATCCCCTCCCCTCAGGCGCTGGGATGGTGTTCTCTCACAGGTAATTCGGGAGCTTCACTGAAGCAATACTGTAACAAAAAAAAGAGTTTACGCTTTTCAAATGTTTGTGAAGCTCAGCACTTGGGTTTCTAGAATCGTGTAACCTGCATCAGTCAGTGTCTGTGTGGCTGGTTGGTTTAATTGCAGTCACGGGGCGGCGTGCTGTGTGGCCTGAGAGGAGTCTGTGAACCCTGAAGGCTGACCGCCTGAGCTGTCAATCACTTCTCCAGTTACTGTGACCTCAACGCTGACTTATTTGACAGTGCCAGTTTTCTGTTTGGAAAAACAAAAAGCAAAAACGACAACAAAAAAATACCCTTTTGGTGCAATTAGACATATGAGTATGTGTGAAATGAACTTGCCTGGAAAACACACACACGCACATACACACACGCACACACACACACACATGCACACGCACACACACACACACAATGGAAAGTGGTAGAGGAAGACCCCATGCCAACCACTGGCATCTGCAGGCTCATGGGTGTGTGCACCACACACGTACAGACAAAAATAAATAAAATTGGTAAACAGCTCGGTTAGAGACAGCAGAGCCTCCATGGCACAGGAAGTACTGAGACCCAAGTTCAGAGCACTGGGGAATCCCTTCCCTTGCAGGACACGTTCCAGGCAAGAAGAACAAGGTCGGGCCTAAGCTAATCCTGCACTCTTTCCTGGTCCTTGCGGTTGATTGGGGGATGAGCTCCCGGTGTGACTGCAGCTGATGAGGCCCAGGTATAAGAGGGGACGCTGGGAAAGGACTCGTTCTCTGTAGTGTTTGGGGCCATTTCTTCACTCCACCAGTGGGAACGGATCCAACGAGAGGAGAGGTACTGTCCCAGGAAGTGGGAGTGAAGGGGAGGGAGGAAACGGGGAGCCTAACCCTTTGAAGCAAAGTGCAAGCTGTACCTTAAGTGCCTTGTTCTCCGCGTCTGGACTTCTCACTTACAAAAGCCCCTAAAAGTATTCCCAGTACCCACCCTGCGGCGCGGCCTGCCGGAACTGGACGTTCAGCACTCTTAAATTGGAAAGTTTTCAACTGCTAAAGTCAAGGTCAATGCGCTTTCCAGACTCCTGCGGCCCAGAAGAGGGGGAGGGTCAGGCCAACTAGCGCTCTGATAGAAGCAGAAGGGGGCCTAGGGCTGCCAGGGTGGCTGGACACACCCCAAAGGCAGTGAGTGCTGCGCACCTGAACCTTGGGGTGGGGGGAAGACTCTGCACCGGGCTCAGGGAGCCCAGGCCGAGTTCCGGGGTGAGGCTGAGACGCACCCCACCCTGAAGTTTTCGGGTCACGGGGCTAGCCGCAAGGGTGTGCAGAGGCCCTTCCAAGGCCGCTGGTGGGCTGTGTGGACAGTTGGGCTTCTCTGCCTCAGCACCCTCCCCTGGAAGCCCCGCCCAGCCCTCCTCCCTCCCCTTCCTCTCCAGGATACAGCTCACTCAAGAGGCATCACTTTTTCCCAGTTTTGAAAAATCACCAAATACAGTAAAATATCCAGGAACTAAAAATAAGGCCCCTAAAGAGCAGGCCATCATTTGGTTCCCGACAGCCCTGGAGTCCCTGCTTTGTTGACAAACTTTCCCAGCCCAGAGTAGAAGTTTCTCCTGGGTGCAGCAAATGAGGCTCAGAGGGAAGAGGGCTGGTCTCAGGCTGGTTTCTCAGTCCACTCTCTGTTCCCGCGTATGTGGGGAAAGCAACAAGACATTGGCTGAGCAGGAGGCATCTTCACTGCAGGCTCCATTGCTCCAGGTCCCCCTCTGGCGCATATGTATTAGTACATTCATATATTAAAAGGAAATAAAGCCATCACTGGGCTTGGGAGGTAGCGCAGTTGGTAGAGCGCTTGTCTAGTGTGTGCAAAGCCCTAAGTTCAGTCCCCAGCGCCGCATAAACTAGGTGTGGCAATGACCTAGGATCCCAGCAGCTGCGAGGTGAAGGCTGGATTGTTCGCGGTATATGTTTTATTTGGATATACCATTTTTTAAATTTTTTTATTGATCTTTATTGAGCTCTACATTTTTCTCTGCTCCCCTCCCTGCCTCTCACCTCCCCCCTTCAACCCTCCCCCAAGGTCCCCATGCTCCCAATCTGCTCAGGAGATCTTGTCTTTTTATACCTTCTACTTCCCATGTAGATTAGATCTATGTGAGTCTCTCTTAGTGTCCGCATTGTTGTCTAAGTTCTCTTGGATTATGGTTGGTAGGCTGGCTTTCTATGCTTTATGTTTAAAAACCACCTATGAGTGAGTACATGTTGGATATACCATTTGCTTTTTCTCTTCTTCCCACTTTGATTTTATACGCAAGCTGTTATGACCTCACGGAATATTTCTGGCAACAGACTGTTCTGGGGGACTGATGCTATCATGAGCAAAGCAGCTCCGATTCCGTTTCTCCTGCTGTGTGTCCACAACAGAGACCCCCTTCTGGTCTGCGGAGGATCTTCTCACCAAAAAAGCATGCGGTCTTGCAGTAGTGAACAACAGCTGGGGGATTCCTCATTCAATGCGACATGATCTGGAGATAGCACAGGCCCCAGAGGTTGGGTCTCGGGTCCCAGGAAGTCCCTCCTGACTTCCCATGTTAGTCATGAGCCCAAGCTGCTTTTACTTGTACGTCTGACCAAAGGACTCTGACTCTCCCCTCAGATTCAGTTTGCTTGAGTTACTCACAGAATTGAGGGAAGCACATTACTGGCTTAGTTTAAAGGAAGCGAATGGTGCACAGGGCTAGGAATGGGAGGGGGAGCCTAGGGCCTCCCCTGCTGGGGACTGTGTGAAGGTTTGGGTCAAGTGGAGGCCTGGGGAAGAAGAGAATCTGGCCCAAGGCTTACCGGGCATTTTTCTCTGACTGGCAGTAGGGACAAGGGAGTCAGCAATGGGAATTTGAAGGTCTGCGTCTGCCCTTGTCCCAGGTAAACAAGAGCATGGGGCATCCTATTCAAGTATGATGGCTCGTTCTATGAAATACATGTAAAACATGGCTGTTTTATGTAATACAGAAAATGGAGAGTTTTTAAAATATGTTTATGTGCACATGTGTGCCGGTGCCTGTGGAGGCCACAGAAGGCACTAGATATCCTGGAGCTAGTCTAGTCATGCAAGATCAGCGAGAGTTCTTCATTGTGGAACTATCTCTGCAACCCTGGGTTATTGTCCCTATTTCTAGGAGCACAGAGCAAAGGTAAAAATTCAATATTATCAACACAAAGGAGAGAAATGGCAAGATCGTGGTGGCGAATGTTCCTCAAGAGTCCCCAGTGGGGCAAGGTGTGTGGGTGGATGCCAGCACGGGGTCTCTGTGAGTCTGAGGACAGCCAGGGCTACGTGGAGAGAGCTTGTCTCAAAGAAACACAAAGTTCTTGCATGTATTTAAAATTCTGTCAGCTGCGCATGAGGGTCTCCGTCCTTCTGAATCCTGTAGACACATGAAAAGGATTTTTGGTCGTTTTAGTAGGTGCACAGTGGTGGCACACTGTGACTGCACTTTGCACTCCCATGGTGGTCAATGTGCTTCGATATCTTTCCCGTCCTAATTTTCTGCATATCTCTTTTGTGAAGTTATCTGTTTCAGTCTTTTGTCCAATAACTGGTTCAATTGACTGTTCTCACTCACTAACCTTGGAGAGGTCTTTGTATAGCTGGGAGACAAGCCTTTTGTCTGATATTTGATTTGCAAACGTTTCCTTCTGTTCCACAATTTGCTAAGACTTTGTATGATGTTTGTATGAGGTTCTGCTCACACACTCAGTCTCAACCCCTCCATGGGCTCCATTTCTAACTAGACGTAGCTTTTAAAGCCAGGTTGAAATGCCTCCTTCTAGATTCCTGTCTTGGACCATGATCCTGAAGTGCCTTTGGGTGTCCCTCGGGTATGTGATGTTCAGCCTATACAAAACTGGGCTCATCATCCTCCCCCCAAGCCCTGCCCCTGAAGAAGCTGCATCTCCACAGATGGCAAAGGCTCTGGCACTGCCTTCCTCTCAGGTCTACTTCTTGTCACTGAGGGCAGCCGGTTCTTCCTCCTGAACATTCCTGGACACTTGCCATCTCCACCACACAGCACAACCCCACTGCTCTTACCTGCTACTCTCTAGTCTTACAGACAATCTCCCTTGATTCAGATTTCTCAGATGCAAGCCTGGGCATGGCACCTCAGCTGAGCTCCTTCCAATGGCTTCACGTGCGTGTGGCTAGGTCTGGGCGGTAAATATTGACTGTCAGTTTGACAGGATCTAGAAGTCACTGAAAAGACACAATTCTGGCATGTGTGTCAGGGATTATCAAGATCAAGTTATTTAGTCAAGGTTATTAGACCCACGCTAACTGCGGGTGACGCCATGTCATAGCCAACGACCCTGGGACTACATAAAAAGGAGAAAGCAGGACCAACCTTCATCTCCCTGCTTCTTGACTGCAGTGTAACCAGCTTTCTCAAGTTCCTGCTACCATACTGTCCCTGCCATGGTGATCTGTATCCCCAAATGGTGGTCTAAAATGTCCCCCTCCTTCTGTAAGTTTTTGTCAGCTATCTTATTATAGCAGCAAGAGAAGTAACTAGGGAATTTGATGAACCAGTCCCTCCTGGTCTCTCTTTGCAAATTTTTATTTGTATTCTCTGTGCATGTGTAGTTGTCTTGCCTGCCTGTATGTCTGTGCATTGCATGCATGCCTGGTACCTGCAGAAGCCAGGGAAGGCAACAGATCTCCCAGAACTGGAGTTACAGGTGACTGTGAGATACAATGTGGGCGCAGAAACTCAAACCCAGATCCGCTGGAAGAGCAGCAGTTGCTTTTAACCCCTGAGCCATCTCTCTGACCAACTGCTCATCTTCCCTTTCTGCCATTCTTCCATGCCACCGCAATAGTGCACATGAGTGTCCTGGATGATGTACTCGAGGGCTCTAGTAAGCTGAAGAGGGAAGCCAATGCCAGCTCCTTATCAGCTCCCAAGTTATCGCCTGGCTTCGAACTGTGAGGTCGAAGCCTGGTTACGCCTGAGTTTGGAATTGCTGCTGATTACAGAGCTAGGAACAATGTTGTTAACCTCACAAGCAGGTTAAACAAACACGGAGAGGTCAGCCCCAGACTTGGTGTGCATCTCAAAGACCTAGAACAAGCGTGGCAGGACAGCCTGCTCCCACCCTGTCGGTCCGGTTTTCTTGCATTGACCACCTCAGCTAAACTCATGCACTATGAAGAAGGAAGACGAGAAATCGCACAGGAAGGAAAACCCTCAGGTTCGTTTTCTAGGGATATGAGATGTAAAACTTGCCGGGCTGTGGTGGTGCACTCCTAGCACTCGGGAGTCAGAGGCAAGCGGATCTCTGTGAGTTCGAGGCCAGCCTGGTCTACAAGGGCTAGTTCCAGGACAGGCTCCAAAGCTACAGAGAAACCCTGTCTCAAAAAAAAAAAACAAAAAAAACAAAAAAAAACGAGAGAGAGAGAGAAACTTTCTTGTAAATACAATGCCTCAGTGGAAAATATTTTTTAAAGAAAACATAACTAAAACAAAGTCCGAAATACTTCCTGGGACAACTAAAGTCTCTGAAGATCTATTTGGACCTTAATTAATTTCCGAGCTTCTTTCTCAGAGCCCCTTTTTGCTTCCATATGCCAGAGGACTCGGGGTGTGCTTGTGTGAGCATTTCCACCTGAATGCCTGCACGCTGGACTTGAGATTACACCTCACTTCCCCATTACGCCCCCTCCCCGCTTTTGTTCCTAAAACAGGGCGTGGGAAGATAAAGGTGCTGCTCCAAGTAGGTGAAATTGGTACCGGAGTTGCTACGGTCAGAGCCTGAGCCGTGGCCAGCCTCACGAGCTAGACTCGGCCACCGGCTGTCTTCGCTGCGTCAATTAAAGAAACGAGTAATAGTGAAAGGCAGGAGTCCTCCTATTGGCGGCGGGGCGGTGATGTCATTACACCGCGACTGCGAACCCTACGTCCCCCGGGGAAGAACAGCTGGCTTCTTGCAACGGGACCGGCTGTGGCTTCTGCGCTCTTGACCTGCAGCCTCGCAGGTGTCAGCTGACAGCGTAAGGCGCCGGGCGGGTCCGGCTGCAGCGGCTAGGTAAACTGAGGCTAGAGCAGCGCGGGAGGGAGAGGAACCGGGCATTGGGAAACCGAGCAGCCCACCTCGGTTCACGGAGAGTGGAGGTCGGCAGGGTCGTGCACGCGGCCCTGCGCCTGAGGCTGCCCGTTCCTGTGCTGTTTGCTAAGGGACACTTGTCCTGTAGGACACCAGCGCCACCTTGCCAGGTGACTTTACCTCGTGAAGCCTTAGAGCTGCGTTCTGTTCAGTGGTGAGTGCGGCAAAGCTGGAATGAACCTGAGCGCGCTGTCACGAAGGACTAACACAGCCTGGGGTTTGGGGCTATCAGAGAGCAGGCGGTCAGCCCTATCTCTAAGTCCACAGTCACTGGCCGCCCAGAGACATGACTGAAGACAATACGCAGGTAGCAGCTAGGGCCTGAGAGGAGCAGGCAAGATTGAAACCTGATTATCTCGCTTGAAAAGTACCTTGCTTCAATATCATCTAGACATGGATTCAAATACCAGCTCTTTCTTTAAGCTGTGTGACCCTTGAACTTCAGACAAGCCACTTACCCCATCTAAGTTTTGGCTTGTTCATCTGTAAAAATCCCAGCTGCAGTCAAGAGAATTCAAGGAGACATCACAGGTGGAACCTTTGGCTTCCCTCAGGCCAGTTACTGTCATTTTAGTGTGTGACGTGGCAGACATGTGCTGGAACAGCCTTCAGATTGTGGCAGAGCGGAGCTTGTATAAGACAACAGAGCAGAGGATGTAAAAAGCCTTTGGTTGTCTGGACAGACTTGCCAGCTGGCACTGTGGTGCTCCTGAACCGAGTAGGTTGACTTAACCAGGTGAGGACCAAGAGCCCCGGACTGAGAACACTACCGCTACATTCGTTAACGTAAAGACACAGGCTTGCGTGTATGCACAGGGAACGGGCCTTGAGTGTTCCTCAGGTGCCGTTCACCTTAGTTTTTGAGACAGTGTTTCTCGTTCGCCTAGAACTAACTAACTCTAGACTGACTGGCTAGCAAGCCCCAGGAATCCACCTGTCTCCACTTCCCCAGCACTGGAATTACAAGTATGGACCGTTGTGTATAAACCTTTTCACGTGGGTCCTGGGGAATGGGTGGGAATGGAGTGTGGTTCACCTGGGGTGTAGGTCAACCTAGCGTGCTTCCTTCTGACCCAGCAACCATATCATAAAAACAAAAGAAACATAAGAGAGTGAATCTTATCTTTAGGTGGAGCCTGGAACTCAAAATAGGCTCGGAACCTTGTTACTTTCCAAAAGATCTGGGTCTGAGGAAGGGAGGCATGGCCAGCCATATCCCAACGTTGATGATTGCTAGGCTCTTCCAGGAAGTGAGAAGTCCGTCCCCTTGCATCTTCCTTGTGCTCTCTGGACAGATCAGTGCAAGCCTGGGCCCCCCACACAGTGGCAGCACTGTGGGCTCAGCGGGGAAAGAAGCAGACATCACTGCCGAACCCAGGGAGCTAGCTGAGCAATGTGGTAAGACCAGGTCTCCAGTGTCTTGGCACCCCGAGTCTCCCCGTGCTCCAACTGTAGACAACTGGTGCCTATTGGAGGAGCCGGAGGGCAGCGCTTAGGTCAGAGCAAACTGGTAGCTTGAGCCCATGAGGATGGAAAGTGCTGAAGTCAGAGGATCAAGTTAGAACTGTTAAAAGCTCCATGAAGCAGCTGTGAAGCCGTATCTAGGAGGAGCTATTATGGGCTAATTTGGGGCTGATTCCTAGTCCTGCACATTTGAACCTTCCTCAGTTGGAGGGCTTCCCCTAAAAGCTAGGTAGAGGCAGCGGTCTGGCCATCTTCACAGCATCGTCACAATATCTGAGGCTTGAGTACATCTGTTGCTGGTATCTTTCCAGCATGCAAGATGGCAGGACCAAGTTAGCCTGCTGCGTCCCCCGCTCGCCAGCAGTAGCAACCTTCAGGAAATACTGGTTGAGGAAAGGCTGGGATCTCTGGGGCTAGCTTAAAACCTGGCATGGTCATTGAAGTATGACATAGGTAAAATGACCTACATGAGCACTTCCCCACCGGTATGCCGGGAATGGTTGATGGGGCAGAGGAACTAAGGGATCTTCTTGATAGTTCTCCAGTCCTCCTGTCTTCTTTCCATTTAGGCGTTGATGCTGAGCTCTGGTAAAAGGTTGTTCTCAGCTCTGCTGCACGTTCAGAAGAGGCCCTGTCAGCCTTCGAGAGCGATGAGACTGGTACAGTTCCAGACACCCCACCTGGAGGAGCCTCACCTGGGCCTGGAGTCGGGGATTGGAGGGGGAGTCGTAGACCTAAACACCTTTGACCCCACACTCCCCAAGACAATGCTGCAGTTCTTGGAGCAGGGAGAGACTACCCTCTCAGTGGCAAAAAGGTAAGTCAGCAGGTCCTGGTCCCTCTCGCTCCTCCATTTCTCTCCTGCCCTGAGAATCAGAATCAGCAGGTACCTCCTTTCAAAGGAGCAGGGGATCCCCCTGTTTTCTTTTTCACTTGTTCTTTTAGTGAAGAGCTAACAGTCATTTATCTTTTCCTTTGAGACAGGGTCTTGCTATATAGCCTAGGCAGGCTTTGAACTAGAGAACCTCCTGCCTCAGCCTCTTAAATGCTACAAGTGAATTACAGGTATATATAACCATATCCAGCAGAAGCCTTAAAAGTCTTATATAACAACACTCTCAGTTCCCTCAGAGACGGAAACTGAGGCTCGGGAGTATGGTTAATTCATTTGGTTGTGGAGCTACGACCTTACATTATTATACTGTCTTCCTGAGAGGCTAAGTTCCGCCCATTGGAGGAGTCGCAACAAGGTCCCAAGAAAGGCTTCTTTTAGGAAGGTGTGGGTTCTATTTAGACCCTTAGAGGAAAGAGACCTCTCCACTTAATTCCACAGGAACCATTCACATACTTCTGCATGAACAGGAATTACCCAAGTGGGGAGGAAATACGCACTGAGGAGTACCACCATGCTTTGCTATAAAAGGACTATGTAGCTGGGTTTGAGTCTTACATCAATGGGGAAAGATATAGAAAATGCAAAAAGCACAACTCACAACTGCTGAGGGACCTCCCCAGCCTGCCCTGGGACTCCCAATCTGTTCCTTGCTAGCCCTTCTCCCGCTTGGTCTCTACAGAGCCCTGGCTACCCAGTTGCCAGTCCTCCCTCGGTCACAGGTGACCTTCCTGGCCCCTGTCACCCGGCCAGACAAGGTGGTATGTGTGGGCATGAATTATGCAGATCACTGCAAAGAACAGAATGTGCGGGTGCCCAAGGAGCCCATCATCTTCAGCAAGTTCTCCAGTTCTATTGTGGGGCCCTACGATGAGATCATCCTCCCACCAGAGAGCGAGGTTAGTGCTTCCCACCGCCCAGGTGGCTGTGGTCCGGCATAAGGGTCATTCCCCTGGAGCAGTGGTTCTCAACCTGTGGGTCACAACTCCTTTGGGGGTCAAATGAGTCTTTCACAGGGATCATATATCAGATACATTATGATTCATAACAGTAGCAAAGTTACAGTTATAAAGTAGCAATGAAGTAATTTTATGACTGGGGGTCACCACAATATGAGGAACTGTATCCAAGGGTTGCAGCATTAGGAAGATTGAGAACCACTGCCCTTGAGGAACCTTCTGTCACTGGGAGTGCATGACCACGACACAGAAGCTAGAGAGGACTGTACTGTACTAACACAGCCTGGGTGTGGGTGACATGAGGAAATAGCGTACCTCTTTCCCCAATTACAAAGTTGTTTTCCATGATGAAAGTATATTAATAACCTAGGTAAAGCCACAGTGCCCTGCTGCCCGTGCTTTGGTGTTCGCATTGCTGTATTCGCCCAGCGCTGTCTGTCCAGGTGTAGTCTACCACACATGCACCTTGTTCTTGGACTCCATCAAGAACATCTTTCGCTCCGTTTGGTCTTCCCCCGTTGTCTGTCCTGGCTGTCTCCGCCAGACACCCTGCCTTGTCCCAACTCCATCAAGAATATCTTTTCATCCCGCTCAGTCTTCTCCCTGACACATTTGAGATCTCCACGTGGTTCCCTTTCCTGACACTTTTTGAAGGATTGTTTCCTCATAGGGTGCCTGTGCTTAGTTTGCCCCATTTCCTTGTGACCAGCAGAAGCAGTTTTCTGAGGTGTCCTAGGCAGGAAATGTCCCGTGTTTCCCATCACAGCCAGTCAGGAGGCCCACGTCAGGTGTCCTCAGATGTCACCACATTGCTCACTTGACCATAACTGGCCTGTGGAGGCCAGAAGATGTAGTATTCCCTAGAACTAATTCTCTCTCTCTCTCTCTCTCTCTCTCTCTCTCTCTGTCTCTCTCTCTCTCTGTCTCTCTCTCTCTCTGTCTCTCTCTGTCTGTCTGTCTGTCTGTCTGTCTCGCACTGTTGGTTCTCACCTTGCACCCTGCTGAGGCAGCGGCTAGCTAGCTCCTAAGCTTCTGGATGATTCTGCTCTGCCTCCTGCCCACTATAGGAGTACTGAGATTACAAGTGTGTGCTGCTGTATCCAGCCTTTTATGTGTGTTCTAAGGTTGAACTTGGGTTATCAGGCTTATGTGACTAGTACCCTTACCTGCTGAGCCATCTCCCTAGTCCTCCTCCCTTTGTATTTTTAGTATTCCCTTGAATTCTGTGTTCTTCTTACCTAATTTGGGTTAACCCGCTTTGGCCCATCCTGTTTCCATTCCCCTTTGAGCATGGCCTTACTTTCTGGCTTCACTGAAGCTCTTGTGCAGTCTGCTACACTAGTCAGCCATTTCGCTAGGGGCCTGCTTGTTTAGTGGCATCTGTAGCACAAGCTGGCACCTGAGTTCAGGTGAACTTCTGCCAGTTCTTTCCATTACCATTAAAAACAGCTGAGAAAGATTAAACTGAAGTTCTTTCCAGTTGCATTTTGCTCACTTGGGGAGAGGCTGGCATTTGTTCACATTTTGTAGCCATGTGCATTTCTTCCTTGTGAGTTGATTTAAGCCCCTTGAATACATTTATTCCAGGATAGCGCATGCATAGTGTCAGGCACAGTAGAGCTACACATTGCTAACTGTTACTGCTCGGTGTCACTCTCCATTGCGGGCGTCCAGAGTGACATTTAAACTCAGTTCCCCAGACGCGTTGAGCTAGTCACCTCCAATGGTGCTGCTTGCCACTGCCCAGAGATTATGGGTATGCAAGTCATAGCCATGTCATTCACTTCACCCTGGTTCCTAGAGCTGAGGCCTACCTTACAGCCGCTGCAGCTCACTGTCCTCTCCCACTTGCAGGAGGTGGACTGGGAGGTGGAACTGGCTGTGATCATTGGAAAGAAAGGCAAGCACATCAAGGTGAGGTGGAAGGGCACTTCCAGGCCAGGGAGGAGCAGCAGTCCCAAGTCCTCTCTGCCAGTGCCCTGTCTTACACCAGGGCGTGTTTGGCACTTTCACTCCCTTGCCTTTCACACACCACCGTT
Source organism: Microtus pennsylvanicus (assembly GCF_037038515.1). NCBI lineage: Eukaryota > Metazoa > Chordata > Mammalia > Rodentia > Cricetidae > Microtus > Microtus pennsylvanicus. Next base: position 105,461,852 of record NC_134580.1, on the reverse strand, counting down.
AGCCAGCACTGGTGCTAATGTGTGATAATAGTTTTGAGATTCTTTGTTCTAGGGGTTGTGTGATGTAACCTGTCTGGCCATATCTGCCCCAACAGGCCACAGATGCCATGGCTCACGTGGCTGGCTTCACTGTGGCTCATGATGTGAGTGCCCGGGACTGGCAGATGAGACGCAATGGAAAGCAGTGGTTACTGGGAAAAACTTTTGATACTTTCTGCCCCCTGGGCCCTGCCTTGGTTACCAGGGACAGCATAACAGGTAGGTTGTTAGTCTTTGCCACTTGAGCCCTCCCATGTGCAGCACCTGAGCTTCAGGAGAAAATAGTGCTCCAGCAAGGACTGCACTTACAAGTGCATGCAGAGCTTGGATGCCACTGTTGTCCCCACAGAGAGCAAGTGGCCAGCCTCCGCTGTGAACCAGCTCTGTGGAGCTTCTTCCAGAGCCTCTTAGAGGGAACAGAGCCGCAGCTGCTGTGAAATTACATCACAAAATGAACTACAAGAGCACTGCACTTGGGGGTCAGGGAGGGGGCTTCTGCAGCTTCCCTGTCTCCAGTAGCCAGTCCTTAAGCTAGAAGGAAGCAAGGCTGGCTCCTGAGCATGCTGGAGAATGGCTGTGTGTGTGATGAAACCTGTTCATTTTTTGTAAGGGAGAGGCGGAAGAGCACCAATAAATAGGACCTTGTCCACCCACTGTGCAATCATCAGCGGGGTATGACATGGGTGTGTGGGGGAGCCCCTCAGGACAGTGGTGCCTCAGAAACTGTACTCCAGCTGCTGTGAAGGGCGCAAGATAGTTTGCGAAGAACTATCATCTGCTGCTCCGCTATCCCTGTTTGCTTGGACATGCTGAGTCACTTTAGATCTAGTTACCAGCTTTAAAACATTTTATTACATTTTTTCGTGTATGTGTATGCCATGATACCTGGAGAGAAGTCAAAGGACAATTTCCAGGAGTTGGTTCTCTTCCAGGAGTTGGTTCTCTTCCATATGGATCCTAGAGATCAAACTCAGGGCTCCAGGCTTGGCAGTGAGTAAGTGCCTCTGCCTGCGAAGCCGAAAGGCAAATCCCTCTGCTGTTTTTCTCTGTCCAGAGTCTAGAATGTCCCTCCTTCCCTCATTTAAGGGCTATTGCTGTTGATACATGAATTTAGGGAATTCCAGTCTGTACAGGAAGTCCCAGGGTAGAGTGCTAAGCCAAGGTGGGCAGACATGCTCCCTACAGTTTCCTCTCTCCTTTGGGACTGGGTAACCCAAGGATTGTCTTGAATTCCAGACCCACACAATCTAAAGATCTGCTGCCGCGTGAATGGGGAGGTAGTCCAGAGCAGCAGCACCAACCAGATGGTGTTCAAGACTGAAGAGCTGATAGCCTGGGTCTCCCAGTGAGTGAGTGGAGCCTGTCACAGCCACTGCCCCCCACGCCCATTGCACACCTCAGCCCATAGTCTTACTGACCCTTGTGCTGTCCCTAGGTTTGTCACTCTTTATCCAGGGGACATCATCCTGACCGGGACTCCTCCAGGTGTCGGTGTGTTTAGGAAGCCTCCTGTCTTTCTCAAGGTGAGTCCGTTTAAAAGAGGAAATGGTAGAGAAATGGGAGCGAGGCCTGGCAAGCCTGGAGCAGCCTGCGGGGAGTGAAACGGGGGCTAAAAGCCTGGTGGCCTGCTGTATTACAGAAGGGGGATGAAGTCCAGTGTGAGATTGAAGAAATTGGCGTCATTGTCAACAAGGTGGTGTGATGGTATCCCTGTGAGCACTGGACTGGACACAAGGTGGGACTTTTGCTCCCACGAAGTTCACTGCTGGCCCTGCCCACTTGAGGTGCTCCTAGGTAGGCCTTGGAAATAAATTTTCTCTGAGTTGCAGCTTAGCTTCTGCTGTCTTTTAGCCACACACAATTCCCCCATCCCCGACGGTGGGCCATTTTCACAGGACTGAGTAAGGAGGAAGTAGATATTAGACACATGCTTCAGGCTTAGGGAAGAAACTAACCTAATGTCTTTATTTATCACACCAATGATGAGTAAACAGAACTTTTGTAAGTTCAGGTTAGCTGTGACACACCCTTAAGTTCTAGGCTGACAAGTCCCATCAGGTTCCACTGTTTCTAACTGCAGATGAACTGTCGGATAAATTGTTCTAGCTTGTCCTGGTTGTCCCGGCTGGCAAATGTAGGGGACAGGTGGAGCTGGGGTCCTGTAGGGCTGGGCATCTGCTGTAGTACCTGAACCATAAGATGGACTGTAAGCACCCTTGGTGAAGGGACAGTGTCCCCAGAGCCAAGCCTTCCCCATCCCAACCCCCAAAAAACTGTAGTGATGCCTCAGCGCCTGAGTGTAAATACTACTTGATGTCCCTGGGACCCCACTGTAGTAGGGAAAGCAAACCATCCTCGCTAGCATTCACCATGGGGTGTGGGAACAAGGTAGTTCCTCTGAGCAGTTCTAGCAGTCCGTGGGGCTTGGGGTGAGGTCAGGGACAGAATGGTGATAATGTCCCTCTTACCCCCAGGTCTTTGAATGTCCAGATAGCACTGATAGCAAGATTTGGGTCTGCACACTCTGGAAGAAAGAGAAAGACAAAGCTCTGAGGGAAGCCAGGGAGCCACTGGGCAGGGCTTTCTTCCTCTTAAAGGAGAACCATCTAGGGTTTGCATGTTAACTAAAGCACTGTATGCTAGCTCCCTTCCCTGTGTCAGGCAGTTACTGTCCAGAAGGGGGCAGCAGTAACCAGCAAACTACCTCCTTTAGGAAGTCTGAGATGGGGCTTGGAACTCACCAAAGATCCCTTCTTCTTGGGCACAGTCCTGTAAAAACTGGAACAACTGCTCTGAGTAGCTCACCTCTGCAGAAGAGATTAGACCTAGAGCCCAGCTCTATGGAACTGAGCCTTATCTTGCTTGAACACTGCCAGGGGTAAGGGCCTTACCTGAATCCGGCAGCTGCCCCAAGTGGAGGAAGGCGGCAGCCTGTGCGAAGGCCTTGAGTATTGGACTGAGCAGGCGGCAGAGGAAGAGGAAGAAATCAGGGCAGCGAGACTGCTGGCTAAGCTGAAGAGAGCCAGACCAGAGTGGGAAGGTGGGCTCCCAGGTACCTTACCACCTCACCTCCACTGCCTCCCAGGGTCTGTAGCATCTCCCAGCATACCCTGAAGCAGCGGCCCCCTAGCTCCTCAAAGTCATCGCTTTCACTGTCAGTGAAGTCCCCACTCGGTTTCCACAGCAGCTTAGCACTCAGATGCTGCCTTCCCGTGTCACAGGCTGGCCGGGAGCCTGGAGTCTAGGAGTTGGGAAGAGTTATTGGTACCTGATAAGGCTGGGCCGGAATCAGCTCTACAACCCTCAGACTGGTCCTGGCCCAGCAGGCCCAAAAGGATACCCAGAGCTACTTGGGTCAAGTACCCAAGCTCACTAAGAAATGTGGAGGCAGGATGTGTGAAGAGAACCGTAGCTACACAGGCAAACTGGCATGACACACATAGGCCCAGGCTAGTGGAAACAGGCTTGCACGTGCTGGGCTAGATGAGCAGCCCAGGGCGCTGCACCTAGGGTGGGAGCATACCTCCTCAGCAACCAGGAGCCCACACTGGATGAGGCGGTCCAGCACTTCCTGACAGTAGCAGTAGGAAGACTGGCAGGGCTGTAGGAAGAGAAGCACCGAAGCCCTTCTGAGAACACCCCCCCCAGAAGGGGGTGGGGTGGGGCTAGCAGAATTCTGACCAGAGGTAGTTGGAGGACAGGATCACTACCACAGGAGATCATAATGACAAGGCCCAGGGCCCTGATGAGCTACGGGAGAGGAATCTGACCTGGGGCAGAAGTAGGTCTTGGGGTAGCAGGTGCAGCAGCATTAGGATCTGGCGGTACAGTTCATTCTGACTCAGCAGCTCTATGCCCTGCAGCTCCCACGGCCCCTCAGGTGGTACTCTGCCGGCCAGCAATCCCCGCACTGCACAGGCTGGCAGAGGAGGCTGCTTAAGGAGGGAGCCATTCCCCTCTCCTTGCACATCACCCCACCCTGTGAGCCCACCAACTCACCACCCACAGCTTCGCTCAGGAAGGTGGGCAGCAATTCCTTGCTCAGACGTGCCAGGTATGTGAGGCCTGGCCCAGGTCGTGGCACCACCACCAGGTCCCCCTGGTGGACACGCAGCAGAACCACTTGTGCCTTCAGCAGGCTCAGTGTATGTTGAGCCAGGCATCGCAGTTGCCCAGAGAAGCCCACGTCAAAGCCACGCAGCAGTGTCTCCTCTGTCAGCCAGGAAAACTCCCCCAGGAGCTGTGATAGGACCACACCCTGGAGGCAGAACAGACCTGAGCAGGGGCCAAGCCCTGCTCTTCCCCTGGGCCCCACCGTACAGTGCCCTTACCTTTTGGTGCTTCAACAGCAGCAGTGTTGCCATGATGGCTGTGCTCATCACTGCTGAACTGGCCACACTGGCTGGGGAGAGGGAAAGGTGGGAATGTAGGGTGCTGTCAGGGGTCAGGACCCAACCATACAGTCCTATCTCCACCCCAGCAGGAGAGAGCAGGTTCCAGTATAGTATAACCTAACCCACCCCAACAGTGTGCTACAGAGTGACATTTGAGAAAGCACTAACAGCCACATCATTAACAACTCTGCAGGCACGTGTTGCTACTCAACTCAGCTACAGCTAAGGACACTGGTTGAGGGGCATCTGAGATTGGGATGGACCTGGCATAGATCTTTGGCTCAGACATTGAGTTATCTGCTCCCCCCCTCTCTGCATGCCCCACTCTTCTGGTATCCCGAGTGTGCCACGAAGGGGGTGGGGTGCCCAGGTCCTAGTAACTGGTCCCGTATTATCCACATAAAGTACTGTTGAAACCCCACCCTAAAGGTACAGATCTGGGTTTCCCTTACCACTCAGGACATGCCTGCTCAGTCTTCTGACCAGGAGCTGGTCCTCCTCTTTGAGAGTCAGGAGGAGCCCAGTTGATGGGGTCCACTCCTGCTCCTTCTCCGTGTCCGGAACAACACTACTGGAATAGAGACAGATCAAAGAATGACACCAGAGTAAAGCTTTCCAAAGCTACAGCTGTTTTCCCCAAGTCCCTGTCCAGGCCTGTGTGCCATCCTCCACTTAGACTGTAGGGAAGGTGAGTGTCTGGTGCTGATGTTCTGGGATGGTCGGAGCGGCCATGAGCTGAAGAGCCACCTGCCTCCCTTCCGAGACCCATACATCTGTGCTCCTTACCATTCACCTAACACAATGGGCTGCAGCAAGTGTTCCAGGGTCTGCCTGCTGTCCCAGCAGCTTCTAGCATTGATGGTGTATTCCTGCCCAGGATAAAGATGTGTGGTCTGCTCTTGCCCCCCAGGAAACCCACACACAAACCATCTAAGACAGAAAATACTATCCCTACAATGGCTTTGAAGGCCAAATCACAAAAGCTCTCCCAGCCTTTCCCAACTGGTTTCATACCTGGAGGGAAAAAGGCTGAGCGAGATGTACCCTGACGCAGGCTCTCCGGTTGCAGCCCCAGCAGTTATACAGTTTCCGAAAGACAGCCAAGGCTCCCGTCCATAGCCCCAAGGGAGCCAAGTCCTGCAGGGAAGGAGAGGCTGCACATGTATTCTTGGACAGTTCTCAGGGCTGCTACCCATTCTGCCCTCCACACTGCTCACTGGTCTCCAAACTGTTGCACCCATGACCTCCCTTGTGGGGTCTTTTCTAAGGTGGTGATGGCAAAGACCTTGGGAAATACTGCAGGGTTGTGACTGTCATGTCAGTTCCTTTACACACAGTTCACATTCCAATTTGACTTCAGCTCTAAGGAAGCCCAATCACAGAACATACTGTGCCACCCAGAAGTGGTGTCCACTTGGGGTCCCCAGGGACAAGAGGCTCTCACATGGTTCATGTCACATGGTGCATCTGGAATCAGGTCATAGGCAATGGCAACTGGTACCAGTGTGGCATCTGGAATGATGCCCTCCTGGACCACTTGGACCACCAGTCCTAGCCAGGCCTGGCCCAGGGCTGAAAGCCTGGGTCCTGGGCACCTAGGAGGCTCTTCAAGGAAGATGAGAAGAGGCTGCCCACTGGCGAGCAGCTGCTCCACAGCCTAGAAGAGAGAGAGGGTGAGCATTGAGGCCAGATTAGAAGCAGACTCTTGTACCCTTGGCCCACCCCATACATAACCACAGGAAACACTCACTGCACGGACCACAGCCCTTGCAAGGATGCCATCTGAGCTGTCCAAGGACAGGTTGGCCTCTGGGGGCAGGAAAAGTCCCCCAAGTTTCTTCAGTAGAGCTCTGTGAGCACAGGACAGAGCCTAGTGAGAAGGGGCTTTGGAGGAGAGACTGGGCCCAGATGCTTCACAAGAGTCTTGCCTCTCCCAGCCTGTCTGACTAGGCACTTGAAGCAGTCATGGCCCAAGGACCCAGAGCCAACCATCCACCTAAGTCTACAAGCTAGACTGTCATATGGCTGAAAACACCCTAAGAAGGCGAATAACTTCCACCCTCCTGCTCCAGCCTGGGACTTCCCTCCTGTCATACCTGAGAGCAGGGGAGCAGGTGCGGGGGTCCAAAGCCACACGGACCACACCCAGGCCCTGGGAGAACAGTACGAAAGGCAGGAGGAACCCATCCAAGAGGGACTTGTGTGTAGAAAGGAAAACAAGCGGCGAGCCCTGCTCCAGAGACAGCCAGAAGGAAATACCACCATAAAACACAGCCAAATCCCAGCACCTACAAGTCCCAGGGCAGCACTGAGGGAGGGAGGGCTCCAGAGACAGCCAGAAGGAAATACCCACCATAAAACACAGCCAAACCCCAGCACCTACAAGTCCCAGGGCAGCACTGAGGGACGGAGGGAGGGCTCCTCTACACATTTTCTGAAGGTAGAGTAGCCTTCCCATAACTTTTAAGGCAATGCATAACGGCTATTGAAACTGAGGGAAAGAAACTACAGGACACCCTGTAGGAACAGGACTATGAGACATGGCAGCAAAGTTGTCTTAAGAGCTGTGGGTTTTTCTAACAGCTGATAGTGTCTGGGTTTGCCTCTGCTCAGACCATCCAAACCTATCCAGTATGGCCTGGCTTACCTCCTGGGCAGCCTTGTGGACCATCTTCATCTGTCCCTTGTGAAGCTGCACATTCAGGAAGAGGCGGTTCAGGAACCACAGCAGTGCCCAGCTGAACAACCTTGAAAGCAGTACCAGCTTGAGGTGCAGCAGGGTCACCTTCCACAAGGTTCAGCCCCACAGGACCCCCAGAAGGTTGCCCATTACTACTCGAAGGCAAGCAACATTATTGCCCACACTGATCAGGAGAGGTCATGGCCTGCTTAATAGTAGACAATGCTAAGTGGGCGTTGCTGCTGCAAAGGGTCCTGATGCCACAGCCTGCACCACGAAGCACTGGCTCACATCACAAAGGACTCAGACTCTTTCCAGACAGAACCCATCAGCTTACGTTTACCAACTACCAGGACAAGTGGGAGAGGGAGGCGATGACAGAGGGCAGGACTCTGCATTTGCTCAGACGCCCAGTAGGGGGACCATGCTGCCACCAGAGGAGGAAGAGGAAAACTTGTGGGCAAGCAAGCCCACATCTGACAGGAACATTAAATGGGGCGATTCTGGAACACAGCAACCATATGGGATCGCTGGGCAAGACCATGCCCCTATAAAAAGCTGCATCGGAGGCCACCTGACTACTTTAGGTGCACAGGGGAAGCAGGCAGCCTGCTAGAGTTGTGCTCTGGAGCTCCTACACAAGGGCACTGTGAGGCTAAGAGCCTGAAAGCCTCAACAGAGTCAAGAACTGTTGCAATAGAGGATTGATCAAAATCACCAACAGCTGAGCCTGGCATACAAACCTAAGCCCCCTTCAGCTGCTTAACTGAAGCCATCCTCTGGCTTTAAACATAAACTGTATACTAAAGCTCTGAAAAATCTTACGTCTTTTCTGAGCTCCCAGACCTACACAGACAACCAAGTCCTCAAGTCAGTTACTGGAATTCCCAATCCAAACATCCTTCCAGGGCCAGTTCCCTTCTGACCAAGCCTAGCCCTCTCTGTATACACCCCCAGGTACTAGGCCAGAAACAGGGATTTCCTGTGTTTTTCTTTTCCTACCCACTACCTAATCTATTCACGAGTCTCACTATTGCTACCTTAACCTCAGTACTCTTCACAATGGGACTAACAACTTTGCAGATATGCTGGTCTCTGCTCTCATCCCAGTTCATCATGCGGCCACTTCTCTCTTAAAACTTTCCTGCTGGCTTTTCCTGCCCTTAGAGCCGCCTGAACTACTTATATGGCTCTAATCTGGTTCCTTCTCCAGCTGCTCTCTGCTTCGCTCATCAGCTTCCAGCCATGTCACTACTGTTGCGAACCTGGCCCTCCCTGTTCAGGGCCCTGACTCTGGCTTCTCCCTCTGAAGAAACTGTTTCCTCTCTTACTCCTGTGCCCTCCACGACTGACTCTCTTCACTTCTGGCTCTAACTACAGGGCTCACCCTCCTCCTGGGTATGCTGGCCCTTGTTCCTTGGGGCAGCTGTACCAGTCCACCTCTTTAATCACCTGTATCTAAGTGTGCAGCCCTGTACTGTGAACCTGGGCAGGTGCTTCAGTAGGCTACCATCCAGCTACTAAGGAAGAATATTTGGTGCTTTTCCAAGCCCAGCTCACATTCACTCCCCAAAGGGGCAGAGGCCTCAACCTAAGGACATATGCTTCTCACCACTGTTACCTGAGCAAGACGGGGCTGAGTGTGGCCTGAATGTAGCCCAGGATGCGCTGCACCTCTTTCATCACTAGGTCAGGTGCCTGGCCTTCTCCAGCCCCTCCTGGAACCCTTCCTGAGAGGAGGCTCTGCACCCTGTTGGGATTAGGGGAACAGTGTTGGGCTAGACATCAGTGGTCTCTCCGCTCACTTCCTCAGTGTATACCAGAGTCCAATGTGGGCCCAAGCAGAGATAGCATTCCAGAAACCTTGCCTCAGCCAGTCTTGGCCATCCTGATAGAGCCTTTGTCACCCTTTTTTAAGTATCTCACAAGCACCAGCCTCTGATCCTGCTCCTCACCCAGTGTTTTCCATGATCTTTTGAGAGGCATCAGAGCTGGTGGGGATGTGCTGCTCCAGGGACCATAGGAAATAACAGAGCCTGCGAACCAGCCAGCCTCGAAACCTGGGGGAAGATGATTCAGAGAGGCCTCCCAAGGTCCAGAGAGTTCTATTCATCAGGAAGGGTTTGCACCTGTCTCATGCCCCAGGCCCAAGCTCCACCATGGAGCAAAATTAAAAGGAACAAGGAACCACTTGCCTATTTGGTCCCTATTTCCACCCACTTCCCCACTGAGGGAGCACAGTGGCTTGACACCCAGTGGGCAACCCATACATGCTCATGGGAGGAAGTTGAGGACAGTAAAGCTTGCCTCAGTTTGCTGTGGTTATGAAGGAGAGGACAGGGGCCCTTCTTTCCCCATTGCAGAAAGAAAATGATACCACAAAGGGCCCTTGCAACCCACCACCCTGCACCCCTAGCTCTGGCTACCTGGTGTTCTCTTCCTTCACCAGGATTACATTGCAGAAGCCCAGATCCATTATGCTTCTGTGGAAGAGGGACTCCTAGCCAAGAGGGAAGGGACAACATATCCTGGGGGGCCTTTGCAAGCCAACGCTGTACCCCCGCCACATCTAGCCTCTGCCTGATGGCCCTTTGAGTCGACCAGGAGGAAAGTATAGAGAACATCTCCCAGATGTCTGATCCAAGATCCCAAAGTTGGCTCAGAAAGAAAAAGGCTTCATGCTTAAAGTGGAAACCACTGCCCCGTTTGGAGTTGCCCTCTTAGAGATAAGCACATTAAAATCCTCTCAGCAGGGGTTTTAACTCACCAGGAGCAGAGAATCTGTAACCTGAATCTCCATTAGTATGCTGAGCCATCTTGGCAGCAGCACATGATACAGACATGCAAGAGATGCTGAGTGCTATGACGTCTGAATGGACAGTGTTCCCGACTGAACACAGCTAGTGCAGACCTAGGTATATTCCCACCTACCTCTCCTGTGGCTTCCTATGGATTCCCCCAGCCACATCCCCACAGACCCCTGTGTATTAATTTCTCTGAAGGGCAAAGGCATGGTGCAATTGAAAGATCAAGCTTGGAAAGACATGGAGGAGGCAGCTTCCCAGCATCCACAACACCCAGAACTAAGCTAGCCTGAGCTTTGCAAAGGAGGGCCCATTGGTCCCATCACTTACCCAGCTTTTCGGAGTACAGGTCTGGCAGCAGCGACCCATAAAGGGGCGATACTTCCCCAGGAATGGGGTGATGGCCTCCATCTTCATCCCAAAGCCCGAGGACCAAAACCTGGTCTGGAAAAGGGCCACAGGAGAGGGAAGCGAACTCAGCGTCCTTTACAGAGGGGGACACATCAGGAGTAAAGGCCACAAGAGCATAAGGAGGAGGACGGCAAAGGGTGTGAGAACCCCAAAGCTGGAGGACCAAAGACTGGTCTAGAAAAGGGCCACAGGAGAAATGAGCGACCACAGGGTCATTGACAAAGGGAGGGGGGCACATCAGGAGAAGGTCAGAAGAGGGTAAATATGAAAACAAAGGGTGTGAGGATTCCCACACTACCTCCTGACCATTGTGGTTACTCCTCTGCTGGGTCTGGGGACTGGATTTCAACATGGTATCCATGAAGTCTGTAAGATCTGTGAACTAAGCACTCTCTCTCCACATGAACCTGACCTAGAAAAGGGGAAAGGGAGGAACTGCATGGAATCTGAGCCATATCCAGGGGTTTCTAAAGTGACTCACAGTCTACCCCCAGAACAAACAACTGCCAGGAACTGGAGCCTCAGTCCCCGACACAAGCGGTACCTCCAGGAAGTTAGCTAACTAGAAAAGCCAGGGGTTCCCTCAGGCCGACATGAGAGGGAGTAGTTATCTTCCATCCACACGTCCAGATGTCTCCTGACACCAACTAAAGACTCTCCGTGCAGAAGCAAAAGCCTGGTTGGACTGGGTTACACCAGCAAGAAGGGGCCACAAGGAACAGGCCACGCTCCACAACCCACCGAGTCCTGCTCAGCTGCTCTCCTCCAGAAGCCCAGATCCATTATCCATCTATGGGAGAGGGATTCCTGCCCAAGGAGGACCCCTACCCTGGCCTCCCGCAGTGTCCGTGATGAGCCAATTGGTCTAATTATTCACAATCTTTTTCCATTCAACCACACCAGCTGCTAGCCAGCATGAGAATGCCTTGCCTCCTTGTTCCTGAGACCACAGAGTCTGCTGGGCTATAAGTTCATAATATATCTACATTCTTTTTCTGCGAGTTCCAGGGCCCAAGGCTGCCAGAAAAGTGGCCTCGTGAAGGCCCTGCAGGGGTCCCATTTTACTTCCTCTGTATCACCTGAAAGTTATCTTGAAAGCAAGAGCCGCAAAAGATTCATGTGTAGACCTAGCAATTCAGGGGCATGGAGAGGACCCGGAGATCCAAAAGCCTGTGACTTAGCTCCCAGTAATTCCTGGGTGCTCCTTCTCCCCTGATGCTATTTAGTACCAGGAAGCCAAGCGGTAAACGGATCCTGATTCATGTACACACAGGCTCTGGCGAGCTCACTTCAAATACAGTCCCTGTTTTGAAAAATGTTCTCCCAGCCCCACTCGGACCCTAAGCACGGGGTGGGGGTGGGGGGGTGTCTGATACCCCTCAGCCTCAGAGCATGCTTCACCTCAAATTCTGACCCCAATGCTGGCCCTGAAAGAACAGCAAAACACCAGGCAAGGAGCACTTCTTGTGAGCCAATTAAGTCAACGATGTAGCTCACGCAATCCAGGTCAGTTTGGGGACATGTCTCACTTTTGTTAAGGCAGTGTCTTGCTATGTTCGCTCAGGCTGGCTTTGAATGTTCCGTCCCCCTCCTCAGTTTCTCAAGCACCGGGATACAGACGTGTCTGGCAGCCAGCTTCCCTAAGGGAGGGCCACTGGCAGTCTGCATAGATGGAACACACCTCCCCAAGGGCCAGCTACCGTTCCCATATCTCTTCCCACTGGCTATATGATGTGCTAAAATGTTATGAATTAAGGCTAACATTTAAAAGCAGAGAGCTTGTTACATAAAGAGCGGGGGTTCCAGCTGCAGCTGTAAAAATAACCTTGCAAATACCCCACCGGGCCTCAGCTGGGGGGAGACCCGAAACCACTGTTCCTTTCGCTCCGTGAGTTCTCTTATCCGCCCTACACTGGTGAAACTTGTTGCCTAGCTCTGTGTAGCTCCTGACCAAAGGCTAAACTGCAAACCCGCCCCCACAATGTCGAATGTTCCCGTCCTACTAAGCATCACAGAACCTGACTTTAAAGGTGGAGCTCCAGCAAATACCCCTACAGAGCCTGCAAGGAAGCTCCTCGCCAAACCCAAGATGGAAGACAAGGCCTTGTAGCGGCAGCACCGGAAGTCCATCCCTGCCGCTGTCCTCTGGGTGTCGGGTGCCGGAAGCCAAGCAAAGGACAAAGTGGGTCTCTCCGGGCCAGCAGCTAGGCCTCGTGCTTTTGAGGGTTGGTCTGTGTGCCAGGCCCGACAACAAGACCACCCACCAGCCCGAGCTCTCCACACGGGGATATTAGTCCCTGCCTGCCCGAAAGCCCTGCACAGTCCAGCCTGGCTTGACCCAACCCAGCACACAGGTCCCACGAAGCTCACCTCACACCCTCAGCCAACTCCCGCCAAAACAGCCGCCCCGACTGGGCCAGCTAAGCCGGAAGACCGCGCCCGCCCGGCGCATGCGCCTCAGAAGCTGCCTCGCCGGCCAATCGGGACACGCTGTGGGCACGAAGCCCCATCCCCTCGACGCAAGGCACGCACAGCTTGCCGTGCAGCACGTACCACGTGATCCTGTTGTGTTTAAGAGTAGGTGGGGCCGGGCGGTGGTGGCGCACGCCTTTAATCCCAGCACTCGGGAGGCAGAGGCAGGCAGATCTCTGTGAGTTCAAGACCAGCCTGGTCTACAGAGCTAGTTCCAGGACAGGCTCCAAAACCACAGAGAAACCCTGTCTCGAAAAACCAAAAAAAAAAAAAAAAAAAGAGTAGGTGGGGCGAGACCTTTCTGACTGTGCTTAGGATCCTCTTGCCCTCCCAGTCTGGAAGCGTAGGATGCAGAGGACCCAAGGGCTGGAGGGGGAGTCTTTAGAAAATTGGGAGGGGCGAGGTGGCACACACCTCTCATCCAGTGCCCAGAAAGCAGAAGCAGGTGGATCTTTGTGCGTTCGAAGCCAGCCCTGTTTCAAATATATATATATAAATTATGTGCGTGTTAGGCCAGAAGAGAGCATTGTGCCCTCTGGAGCCAGAGTTACAGACTACAGTGGTCCCCAATGGGTGCTGGGAACCAAAGGCCAGACCCATAATAAAGGCAAGAACCAACTCCCCCAAGCTGTCCTCTGACGTTCACATACACACACAAAATAAATGCATGTAATTTTTTGAGAGAGGAACTTGAGCTGAGCACCAACACTTACCGCCCTGCTTCCTGACTGGCGGTGATGTGGTCAGCTGACGGCCAGTACCCCTCAGACTGTGAGCCAAAACAAACACTTCTTTCCTTAAATTGCTTTCTGTCAGGTGTTTGGATGCAGCAACAGGCAAAGTATATCATGACTACAGTCCATGAACACTGTCTTCATCATGTGGTTGTTTGGGTAATTCCCTGCTTTTGTGGGACAAAGACCATATGGGTTCCTTCATTGCTTCATTGTCACCAGCAGCCCAGTCAGGCCAGCAAGTGGAAGGTCTACACAGGACTAGGAAGGAGATTCAGCCGTTAAGAGTTCATATTGCTCTTCCGGGGGCCCTGAGTTCAATGTCCAGCACCCACATCAGGTGGCTCACAGTTGCCCATAACTCCAACTCCACGGGCTCCATCGCCCTCTTCTGGTCTCCTCGGGTAACTGTATTCACATGCACACACCCCCCCACACACATACATAATGTTAAAATAACAACTCTCAAAGGTGGTATAATATCGAATAAATAAATGGGAAGGAGGTGTTCCCTGCCGCCCTCAGCCCACATGACAGCTCATGGGGTTCCACTTTCGGAACCTGGGATGCCACATATACGCCCCATCGGGCCCTGAGAGCTGGCTCTTATCCTGCTTCTCTGACTCTCCTCCATCTATCCTTGAGGAAATGGCCACTGCGCTTCCTCCTCTGTGTCCCCCAAGGCCTAAGTCTGTGTCACTCACTTTCTCAGGTTACAGGTGTTCTTAGTACACAGGGATGTCATTTGTGCCCTGTCCTTTTTTTTTAAAGCTGTCCTCAAATTTGCTACATTACAGAGAATGGACTTGAACTCTTGATCCTTTCGTCTCTTCCTCCTCAGTGCTAGGATTACCAGCTTGAGTTGTTGTATCTGATTCCCATGTTAACTATTGCATGATATCAAAGTGGACAAGCCATAGCAAGAAGACTCAAAGACTCTAAAACAAAAAAAAAGCAAGCAAAGGGAACCCCTTTATTTAGCAAAAGTAACAAGTTGCCCCCAGGCATAAGTCTGGACACCTTCCAGGATCATCATCCGGAGAGACCTCATGCTGAGGACGACGAGGAGCCCAAGATAGCTGCTCCATACTGGAAAGTTCCTCGGGTAGGGACGGCAGGGTCCGGGGCTGTATCTAGCAGAGTTCTGCCCTTGTTCTGGCCTCAGCTGTCCTGCTGCTTTAGAAAGGATGGCCTGGGTGACCATGGTGGCTGTGACTGTTTGCTGTAGTTTGGGCACAGAAAGATGCATACATACGTTGTGGATGTGAGTCAGGGTTTGCTGCTGAAGATCCTATCAGCAGTCTGTAGCAGATCCAGAGCTACCCCAGCGTGGTGAGACCTGCAGGCCAATGCTATGCAGACTGATGGCCTGACGTGATCCTAGGAGACACCCAACCATGAATGAACTCAGAAAGCCCCAAAGATCCCGACTCATGGAACTGACTCGTAGGGCTCAAAAGGACAAAGGTCCTCCTGGTGGCAGGACATACATCCACATCTGGCTTCTGGGTGTTTCTAGAAGAGATAAGCATTGTGTGAGTAGTTGCTCTCACCATGTACAGACACCACCCTATCCACCAAGGGTTGAGACGGGGCAGAGGAAAGGTGGGTTTATCAGCCGTCCAGTTGGAATTGGGATACCCACCTGCTCAAAACAAAGAGACAAATTCCTCTGCACCTATGCCAGGAGGACTGAGAACAGCCATCCTGATGGGGTAGCCATTGCCTGGGCCTGGCCTGTATGATGTAGACCCCTTCTTACATTCCAGAACCTTCAATATGGTCTTGTTAAACACTGGCAATCCATAGCTGAGAATTGAGGTTTCAGCAGTTTGGGTGTCTGCCACCCTGGCTACTTTTTCCTGATCATGCTTAGTTCTGTAGAGGCTGGGGCAGGAAAAGGGTGTGTGTGTGTGTGTGTGTGTGTGTGCTTTTTATGTGTGTTATGCACATGTGTGTATGTGTTCTGTGCATGTCCATGTGGCTGCATATGTGTGTGCAAGTGTAGATGTATATTCGTGTGTGTAGAAGCTAACAGTACACCTCGTGTGTATTCGTGTGTGTGGAGGCTAACAGTACACCTCGTGTGTATTCATGTGTGTGTAGAGGTTCACAGTACACCTCGTGTGTATTCGTGTGTGTGGAGGCTAACAGTACACCTCGTGTGTATTCGTGTGTGTGGAGGCTAACAGTACACCTCGTGTGTATTCGTGTGTGTGGAGGCTAACAGTACACCTCGTGTGTGTTCATGTGTGTGGAGGCTAACAGTACACCTCGTGTGTATTCGTGTGTGTTCATGTGTGTGGAGGCTAACAGTACACCTCGTGTGTATTCGTGTGTGTGTGGAAGCTAACAGTACACCTCGTGTGTGTTCATGTGTGTGGAGGCTAACAGTACACCTCGTGTGTATTCGTGTGTATTCGTGTGTGTGGAGGCTAACAGTACACCTCATGTGTATTCGTGTGTATTCGTGTGTGCGGAGGCTAACAGTACACCTCGTGTGTATTCGTGTGTGTGTGGAGGCTAACAGTACACCTCATGTGTATTCGTGTGTATTCGTGTGTGTGGAGGCTAACAGTACACCTCATGTGTATTCGTGTGTATTCGTGTGTGTGGAGGCTAACAGTACACCTCGTGTGTATTCGTGTGTGTGGAGGCTAACAGTACACCTCATGTGTATTCGTGTGTATTCGTGTGTGTGGAGGCTAACAGTACACCTCATGTGTATTCGTGTGTATTCGTGTGTGTGGAGGCTAACAGTACACCTCGTGTGTATTCGTGTGTGTGGAGGCTAACAGTACACCTCGTGTGTATTCGTGTGTGTGTGGAGGCTAACAGTACACCTCGTGTGTGTTCATGTGTGTGTGTGGAGGCTAACAGTACACCTCGTGTGTGTTCGTGTGTGTGGAGGCTAACAGTACACCTCGTGTGTATTCGTGTGTATTCGTGTGTGTGGAGGCTAACAGTACACCTCATGTGTATTCGTGTGTATTCGTGTGTGTGGAGGCTAACAGTACACCTCGTGTGTATTCGTGTGTATTTGTGTGTGTGGAGGCTAACAGTACACCTCGTGTGTATTCGTGTGTATTCGTGTGTGTGGAGGCTAACAGTACACCTCGTGTGTATTCGTGTGTGTGGAGGCTAACAGTACACCTCGTGTGTATTCGTGTGTGTGTGTGGAGGCTAACAGTACACCTCGTGTGTTGCTCCTCTAGAAAGGGCTAACAGTACACCTCGTGTGTATTCGTGTGTATTCGTGTGTGTGGAGGCTAACAGTACACCTCGTGTGTTGCTCCTCTAGAAAGGGCTACCTTGAGATAGGATCTTTAGCCTGGAGCTTACCGAGTTGGCCATGATGCCTGGCCAGTGAGCCCAAAGGCTCCACCTATCTCTGCTTTTCTTCACTGAGATTATGAGCGCATGTCACCATGCCCAGCGTTTCTACATGGGTCACAGCCAGAGGAGTCAGCACAAGGAGAGGCACTCAGAGTGAAGAGTTCTGGGTGGGAAAGAGGGGCAGGACAAAAGGGACATTCCTTGTATGCTCCGCTCAGGAGAGACAGTCCTAGGGACTCTCAGGACGCTCCCCTTAGCAAGGTAGGTGACCTTGGGGTCCAGAGACATAAGCCTCTAATGTTCCCTTCCAGGCCCTTCTCCTGACCCCCAGTCCTTTCCCAGAAAGCAGCAAGCTTGCAGGGTGGGTGAATTTGATTACTTGGGTCTTAGAGGTTCTTTTTGGTTTGGTTTTTGTCCTTAGTAACACCCAGGATCAAAGCAGTGTGTTTTAAACACAATAACTCTGGGGAGGGCCCTCATGGGGCCCTAGGGCATTACAAGAGACCACTTGCTCAGAAGCAAATATCTATAATCAGTTGTTGCTTTCACCCCACAATGGGCACATGATCAGTAGTGGCAGAACAGCCTACTCCCTCCATAAGGACCTTCTGGCCCAGCCCCAGGCCCTGCCTCCATCCTCCCTTGCCTACATTGTTAGAACATTAGGCAAGCTGGGCTGGGCATTGGCAGGGAGGGGATACTGGCTCAGAGGGTGTGGGAATGACCCTCCTCTAGGCCAGTGATTCTCAACTTGTGGGTTGCAATGACCCTTTCACGGGGGTCGACTAAGGCCATCAGAAAACACAGGTATTTACATTACGATTCAGAACAGTAGCAAAATTACAGTAGCAGCAAAAATGATTTTATGGTTGGGGGTCAGCACAACAGGAGGAACCATGTTAAAGGGTCACAGCATCAGGAAGGTTAAGAACCACTGGTCCAGGCAGTTTTCATAACAACCTCCCCAGCCCCTAGCAACCTGGAGTTTTGAACATAGCTCT
This sequence comes from Microtus pennsylvanicus, assembly GCF_037038515.1. Classification (NCBI taxonomy): domain Eukaryota; kingdom Metazoa; phylum Chordata; class Mammalia; order Rodentia; family Cricetidae; genus Microtus; species Microtus pennsylvanicus. The sequence goes on along the minus strand of NC_134580.1, from coordinate 105,443,981 downwards.
CAGCTTCTCTATGGATGCAGTGGTTATGTAACAAACAGCCAGCCACATGAGGCTGAGCTCCTGAGGGGCTGTGAAAAGCAGCTGGAGTGTTGCTCTCCCCCAGCGTTGGGGTGCTAGTCCATGCTGGGTACTGGAGTGGGGACTTTAGTAGAATAGAAATAGAGGGACCGGATACAATGCTTCCTGCTGCAAGAAAGCTGAACTCAGATGTACTTAAAGATCAAAAGAGATGTGTCTCCTGTGTCTGCCCGTCCAGAGGGAGGATGGCCCAGGGCTGGTTAGTGACATCAACAGGGATCCATGTTTCCCTCCCGAGTGGACCAGCTCAGACCGTTTTCCCCATGATTGCAGGATGGCTGCCTCAGTTCCAGGCATCAGCTAGCAGAGTCTACATCTTTCTAGATACTTCTTTATTGCCATATCTCACTGGGGCCAGGAAGAGAATAAAAGCCCTGCATGACAGTCCCAGGAGTGTGAGGTGATGATGTGGCCTCCCCCTCTGTCATCATCATTAAAACAAACAAACAAAAACCCTGAGGTAGCTTAGAGGAGAGAGGAGGTCTTTGGGCCTTGGTTTTAAAGGTTCCGGTTGCTAATGAGCCAAGTCTGCCAGATAGGAGCACCAAGCCACCTCCTTCATGGGCAGGGGGAGGAAAAGAGAAAAGGGGAGAAATCAGAACCCCAACTCCTTTCAAGGGCACATCTCCAGTGATCCCCAGACCTCCTGACCAGACCCTGCCTCTTAAAGTCCCTCTGCCTCTCAATGGTGCCGACCTGAGGACCCAAGTTTTGGGGGAAGCGAGATGTGCAGAGTCCATTAGTAGCAGTGTGCTCTCTGGTGTCATGATTTGGGGTTTATTTCAACCTCCTTGGATCTCAAATGGTAAGATATCACCAAGTTATCTCTAGGGAAACAGACTACAGATGGACTTCTTTGTTTCAGTTCCACTGGGCAAGAAGAGAGTGGTCCCTCAGGAGGCCTCCACCCAGGCCTGGGAGACGTCTGGCTCCCACTGGCTCCCTGGCTTCTGTCCTCTCCAGGCCTGAGCATCCTTCCCTCTGGAGGCGAAGCGCTTTCCTTGATTCCTGGGACAGGCATGCATCCTTGTGTCATCTTGGAAGTCGATTAGACCTTAGGTGGAGTTGGAACAAGGGTTAGCTGAGACTGATGCAGGCTCCTCACTGGCAGGGCTGAGGCAGGAGGCCTTTGTGGACCTGCTCCTTGGCACTGGAGGCAAGGGGCAGCTAGCTGGAATGGATGTTGGGTGTTCTGTGTTCTGATCAAATACTATTGTAAATTCACCCTGGGACCGTTCAGATCTCGATTTCTTAAGTAGCAAGAAATTAAATTCAAATGGGTTGGCCCATAAAGGGAACTGGTAGACCTACCCAGACACCAAAACCACAGAGGGAGCTGGCACTATTTCTTTGCGGCATTTCCTCAGCAGGTCAGGTTTGTTTAAGCTCCACTTATCTGCAAGCCAGCTATTTCAGGACGGTTGTCCCTGTGTGGCAAAAGTGGCCATCACTGTTTCTAGAGCATTCAACATATACCCCACAAGGGACCCTTTCATTCCAAGATGCCTATGAATTCCCAGGCTTCTACTGGTTCTGATTAGTGGGTGTCACCCTCTCTCTCAAGGGGTGTGGAAATCTCTTACCGTAGTGTGGGGCCTTAAGGATATGTTTTGGAGTGTCATGGTGGGGTACTGAGTGCACCCCTTCCCATCAGCCCTGTGTCCCATTCCCGGTAGCAGGACCATCATACAAATTCCAGGGAGCTGTAGGGCAAGAGAGGGGAGAACAAACAGTGTCTGCAGTCACCTCCAAGGACAACAAACCAGATGTGCTGGTATACTCTAGTGTGGGAGCAGCTTCACACCTGCACAGGGTACACCAGTGCTAGCTTATCCCGGGTCAAACCTGGGGACCCAGAGGAATCCCAAGGCTCCTTTGACTGTGAAGAGAGGCAGGAAGCCAGTGGACTCATGCATCTGGGGGTATCAGTGTAAGTCCCAAGTCCTGGTCTCTGACCTCCATCTTTGGAGGCCCCATCCCTGTGCCTGCCAAGCTTTGACTCCTCCCGGGAGGAGGGTCAAGACAGCCCGCCAAAATTTTGATCACTCCCTAGTCTATTTAAAACTGCTTCCCCGGAAAGCTCCTGCATGATCTTCCCCTGTGGTAGCGTTTGCGGCTTCCCATTTCCTCCTTGGGCCCACCCAAGAGCACAGGAATCCCATTAAACCTAGATACTTTTTAATTTGGCTTGTTGTGATTTGGCTTGATTGGGATTTCTGCGTTGGCAGAGAGCTCGCATTAGGAAAATTTCTAACAGTCAGGGCAACAGTGAAGCATCTACAATTGGTACTTTCGGTTTTTGCAGTAGAGTCAAGCTAGGTCATGTTAGCTTGGCCTTGAACTTGGGAGGCAGCGGCTGTTCGTTTTACACTCAGGACATTCTCTGATCTCATGACCCTGTAGAGTTGCTGACCTTGCAATGGATAGCACAGTGCTTGACCCTCTGGCTGTGGGGTAGCAGTGGGTTCATCTGTGACTCCTGCTGATTCTGAGAACAGAGTTCTAATCGGACCCCTCTGTGGGCACAAGGCCACTCCCGACAAAGCCCAGAGCCATGCTTAGCCACAGTGAACTACAACGTCTTGGGGCTGGCTTTGGGAGAAAGGTGGTATCTTGCTTGGTTGAGGTGGTAAGAGCCCCAGTGGAATATGCACAGACCAAGAAGGGAATTTAAAAGGCCGTTTCTGGAACATTCTGCCTCTAAAGACTCAGATGGACGCAGAGCAGGGTGCCAACTACAGAGAACAGGGGAGAGGCTGTGTCTTGGAAAATGAGCAGGAAATAGTGGCTTGAGCTTTGGACCAGAGCATAGAGACTCCAGGAGAAATGAGATCACCTGGGGGGAAGAAAAGGTTTGATCTGCAGAGCCAGCAGGAGCTGCAGGGGACTGGCTAACAAAAGAGGTGAGAATAGACAGCTTCTGCAGCTGTGCCCCGGGACTCCTGTGCCTGGTCCGGTCCAGGAGTCAAGACAGCAAACCTCTAAGGGAGCAGGACGGGTAGGGGTGGGGAACCAGGAGGGGGGCAGAGCCAGGGAACACCCCCCCAACACACACAAACTGAAACGCCTCCATTTGCAGTGGAACCCTTGATAGACATCAACAAGGTGGGAAAGTAGCCCAAATGTGACATTTCAGGTGGGACATTTGGGACAAAATTAAATTTTAAGGAGACTTGAAGACTTGGGGTTCTATCCAGTGTGACTGAAGAGGAACCTGAGCTGGGATTTCTGCCTCACCTGTGATGAGATGCTAGGACATGGTGAGAAAGCCCGCACCAGAGGTGGCCACTGGTCTTTATAACCGGCACCACCTGTGGTATTCCACCAGCAGCAGAGAGTTACTCTGTCAGACAAGATGGCAACAGAGGGAAGTCTGTGCTCCTGGAGTCTCAGAGAGCCAGGAAAGGCTTTCCAAAGCCCGGCAAATCCCAAGAAACCCCCACAGGCCCAGCTAACCCTCCCTGGCGGGGCGCAGGCCTCCAGCAGCCCATGGACCTTGCCCATCCCCAAAGGCAAGGGGCAAAATCCAGAACCTTTACTCAGCGTTCTAAGAGCTCTGCCGGCTCATGGGGGAGGGGGGGTATCAAATGACTTGGCTCTTGACCTTTGCCCAGGACAACATTCTTTTCTTGTTCTATTTTTTAAGACCATCTCATTCTACAGTCCAGGCTAGTCTGAAAGTCTCACCATGCAGCCCAGCCTGGCCGCGCACTCATAACAGCCCTTTTGCTTCAGCCTCCTTAGTGCCAGGACTACAGGTGTGATGGCCGTAGTGGCTCCTTCTAATCCTATTCTTTCCTTCCTTGTTTTTCCCCCGTCTTCCTTTTTCTTCTTTCTTCCTCCTCTTCCTCCACCCCCCATAATACCCTTCAGCCAACTCATATATCATCCGACCTCAGAGCCATCATTCAAGGTGGGCATCAGTTCTACCCACTTTATGGGCATAGAAACTGAGGCGGGGGGGGGAGCCTCAGAGAGCAAATGAGAGCTCTCCATGCATGCCTTCACCAGTTACTGCCTGCGCACATCTGTCCCCTGCGGTGGCTGGGGAGTAGCTTCAAGATGCTCTCTGGGGCAGCCCCTTCTCCATTCCCCGACAGAGGAAGAAACAGAGGTGGGAGTAAGATGCAGTTTTAAATTTTAAAGTCCCCATGATGCAAGTCACCTCTGTACTTGCATTTTCAATCTTGGAACTAGTTACAAGTGACATACAAATCACAGTCTGCATTATGACCCAGCATCTCCCTAGCTCGCTACCCCCAGCAGAGAGCCCCCCGCTACCCCCAGCAGAGAGAGGGCCCCGCTAAAGGACAAAGCTGGCCACACCACCCCTATCCTCCATCCTGCACACCATGGTCCTGCTGAATCCTAGGCTTTCCAGTTCCCTCACATTCAGAAGTCAGAAGATTCCTTATTCCGGTGGGATCTGGACCGTGTGTATCCCCAAATCCCAGTCCTGGGGGTGGCAGTCACGCCACCAGCACTGACGATCCATTAGCCATCTGCATCTAGCTCTGAGGCTGTTCATTGAAAACTCAGTCCCTGCTTCAGCGGCCTTCCCCCGCCCTGGATTCTCTGTCTTGGGGTCACTGAGTTCTCCCTGATTGGGTAACATTTGCTACACCCTCTGCAGATGCCTGTCAAGCCTACTGCAGCCTGGGTGAGGGTCCTGAGCATTTGGGTCTCACCCTTTGCCTTACACACACACACCTTGCAGAGGAGTCTTCTCTGGTCTGCTCTGTTATGGAAGTCAGGAATGCAGTTAGAGCTATTCTCCCAGTGCTGATAGCCTGTGGAAAGACTCCGCCCACGCACACCAAGGACTGCTAAAGACAGCTGCCTTAGCCCAACTAAGAAGGGAGTCTGATTATTTTATTATTATTTTACAATTACACTTTTATTTCTTTTTTTGTTTTATTTTGTTTTGGGGGATTTGGTTTGTTTGTTTTGTGTTGTGTTTTGTTTTTTGAGGCAGGGTTTCTCTGTACCTTTAGAACCTGTCCTAGAACTCATTCTGTAGACCAGGCTGGCCTCAAACTCACAGAGATCTGCCTGTCTCTGCCTCCCGATTAAAGGTGAGCACCACCACAGCCTGGCCCTATTTCTTGATTTGGTGGAGGAAGGAGAGGTCAGAGAACAACGTATGAGACTCAGCTCTCCCTTCTTTCATGTGGGTCCCAAGAATCAAAATCACATCCTCCAGCTTGGTGGCCAGCACTTTTACACTCAGGGCTGTCTTTTAGGCCCTGTGATGGTTGCTTTTGATTTGGGACTACAATCACCTGGGAAGGGGGTCTCAATGAGGAATCGCCTGGATTGGGTTGGTCTAGGAGGGCTTTTCTTAATTGAGGTGGGAAGACCCAACTTGGACCTGGGCAGTGCCGTTGAATGGGCCAGTCCCTGGAATTACTAAGGGGAGAACCCTCTAAGCAGCAGTGTGCACTCATTGACCCTTCGCCCTCTGTTCTTGAATGTGGACTGTCTGCAGCTAACTGCTTTGCCTTCCCGCCTCGACTTTCCCCACAGTTGTGAGCTGAAATCTGTAATTATAAGCCAAATAAACCCTTTCTTCCTTAAAGGACCTTTGTCAGGATATGTTTATCATAGCAATAAAAAAAATAAAATAAAAAACGAAAACAGGTTTTTAGTGTTGGCTGTTTGCAGGGTGTCTCGTAGGGTGCAGTACCAGAGACCTGGAAGTTTCTTCCTTGAGTGCTGAGGCTCAGTCATGCCCGCCAGACTTTGGTCTTAACTCTGAATCTGAGAACATAAGGACTCTGGGTGGCCCCTGCCCTTACCACTTCTCTTCCATGTTGGTGACAAACAGAATTAGACCATGTGTGCTAACATACATCACCATAATCCCAGCACTCAGGAGACAAAAGCAGGTGGAGCTCTGTAAATTCCAGGCCAGCCTGGTCTACATAACAAGTTCTGTGCCAGCTAGGGCTATGTAAAGAGACCCTGTCTCGAATAAAAATCTGCTGTTTGACAGCGGGTAGAGATCTTGGCTAACATGCATAGGCCCTCAGCTCGACCGCCAGCGTGGTGTCAGTCAGACATAGTGGTGCTTCTCTCTCACCACAGCATTCAGAAGGTGGAGACAAGAGGATCGGCAATTCAATGTTACCCTTGGCAACATAGTGAGTTTGAAGCCAGCTTGAGCTGAACAAGTCCCTGTCTAAAACAAGTCAGGCACTGTGTGAATAAAGCAAATTTTAGGGAAGTGGGTACCACACGATGTCATTCTTCTAAGGGGACCCGAGGGCTGTGAGTCCTGTGTGCACACCACATGCTCACAGACATGTTCTTGTTTTGTCTCATAGTGCAGGAGACTGAGCCCGAGGCCTCACACACACCAGGCAAGTCCTACTACCACTGAATTACTTCCCCAGCCCCTGGTCCCACCTCTTAACACTATCGCCCAAGGAGTTAGTCTGTGTCATGTGACTTCCGGGGGTACACAGATCTTTGGATCATAGCAGCCATTCTGTGGTGAGAATAGTTGCTATGGGAAGCTGTAATCGGGAGAGGAAGAAAAGAGCTACATTCTTTTTGCTGTTCGAATCATCTTACCAGAAAAGGGAACAAAGGAATACTTGTCCTTTGATGGCTATCTTAGGGTTACTCTTGCTGTGATGAGACACCATGGCTGAAAGCAACTTGGGAAGGAAAGGGTTTATCTGGCCTTTGCTTCTACATCACTGTTTGTCATTGATGGAATCCAGGATAGGAAACAGGGCTGGAACCTGGAGGCAGGAGCTGAATCAGAGGCCATGGAGGGGTGCTGCTTCTTGACTTACTTCCTCATGACTTATTCAGCCTTTTTTCTTATAGAACCCAGGACCACCAGCCTAGGGATGCTACCCCATCAATCACTTACTAATGAAATGCCCTACAGGCTTGCCTACAGTCCAGTGTTATGGAGGCTCACTCCTCTCCAGTGACTCTAGCTTGTGTCAAGTTGACGTAAAACTAGTCAGTACACTGACCCACAATCCACACCTCATCTGTGACATGAGAAATTGAGTTACTGTCCTCCTTCACCCTGTAGCAGAACAGAGATGAAAACGGCCCCCACTATCCCCATTTTGGATGAGAAAAGAGACAATGGTTCATAGAATCTTGCAAGAGATTTTAGCCATCCAGATCTTTCACTGGAAATAGAATGTTCAGGAATTCTCTGCAGTTTTCATTATACCCACCTTTCTCTTCATTTATTTTTCTGAAATATGGCTTATCTGTGTATGTATTCCTACTGTGGAAACAGTAACAGCCCAGCTACCAGAGAACTCTTACTCGGAAGTCTTAGGCAAGGATCTTATTGGTCAGCCTTATGAGAGTATATCAGTCAGTACGCACTAGGCTAGGCTACGGTAACAAACATCTCCTGAATCTCAGTGGCTTATAACAATAGTATTTATTTCTTTCACAAAGAACACGTGCACTGTGAGCCCGCTGGAGGGTTCTGTATACCTGTCATTCACTGATCTAGTTGGTAGAGACTTCACTGCCTAGGAGGGAGGGAGGTGGGAGATAGGACTTGGTGGGTTCCCAACTTAGATCTCAGCCCGTTTGCTTTGCTAGCCCTGTCCAGCTTCATCTATGCAGTGTGACCTCCATGTGTGCATGGAGAAACAGATGCCGTGAAAGAGCTCTAAAACCATCTGACTATGACCAGAGCAGGTCAGCGGACATCTCAGAGCCTTGGCTTCTCCATCTGTCTGCGGCACTGGCTGTAACATCTGCCTGCCAGCTCCACTGAATTCTTGTGTACCTGGCTGTTGTGGTTCTCTGTACTAGACAACACCTGGGCTTGCATAAAGCTCACCTTAGCGAGGCAGTGGCCTTCCTGAGGCCTTCACCCGGACTGCTCCTGGCACCCCCAAAGAGCGCCCCCCCCAAGACTCCTCACTCCAGGAATGCCACAGCCACTCTGGCAGCTGTGCAGAAGAACTCATCTCTGAGTAGACAGAATGGTTGTGTCTGCCTTCCAGCCCTGCCTGTCCAGGAAAATCACACAGCCCACATGATCCCCTCATGTGCACCCACGTTCTCCACAGCCATTGTTTCCCCCATCAGCCAAATAGCTGAGAGAGGCCCTACAGAGAGAGAGGAGGTAGCTGAAGACAGGCCGCTCAGCCCTGAGGGGTCCTAGCACTGGGCCAAGGGCAGAAGTCACAGACTCCTTTGGAGCCCCTTCTCACCAAGGCTCCAGAAAGGGGCCAGCATAGGAGCTGGGCCTACATCTGGCAAACCGTACTCATCCTACCCTGTCTGGGCTAGCATAAAGCTCGCTTTAGCAAGGCGGTGGCCTTCCGGAGACCTTCACCGGGACTGATCCTGGCACTGCTCCAAAGCAAGCCTCCTCCAGGTCTCCTATCTCCTCGGTCATGCCACAACCACGCTGGCAGCTTTGTAGAACTCATCTCTGAGAGTTTAGACAGACTAATTTCTTGTGTGATTTTAAATTTTAAGTTGCCAGAGACTCTCAGAACTTCTTGCCATTAGAGGCACAGAGGACAAAGTGGCTAGGGAAAGGGGCAGCCACACTGGCCACCCCACCCACGGGGCTCCTACTTCTGCTACCTGACACTTACTGACCACGTCCTCTCCTCCCACAGCAGTACCCCCCATGGCACCTGACTCATCCATTGGTCATTTCGATGGAGCCCTAACGTCCCCAGAAAATGCAGGTAGGGCATACTCTAAAATAAGTCTTCCCAGGACAGGCTGACCATGAGGGACCCCTCCTGTCTCCAGTCCGTACTGACGGGTTAGAGGATCATGATGGAGAAAGGTGTGTCATGAAAATAGGGACATAATGACAAAGGGCAAGGGACAAGGACAGGAATAACAGCCCAGACAGGGCCCTTACCCAGGGAGGCCTGGGACACACAAGCCCATCCACTCGGGGAACATTGCTCCCTTCTCTGAGACTGCAGGAGTGGTTGTGGCCATAGGACCTGAGTCCTGTCCTAGGGAAGCAGGGCTGTGGTGACAGGCAGGGCTCCTGGCTTTGGTCCCTATTCCCAACGCTCATCCACTCTGCAGCCCCCCACCTCTCCTGCCCTGGCGCCTGTTCAAAAAGCCAGTAGGGTGCTGGGTTCAGACACTATATGGAAGGGATTTGTGTGGGAATTCACCCAGAGACAGACCTCGGGGACACAGACCCTGCCTAAGGGCGAAGGAGAAGGCTGCCCCATTCTATACAGGGCCATAAATATGCTATGCTCTTTAACCTAATAATCCCACTGTTTGGAATTCCTCCCAGGGACAGATCTGCAGAGGGGAACAGGCTATACGTGCAGCGCCATTTATAGCAGCATTCCTTAGAACGGTGAAGAGCGGGAGCCAGCCAAAGCCTTCTGCAAGTGGAGGGGCATGTATGTCATTAAGGGAAATGCGTCCAAGAAAAGTGGAAAACTGGACGGTTCACACGGCCATGAGAAGGCAGGGGCAGGCAAACACATTCTGAAGACATCATCTTGAGCCACAGGCCACGAGAGACCATTGTCTTCAGAACCAAGTCCTGCCCTAGAGGAGGGAACATTCCAGAGGCGAGCCTCATACGACAGGCAATGAACAGGTAAATGGAATCACAGGGAAGTCCCTCCCTAGAGCAGACTAGCATCCTGTGCCCCAGTTACCCTATTGCCTGCGGAAGACTGCTAGTCACTCCCAGGGTGACCCAGGAGACCACGGACTCCTGAGGCCGGATCTGAGCACAGGGATGAAGCTGGGTGCCCTGCGATGTAGTGAGACTGACTCTGACTGAGGGCAGAACCCATGCAGACACAGGGGTCTTCTCTCCAGAACAGGGCTCTCGGCAGGCCATTTTTAGGACGCTCCTTGTGCCTGTGGTGTGTGCATGTGACCCAGTGAAGAAGCCCCTCTCCCCAACCTCAGAGTGTGAGCTGTACTCTCTACTAACCCGGCAAGCAGTGTCTCAGGAATCACAGTGACAGAGGGACTGGGGATCTACCCTTTCCAGTAGCAGACATGGTATGGTAACCTGAAGACAGAGGCGAAGACAGGATTGGCCCTGGGCCTGCCAGCTCTTCAAAGCCCACAGTACAAGAGGAAGCTACCTGGGCCCTGGCATGTTCAACTAGCAAGAAATGATCTGGGAGGCCCTTTCCTCAGTCCTGGAGCCTGAGGGGAGCTCCCTGGAGTCAGGGAGAAGAAACAAGGAATTGCAGCACACACCCCCCAACACACAAACCCCACCCTAGCCCAGAATCCTGGGGATAGCCACTGGCTGGGTGTAGGAGAAGCAGGAAGGCTCTCTGCTGCAGAGGCTTGCCCTATGCAGCTAAGTCTCTTCCAGCTCTGGGCCCGTGGGAGGCTCCAGGCAAACAGAGCTAAACACGCTATTAGCAGTGATGGAGACCGCTGATTACCCGCCCAGCTGTCAGGAGCATTCCCAGCATCAGCTCCCAGCGTCAGCGCCGAAGAGGGGCCACTGCTCCTCTGCCCTCCCTGATACACCCACTCTGGGAAAGGAGGCCACGAGAAGCTGTGTCCCCTGCCAGCCCCTGGAACCAGGCCCTCTAGTGAGGGACCTGAAGGTGAGGTCTGCCCAGGACCTATGCCTGGGCCTTTGGTTCTCCAACTATGAGCTAGGAGTGTAAGTGGCACCAGCTTGCAAGGCTAGTGGGAGAAATCTAGTGTGACCATGCCTTGCACGTGATATGATTAGCACCGTTAGGATTCACCAAAACCAAATCCCTGAAGCTGGGGAGAAGACTCGGTGATTAAAACAGCTTGCTGTTCTATCAGAAGATCGGAGTTCAGTTCCCAGTACCCCTGTGAGGTGGCTCATACTGCCTGCAGCTCCAGCTCCAGGGGACCGAAGGCCCTCTTCTGGCCTCCATGGGTACACTCACAAACATACACACACTCACAAACATACACACACTCACAAACATACACACACTCACTCATATACACACCCTCACACCCTCACTCGTATACATAAAAAAACAGCCATAAAAAACACAGAAAAGAAAGATCAATTGATTTGTGTCTCCGTGAACTGCCACTATTGGTTCACACAGCATGTAACTGGGGCTCGGGAATGGTCACAACTAGACCAAAAAAGCACACAACTGTAAACAGAAGAAAATGTCACTTTCCAACTTGGGACCAGAGAAAATCTCAAAGGGCATCCAACCTGCCAAGGGGGATGGAGGCCCAGGGATGAAAAGTGAGTCATCTATGGCCGCCGAGTGGCTAAAGACAGCACCCCAGGCCTCTGCAGATATGGGTCTGTCCTCCCCAGGGCTGGGAGCTGCCTAGGGATAAGCTTAGGTCAGTATACTAAAGGGAATCCCAGCAGTTCCCGGGGTTCCTCATATTGGAGGGTGGGGGTTTGCAAGACCCAGCAGGACCTGGAGAACTACACTCCTGGAGATAGGATGTGGGTTTGGGGCTGGCTCGTTAGGGTGTGGGTACACAGTTGGCAGGAAGGAGCCTGCCAAGGTGCAAAGCAAGCTAAGCTTTGTAACACCTCATACAACATCCGAGGTCTTTCCAGGAGCCTGGAGCCTTCTGCGGCACTTGGAACCCCACCTTCTACAAGCCTGCCACTGCTTTGTGATGTCTCCACAGAACAGGTCTGCCCTACAGACAGAGGTTAAGTACCCTGAACCCTGGGAGAAGGCTCAGTAGATGGTCTGGGAGGAGGGAGGAGCTGCCCACAGGTACATTGCCACCAACTCATGCCCGCCTCATTCGCATCAGCCTGAGCACACGTGAAGTGCATCAGGGAGGCAGAGGTAATGATCATGCAGTGTGGGAGGCACATGGAAGGTGGGAGGTGATTCGCGGGACAATGGGGGATAGGAAGCTCTCCAAGCCTCGCCAGTACAGGGGAGGGGATGGATGCTGGTGACTCAGGGATACCTGGGAATAGAGCTTGCCCCTTGAAGCCACTGGTGCCTGCACCCAGCCCTGTGCCTCGATCTTGCCACTCCTGGGGCACCTTTTGTCCTTGGCCTCTTAGCAGTTGTGTGGTGAATGAACTCTAGTGTTGCTAGCTGCCGCTGGTTGTCCTGACCTTCAGCAGGCTGCTGTCATCCTCTGGGTTCCATCCTCAGGGTCTGTGGATGGAACCAGAGACCCCAACCCACAGAGCTGAATGACCCACCCTGCCAGTGCAAATGGCGTAGCTCTTAGCAGGCTAGGAGATGCTTGGAGGATTGCTGAAGGCCAGCCTTGGAGATAGCCCTCACAAACAAGAAGTTCCTCACTCCTCTGACACTCTTGCTACCCAGTACCTCCTTCTGTTCCTCTCTATGGCCCCTGAACCCCCAGGATTCCATGGCACTAGGGCCTGATGAGTCAACACAGATTGAGTATAGACTGAGGAGTCTTCCTGGTGTCTAATCCTCATCATCACCAAGCTTCCTCCAGTAGACCACTGGCCTCTAGCCCAGGACTGCCTTTTCACCCTCCTTCAAAGACACTTGTCAGTTTTATCTGCTCTGTGAGGGAGACTTAGCCACAGGTAATGGGACAAAGGGTTGGGCTTCCTCCCACTGTGTCTATCCATCAATCCACCCATCCAGCCTTCTTGCCTTTCACCCATCTTGCATCCCAGTCTGTCTGTTCGTCTTCTCATCCATCTCTTCAGCAGCTGTGGGTATAAAATGTCCCCATGGGCTCATTGTTTGAACACATGTTCACCAGCTCTACAACCTCACCATTAGGGTGTGAGGCCTCTGAAGGAAGCGGGTCTCTGGTTTATAGATTAGTCCCAGGGTCAGCCTGAGCTCCCTCGCTGCTTCCTCAGTAGCCACTGAGATAAGAATAAGCTGTCTTATACTCCAGCCACCATGGCTGCCAGCCACTCCTGCTGTCTGTTTTGCCTTCCCCACTGCAATGAAGAATCCAGAGAAGCTGTGAGCCTAGAAAAAAATCCTGATGTAGCTTTTGTCAGGTACTCTGTAGCCATCTCCCCCTCTGTCCATCCGTCCATCTGTCCATCCATCTCATCCACTCACCATCTCTGTATCCATGTCCCCATCTGTCCATCCATCTGTCTGTCCGTCCATCCATCCATCCATCTCAGTATCCATCTGTATCCCCATCTGTCCATCCATCCATCTATCCATCTCATCCACTCACCATGTCCCCATCCATCCATCCATCCATCCATCCATCCTTCCATACATCCATCCATCCATCCATCCATCCGTTCATACATACATCCCTCTATCCATCTTTCTTTTAATCCATCAAATCAACCACCCATCTATCTTTGTAACCTTCTCTTAAGTTGATCACATCAATGTACCCATCATCCATGTACCTATCAGACTCCCAGAATGCATGATGACATCATTCTCAGCAAGGTCTTTTTTTTGTTTGTTTGTTTGTTTTGGTTTCAAAGGACAGTGTTTCTCTGTGTGGTTTTGGAGCCTGTCTTAGAACTAGCTCTGTAGACCAGGCTGACCTCGAGCTCACAGAGATCTGCCTGCCTCTGCCTCCCGAGTGCTGGGACTAAAGGCAAGCCCGGCTCCCTCAGCAGGGTCTTCTAACAAGAGCAGGATGGCTGTGGGGTGTGTCCTTTGTGGTGGCCCTAGTGTCCAGAAGCTGACACAGAGTTAGTGTTCAACGCAGATTTGTTGACTCTCGAATGAATGAATGAATAGCCAGATTCCTCACCTGGAGGGTGGTAGCAGAGCTCACGGAGATGGAGGCTCTAATCAGGGACTTGCCGCAGAGCAGGATAGGAGCAAGGCCAGGTCTTCTGTCTAGGGATCCTTCCAAACCTGTGGTTCTCAACCTTCCTAATGCTGTGACCCTTTAATGCAGCTTCTCACGTTGTGGTGACCCCAACCATAAAATTACTTTGTTGCTACTTCATAACTGTAAATTTGCGACTGTTATGAATTGCAATGTAAGTATCTGATATGTGATCCCAAAGGACTCAGGACCCACAGGTTGAGAACCGCTCCAGATGTATGTTTTCCCCACTGATTAAGAAAAGCTATCTGTCCTGGAAACTCATGGGAGGCCGGATCCTGAAAAGAGGCAGGAACGAGGGGGGAGCGGAGCAGGGGCCAAAAGAGACAACCGTCCCACACCAGAAGAGCACTGCGGAAATTACCCTGAACTCTTAGACAACAAGGTGGTGTGACTGACCTAGCTTGTCTCACAGGAGAGTCAAGAACTCCGTTGGTGTCACACCAGGCCAGTTGACCAGATTCTGCGCTATCCAGATCAGTCTCTGGTCAGAGGCTTCTGGGCCCTCTACCCACACCACTGGGGAACCTAGGACCTAATGCCTGCTTCTTTCTTCCAGATCCAGTGAGCTCTCACGTCACCTGCCTGTCTTCTGCCAGCCTTCTGCCAGCCGTGTGACCTTGGGCAGCCCCTCTCTGTACCAGCCCAGCTCTGTCCTTCCTTAACACCATGTTTCTGGAAGCACTCTCTTAGGTTTGTCACCAGGAATTCTAGTCTGCGGTTTACAAAAGCCCATGGCTCAGCCTGGGGCTGAAGCCACCAGGAGCCAGAAGCTCTGGACAGCCTGGGCCTCAGTCACCTTCCCTGCAAACGGAAATACTCAGAGTCCTACAGGCATTTGTGGGCCCTGTGTGAGATGACACAGTGACTGGACGTGACCAGCCTGAAGACTCCAAAGGGTAAGGAGCTTGGGGGTTCCTCCCTGATGCAGCTCACGGTGCCTGGACAAGAAGGAGTGCAGTTCTCTCCTTCTTGTTGGCTGTGTACTGTGGTTTTAATGTGAAATGTCCCCCACAGGCTCCCGTGTCTCTACACCTGATGTGGCATGTTGTTTCAGAAGGTTGGGGGACCTTTAGGAAGCAGAACCTACCAGAAGAATGACTCACTGGCTGTGGGTCTTGGGATCTTATTGCATGACCTCACTTCCTGTCAGTGCTCTGTTTCCTGACTGCGGAGGCAATGTGGCCCACTGCCTCATTCATCCCCTGTAGGGATAAACCGTACTTCCCGACCGTAAGCAGGATAAACCTTCCCTCCCTTAGTCGCTTCTTGTTGGGTATTTGGTCACAGCGACAGACGAGTAACCGTGATGCTCCTGTCAGGGCTGACGGCAGGGTCCTGTGGCTCTGTGACTCTGGGGTCTGGGGTGGAAGGGGTGTGGCCAAAAGCAAAGCCACTCACTGTATGGTAGCCAGGAAGCAGAAAGAGACAGCCAGGGAATGGGGACAAGATCTACCCTCTAGGCCAGGCATGGGAATGTGGACCTGTAATCCCAGCACTCAGAAGCAGAGGCAGGGGGATCTCTGTGAGTTTGAAGCCAGCCTCGTTTGCATAGCAAGTTCCAGGACAGCCAGGGCTACATGGTGAGACCCTGTCTCAGAAGATAGCAGGAAGAAAAGCTTACTCTTTGAAGACAGACCCCTAATGGTCCTTCTTCTCCAGCTAGGCCCTCCATCCTAGCCTCCCACTGTGATGTGAATTCATTCATGGGTTCCTGTGTGACTGAGTCTAGCAAGCCCCGAGCCCGTCATCTCCAAATGGCACTACTGGCTGTGGCACAGCCACCCTCACTATTAGAGGACACTTCATACCCAAATCACAGCACTGCCCTATTGCATTCTAGTAGAGAAGATGCCAAGTGCTTGCTTGCTTCCCTGGTGCCCTTCAAGGCTAAGGCATTGCCCTGTGATCTCAGAGGAAGTCTGCTGAATTTCCTGCCCAAAATGCCCCTTTATTGTCTTTGGGGATGTGAAGGTGTGTTGTCTAGTGATATGGCAGCCATTTGGTGACCATGAGGAGACAAGCTCAAGGAAGAAATCGTTCTTGATGATCATCCCATTAAGCTGCTAAGTTAACCGTCCCTGGAAGCACTCTGGCTGTTTGTTATATGCACGATAAAATTTTTTTTTCTGTTTACAGGCTTGGCTTAAACAGTTTGTTTATTGATCGTCTGAAGCAGCCTGACACAGAGGCTCAACGCTAATGGGAACCCATCTGCTTTCCCAGCCTCATCTTCTGATACATCTCCAGGAAACGCCTTGTTTTTTTTTTTTTTTTTGTTTGGTTGGTTTTATTTATTTATTTATTTTTCTTAACTAGCTGCAGAGTCGCTCTGGCCTTCTCTAATGGGTGAACTCCTAGCCATCCTTTTAAAAACCACCTTAAACACTTAGCACTGAGGTTGGGGTGAGCCCCCCACCCCATAGAGTCCAGAGGCCCATCTCACTGCTTCAAATGTCTTCACTGTGGACGTTCCCACGTGATTTTCTGTCCCCTTTTGTTCCACCATCCTCTGCATGATAAGCTCTTTTGTGGAGGGACCTCTCCCTCGTCTAGGTCCCCCTAGCAGCACACCTGGTAACTGGTAACAACGGAGTTATTGACAGCCCAGCCTCCACCTCTCCAGCTCCCAGCACCCAGTGTCCCTACCCCAGCTGGGCAGGAAGGAGAAAACCTTTCAAGCCAGCCCCAGCAGAAGCCAGTGTTCTTTGGGCCTGGGCTTGGGCCTGGAAACAGCCCCTCCAGCTGCATACCAGGGTCCTCTTCTGGGCTCTGAACCTCTGGCCAGGGAACACAAGCTGCAGCTAGATTCAAGGGGTTTCTTTTAAAGTAGGTTTTAAAGATTTTTCTTTAATTGCTCGAGAACATGTCTTTGTTAATTTTTTTTAAAAAAGGCTTAAAGTATTCCAGACAGAATTAATGCGCCTCTTCACCACCCTTCCCTCCCCCAGACAAAATCCTGTCCCCAAAGGAAACTTCTTCAGCTGGTGTTTTTAAAATAAGATAATAGGCTCGCTCTCGCGCGCTCTCTCTCTCTCTTTCCTTCCCTCCCCTCCCCCCTCCGATGTCTTGTCTGAGATGACATATTTCCCTCCCCCAAGCCATCATGGAGGGTTTCTCAGCTCTTCCTCGGATCTTTCTTTACACCTGAGGCAGAGAACTTTGTCCTCTAGGCCTGGGCCTGTGGCTGTCCCTTCCCAAGGGTCACACTGGGATGCCGTCCTGCCTCCTCCTGCAGCATTTCTCCTTTTGTGGACAGAGGAGCAGCCAGAGTGTCTGTGGGGTGTGTCATCCCAATCCTGGGGTGATGCCTGAGGTCTTGGCTGTGTGTCCCAGGCAGAACTTCACCCTGGGAGACGCTCAGAGCGTATGTCATGACAAGGACATTCAGCGAGGCCTGGGCAGCCTCTCCCGGGACTTAACTTCTGTTTCTTCCCCTGCAGCTGGAGTTAGACCCATGGCTTTTTCGTTTCGTCATTGACTTCAGTGTCCCTTGATCACTACACAGTGTTAGGCAGGGACACCGAGCCCCAAGCCAGCAGGGCCCAGCAGTGAAAGGCAAGAGAAGCCCCTAGGCAGCTTTGTGGTGCCCCACTGTCCCCTCCTGCCGTAGCTTCTGGTTTAGACACAAGCCCCTCTGCCCCCCAAAACTAGGAATCATTCAAAATGTAATCATTTCTGGGATAAAAATCTTCCCAAGCGGGAGGCAGTGGCTGCAGCCGCCAGGTTTGTCACTAGCAAGAAGGGGGACTCCCCCTTCCCCCTTTTCTCCCCCTGCTTTCCTTGTACTTAACGGGAATTCCTCAAGTACAGGTCAGTGGCACAATATTAGCCTAGGCCAGGCCTTGGACTAGGATCCAATGCAGCAAAATGGATAAATAACAGTAGAGCCTCTTCCTGATACCTGACCTCAGTGTGCTTTCCTTACGATAACAGTGGATGCCCTGCTTGTTAGTGTTTCCCATGCCTCTTCCCGGGGCTTCTGGGTGACAGGATGTTACTGTGGAGGTCAGAGGAGATGCCCAGTAGCTGGAAGCTGAGAGCTCAGCCAGGCTGGAGGTCAGGTCTTCCCCAAGGTCAGTGGTCTGCTCCTGGAGACCGTGGTGGGTAACTGGTCCCAGTTCTCAAGCAGCAGGGCACCGTTCCTTCTCCCCCTCCCCCTCGGCTCTGCTTCTCTTGGGAAACCTCTAGAAATGCCATTCCACCCAAACAAGAGAAGGGAATGTGCCGTGCCCGTCACCAGGCAGTTTTTATCCTGAAATCTACCACACCTCCTCCATCTTCCGTCTGTTCTCTGCAGTGTCAAGGTAGTGAGGAATACCAGGAAGGGGCAGGTCATGGAATGGCGATACAGCTGAGTGATCCCCCAGGAGAGGAAAGAACATAGCAAGAGTGAAGGTTTCCGACTTTCGGGACTCCCTGGCTGTACCTTGGGCTGGCATGCAGTAAGTGTTCTGTTGTGCGGGACAGCCACTGCTCCACTTAATATGGCAGCTGTAGAGGCTGGCCTTGAACCTGAGGAGGCTGCCCACTGTCCAGCCAGTACCCTCCACTCCATTATGCTGCCACTGTGGACTGAAACTGCAATGCAGAGATTCCCTGACCCCTAGGACCAGTGTGCCACAGTCTGTGAGAACCCTGCTCTGCCCCCTGGATGCTGAGGACCAGTGCCCAGACTGTGGGAGCCCTGCTCTGCCCCCTGGATGCTGAGGATCCATGCCTCAGACTGTGGGAGCCCTGCTCTGCCCCTGGATGCTGAGGATCCATGCCTCAGACTGTGGGAGCCCTGCTCTGCCTCCTGGATGCTGAGGACCAGTGCCCAGACTGTGGGAGCCCTGCTCTGCCCCTGGATGCTGAGGATCCATGCCTCAGACTGTGGGAGCCCTGCTCTGCCCCCTGGATGCTGAGGATCCATGCCCCAGACTGTGAGATCTCTCATTTGTGCTGTGTCTTCTTTCCCATCCCATTTTCATCCCTTCCTGTCCATCCTCTCTCAAGGGCAGAATTAGCAATAAATGCAAGCCCCATCCATCTCTGGAGCTGCTACACTCCTTAGCCCCTCCCCCCCCATTCCCTCATAGGTCTATTTAGCCTGTGTGACACGCTAGCCATCATGGGTTGCCGTTGTTCATTGTTCACGTTTGCTTACCCTGTCTGGGAACAGGTCTTTACTAACCTGGGCTCATCCATCCAGAAAGACACACCAGGGAAAGATTGGGGGCTCAGAGGCAGTGTGGCAGCCTTGGGTTTCTCTGGAGATGGAAAGTGCTCTGACTGGCAGGGCCATAGGAGACTGGTAGCCACCTGCCAGCTCCCAACTGTGCCAGCATCTGTCTAGGACTCATTGCTGCTGAGAAACTAGATCTGGTCCCACCAGGGTGGGGAACCACCCACAGCTGAGTGGTCTCAGGATTGCATCTGCCCAATGGCAAAGGAGGAGGGACATGGACTCTTCTGGGAATGCAGGGCCAAGCTCTTGGCTCAGAGCCCCGGGGTTAGAAGACCCTGATGTGTCCTCTGTGATCCCTGAGAATGCAGCCTGTGGTTCTCAGGCCCTTGGCTAATGTGTGTTTACCTCTTCCCTGGTGAGTGTTACATGCCATTATGACCCCTTCACCACCACCAAGCCAGTAGACACCAATGAGGGTCTGTTGGCCTCTGAGACCACTCCTGCCTTCTTCCTGGAAGAGACATGGTCTGCATCCTGGGGCAGGAAGAAGGAAGGCCTCCTGGGCTATCCCTGCAGTCCCCTCCCCCCATGGCAGTCAGCATAGCTGTCAGAGCTGTCTCTCTCCCAGAGCCTCCTTTTGTCAGCTCAATTACAGAAGAGTTGGAGTTGGGGGCTTTGTTTCTTTCATTTCTCTGGCTGAATTTCCCAGCGAGAGGAAGCAGAAAGGTATATAATTGCTGGAGGAGCCTCTGGGTTCCAACTCTCTTCTGTCCCCAGGCTCCTGTGACATCGTCAGTGAGCACAAACATCACAGAGCTTCTGCAGCCATCGGTGCTGTGCCCTGTGTGGTGGTGAGCTAGAGGAAGTGGCCACCCCTCGGCACTCAGGTCTTCTTTGGGCCCAGCAACCGTTGTCAAGGGCTGGCCTGGAACCCTCAGGGAAGCTTGGCAATGTGGAGCTGTTATCTCTCTCCCTCTTCCCCTCTTTCTTTCCTCCCACTCCCCAGGGATGGAACCCAAGGTACCTCAACATGCTAGGCCCGTGCTCCCCACCCCAAACCCCTTAGCCCGTACAACAGTGAGGAACCCAGAGGGAATAGTCACTGTGGCAGATTCGTGGCTGCAGCCCAAGGAACAGCTCAAGTCTCTTTTTTTAAGGAGAGCCCCAGAAGGGCTAGGGAAAGCACACCCCACCCAGCACTGCTAGCACCACACTTTGCTGGACTCTGAACCCAGATTCTTCGGTCTCTGTAACTTCTAAGTCTCAAGAACGTGCACTAGAAAGGGGTAGAAGGGTGTGTGAGGGCGTGGCTAGGCGGGGCAGAAGCACCACTGGCTATGCTAGCCTCCGTCTTTGCTTTGCAGGGGAAGAAATGGGTCCAGGAAGGTTGGGTGGTGTGCTCTAGGTGGAAACCTGACTGCCTGCCTCCCCGCCCCTCTCCAGGTGACCTCTTCATCCATCAGAATGGTTTCTTAGAGACCTGTTGGTCTGCCAGCCCTGTAAAGGCTATTTAAAGGGCAGTTGCTCACACATTAGTGTAAATTAACTTTATGGATGCTTTCTCCAAGCTAACAAGGCAAGGGCATTGGTAGGAGAATTTTCCAGAAGAGGTAGATAGGATAATTGTGAAGCCTCTAGCTTTGTTTAAAGAGGACAAGCTGAAACCAAAGGAGGATCCGAGGTGTGACTGCTGTACAAACGGAGGCCTGCTTTCAAGTCTAGTGTCTATGGTGTCTACATTCTGAGTGCTAGGTTCCAGTGCTGACAAAACCAGAAATCCCCTCTTGGCTGACTTTTGTTCTTGAGATAGGGTCTCATGTAGTATAGGTTAGTCTCCAATTTAATATGTAGTCAAGCATAACCTTGAACTTCTGATCTTCCCGCCTCCACCTTCCAGTTCTAGGATTACAGGTGTGCACCACATCTGATTTATGCAGGGGTGAGGATAAAACTTAGGGCTTCAAACAGACGAGGCAAGCACACTACCAACTAAGAGCCACGGCCCAGAATCCTGTTGGCACACAAACACACACACACACACACACACCCTGTCTCTCACCATCTGATGTCCTGTGCCACTTTGGGACTGCCAGCAGATCATCACTAGATGTGGCCCCTCAACCTTTCAGCATCAGGACAGTGAACCAACCAATCCTTCCCTCTTCATAATCCACCCAGCCTGTGGTGTTGTGTGATTACCAACAGAAAACTAGTGACTATGCCCCACAACTATGCCCCACTACCGCCACAACTGTGTAAGTATCGTCTAACAGCATCGGTCCCCTCTGACCTATGACTGTGTAAGTACAGTCTGTGCTGGTCCCCCCAACCTATGAGGTGTAAGTACAGTCTAACTACACCGGTCCCCTCTGACCTATGAGGTGTAAGTACAGTCTAACTACACCGGTCCCCTCTGACCTATGAGGTGTAAGTACAGTCTGTGCTGGTCCCCCCGACCTATGAGGCATAAGTACAGACTAACTACGCCAGTCCCCTCTGACCTATGAGGTGTAAGTACAGTCTGTGCTGGTCCCCTCTGACCTGTGACTGTGTAAGTACAGACTAACTACATCAGTTCCCTCTGACCTATGAGGTGTAAGTACAGTCTGTGCTGGTCCCCCTGACCTATGAGGTGTAAGTACAGTCTGTGCTGGTCCCCCTGACCTATGAGGTTAAGTACAGTCTAACTCCGCCGGTCCCCTCTGCTCTACAACTCTCTAAGCATCATCTTACTGTGTCAGTCGCCTCTGCTTATGCCACCCTGCACTTACGTCTATATTTCTAATAGCCTTGATTAAACAGCCAATCAAAAATGTGAGAGTTTTATAAAGAAAATAAAGTCTCTCATTTCGTCCTGGGGGCTGGCTTTCTGTCTGGGACTCTTTTCTCTTTGACTTGAAGAATTCCCATTAATGTTTTGTTTTGATTGGTTTGGGGTTTTTTGAAGCAGGATGTCACTAGGCTGTATATTTTAAACAGCTGCCCCTCTGGCCTCGACCTTCCAGGGGCCAGGGCGACAGCATGTGCCACCATGTCATGTGCCACCGTGTCATGTGCCACCATGTCTGGCTCTGAGCTGTCACTGAGCCTATTGAACGAACACTTCGCTTCCGTATTTTATTTCAGTTACAGATTTCCATCTGCTTGCCTTTGATAGGCATTTTCTAATTTATGCACTTAATTTGTTAGTTCATTTATGTAAGCATGGGCTCACACATGCCATGGTGTGTAGGTGGATCCAGGTCAGAGCACAGCTTTGGGTGTCAGTCCTTGCCTGTAGTACGTGGGGCAGAGTCCATTGTTGGCTTCTGTGTGTTCGAGGCTAGCTTGCCTACAAGGTTCTGGAGAGTCTCCTGTCTCTACCTCCCCTCTCATCGTAGGAATTCTGGACTTGCAGAATCTTGCTACCACACCCCAATTTCCCTGGATTCTGGAAACACAGGATCAGGTGGCCCGAGCTGGGTAGCAAACACTTTAGCCACTAGACCATCTCCTCGGCACCATTAACCCTCCAGCAGTTTTGGTTGCAGCAAAGCTGAGCAGGATGCAGGAGTTCCCACATGGCCCTCCGTTTCCCTGACAACCTTCCACTCCAGGAGCATCCCACCAGAGTGGGGCTTCTCTGGAACACAGCAGCCATAATCATGTTACCATCAAGTAAAGTCCAGAGTGTGCAACATCACTCTTGGTGCTGTGGATTTTGACAAATTCACAGTGGCACACACCCACTGTCACAGCATCAGCAGGTAATTTCATGACCCTACAACGCCCTCGACTCGTCCCTCTGCCCAAAAACCATTGGTCTTTCTAGTTCTCTCTAGTTCTGCTCCTTCCAGAATACCAGAGCTGGACTCCCAGGGTGTAGCCTTTCTAGACAATCGAATGCTCTTAAGTTCCCCGTATGTCTGACTGTGACTGTGGCTCAGAGTAGAGAGCTTGCCCAGATAGCTCAGGGCTCTGACTTGTTCCCCGGCACTGAACACACACACACACACACGCACACAGAGACATATATACAAACAACACAAAGACGCAGGTTCACAGATACGCATACACAGACATACAGAGAGAGGGTGAGATATCCAATTGCATGGCATCCAGTTTGGGGAGCAGGGAACAGGGAATAGAGGGGCTCACCAAGCCTTCTTAGTCCTTCTCATTCTATTCACCATGGAACCCATACCACAGAATGGTGCCACCCACATTCAGGGAGGGCCTCCCCTCCTCAGCTCTGTCTCTCTGCAGACACCCTCACAGGCACACCTAGATGTGTGTTTTGAGTCAAGCTGACAACAGAGGTGAGCTACGACATGACACTACCCACTGTCTGAGCCACCACGTTCACTCACCGTGGAAGGACATCCAGTTGCATCCAAGTTCTGTGAAGACGTCAGATCTGAATGTCCCCAGGCACTAGTGTTCAGCTCATTCAGGTCAATACCAGAGAACCATGCTGGACAGGTGGAAAGACATCCTTAGCTTTCTAGAATGTATCAAACTGCTTCCAAAGTGGCTACGCTGTTTCGCACTCCCTGCCAGCCATGCCCAAAGTTCCTGTGGCTCTCTGTCATCTCTCACATTTGACACTATCAGGATTGTGGCTTTGGGATAGTCTAGTGATTAACTCCAACTCCAGTCGCATGTGCCGCCAAACACGCTCTTTGGTGATGCCGGATGGGATCCAGGGCCTCCTACTTGTCTGCACAGTGCTCTGCCACTAAGCTCCCCTCAGCCTTCTTTCAACCTCGGTGTACTTGAAAATGTTATAATAAAGTGTTTGAAAAACTTAGCTGGGGAGAAGAGTTGGGGTGAAGAGACACCCCTGGCCCAGGCAGAGATGCCTCTTTGTCTACAGAAGGAATGAGAAAGGGGTGCTGGCAATTGGTTTTTGTTTGTTTTGTTTATGTTATTTTATTTTTGCTTTTACATCCCAACCAAAGTTTTCCCTCCCTCTTCTCTCCCCAGTTCCTCCTCCCACCTCCCCTCCCCTTTCCTTCCCCCTCCTCTGTTTCTATTCAGATAAAGGTGGCTCTCCCATGGATATCAGCCTGCCAAGGCACATCTGTAGTGAGAATAGGTACCCCCCCCCACTTTCATTAAGGCTGGAGGGATGGGTCCCAAATGCAGGCAACAGAGACAGATACAGCCCCTGCTTCCACTGCCAGGAGTCCCACAAGAAAACCAAGTCGCCTAACTGCAACACATAGGTCAGTCCTAAGTAGGCTCTGGCTGTCTGTTCAGTCTCCATGGGCTGCTATGAGCCCAGGTTAGTGGGCTCTAAGGGCTTTCCGATGGTGCCCCTGACCCCACTGGCTCCTACAATCCTTCCTCCCCCTCTTCTGCTGGATCCCCTGAGCTCCGCCCAATGTTTGGCCGTGGGTCTCTCTAGCAGTTGTTCTTGTGAGTGAGGGGCAGGTTACAGGTCTAAGGGATGCTGACTGAATGGAAAGTTCCAGAATACAAGGGCAAGACTTCCTTTTCTACTTGCCTCACTTCCTTTTCAGAAGAGACACTGACAAGTGAGGCATGCATCTCACTAAACTAAGTTTTGTTTCAATAACAAAAGATCCCCAGATACCACTGGCTTCTCTCTCATGCTTCATGTTCCCATAGTGGACATTTAGCTACAATCTTGATACATGTCATCTTTATCCTTGGATCCAAGGTGACAGTGATACTTTCATTTAGAATACCCTACTCCAAAGCAGAAGGATCCAGAGAGGGGATTGAACTACTCAGGAGGCTGAAGCAAGAAAATCACCATGAGTTCAAAGCCAACATACATAGAAAGATTGTTTAAATAAATAAGTAAATAAATAAATACAGAGGAAGAAAAAGGGGTTGGCAAAGCACATATGGTAATACCTTCTAAAGAGACCTAAATGGCTGGCAATACTTCTGCACAAATACCAATGGCCAAAACAAGTCACTGTCCATACCTTGTCTCAGATGCTCATGAATGAATGCCCTACCATTTGGCTGCAAGACTACATACTGTAACTAGTCCCACCCTGGGGAACTATCAGAATGGTCTGAGGTCTCGGAAGTGAGAAAGTTGGGGCGGGGATGCCTGAGGACAGGACAGTATGATGGTTTTCTTTAGATGATTTTGAGGCTGGGCAAGGCCACTCTGTGACACTCTAGAGGCAGCCTGAGAACATGAGGACTTTGCCACTGGTGTGTCGGGGGCAGGGGTGTGGGGAGGGCTGCTGGCTTCTGGTCGGTGCTGGAAACAGGTCCTGACAAAAGGAGTGCCCACAGCAATGAAGCCCACATGAACTCTGGTTTCCTCTGTGGGTCTCACTAAGAGCCAGACTGGAAGACATCACCGCCTTCCAGTCTCCCCCTTCCCTACCTGGAAACATAAAGGATGGCAGTGGGCTCCCATTCCGGAAGGATGAGAGTGGCTGTCTCCTGGGTGCTCACTGAGTGGTAGTGTCATGATGGAGCCCCAGAACAGGAGAGCTGGATAGAGCTGATACAAGTCCCAGTGTCCCACCAGATACTGGTGGGAAGCACGCCTGGAATGGACTCAGCCTTCTCCTGTGCTACGTGGAGGGCTCCCACCGAGCATGTTTTCTGAGAGGGGCCACAGAGTGGGAAAACCCAGCCTCCAGAATCTGCCCAGGGTAACTGAGATCTATCTTGAATTCTGGCCAATCCTATTACTGACCTTGTGACCCTGGGCAAGGGGCCTTGGCCTGTGTCTTTGAGTGTTTGCAAGCAAGGGCACTGAGAGCTGGCCCTTGCCGTGAGAAGGCGTCCCAGAGATGCTGCCCTCCTACTGTGTCTGTTGTCTGTAGAGAGGCACTGCTCGGCTCATGGCTGCTCTGCTTCCTGAGGTTATCAGACAGTGACAGCCTTCTCACGAGGTCATCCAAAGCAGCAGAGTCTTTGCAGGCTCCCAGCCTGTGTACTGGCTAGCATGGCGTGAGGCGGTGGGGGAGGGGAGATCTCAGGCTCACCCTAGTCCAGTTAAGAGAAGGACCCAGAGCTGAGATGATTTCTGGAAGCAGGTTCCCAAGAAAAAGCAGCAGGTCCTGGTGGCCTTGGCCGCTGTCCCCTCACCGGCTGGCTCTAACTACAGCTCTCCAATCCCTCGTCCTGAGCTCAGCGGACACTGTTAGGGCCACGCACACCCTTGCTGTCACCAGCAGTAAAGATGGTATGACCTGGAAACCTGGGTGGCCCAACCGGCAACCCTAGGGCACTGCTGGGGACTCCCACGAGGACACAGCCGGAAACATGACAGCGATATGGCTAGCGCTGTTATCTCTAGATGTAAGAGGGAGACACTCTCCTGAGCTGGCTTGAGAGAAATATCTGTCCCCTAGGTATTGGATAACCTAGAACAATGGCGAGCTTCTGAGGAAATTCCTTGAGGAGTGCAGAAGTGTGGGGAAGGGGGAAAGAATTTGGTAGTAGATTCCCGTAGCATGTGAGAAAACAACCCAAGTGTTTCAGAACAGATCTTGGAAGGCCTTGAATGCTGAACAAGGGAATTGGGTTCAGAGGTCATGCTGCAACTCTGGGGGACTAAGGGAGTTCTGAACAGAAAGAGATACAATGAGCTGGCCCCAAATGTGTGCGTTTTGACTTCTGTGGTGCTGGGAATGTGTCTGCTATGCTAACTTGTGGTCCTCCTGCCTCTACTTCCCCAGAGCTAGGATTATAGGTGTGTGCCACCATGAAAGGGTTTTGAGCTCAGGTTCCCTGAGTTATTGCAGCCCAAGCAAAGAACCAAGTGGAACCTTGTGTTTTCCATTAGCATGAAGTGACTTCAATTATCTCGTTTCTGTAGACTGTTCTCGCCACCTCCCATGCCAGCATGCTTTGAAATTTACAAAGGGGCACCTGTGCCCCAAGCAAGGACCACCCCTGACCTCATTGCTTTGGTAAAGAGAAAGACAGCAGCTTGTCCAGGACCATGCCACATGGAAGGGGCTCCCAGAGCCCGCAGCCTCTCACACAGCTCTAGAACTGCCACGGTTGGCTTAGAAGCCCTAAGGAGGCCCCCATACCCTGGGTCAACACCAGTCTCCTGGCCGGCACTGCACAATGTCACTCTAATTATGAGGCAGAGCATATGGAAGCTGCCAGGCACTTGCAGCAATCCCTGTCCCTCCCGGCCCCAGCTCAGCCTTCAGCAAAGTCTGGTCAGTCATTGGCCTCCAATGGGGCTTTGCAGGGAGGAGGAGATGTCAGGACTGGCGCCAGAGCTGGCCAGCCAGAGGCCATGGACCAAGAAGACACTCTCGACTACACATTTCTGAGCATCCACAAGCCTTGACCTGCTTCCAGGGGCCAAGGCCCCTACCCTTCACTGGGGACAGAACTTCAGAGCTGACTCAAGAGCTCTGGCTGTCCCAGTCTGGAGCCAGACCTCAGCGGACTGGCACGCAGAAAGCTAAGTCTTCCAAGCGCTCCCAGGCCCAGCCCTGCCTCAGGAGTGCGCAGTTAGGGCCTGCTCACGCTCTGCTCCACTGGAATCCTGACTGCCGAGCCACTGCCCGCCTCACTGTTCCTAAGGGCCTCGGGGCCCTGGACATGTCTGTGGCCTTCCTTGTGCTGGAGCAAGGCTTATGCCTGTTGGCTACCCGCCCACCCTGCAGACCTTACAGTGTGTCACTAGCAGGATTTAGCTTTTCCTCTGCACCACCTCCTTGAATATACATGCATCCTTAGACATATCAAGTGTCCCCATGTTTACTCAAGCGGATGCATTGTAGGCCCCTGCCCATCAGCTCTGTAGTGTTAAGGTCCCCACTAGACCATCTGTCACTGTGTTCATGGCTTCTGCCAGCTGTACAGCTCATACCCTGGATGAGCCTGGATCCCCCAGGCTCCCCCTCAACTTCTTTCTACCCCCAACTGATGCAAGGAGCAGCATCAGAAGGTTCTCCTGCGAGACCTCTATGGGAAGGTTTCTTGAAGGGAACACCCAGCACGGTGGGTCCCAGAGTCAGGCACCTTTAACACAACAGGGCTATCACTCAGCGCCCAGGATGACACCTATGGAATCCCATTGGCACGTGATAGGGTCCACAGCTCTGCAGCCCCAGCCAAATCATGGCTTGTCTCCAGCCTTCTTACTCATGCAACCTGAAAGGGCAGAATTCGGGGCTCCTCTCTCTGATTACAAGGGAACCAGAGTATCTCATCATCAGTTTGCCAGTGGCAGGGTGTGTACAAGAGGAATTATGCCCCCCAATTTATTTGTTGAAATTCTTTTTAAAAATATTTCCCCATGCTTGAGGATACGGTTGCTACTGGAGTTTTGCAAACGATGGTAAGGAGCTGGACCAGTGTGGTTCTCAGCCTTCCTGATGCTGCGACCCTTCATGTTGTGGTGACCCCAACCATAATATTATTTTGTTGCTACTTCATAACTGTAATTTTGCTACTTTTATGAACTGTAATGTAAATATTTGGGGCAAAAGAGTTTCGTCAAAAGAATTGCGACCCACAGGTTGAGAGCCACTGAGCTAGAGCAGTGGCAGAGCCTTTGAGAATGCTCTCCTGCACCCCTGTTGAGTGGCTCATAACTGCCTGCAGCTCCAGCTCCAAGGGATCTGACACCCTCTTCTGGCCTCTGGGGGCATCCACATGGTATGCATACAGTCACACACACACACACTAAAAGTTAAATTGAGTTGAGTTCCAGTGAGATCATTTGGGTGGCCCTGAAACCAGTGGACCTACAATCCTGCTGAGCAGAGACAAGAACACAGACACAGCTATAGGATGGACGTTGGGAAATTATGGATGGAGAAGAGGGGCTATGGATGAAGCCAATCCCCCCCACACACACACACTCGTACACATATACAGTCTCATTCTCCCCACTTCCAGAATTGTGAAAAAGAAATGTTCTGAGCACCACCTTAGCCCATGGTGCTTTGTTTCTGAAAATCCTAGAAAAGCAATTGTGAGAGTTCCAAAATACATAATGACCAGAGTGGCAGGGATACCAACCATTCAAAAGAATCCATGATGATTGATACCGCCAACTTGACAGAAACCAAAGTCAGCTAGAAGACAAACCCCAGGGCATGCCTTGGAGGGAGTTCCTAGACTTGGTGCATTGAGCTGAGAAGATCGTCTCTAAATATGGGTGTTATCCCACTGAGCCGGGATTGAATAAAAAGGGGAGAGTGGACTGAGCACCTCCATCCCTCTCTCTGCTTCCTGTCTGCTGAAGCAATGTGGCTGCCTGTCCTGTCTTACCTTCCCTGCTGTGATGGATTGT
The DNA here is from genome assembly GCF_037038515.1 of Microtus pennsylvanicus. Classification (NCBI taxonomy): domain Eukaryota; kingdom Metazoa; phylum Chordata; class Mammalia; order Rodentia; family Cricetidae; genus Microtus; species Microtus pennsylvanicus. The sequence goes on along the minus strand of NC_134580.1, from coordinate 105,414,732 downwards.
GTCTCCTCCAATTGTAACAGAGCCAAACCCTTTCTCCCCTAAGCTGCTTGAGTCAGGGGCTTGACCATAGCAATCAGAAAACTAAAGCCACAATGGAGGATCCTCTGTAGCCGTGTCCACTGTGGCTACGTCAGCACCATCCGTCCCGATGTCACTACTCCCCTGGTCCCACTCACACATGTAACGGTCAGGGTAAGTTTATTCCCGTAGAGTTTCACAGTATGAACTGTAACAATAAGGTTCTAACTACAGAATTTCCCTTTAAACGGGACAACCTTCGGGAAAGAATTTGAACGTGCAACAGCTAAAACAGCTATCCTGGCACCCGCTTACTGCCGCTTAGGGCTCGGCCCTAGCTTTCTCCCTTTACTGTGATAAAAATCATGACCAAAAGCAACTTGGGGAGGAAATGGTTTGTTTTCAGTTTACAGCTTCTAGTCCATCATGAAGGGAAGTCAGGACGGGAACTCAAGGCAGGAACTGAGATAGAGGCCATGGAAGAACACTACTCACTCCCTGGCTTGCTCATCTTCCTTTCTTACACAAGACTATCTGCTCAGAGGGGGCACCACCCACGAAGAGCTGGGCCCACCCACATCAATCATTAATTAAGGAAATGCCCTACAGACTTGCCTACAGGCCAATCTGATGGAGGCATTTTCTAATTAAGGTTTATACTTCCATCACAATTAACCTCTTGCAACCTGACATACAAATACATCATTATTAAACCAAGACAATTCTTTTTTTAATCTCCAAGATCTCGAGTAAATATCACAGTGTGAAACACAGTCCAACTTTAAAAAATCCCACTCTTTAAAACATGCAGACACTTTAAATTATCCAGCATCTAGACAACCCTAAGCCTTGCAACTGTGGACTTCTATAAAATTAAAAACAAGTTACATACTTCTTCTTCCATGGAGGAAGAAGGGGGACACAGTCACAATCAAAGCAAAGCCAAAGTCTCTCAGTGTAAATAACCCATTGTACATCCCTGGGTCTCACTCATGATCTCCTGGGCCCTGAAGGGCTTGAGCAGCCACACTTCTCTGGCTCTGCCACCCACAACACACACAGTTTCCCTTGTAGGCTCGGGCCGCTCCACCCCACACCTGATGCTGCTCTGGGTAGTCAGCCCACAGACCTCGCGGCTCCAATATTCTCCGCTGCAGCTGAGTCTGCACCTTCACCCATGCCTCCTTGGGCCATTTCCAGGGACTCTGACCCTGCCACATGTTGTCAGGCCTCTCTCCATGACTTCCTCCAATCCTGGGCCTTCACCGCAGCTGAGGCTGCACCTTCCCCATGGGCCTCTCCTGGCCCTCACAATGCTAAGCCTCGGCTGCTCTCCATGATCCCGCCAATCCTGCAGCTCGTGTGCTGCCAAAACCAGCACCACCTGGGAGACTCTTAGACATGGCCCTGTTCGACTGCCAGCTCCCTCTGGACCACAGCTTCTGTTCACTGACTCTGAGGAAGTACTTTCCAGATGTTCAGTTCAATGACGCTGGTCTCTATTAATCACAATTGATTTCTCGGCCCTGGCTACCAGCCCTGGTGGTCGCAGCAAAGCAGAGGTCTCATCTCAGTGGTGCGCTGGTCTCTTGGTAATCACAGCTGATTGTTCAGCCCCACCTGAGATGAGAACTGCAGGCTTTGGTGGTTTTTTGTTTGTTTGGTTGGTTGGTTGGTTGGTTTTTTTGAGACAGAGTCCCTCCTTCATCTCCCTGGCTGATCTAGAACTTGCTAGTCCAAGCTGGCCTCAAACTCACAGGAATCTATCCGCCTGCCTCTGTCCTTCAAGTGCTGGAACTAAAGGTGTGTGCCACCATTCCCAGTCCAGAAACCGCATATTCTTAATACAAAATACCACATTGAACCACAATTAATAAAAACTCAGAGAGAGAGAGAAACTGGGGTTCAACCTGAAGATCTGAACAGCAAAGCAGCCAGCGGCTGACTCTTACCTCAACCTCAGTCCGAAATGGCGATCCTGCCGCCAGGAATCTCAGAATGAGACTGTGTCTGAGAGTTGTCTCCTCCCATTTTATAACCCTCTCTAGTTCTGGGTTTAAAGGTGTGCACCACTGGGATTAAAGGTGTGCACTGCCTAGTTTCTATGGCAACTAGTATGGCTACTGGGATTAAATGTGTGTGCCGCCACCGCCTGGCTGTAGCGCTGACCAGTGGGGCTGTTTTACTCTCCCGATCCCCAGACAAGCTTTATCTATTAAAATACAATTGAAATGCCACTGTACCACATGAACAGCCCCAACAGCATCTGAGAGACTGAAACTTCCCAGGCCAGGCCCCCATCATCTGCTCTGCTCCCCGCATGCTCCCCGCATTCTCATCTCCCAAGCTTCTACAACGCATCCCACTAGGTTTGGAGCATTAATGGATTTTCCAGCCTAAAATTCTAAACATTTCCACAGCGCTCCCCAAAATAATATGGTCAGGTCTGTCACAGCGATTGCCTACATTCCGGGACCAATTTCTGTCCTGTTTTACTTCCTAGGGCTTTGATAAAGGCCACAACTAAAAGCAATTTGGGGAGGAAAGGGTTTGTTTCAGCCTTCATTCATCACGAAGAGAAGTCAGGGCAGAAACTCAAGGTAGGAACAGAGGCAGAGGCCATGGAGGAACACGGTTTACTGGTTTGTCTCCAAGGCTTGCTCAGTCTGCTTTGTGTGTGTGTGTGTGTGTGTGTGTGTGTGTGCAATCCAGGACCACTTACCCCAGGGGAGGTACTGCCCATAGTGGATCAGGCCCTCCCACCTCAACTATTAATTAAGAAAATGCCCTCACAGACCTGCCTACAGGCCAATATGATGGAGGCATTTTCTTACCTGAGGTTCCCTCTTTCCTCAAGCTAATGTTATTGACAAAACAAAATAAAAACAAAAAATAAAAAAAAAAACCAAGCCACCACATAGCCCTTTGTTATGGTTTGGGTTTGTTTTGTTTTTATATGAAGGATCGAACCCAGACTTTGTGCACGCTAGGCAGACATCCTGCAACTGTGCTCCATGACCCCTGTTTAGACGTCTTTAACACACTTCCTGTTTGTGATGGGTTGACGGCATGTCCCCAGATTCGTGCCCACCTGCAGCCTGACTCTATCCAGTAGTGGGATCTTCACACAGACAATTGTCAACTGAAAGTGGGGTCACAGTGGATAGGGCATCTTAGTGTTCTCAGGGTACATGATGACAATATTTGAATGTCAGGTGTGCTAATCATGTTACTCTGAATAGTTTTGGAAGTCGTTGGAGTTTGTAGTGCTTGGTTGGCTTTGTCTTTGTTCGTTTGTGTTGTTTAGCAGTCCTGGGGACTGAACCCAGCCAGGGCCTCATGCACTGAACCACAAAGGCTCTGTCACTGAACCACAGCCTCAGCTCTTGAAATTTGGAGTTTGCAAGGCAGGTGTTCTCTATCACAATATATTTTGTTTTATTTTGTTTTGATTTTTGAGACAGGGTTTCATACCGGCCAGGTTAGTCTTAAACTTCTAAGGTCGCCAAAGCTAACCTTGAACTTCCGATCTTCGTGCCTCTGTCTCTCAAGTGCTAAGATTATATGTATGGGCTACCACATCTGGCATAAGATTTTTTAAAATATTTATTTTATTATACATTTATGTGTGTGAGCCTGGGTGTGTATATGTGCATCATGTGCGTGGAAAAACCCACAGAGGTGGCTGACCTGCTGGGCTTTGTTCCCATGGGTCACCTCTTCTCTGTGACCTCAGTCTCCTTACTTGTAGGAAGTGGGGAGCAGATAGTTTCCTACACCATCACCACCTCGTCTGTGCAGTCCCCAGGGTTCAGGCATTTGAGCCGCATCCCTGGTCCCAGGAGTTACCCTAGGAGCCACCCCAGTGGAAGAGACGACCCTGGGAGGGAAAAGTTGTAGACTCAGCAGAGGTTCAGCGCAGACTCTCCTGTCAGGGTGGGAAACGGAAGCCAGCTGCGTTTCCAGCAACCTGAGAGCTCTCTGAGTGAGGACTGCAGCTGGTTCTGCTCCCCGGGACCTGGAAACATCAGCAACACAGAGAGACACTGCCGCTATGTTGGCTGAAAGGGACAGGGAGCTGTGATTTTAAACACATGGCCAGTGGGGCTGGAGAAATGTCAAGGCTGCTAGGCCATCTTTCTGTCACCCTCATGGCAGCATAAGAATGTCACACAGGTAGGAAAGGCCTTCAGCGTGTGATCTGTGGGTATGGGTTACCTGCAGGCTGTAGCTTCCCCACGGGACAGGAAGAACTGGGGACCGGAGGCCACAGGACGGAGACTATTCCTCAGACTGCCTCTAAGGTGGAGTCCCCAGAAGGTAGAACTCCCATGGTGTAACTTCCAGGAACCATGGTGAACTAGGGGTATGTGTTCCTGCACGGCCACACTACAGAGGCCCCTCAACCAGTCTGAGAGGGGTTGACCGGATTCAGTGCATCCTGGAGAAACTGAATTGACCCCCACACATACTCCCATCCTCTCCTGCTCTCCGGCCCTCCTGTGAGGCAGAAATTTGGTGAAGGCAGCAGAAGTGGTGGTGTCACCTCATGGTCTTGCTGGACTCTTCTTACCAGACTGTTCTGGGAGCTAAAGCAATGGTCTCACGGGGCCAGCAGGATCCTTTTCTCTGACTGGGTCAGGCCTGGCCCAGCTTGCTTCAACTCTACTCCTGTGTTTTCACAAACCCCAAACCTCCCCTGATCAGGAACCTCAGGAAATATGTCCCTTTGTCACATTGGCTGAGCTCCTACCTTCCCCCAACCCATTCCACCTAGGCCCCCTGGGTGTCGGCACGGGTGTTTCCCTATGAGCCTCTGGTTCCTCATCTGAGTCCATCCTTCACAGAGGCCAAAAGGGGCAAAGCCCACACTCCTAACCGATGCACAGGGAAGACTCTCTAGAGAAGGCCATGGCAGAGGAAGGAGGATAGAGAAAGAAGGGGCCATAGGAGAGCTGGCTTACATCTGGGTTCTGGCATGACAACCCCAAGCTGTCTGGTGGCTTCCTGTCATTCCACTGAGAGCGACTCCAGGGAGCAGCTAAAGTAGCCAGACTCCAGACTTGCCCTGAGGTTTCACTTGGTGACAGCTCGCCTTAGCGGCTACAGTCCTTGGACCTCAGAGAGAGACAGGAGGGCAGAGGAGTGCCATGGGCAGCAATAAAGGTGTGAGTCTCCTGAGGTGGGGCAAGGTTCTGTATGAGTCTCGAGCTGTCTTTCCCACCTTCAGAGCCTTGGCCCATTCCATGCTGTTAGGCTCAGCCTGAAGCAAACGTGGCGTGTCTCATCTGCAGATAAAAGAACTATTTGTCTCAAACGGCTTTATGCTGGCTGCTGGTGGCAACTGGTATCGAAGAGACAGAAGGACAGACAGACAGAATACTGAGAAAGGCACAGCAGTGGAAGTCCATGCAGAATGGGGTCTTGGGCCACAGATCCTAGGAGCAGGGTTCCGGGGGCTAGAGATTCAGCAAAGACCTCAGCTTCAGATGAGCCTAGAATGAACGGGCCCCAAATAGAAAGGACAAAGAAAAAAAATCCAGGTATATCCCAGGTATGGTGACACATTCCAGTAAACCCCAGCACTCAGAAGACTGGAGCAGGTGAATGGCAAGAAAAGGAGAATAGGAGCCGAGGGGAAGGGAAAGGAGGGGAGGGAAGGGGGGAAGGAGAAGGATGGATGTCACAAAAGCCTACAGCTGACATCAAATAGCTTCCCGTGCTGAGGGCTGGTGTCCTGTGACTTTTCCTAGATAGGCTTAGAAAGATATCTCTCTGTTCACCTGATATAGAAAGGGCACCAGTGACCCAAAGAAGAATTCTGCCTGCGTCCAGCTCGGTGAACTGATGGGTTTACTGGAGTTACAAGGATTGTGGGTGAATCACAGCTCCACCACTGGGAAGCCCAGCCCAGTCCATTGTTTTTGCCTCATCCAGTGGCAGCTGGAGTCTCCTGACCCTCTGTGAGGAAATGGTGATCGGCCCCCTCTCCCCAAGGCCTTGTCCAGGTCAGCACAGCTGCTTTGCTTCCAAAGGCCCTGGTCGTGTTCAGTCCAGAGCAAACTTCTGCAGAACAGCTGACTCAGTGCCAGGAGCCAGGGGCCCCCTCCTTGTTCCACCTTTCCTGTAATTCTACAAAGGCTACCATCTCACTTCATTTTGAGAAAACCGAGGCTCATTACCTTAGATATCACTTTTGTATCTGTAAGTTGGGGTACTCTAACAACTGTAACAGAGTCCCCGGATCTCTGCAACTAAGCAGAAATGATTCCATATTCTCCCATAGTCCAGGCTGCGTCCAAACAGCTACACAGCAACCCAGGATCCATGTCTCCTCTGGTGCTGTCATTTTTAGCCTGTGGCCTTTAAGGACCCAGCACAAGGGAAACTGAGGGGGACCATGTGTGGGAGACTTTCATCTGTCAGATAGAAGTGGCATGTATCTTGCCAGACTGTCTTTACCGGCTGACTCATCCCTAGATGAAGGCAACCCAGGGAAGGACCCCAACAATGCTAGGACCCGAGCTACTGCCTGCCCACACAGGAGGACTGGGCAGAGGCTGCTAGGCTAGTGCCTGGGCTTTGTCATGTGGGCAGCAAGGAGCCACCAACTAACTGGCTGTAATCAGGGAAGTGCCCCAGGCAAGGCTGGGCTACAAGGAGATAAGGCCACAGAAGAGGAGGACAATGGGACAACACCCAGTCTGTTGCTGTGACTCCACTCTGAGTCCCTGCAGCCCCTCCAGGGTTCTCCTCCTCCATCCAGTCCATCCCCAGGGCTCCACCCTCACCTCTCTGCAGGAGAGGGGCACTAGGAAGGACCTCAGCCCACTTAGGGAACAGCTGAGGGAGCTGCCAGCCCAAAGGACGGGTGGACCACTGTAATTCAATTGTCGGTGTCTGAAAGCCAAGTGGGGAGAGGACCCATAATGACATTTGCTCGTGTCAGGCACAGAGGACATCACTGAAGCCTCGCAGGAGCAATTAGCCCAGGAAATGTGCCCTGCAGAGAAGCCATTGCCCAGCAGCCATCATCATCCCACAGCCAGCCTCCTCTAGGAAGGGTCCTGCAGACTGAGACCTAGTGGGGACAGAACCATTTGGGACATTGGCAGCTTCCTGGATCAGACATACACCCAGAAATTGGAGAATCCAGGCCCAGGAGCTCATGCATTGCTTTTGGAGTCCTGTCTAAGCGATTGGAACACTCATACATTAAGAATGCAAATGCGGAGGCTGAACAGGGATCTCAGCAGTAGAACATGTACTTAGCGCGCACAAGGCCCTGTCTGTATTCAACCCCTAGCACTCCCCACAGCAACAGAAATGTGGTGGTGGATGTTCCACAGCTCTGTGACGGCACCATGCACTGCATGGACAGTGTGTGTGTGTGTGTGTGTGTGTGTGTGTGTGTGTGTGTGTGTGTGTGTGTGTGGTGTGTGTGTGTGGTGTGTGTGTGTGGTGTGTGTGTGTCTGTGTGTGTGTCTGTGTGTGTGTGTGTGTGTGGTATGTGTGTGTGTCTGTGTATGTGCTGTGTCTGTATGTGTGGTGTGTCTGTGTGTGATGTGTCTGTGTGTGTATGTAGTATGTCTCTGTGTGATGTGTGTCTGTGTGTGTGCGTGTGTGGTGTGTCTGTGTGTTTGGTATATCTGTGTGTGTGATGTGTATAGTGTGTGTGTGGTGTGTGGTGGGGGAGGTGTGGGTGTGTGTGGTGTGGGTGTGTGTGGGGAGTGTGTATGAGATATCTGCGTGTATACACACCTGTACAGGCACTTGTAGAAGCCCAAGGTCAACCCTGGGTATGTTCCACCTTTTTTGAGGCAAGATCTCCTACTGAACCTGAAGTTCACAGTTTCAACCACGCAAGCTGGCTGGCCAGTGAGCTCCCAGAATGCACTAGTCCCCACCCACCAATGCTGCTTGACAGGCACACTCACAGCCACACCAGGCGTTTGTGCGGGTGCTTGGGATCCGAACTCGGGTCCTCACGCTTGCCTTGCAAGTACTGTTCCCACTGAGCCAAGGTCCCGGTTTAAGTACTCTAAGAGGTTAACTTCATGTTGTGTTCATTTACACCAATAGAAAACACCTTTCCTTATGGCTCACAGCCAATATCGCAAATTGCCACAAATCAATAATGTGAAAACACATTTTTTTTTTACATGAGTTAAAGGCTTGACCAGGTCCGAGCCCCAGAAAAGTACAAATTAAAGTCCACTGGATGGTTCTTGTTTTTTAAAAATAAACAGAAAATAGCTTGCAACACCTGCTCACTTCTACAGAGTATATGGTGTTAGCACAGCTGCCCAGCCTTATGACCCACATCTGTAATCCTAGCACTGCAGAGACTAAGGCAGGAGGAGTGCCATAAATCAGATCAGAAGCCAGCCTAGGCTTCTTAATAGGCCCCATCTCGGAAACCCAACAGGGCCTGGAGAGGTAGCTCAGTGGCTAAGAGCACTGACTGTTCTTACAGAGGACTCAAGTCCACTTTCCCAGCATCCACGTTGGGAGGCTCACGACCATCTAGAACTCCAGTTCCGAAGGTCTGATACTTCTGGTTGCCATAGGCACTTGAATAAGAATGGGCTCATATATTTACATGTTTAAGGGGTGATACTATTTGAAAGGATTATGAGGTGTGGCCTTGTTGAGGGAAATGAGTTACTAGGAGTTTCAAGAGCCCAACTCAGGCCAAATCTCTCTCTCTCTCTCTCTCTCTCTCTCTCTCTCTCTCTCTCTCTCTCTTCTGTATATCTCTCTCCCTCTCTCCCTGCTGCCTGCGGATCCAGGTGTGGCACCCTCAGCTACATCCCTGTGACCTTGCTGTCTGCACTTCCACCATGCTTCCTGCCATGACAATTGTGGACTAAACCTCCAAAACTGTAAATGAGCCCCAGATAAATGGTTCCTTTTATAAGAGCTGCTGTGGTCATGGTCTTTTCATAGCAATCAAACACTGACTAAGATACACCCGTAATTAAAAGCAAAATAAAATCTCTTAAAACTAAGTAAGTTTAAAAAGCAAATAAATAAAAAGTGCTGCTAGGGTTGGAAAGGTAATGGTGATTATTTAAAAATTAAAAATAAAGCTAGGAGTGATGATGACACCTATAACCATAACATTGAGAGATGGAGGCAGAAACTCAAGCCCTTCCTCAGCTACACAGTGAGTTCAAGACCACCCTGGGCTATATGAGATCATACCTAAATAAATAAAATTTAAAATAAAAGGGAAGTAAAATATGAATTAGTATTCCACATTTTGGTGTTTACCCGTAAAACCAAAAGGAGGGCCAGCGACATGGCTCGCAGGTAACAGCACTTGCTGCCAAGCCTGACATCCTGAGTTCCTGGGTCCAAAACTGCCACCACCAGCAGCCGACATTCTTTTTCAGTAACCTCCTCTCAGACAAAACCGGATCCTTAGCACGCAGTGGGAAAACTTTCCAGATAAGCCAGTTGAAGCAGAACTGAAGGTCGTTAGGAACAGAAAGGACGCTGGGTTAGAGAATAAGACGGAGCCAAGGGTGGGTTTGGGCTCAAAGAGTTACAGCCAAGTGTCTTAGCAGGTGCCATAGCAACCACTTGGGGTGGCTTTCGAGTTTCATCTTAAAAAGTTGCTAAGAGGTTTGTTTTCTTCTGTTCCTCCTTTAAAAACTTATTTTTAAATTATATACATGTGTTGAGGTATGCGCACGGGAATCAGGTGCCCGTGGAGGCCAGAAGAGGGTGCAGGATCCCTGGGAGTTAGAGTTGTAGGTGCTGGGAGCTGCATTGCGGGCGCTGGGAACTGAACTCGGGTCCTTTGAAAAAGCATTATGTGCTGTTAGCTGCTGAACCACCTCTATAGTTCTCCTTTCCTTTGGATAAATGAGACTATAGTGTCTCTGAAGGTGTCTCAGATGCAATTACAGTCAGCTAATGTATAAGCAGGAACCACCAGGGTGTGTGGGAGGTAGAACTAGGTCTCTTACTGTAAATGCTCTATCTGTGTGTAGAAGGAGACTGCTCGTTCATTTCCTGGTCGCCCAGACCCAAATAATCACACAGAAACTATATTAATTATAGCACTGCTTGACCAATAGCTTAGGTGTATTTCTAACTAGCTCTTATATCTTAGATTAACCCATTTCTATTAATCTGTGTATCGCCACAAGGCTGTGGCTTACCAATAAGGTTCCCGTGTCTTTCTCCTTCGGCAGCTAAATGGTGTCTCCTTGACTCTTCCTGCTCTCTCTATGTATCTCTGTTCAGATTTCCCACCTGGCTTTATTCTGCCCTACCATAGGCCAAAGCAGCTTTTTAATTAACCAATGATAATAAAACATATTCACACCATACAGAGGGGAATTCCACATTGTCTGTGAGATTCCTGGAAAATGATAGTTTTCATCTAGGAACATCATGTGTGAGTCTTTGCTGTTTTCAATGTTATTATTGAAATACCTCTATATAAGCCCGGCGGTGGTAGCGCACGCCTTTAATCCTAGCATGTGAGAGGCAGAGGCAGGTGAATTCGAGCCAGTCTGGTCTACAGGGCAAGTGCCATGACAGGCTCCAAAGCTACACAGAGAAACTCTGACACGAAAAAGAAAAAGAGAAAGAAAGAGGGAGGAAGGGAGGAAGGAAGGAAGGAAGGAAGGAAGGAAGGAAGGAAGGAAGGAAGAAGAATAGAAGGAAGGAAGGAAAGAAGGAAGGAAGGAAGGAAGGAAGGAAGGAAGGAAGGAAGGAAGGAAGAGAGAAAAGGAAAAGAAAGGAAGAAAAAGAAATCCCTCTATATAAAGGAAATTCAGTCTCCATGTCAGCCAATGCCATGAATTAAGCCTCAGCTGGAGAGAGACTTCAGTCAGATCTCAGACCCCGGGCTCTATCCCATAGCCCCATCATTCTCCCTATCTTTCTGTCTTGCTTTGCTGTCTTCATAGCAGCGTGATTCAAGGCAACTGGGAGAATCAGTTCTCAGTCGGTAGACTGACAAGCAGGGAAACATGACATACAGGAAAACACTGTCCAGTCATTAACACAGAACACAGCATGGATGAGTCTTGAGGACACTGCCCCATAAAATAGGCGTGTTACAAGAAAACCAATGCTGTCTGGCTCTACTTTACATGGAGGTCCTGGCGGAGGTGGGAAGGAGCCAGTGTTTAAGGCTGAAGAGTCAGGATTTGCGAATGGAAAGGGGTTCTGAAGTCGGGCAGACAATGTCTGTGCATCATTAGCATGTTCAGTACCTGTTGAATATGTAAACCCTTTCAGAGAGAGGCAGGGCATGGCTCAACAGGTAAGGTGCCCGACAAGACAGTGTGAGAACCTACGTAATAGCTCCCGGCACAGCAGTGTGAGTCTGTGGTTGGTGGGGCAGATACAGACAGATACTTGGAGCTTAGTGAGACTAGTCATGCTGTTAACTCCGGGTTCAGCGGGAGATCAGGTCTCAAAAAGCAAGATGGAGAGCCATGGAGAAAGACATTTGATGTAGATCACTGGCCTCCATGTATATGAACACATACATACATGTGCATATGAGTACATGTGCACACAGAAACAGTTAAAATAATGTTATGTTATGTTTTACTGCAATGAAAACAATTGAAAAAATTTCTTACTCACCCCACCCTCCCCAAAAAGACACAAGGTATCAAGCATACTTCAAACTAAAAGAACAGTGCCGCTAATGCTGGTGAGGAGGAGGAGGAGGAGCAGCTGAAAGCTTCACATCTTCCCAGGGGAGGTGTGAACTGGGGAAATCATTTTAGAAAAGCAGAAATTTCTACTAAAACTAAACATCCACCTATTTTAACGACTTAGTGATTTCACCTCTTCGTATTTATCCTAAAGAACTCAGTATGTAAATCTCCAAACGACAAACATAAAGATCGACTTTATTCATAGTTGCCCCGAACTAGAAATAATACAAATGTCCATCAACAGGGGATGGATAAATTATGGAATATCTATACAATAAAATACTATTGAGCAATGAAACAATGAATTAATCTAGATACAATATAGGTAACCCATCCATTTACGATACTGAAAGAAAAGAAGCCAGATTCAAAAGAGTATGTTTGGATTTTTTTGTTTGTTTGTTTAAACAAAAGTTCTACAACAGGCAAGGGTAACCCGGGGGGAGAGTAGTCAGAATGATGTTCCCTCTATTAAGGCCCAAAGTGACTTAAGAAAGAGTGTATTTGAGCTGAAGGTCTTAGGTGTCCGCAATGGTGGGGAAGGCATGGTGGTAGCAGCAGGGCTCAGAAAGAACAAGCTAAGAGTGAAGCTATACACTCTCAAAATCCAGCCTCACGGGCATACGTCCTCCAGCAAGGCCCATGCCCAAACGTCCCATAACCTCACCAAAGCACCACCAGCTGGTGTCCGCAAGTTCATATGGATGAACCTATGGGGGACATTTCTCATTCAAACCACTACAATGAGGGTTTGACTGAGAAGGGGAATTAGGGACTTTCTGGGTTTACTGTTGCTGCGAAGAGACACCATGACCGCAGCAACTCTTAGAAAGAAAACATTGGATCTCTCACTTGCAGTCTCAGAGGTTCCGTCCATTATCATCATGGCAGAGAACACGGCAGCAGGCAGACGTGGTGCTGGAGCTGAGAGCGTTCATCATGCAGGCAACAGGAAGTCAACTCACTGTCTCTCTGAGGAATCTTGAAGAAAAAAGATCTCAAAACTGGCCCCATTTCAAACCACCACACTGGGTAAGGACCCCTTGCACCTGTCTGCGGGGTGGTGGCCACACAGGTGAACAGTCCGTGTGTGAGCCTGGGTAAGCCTCAGTGGTCCCTCTGGGTGCAGGATGGGGAACGGCTTGTGGGAGCTCAGTCAGATGAGGTATGTGTTAAAACTAACACATTCATCCAGCAAGCGTCCCTCATCTGACAGACTTGGCTCGTCAGTCTGAACCTCAAGAATGCAGTCAGTGTGGGGCTCTGGCAGGCAGGACTTTTGGGGGAGCAACTGCCCCCACCACTACCCTGACACAGATGATGAGACCCAGGTCCCGGGCTCAATCCCAACAGCTTGCTGTTCTCAGAAAGCCCTTTCCTGAGAAGTGATTCTGATGGCTGTGATTTCCACCTGAAGCGTCTGCCACAGGCCTGCGGTGTGAACACTTGGTCCTCCGCTGTGGTACTCTTTTGAAGGCTATGGGTTCCTTAGCAAGTGGATCCTAGCTGACAGAAGTCACTAGGTGGGGCCCCTTGCTCCTAGTTCTCTCTGCTTCCTGGCCTACAACACACAAAGAAGCCTCTGCTTCATGCCCCTGCCTCCACTTGGTCACACCCTGGACCAAAGCAAACTGTTCTAAGTTGTTTCTGTCAGGTATTTTGTTACAGTAAGATGTAAATCACAAATACCATGGCTCATTTCTATTGTCACCCTGACTGTAGCCAGCCAGGACAATGTACAGAGAGACACTGTCCCAATGAGAGAGAGAGACAGAGAGACAGAGAGAGAGAGGGAGAGGGAGGGAGAGGGAAAGAGGAAGGGAGGGAGAGGGAGAAAGAAAGGAAGGAAGGAAGGAAGGAAGGAAGGAAGGAAGGAAGGAAGGAAGGAAGGAAAAAGAAAGCAAAATGAGAGTTCAACCCATCATTCCCCTCTCTCTGGTTCCTGATATGCTAGCTCTAGGATTTGCTACTCTGTTTACCATGCCCTACCCCCACCATGACAGACTGAACCCTGGGAACCAGGCATCAGCATAAACCTTCCCTCCCTTAAGTTACTTCTGTCAGCTTTGGGCACTGCTATGTGAAACTAACTCATAAAAAGATGCTGTGTCTCTTCAAGTCCTAGTGGGACCCAGGAAGGCAGAAGAGGGTACCTCTGAGACCACGTGGGTGAGTAAGGTCAGCCTTCTCAGAGGACCCAGGAAGGAAGCAAGCGCAAAGCTTGCCTGGTCCCAAGTACTTGGGCATTAGAACCAATAGTGGCAGGTTTGGGGGTATGGGAAGAACCTGAGGTTTTAATGTGTGTATTCCCCATCGCCAGAGATACAGGAGCTTCTAGAAAGGCCCTGGGTGTGTGTGTGTGTGTGTGTGTGTGTGTCTAGAGAACCAGCTGCTTTCCTTGGGATGGGCAGAAAGACTTAGGAAGACAAGGGGTCATGGCTAACCAGAGCAGGCCAGGTCTCTACCCCATGACTGCCCAGTTTGGCCATTGGCCCTGATCATCTCCCATACCTGCAGCCTCTAGAGAGGGGTAGAACTCATTTCCGAGGCCATCATCACTTCAGGCCCTAAGAAGGGTTGCAGCGAAGTACCAGCCCCACCCTGCCCAAGATTCCCAAGATCCCATCAATCCAAGTTCGCTGGGTTCTCAGTAGCAAATGGGGGGATGTGGGGGGGAGAGGGCAGAGAGTAGAAGGACCTGGCGTTTGTGGTCTCTACCCTCCCTGATGTCCCTGGCTTGGAAGAGACTTCTGTCCATGAGTGTTGGCTGTTAAAAATAGCTGGCCCCTTCATCATCCCGACAGCAGCACTCTGGGACAATGTGTTCCGAGGCCCAGGCTGTTCCCTGGGGACTGTGCAACAGGCAAGAAGAGCTAGGGACACTCTCAGCACCAAGGCAGGCATCCCACTCCACCAGGCTTCCCAGCCACACCTCCACCCTCCTTCTCACCCTTCCTGGGTGCTGTGTCAGGAGCCCTGGGTTTCTGGGGACAGCGCTGCTGTGGCGTCTGTGGGTCTTTCCTAGTGACCTGGAACTCAAGAAAAAAGACCTGAGGCCTCCTCCTCTTATTTCCCAAACTGGCCTGAACTGGAACCATAGAGACTTTACAAAGGGTCTCTCAGATGCAGTCAGGTTATGAGGCAGAGAGGGGTCGGGTTCAAGTCCTAGCACAGCCCTGACTCAGTGTATGAGGAAGTGGCTTAACTTTCCTGTGCCCAGATTCCCTTACTGGTGGAACAGAGAGGTGTTCGAGACCCAGTGTGTAAGTTGTGTGAAGGCTAGACAGTTCCAAGTGCTTCTAAACACAGGGCCTGGTGCTGGATGAGCGGTCAGTAAACAGTGTTGTTATGACAACTGCACCATGGTTATGGACATTGGCGATGGGATGGAATTTCAAATCCTGCCTCCTCTATTGGCCGGCTGTGTGACTTTGAATGAGTTGTTTGACCTTTCTGATCCCTAATTTCCTAGCCTACAAAAAAATGGAACGATGCCACTTACCTCCTGGAGCTTTGGTGCCTCAGCTGGTGCCCTTAGGGAGCCGTCAGGGCTCCGGAAGTGTGCAGGGCCTGTTGGGACCAGACAGGGGTGTGCTAGAGGGGCAGTTCCTTGGGCCACACTTCTTCAGGCCTTCCTGGTCACATATGTACACGCATGTATGTACACATGTGTGCAGACACACACACACGTGCACACATCCCATGATGGTTGGAGGCCCTGTCATCCCCACTGCCCATCTTCATGTTACCCTCCTATGCCCACGAGTGGGAAACAGAGGAAAGAGAACAAGAGAGAGTAGCTCAGAATCAGAGAGAGGGGAAAGAGGAGAAGGAAGGAGAGCAGAGGAGGGTGGGGGAAGGGGATCCGGACACAGTAAGAAAAGATAGACCGTGACCAAACATCCCTGGGAAATGAGGGAGCCGAGAATGACCTGTTCAAAAAAACCAAATAGGAAGCCAGGTCTGCTGGGAAAACCTGAGAGGGTTCAGGGACGGGGATGGAGTCTGGGGAGCCAGAGGCAGCCTGACTCCCCTGCTAGCAGGGCTTTTATCTGAGGATGGGTAATGTGTCGTCATGACAACAGTTGTCACATGTAGGGTAATGGCTGGTGAATAATACAGGGAAAATGCGGCAGGAGTGGAGATCCCACAGCCCAGTGATGGGAGCTTGGGGACAGCCCCCTTCCCACCCTGTCCCTTTTTCGACCTTGCCTCCACCTAGTCAGGACATCCCTTACCCCAGATTCCACCCCAGTGTTGCTCTTTTGAGTCACAGTCATAGCCTCGAGCTTTGTCCTCTCTCCACATCCTGCCTAGGGCTGGCCAGTGAGCCAGCCACAGCATGCAGACGTCTCAGCCACCAAGCATCTCAATATATCCCTTGCCATGGCCCTCACGGTAGAGATACAGCAACCACCTTGTTTCCCAAATCCTAGTACACGAGTCAGAGAGGCTGGGTAGGTCCTCCGAGGTCACAAAGCAAGGCAGCTAAAAAAAAGAGCGCAGCTCTGATGTTCCCCTCAGTCCCAAGCTAGTGGTTTCCAGGGCTAAGGCTGCTAAGCCTGCTCCTGGGCAGCACTAGAGACAGGCTGGCCTTCAACTTCCCCCTCAATGCACCTACGGCAAAGACACAGAGATCACACTTGTGGGTAAAAAGGAAAAAGGCTGAGTTGTTTCACACACTGGCTATCCACAGCCACTGTACCGTTCTGTGCCTTGAAGACCGTAACTTCTATTGCAACTCAACTGAATTGGGAGCATATAAGCAGAGTAATTGTGGGGCCAATGTTCTGCTCATTAGGTCTTTTGAGGGTTTGGGACCTTGGAGGTCAAGGTTAGGATTCCCAGTTTCCTTCCAGCCTGGGTAGCTCAAGGCCTGAGCTGTGGAATCCACAGATGCCCTTTTCGTCTCCATCCTTTGGGTTATTGGTTTCCCACACAAAAAAGCCTCCAGGACACTGGCATCAGGGTGGCCAGGTCAAAGGGTGGTGAGATGTCTAACTCCAAGGAGTGCTGAGGCCTTCAGGGCAGGGTGAATGCAGCAGGAAACAGCCATGGCCTCGGCAGGAGGTCATGGTCTGTGAGTGGATCCCAGTCTCTGGAAGGATGAGGTTCTGCAGGCCACGGGCCTGAACCCCATGCCTGGAACCCAGAGCTCTGCCTGACTGGCGTCAGGGTGACTGCCAGGGGAAGCTCTTCACACCCGGAGGCCCATCCCTAGGGAGCTTTCTTAAGGATTGGGGCCCAGACCCCTGTGACTCCCTAAAATTATCCTCAGAACCCGGGAAAGCTGCCAAGGGTGGGGTGGGGCCTAGTGGGAAGAGGAAAGAGCCTGGGCAGGGGCTTCCAAACACTCTAGGGAGAGAGAGAGAGAAAGAGAGAGAGAGAGAGAGAGACAGAGAGAGACAGAGAGAGACAGAGACAGAGAGACAGAGAGAGAGAGACAGAGAGACAGAGACAGAGAGAGAGAGAGACAGAGAGAGAGAGACAGAGACAAACAGAGAGAGTAAGACACAGAGACAGAGTGATTACTAAGCTGAAACTGTGTTTAGGAAGGCGGGGCTCCTAGGGAGTTTGTCAATAGCTGTTATTAAACATGAAAAAGAAAAGGAGAAAAGACAGGGAGCTGGCAATAGGCCTCTCAGCTTGTCCCCCTCAGTCCTGGGCCCCTCATGCTCCCTGCAGCTGTGAGTGGCAAGGAGAAGCCCTGCCCATCTCCAAAGGCTCTCTCTCACATCTCCAGACCAGCTCTGGTCACAGAACCTGAGACAGTGGGGACTGGGCTGTGGATGAAAGGACCTGCCCTCGCTGCCATGATAAGCCATAACCTTCCTCCAGGGGGTCTCCACTCAGCAGAGGCTCTCTGAGGGCTGAGAGCAGAGGTCAGAAAGAGGGGGACGTGGGGGAAGGAGGCTTCCCAGCCACAGGTGGCCTCAGGCTAGGCTTGGGAGAGCTGAGGTCCTGAGGGAGCAGTGAGGGCAGCTGGAGTCTCCTGAGGTCTCCTGGGTAGTTAGGACAAGACTCTGGTGTACTTGTACCCAGCACGACCACTAGGCATCTTGCATTCCTGGCCCCTTCTCCCAGTGTCAGGGAGCCTGGTGGGCAGCAAAAAGAGGAAAGCATCATGGGCACTATGATGGCAGTCTGCTGGGCACCCACAGGTCAATGCCAACTGCCGCTGACCAGCCTGACCACTCCTCCAGGGTGCTGGGGGCAGAGGCACTGCCACTAATGGGATCAAGTCCGTACAGAGTCAAGTCAAACCTGAGTGCGTGCAGCCTGAGCCAAGCTCCTGAACACCAACTCCCTCTATTCTGGGCATCTCCAGAAGGTGCCAAAGGACCAAAGGTATGGTCTTTGAACCAGATCCCTCTAGACTCCCCTGAAGGATTCTCCTCTCCTGCTATCTAAGGATATGCCCCAGAAGAGCCCCCCAGGGACAGTGTCTGTAGGCAGACTGACAACACCAAAGGTCCCACAAAGTCCAATGACTTGCACTAGGCCACAGAACAACAGCCTGAGAGATATCAGGTCAGAGAAGAAGATAAACAAGTTTGCTGGCTGCCTTTGCAGAGACACTCTCCTCCCCTGTCTCCTTTTCCTGTCTGCCTCTGTAGTCCCATTCAATAGCCCCCTCCAATACATTCCTCCCCACTTCCTGGATACAGGAACCCCTGACATCCCAGCATAATTTTAGTCAGCAGCACTTGGTGCTGAGCTGCCCCTGGGCCTCACCCTGCCCTGTCTCCTGCTCCTAGGAGGGAGCTTATGATGTGAGCAAACCCACACTAAGTCAGAGCCTGGCTAGCATGCCCCCAGCTCCATTACCAAACCCTCCTACCTCCAACACCATCTTCGAGCTGCTCTCCCTCCCGCCCTAAGCTCACATGGCCCACTGGGCCCTGCATCCCTCCAAATGTGCCCTCTGATCCTTCAGGGCTCCAGAGCATTGGCACCGGTGACAAACCCGTTCCCTTCACTGTTGGGGCACAAGGGGATATTGGGATGCAAGGCTAGTATCAAGCTGAGTAAACTGGAGCCTTCAGGCTGGAAAGGACCCAGGTGTCTGTGTGGATTCAATTCCTGACTATTCAGACAGGCAAGAGGAGGACCGAAAGGGCAGAGGTCTCCAGTGAGCTTCTTCTAGCCCCACGCTGCGTGGTGTGCTGTGGCAGCATGAAGCTGCACTGCACAGGGTCTTGGGTGCTCACTCTCTGAGTGACCCACTCAGCAAACACGACATCTGCTCTTGCTCAAGTTTATCTCTGGAGACTTGGACTATTCCCCATCCCTGGGAGGAAGTCGCACAAATATGGCTTCCTTCACCTCACCACACTTCCAGGGCTATTTTGGCACTCCACAAGATGTCAGGGACGTCCCTCACGCTGTCACACAGGATCTTGTGTACATGGTAAATAAAAGGTCAAATACCTTGGGAGCACACTGATAAGGACACTAGATTTTGAGGATGAGACTTTCAGGGTTGGCCATAGCTAGGGAGAACCAGGTAGAGAAAGAAATCAGGAGCTAGGATTCCCCCTTTTGAAACCCAGGGAGCAACCCTCACCTGGAAGCAGATGATCAGACTACCAGAGACGGACTCAACTTGAGGCGTGGTGCCTGTGCAGCCATCCTTCCCTTGTGTCTAGCTTCCTGAGAGAATGGAATCCCTGAGGATCTCTCTTCCTCTCTCTAGCCCAGGTCTCGGGCTGCACACCCAAGAGCCTCACCCTCATTAGTGCCCACCATGCTACCTGCTCTGTCCTGGGATGCCTGCCACCCTGGGCCTCTGCCTCAGACCTCTCCTCTGCTTCCTCTGCTGGCTTTCTCACCATCTTGGCGGGGCTCCGGTAGACCCTTGCTGCTGCAGCAATATAGGGATCCTGAAAGCTCTCAGGCCAACCCTCTTCACTGCTCCAAATGGCTTGTTCACACCACAATGAACAACCCTTTCCCCAATTCCCGTGGGATGAGGCTGGGATTCCCCACAGAACTCAGGAACAAACCAGTTCCTGAGTTCTTTCACTCCAACCATCACTTGCAAGAGGACTGCCTAGGTCTTCGTGCAATATTGACTGTGTTCACAGAAGGAGTTCTGGGATCTATTAGTGATGTCTGTCATGGGCCTGGCATAGGATAGGGTGTAGAGATGCTGACATAGCACATTAGAATTTCCCTGAGAACCTTCAGGGAGGCTTTGGAGCCATGGAATCAAGGATTAGAAAAGACAGATGGAACAGATGGCATATTCAGGAAGGGTCATCTCCTAGGACAGGACACAGAACCCATCCTCCTTCCATCGGGTTACTGAGCAAAAGATTTTGTCAACTCAACTTGGATCTGGGGTTCCAGAGTAACGTGGTGATTCTGACCTTTGTACCTTCATGCACTATAAGTACAGCCTACAGGTCTTTGCTATATAAATCTTAGCTTCCCTCGCCAACCTGAAGGTATCCAGGGTTATCCCATTTTAAAAGAGGGAACTGAGACTCCGAGAGGTTTAGTAATTTGCCTGAGGCTGCACAGATAGTAAGAGCCAAGTTGGTGGTCAAAGCCTGGTTTTCTGTCCATGTTGCCATCAGAGTAACCACACCCCCTCTCTTCCAGTCTCATTAGGTCCAGCTGGTCTCTGCAGCCAGTCCTTGCCCTAGTCCTTCTCAAACTCTATGAATACAGTCCTTCTGCCTTCAGCTCAGCCACAACCAGATGAAGCACACAGCAGAATCTCCAGAGGAAAACTGTAGGAAACGCAAACCAAACAGAAAACAACATACAAACTCTACATCCAAGACTCGTCCCCAGAGTCCAGAGTCCCTAGCATAGGATGACTGCGCCAAGATGGCTCCAGTTTGCTGGAATGTTTCCAGGTCCCCTAGCTCCTCACTGTATGCCTGCCCTGTGTCTATCTGCCCTGGAGCTGAGAGGAGGGAGCTAAGCCCTGTGGCTAGGTTACCCACATGGCCTTGTTCTGTGGGCTCCTCTGTTGCCAAGGCTGGGGTGAACCCAGCCTATGCTCACCTGGTCATTCTAAGACGTGACTAGGAGTGCAGTTCTATCTTAAGTTTCCATCCTACAACGTCTCAATTCTCTTCTTGTCTGCCCCTTCCCCTACCCACCTTGGTCTTGCTTTAGACAGAGTGTCAAGCCCAGACAGGTGGCCAGGCCCCTGTACCCAATTCTCCCCTCTCTCCCTTCCCTGTGGCTCCCGGGGCAGCCCCAGGATGTTATCTGAAGTATGTTCCAGTCTTTGGTCTTTTGTCAATCAAGAGAGAAGCCCAGAGAGGTGAAGAAATCTACCCCAAGTCACCCAGCCACTTGGAGTCCTGCTTCTGGGCTTCACAAGGGCTTCTAAGACAGCTAAGGAGCCTTTCTGAAGCTGGTAGCCCCACACCCCAAGGCCAGCAGAGGAAGAAGGGATCCAGCTGGAACAGGTGTGTCAAAGGCAACAAAGAACAACTCTAGGAGGGACCCAGCAAAGTCTGCATCCTATGACCATGTTGGGCCATCCCTCTCCACCCCTCTCCATCCTCCTTCCGGCTCCCTCTGCCCCCTCTACTCCCCTACACCCTCTACCTCCCCACCCCTGTGCTGGGAGGAAGGCTGAGTTTAACCCTTGCCTCCCCTCCCCCCAACTGTCCAGGGAATCCAAGCTGCAGGCCCAGCCAGCCTCTCACGCTCCCTCCCTCACAGCTGCAGCTGGGATGGGCTGGGAAAGAGACACAGGGACACCTGGGTCCCCTTAGTCACAGCTCAGCCCTTTTCCCTCTTGAAGTGGCTTCAGGTCCCCTTGGGAGCTGGAGGGGGAGTGTCATTCCGTGAAACCCTGCTGCTTTGAGATTGAAGAGACCCACCCCTTATCACCAAAGGGGGTCTGCATTTTTATCAGGGAAACCCAAGAACCCCCTAGCACCAAGACCTGGCCCCAGACCTCCCCCGCCTGTTTGTCCTGCTTTGGAGCCCAGAGCCCCAGAGGGAGGCAGAAAGGACAGAAATAGCCCCAACTTCCCAGGGAGAGTAGCACTCTTTTGGTCTCTATACTGTTCCGGTTCCCTCACAACTACCACGGATCCATGGAGCCTGCAGGGCCCCTGAAGAACCAGAACTATCCCTCTGGGTAAGGAAGAAGTCAGAGAGTCCAGAGGAGGCAGGAAGGCTGAGTGGAGGGTACAATCCTCAAAGACAGAAGGGTCAGGACAAGAAGGAAGAGAAGGGAGGGGCATGGGGACAGAGAAGCTAGAATCCAAGGGCCAGAGGGAAGACAGTGATGGGTCTCTCCCCTGGAAATCACTGCTAATCGATAGGTGGCCACAAGGCCAAGCCAAGGGCAGAAGCCTTTGGCCCAGAGCCTGGGCAGGGTGTGAGAGGATCAGAGCCCACAAGCTGGGGAGGGTGCGTGCTGACACCCAGCCGGCTCCTTCTAGTGCTGGCCTCCTGACAGCATCCTTCCCCAGACGGATGGAAGAAGGACGGATGCAGAGCACAAAGAATCCCAGAAGCTAATTTTAGCCTAGTGCGCCCCACCTCCCCTGCTGACAGTGAGCAGAGGCTCGAGGGTGGGAGTTCGCACCCCTGCCTGGGCTCCCGCTTTAATGGAAGTGCCACAGGCAGGGTCTACCCCCAAACCACAACCATGGATGTCAGACTGACCTTACAGCCCACCCAAGGACAGGCTCTGGGGGTCATAGGTTGTGTGAGTCCCTGTCTCGACTCTGGTTGACATCAGCAAGTCCTTCTTCTACCTCAGTCAGCTCACCCACGACACAGGGATAATAATAACACCATCTCAGGCAAAGTGTGTTATGTCCCGGACCCCAACAGCGCAGAGCTGTCTTCATTTCTGTCACTACTGCATACTTCAGAGGACGGCAAACACATCTGTGGCTCAAGACTTGGCGCTCAGTATTTTTTTTTTGATGGGGCACAAAAGCGAGGCAAACAGCCCGATCCTGCCAGAATCCAAGCCCTGAGAACAAATGATTAACACAACTGATTAATTTGAGGCATCACTATGACTGGCCTTCTAGGGAGTTTGGAGGAGGAGAGCAGAGAGGAAGCCAAGGACTGGAGAACTGGGGGACCAGAGGAGCAATCCTCCATGGGCAGGCAAAGACATGGAGGCTCAGAGAAGGATGATGCCTCTCTCAAAGAAGCCCAGCACTATGGCAGAGGGAGAAATCAAATCCTGGAAACACAAGCCCTACACCAGCCCTGCCTCCCACAGTGACCAGGTCCTGTGACCAGATTTCCTGGCCTCACGAGGGAAGCCAAAGGTTGTCCCGTACCAGCTCTAGCTGGGCAGAGACTCCTCCCAGTCAGCAGCTGCCCCACTTACAGGCTGGGCTGGTCCTCAGGTGACTCTCCGTGCGCGCACACACACACACACACACACACACACACACACACAAGCCTAATGGAGGCCATACTGGGCTTGGGGAGGGGCTTGGGCCTGATTACCCACAAGACCTCCCTTGTTTCCAGTGCCTTCTGTCCTGAGCAGGTAGTCGAGGGTGCTCTAGATAGAATTCTCAAAAACATGGACTGACTCTAAAGCCCTCCTGGGGGGTTCCTGTGTGCTGAAAATACATTCTCACAGAGCAGGAGCAGCTGAAAGGGAACCTGTTCCTTTAATTGTCTTCTGGGGTGGAGCCACCCCCTGATATAGAAAGGGTTCTTCTGAAGGTCCCTGTTCCTTGCTTACCTCTACCAGACAAACTACAGAGGCCCTTGCTGGCACTCGGGACATCACCCACGCCTCCACCTCATTGACAAGAGTTTCTCTCCCATGTCTGCACCTCGTTCCCATCCTAGTAGCCCTCCGGTGGGCTCAGAGAGCTCAGGAATGGGGTATAAAGGAAAGGGGAGAGAGATGAACAGCCAGGGCTGGAACTGACTCCACCCCAACCCCCCTCTTAGCTGTGTGGGCCTGGTGAGTCCTGAGAACTAAGGTAACAAAATGAGGTGGGCCTGGCTCAGATGGCAGGCTGCCAACAGACCTTTCCTGAACATGGGCCTATTACTCCTTGACTCTTCAAGTGTAGCAATTCCTTCACTAAGAAGTGGCAATCACTGGGCTTGCCCAGTGATTGAGAGCACTTATTCTTGCAGAGAACCCAGGTTTGATTCCTTGCATCCACATAGCAACTAAAAATAAAATGAAATAAATCTGTAACTCCAGTTCCAGAGTGACAATGTTTTCTTCTGACCTCCGTGGGCACCAGGCATGTATGCAGTGCACAGACACGCATGCAGGCAAGACACCCATATACTTCTCTTTTTAAAGGAATTTTGGTATTCTGGGCAACCTGGATTCTGGATCCAGCTCTTGTCACCATATGTGTCTATGTGATGACACTTGAGGGAAGTGGTCTTCCTCTCTGGGCTCTCAGGACTAAAACAGAGCAGTTAGCCAGTGGTCAGAAGCGGAAAGCCTGAGGTATTTGGTGTCAGTGGCAGACATGAACAATCGATCCTAGCACTGCCGCCTACTGAATCCAACTAGCTCCCAGCCTCAGAATCTCCACACAGCTAACGCAAGAAAACTGTCACAAGAGAAAGTAAATTCTTCAGCCTGGATGTCATAGCTGTCTGGTTCCAGGTTTTAGCTGGGTGATCTTGGGTCTCAGTTTCCTCTTTTGTAAAATGACCACACATAGCAAGAGCATGTGGGTTAAATGAGACAATAGAATTTAAATCAGCTTCCAGTAGAGCTGTTGAGCTCTCTGCAGGAGGTACCTGTATGAGGTCCTGGATTCACTGGTGCTGGTTGCCTGCTGGGGAGGAGCTGAGAGCAGGGTGAGATAGCAGCAAGTTCCATGTCCCCTGATGGCCCTGGGCACACTGGTGTTTCTGGTGATTGTCCCAAGCAAACGAATGGGCCCAAAGAAAGTCACGAAGATGGTGAAAGTGTAGATTCTGAGGCAATGTGGGAGTGGAGAATCCCTGGACCCTAGAGCACGGCTCCTCCCTCTGTCCTCCTCAACCTAGGATCTGCCAGGAGCCTTCCTCCTGCCCTTGACCTCCAGCCCCCAGCCTGCCGCCTCTTCCCTTGCTCACAGAACCTGGTGGAGCCCGCCTGGAGCCCCACAGGCTGCCTCTTCTGCCCTCTCTGAAGCACCAAGCACAGCCAGTTCCTTTTCTCACTCACAGGACATCATGGGGCTTCGTGCACTTCACAGGCCTCCCAGCTTGGAGAGCAGAGCGTACCTTCGGGACAGAGCTGAAGCAAAGCCATTTCCCTCCGCTCACCTGGCCCTAGCCAAACGGCTGCTGTGTATATCGGCTTCTACGGTGGCCTGCTTGCCTCCGCCTCTGCTTGCAGCAGCACCTTACTGCTCATGACCACACAGCAGAGGAGCTCAGAGCTGCCTCCCAGATGCCATCAACTCTGTATGTGGCCTTCCCCTGCTTCAGACATCTTCCTATCTTGTCTCTTGGTGCATTCCTGCTCCAAGACCCAACCCAGCCCAACTGCCCCCTCCTCAGGGGAGCTGCTCTTCTCCCCCGTGAAGGTCAGTCAAAGAATGCTATGATGATGGAGAAGGCAGACAGGTGGGGCAGAGAGGAGAGCCAGCCCTGGGAGGGAGCCTGGGCTCGTCAGGCTGACACTCAAGGGAGATCCCAGCAGCCCTTAGACACAGAACTCAGCTTGCTTATTACAAAATAGCCTTTATTGATAAAATAGCTCAGAGTCTTAGAAATACCTGCATGTCAAAACAGGGGGGCTTGGGTCCCACAGCATACGCAGACTAGATCAGCCAGCAGATGGTTACAAGTCAGCCCCTCAGCTACACCCCATATCAATGTCCTGGCCTCACAACTGGACAGTCGTTCTCTCCAGTAGGGATTCTATTTGGTACCCACCATTGTCTCTACCAGAGAAAACTCCTTGAGTACCTTCCAAATCAGAGACATACATCTTGGGCTAATAGGCTGTGTGGCTCAAGCCACCCCTCCCTGAGGCTAAGAGTTCTATTGCCCAAAGCAGAAGCCAGACTGCCCACGGAGGCAAAGCAGCCCCTTCCCTTGTAGATAGATGCCCAGTCACTCTGAAAAGACAGTCAGGAGGTAGTGGCACCCCAGGGCTTGCCCATTTCACTGTGAGGGTTCTAAACAGCCAGCAAGGCATCTTTCTGGGTTGGGGTGGAATTAGTTAGGCCTCCAAAGGCTCCACACGGGGTGGGCACACAGAGTCGTCTGGACCCTGGAGCAGGTGGCTCTTCCAGAGTCAGCAGGGCCCTTGGCTGCCTGCTCCGGCCCCAGCACCCCACCTGAGGATCTCTCCTCAGACTGTTTCCTTGATGTGAATATTTTTAGCTTAGGGAAACGATTTGCCTGCTGGATGACAAAGGACTTATCCCCTAATGGGGTTGGGGCCAAGCCACTGCAGGCTCTGTTGGTGTTACAGGTAACAGATGGAGAAGCTGTCACCGGCATAATAACTCAAACCTTTTCGGGTACAAGAATGCGTTCTCAAAGAAATTCTGGAATCTGAAAGTGACTCGGGCACCTCAACCCACTTCCAGTTTGGGGCAGGAATGCACACACCCCGAGTGCAGAACAAAGGTCTACAGGAAGGCTCCTGGCGGTAAACACATAGAAGGGGATTTTTATATCACCGGATAATCACATTCGCTGGCTCTCTAGCTCTTTCCCCCATGGAGCTCAAAGCTCTCTGCAAAACCTTTCATCTCCCTTCTGCAAGTAGGCGGCAAGCAATTGTCGCCCTGCTCTTTGCAAGGGTGAATGCCAGCGATCGGAGCTCCTATTGAGGCCAGGCCAGGCTCCCAGACCTCCCCAATGAGACAGCCTCATGCCCACTTGCCTCTCAGAGGGATGCTGGGTGAGAAAGCCAATCCAAGGTTTTAGCCTTAAAGGAGCCACAAATCTAAAATAACAATACTAGCCCATTGCCCCTATCCCAGTAGCCAATGGGAATCCCAGGTGCTCTATGTAAGTGGATCACCCTCATGTCGTCCCCTTTCTCAGCAGCAAGTCCTCCTGGGAAACGTAGAAGACTGGCTTCCTGCTCTTTGAGAGGCATGGGGAAGAATCAAGGCTGGGGATGTAACTCAATTGGTTGACGGCTTGCCTAGCATGCTCAAAGCCCTGAATTAATTCCCCCAGCATCTCATAAACCAGACACCTGTAATCCTAGCACAAAGAAGGAGAGGGCAGGAAGATGGAATTTCAAGATCCTCCTCAGGCTACATTGCAAGTCAGGATGACCTGGGCTACATTCAAGACCCCCCCTCTCAAAATATAAAACAAAACAAAACCCCCATATCCAAGAAAAACAAAACACCACAAGTGAGTGGCCTGCCAAGGCACAGGGGTCTCCAGGAAAGGGAAGCCTGACCTGTTGGCTTACAGGTAGCTGGGGCAGGGGTGGGGGGAGGTACTCCAATTCAGTCTGGCCTTGGCTACATTCTGGAAGATCCAAGCTACCCTTGCTCAGGGAAGTAGAGAAGAGCTACCCCACAGTACAGTCAACAAGGGAAGGTTTCAAATGGGCCCCTGGGAACGGCACTTTTGTCCTTTCCCCTTTGGGGGGGGGGGGTCTGAGGATGAGGTCTGCAGGTGGGCCCCAGGGAAATGGCCACATAGGTGGGGAGGCAGCGAGCTGGCAGGCTCACCAGGCAGTCTGGGTCCACTGCCGGCAAAGGATCCTTCGAAAGGCACGTCGGAAGTCCTGGTTGAAGATGGTGTAGATAACAGGGTTCAGGGAGCTGTTGCAGTAGCCGATCCAGAAGAAGAACTGGAAGAGGCCATGCGGTACCTTGCAGCGCTGTGGGCAGATGGCCCCCAGGCTGTAGCTGAAGAAGAAGGGAAACCAGCAGACAACAAAAACGCCAATGACCACTGCCAGCACAAAGGTGAACCTCTTCTCCCGGCTCAGCTGTGCCCGGCGTCGCCACCACTGCCCACTGGCAGCACCCACAGTCCTGCCCAGAAGCACCTGGCCACGGAGTGTGGCCAACACCCGGGAAGCCTGAGGCTGCTGCAAGGGTGGGCTGCATACCGAGGCAGGAGATGCTGGCAGTGTTTGGGGTTCGCACTCTTCCACCTCCTCTTCATCCTCCTCTTCAGCTGCCTCCTCTGCCGTTGCCCCACCAATGCCCTCCTTCTGGCCCTGGCCTGATCTGGGAAGGGCAGACCAGCTGGGTGGCAAAGACCTGGACTCAGGATCTTCAGGGGTCTCCCCCTCCTCCTCCCTTGGAGGTTTGGGGTGTCCATTGGCCTCACCCACAGAAGACAGAGGAGAGGCCAGGGTTGGCACCTTAGCTGAGGTTGGAGCTCCCCCAGCGACAGGATGGGGCTGTTTGGACTCCCCCTCCCCAGAGCCCCTCTTGGCCCTGAGACCTCGGCAGTGGCTGCGTTTGGCAATTACATAGATTCGCAGGTAGACGAGGATCATGATGAGGCAGGGAGCAAAGAACGATCCGATGCTGGAAGCCAAGATGTACCAGGCCTCTTGGTTGAGCTCACACTGGGGGAGTCCGTGAGGCTCCGGGCGCTGATCGCCCTTGTAGATGAGGGGTGGCAGAGAAATGACGGCTGCAATGAGCCACACCGTGAGGATGATGCATTTGATGCGGCGCGGGGTGCGCTTGGAGTTGTACTCCAGTGCTCGGCTCACTGCCCAGTATCGGTCCAGACTGATGGCACACAGGTGCACGATGGAGGAGGTACAGAAGAGCACATCCAGCGCCAGGTAGACCTCGCACCATGTGCGCCAAAAGTACCAGTAGCCTAACAGCTCGTTGGCCAGAGAGAAAGGGATGATAAGGGTGGCCACTAGGATGTCCGCGGCTGCCAGTGACACCAGAAACAGGTTTTGTGGTGCACGGAGTGAGCGGCTGGTCAACACAGCCAGAATGACCAGTGCGTTGCCGAAAATGGTGAACAGGATGAGGAAGGTGATGGCTGACGCGATGGCGGCGGTGGCTTGCACCGAGTAGGGCTCTTGGTGGTCCATGGCGAGGCCGGACACGTCCAGAGGGATCGCTGCTGGCCAAACCCACGGTCCGCAGGAGACAGCGCCACTCTGGCTCCGCTACAGGAGGGGGTTGTCCCCCCGGCAGTGCGGATGGCTCTGGAGCCCCATAACCTGACTGAAAGGGGCCTAGGAGGTCCGGAGACATCCAGGACCAGCCATCGATCTCCTACATCCTCTTCCACCGATGCCCGGCGTCCCTGCAATCCGCCCCAGAGAAGTTTTCCAAGTTGTCCCACTACCGTCCCGGGACCGAAGGAAAGTCGCGCCTTCGCGCGGTACAACTGCAGGACGCACAGAGCCGACTATGGAAGCGCAGCCGGTGCTCGGAAAAGGCGCTCTGTCTCCCGGTGCCGCGCCTGCAGTCAGCCCGCCGCGCAGGGGCGTGGGGAGGAGAGCCAGCACGGCGGGGAGGAGGGAGGAGACTGGGGGCGGGAGCTGGAGGAGGGAAGAAGGCGGGGCGGGAGATCCGACCGAGGGTGGATGGAAGGTGCGCTTTGTGGAGAAGTGGCCCTGCGACACTCACCCTTTACTCACCCGGTCCCCAACTCATGTCTCCTCCCCACCGCCGCAGGCCAAGTCCGGAAGCCAGGTGTTTGGGGTCTTGGAGGTTCTGGGAAGGATACTTATAGAAGAGGATCGGTGCATGCTGGGAGCTGAGACCTTGGTCAGTCCCAAGAGTCCATTTGTCTGCGTGTCTGGTACAGAGCACCCAGATCGGTGGTGGTAGGCGAGAGCGCTCATGTCGCCTGCAGCAGCTCAACAGCTCAGAGAAGCGTGCAAGGGAGTGTTGGTGTACTCAGGCATAATAAGCCACATCTCCATTTAGCAACTGAGCCACATCCCAGCAATTGAGAACCTTAGGAGCCGGACCGGAGCGAGGAGAAAGTTCCGAACCCCCTTTTCCAATGCTTCCCCACTCAGACGCCACTCGGTCGGACTGGCGAGGTGCAAGGAGTGCGTCTCTGTGTTGCGAGCGCCCTCTGCTGCTGTCTGAGTGCAGAGACTAGGGACAGGCGTCCTCGCAGGTCCCAGAGATACTAAAAAAGCTAACTCCTTGTGGGAAGTGATGGGTGGACTGCAACCGCCGTTACTGCCTCAGTTTCCCCCAACTAAAGACAAAGGAACTAAAGGGGATCTGGAGAGATGGCTCAGTGGTTAAGATTGCCTCTTGCAAAGAACTTGAGTTCTGTTCCAGCAACCACAAGAGGCTCAAAACTGACTCCAGCTCCAAGGGATTACATGCCTCTGGCCCCCACCAGTACCTGCACTCACGTTGCACATACCCACACAGAGACCCACACTTTAAAATAAATCTTAAAGAGGGAAAGCGGTAGAGGCAGGCGTTGGTGGTGCAGGCAGAGGCAGGAGTTCAAGGCCAGCCTGGTCTACAGGGTGAGTTCCAGGACAGCTAGAGCTGCTACACAGGGAAACTATGTATGAAAAAAACAAGAAGAAAAAAAAGAGGGAAAACATCTTAGACTCAAAGAAAAGGTGTAGGTTTGGAGAGGAGTCTCTTGACCAATGGAAGATGAAGAGACTTAGGTCAGGGATGAGACCTTTCCTCTCCAAAACTCAGAAAAAGCTGATGCTGGTAGCTATGATGTAGGAAGGAACTGGCCTTGACTGCTCCAGACACTCGTGCAGCCTCTCTAGAGTGACAGTGGGAAGAGAACTAGGGTAAGAAAAACTCTGAGGGCTAGCGACAGAGAGTTAATTCAGCAGTTAAGAGCACTTGTTGCTCTTGCAGAGGGCAGCTTTTAGCTCCAAGCACGGCAGCTCATAACTGCCAGAAGTTCTAGATCCAGGGTATCAAACAGCCTCACCTGACCTGCATCCATGCACAGGCACACACACGATGCATATAAATACACGCAGGCAAAAACACTCAAACACATAAGAATTTAAAAAAAAACAACTTTGAACTAGGTCCTCCCCAGCCCCTAGCCTAAAGGGGGTTTCTCCAAGGCCTTGTAATTCCCTTGTGTGGAAAGAGCAGCCAGGCTTTCTTTTTACAGCTCTCCATCCTGAAGAGCACTATATGAATGTATATAAATCAATCTCTGAAAGTGGAGTCTGCTACAAAATATTAGCTAGAGATGTGTCGCATTCATTTCTGCTGTAGAATATTTGTTTAAGGATGCAAAGATGTGTTGCATTCTTTTATGTTGCATTTGTTTAACTCTGAGAAGCTGTGTTACTTAGCCTTTCTAAAATACATGATTGGTCTAATAAAGAGCTGAATGACCAATCGGGAGGAAGGACAGGAGGGTCTGCCAAACAGAATAAATAGGAGGAGAACTCTGGGGAGAAAAGGAGCAAGGAGTGAAAGAGAGGAGAGGAAGATTCCAGGGGCCAGTCACCCAGCTAAACAGCAAGTCACAGAGAAAGAACTAAAAGAAATAAAGTATACAGAAATAGAGGAAGATAAAAGTCCAGAGGCAAAAGATAGATGGAATAATTTAAGAAAAGCTGGCTAGTAACAAGCCAAGTTAAGGCCAGACGTTCGTAAGTCAGAATAAGACTCCATGTGATTTATTTGGGAGCTGGGTGATGCACGCCCCCCAGAGAAAAAGAGTAAAAAAACAATCAATTACAGGAATCTGCTCCCAACCCCCATCTCAGGTGAGTCTATTGGACTTTCACTCCTCATGGCCGTCATTGTGAGGGCTAGCATGTGACCTCTGTGTCCCCAGAGAGCAGGCTTTCTCCAACTCAGGCTCAGACAGACCACCATGCCCAGCCTCGTGGGTCTTCGAGCAATGCCTCTCAACTCAGGCTGCTCTGACACCCAGCTCTCCAGTTATGTGGGACTTCCCCAACCAGAGAGGGTGGTGACATGTAGGCCAGGCTCAAAAAGGACAGCCTGCTTCACCTGCCCCTTTGAGACTGCAGTCTTGAGACAGGCCTTACAGAGACACCCTTCCCACCATGCTGGACTGGACTTGAGCCCATGACCACAGGGGATGAAGAGGTCCTGGTAGCCCCTTCACTGAGAAAGGACTGAAGGTAGCCATGGGAACTTGGGAACTCATCACTGAGGCAATTCCTGCTAGTCCCAAAGAGACATGGATGACCTGCCTTTTCACAACCTCCAGTCACACTCGAATTGAGAGAAGACTTTCCAGACAGCTATCGACATCAGATGGGAGGTATAACTGCCCATTATTCTCAAAGGGCCAGGTCTTCAGGATGCTACGGGAGAGCAATCACAGTTATCCTTAACTCCACCTTACCCAGTCCCACAGAGGAACATCCACCCACTTCTTCCCTGAAGGGGTAAATCTAAGGCTACCAAGTATCAAGCCATGCTGGGCACTTCCTGACCAGTCAGGCTTCAGCCCAAGATGGCCACAACCAGGGAAAGATGCTCTCCCACCCTGCAGCTAGGACGACAGTAGGAGCTTGTCCCCTCACCAGGGAGTTCCCCAGGCTACATGCCACCAATCCTTTCCAAGGCTTTGTTCAGTCAGAGACCCGCTCTTCCTCGGTAGGCCCAGCTCACTCTTCAAACTCTGTGTATACTTTCTTTTTTTTTTTTTGGTTTTTCGAGACAGGGTTTCTCTATGGTTTTGGAACCTGTCCTGGAACTAGCTCTTGTAGACCAGGCTGGTCTCGAACTCACAGAAATCCGCCTGCCTCTGCCTCCCAAGTGCTGGGATTAAAGGCATGCGCCACCACTGCCCGGCTCTATGTATACTTTCACACTCAGCTGTGGTCCAAGGATTTGTGGAATCATACCCCCACCTCCATCAGATAGGCCACTCCTCCTTGTTGCTGATACTGGCCATGGCTGTGGGTTGGTGAGGGATGGAGGAAGCCCTGTTAGTGCATGGCAGACACATAAATACGCTCAGGCCTACGGTGCCTCAGAGTGATAGTCTTGGAAGGACAGATTATAGGGGAAAGGGAAAGGTGATTTTGCATGTAAGTGACATCTTTCTTCAAAGAATGGCCAGATGACAGTACCCAGCTGGCCATGGGAATCTAGGTAGATGGCCAAGTCCCTTGGCTTCCAACCTATTTCCCACAGAGCACCAAGAGTGACTTCTTAAGCCTTAAGTTACATTTTGTTACTCCAGGCTGTTCTTAAAACACGGACCCTGGGGGCTGAAGAGATGGCTCAGAGGTTAAGAGCATTGCTTGCTCTTCCAAAGGTCCTGAGTTCAATTCCCAGCAACCACATGGTGGCTCATAACCATCTGTAATGGGGTCTAGTGCCCTCTTCTGGCCTGCAGGCATACACACAGACAGAATATTGTATACGTAATAAATAAATATTTTAAAAAAAAAACACGGACCCTGTCTCTGTCTCGTCTATCCCTGCCTGCCTGCCTCACCCTACTTGATATGCTCTCTTCTTCCTGCCCCAAGACCTTTGCACCCGTGGCTCTACTCTAGCGTTTCCATGGGTAACCACAGGCCTGTGCATCCATTCTTATAGGGGCTCATCCCAACCAGCATCCTGCAAGTGTTCCCCAGTCCCTGTCATTGATCAGTTCGAGATGCCTACCTATAGGCAAGTTATTATCCACCCTTCTCCCTACCTTGTTCACCAGGGTATCCCTGATGCCCATAACAGAGCCTGCCTGGCACCTAATGGGCATTCTAAGTGACTGTTGGATAAATGAATCCAGTGGTGAGCAGCGCTGCATAGCTGTGTTACTGTGGGGCGCGGCTAACTACTCTGGTTAGCCTCCAGGCTGATGAGCTTCAAGGCCTGGACCAAGGCACTCTGCAAAATAAAACTCGTGGACCATCCCATTGCTCAGAGCTGGCATGGAGACCAGCTGTCACGGGGACATGCGGCTTCCTGTAGGGAGAATGCAAGAGGATAATTGTCCCTGGCCAGCCCCCAAATAGAAGAGCCACCAGCTTCACTCAACCCAATCTTCTAGAGCTGGATTTGGAGATCAAGAGCTACAACTTAGAAAGGCTCGTGATAGCCTTGGGTGGGGTCTCAGAGTCTAGAGTAGATCCTCTGGTCTGCCGGGGCCCCTGGGAACCCTAGCCCAGTGCCATATGCCTGGTTTGGACCCTCAGATGTCTCAAAGCAGCCCTATTTTTGATGCTTCTGTCTGTCATTTCCTACCGGGGCTATTCTATCGGCCCTTCTAATGAACACTGCCAAGGCCCCAATTTACTAACATCAAAGCCAGACACCAACCACCACCTTCTATATCCAAGATCAAGAAAAAGGACAGCATCCCCTGGCATGATCCTGTCCTGGCTGATACCCAGTACTGGTCCTCTGACTCCACCCCAGGAACCAAACTCTGTTCTGAAGCCTAAGCTAGACAGAGGACACAGGCTGCAGAGCCCTCATGGCCCCCGAGGCAAGCTCAGCACGTGACTTCTCTAGGAAGATGGCAAAGGCCCACCCTCAGGACACCAAACTGCTTTGTCTCTTCTACCTCCCTGTCACCTTGAGCTAGTCCACGTGCTTCCAGAAGCCTGATCCTCGAGAGTGAGGTGTGTGACTTCCTGGAAGCTCTCTCATGGGCATTTGAGTGAAAGACCCTTAGGATTTTTTGTTGTTTTTTGGCAGCGGGGGGTGGGGGGGGGCAGTTCCAGACAGTGTTTCTCTGTGTAGCCCTGGCCATCTTGGAACTAAGAAGACCAGGCTGGCCTTGAACTCAGAGCCACCTGACTCTGCCTCTGGAGTGCTGGGATTAAAGGTGTGGGCCATCACCGCCCAGCTAAAGACCCTTGTACACAATCAGCAAAACACATTGCATGAAGCAAACACCCGACTTTATTTCTGCCTTCTCCCATGTGGATGAGGCTTTCTTCCCCACTAGTTCAGAGTTCTAGTTCTCCTCCCATCCCAAGCAGGGCTTCCCTGAACTCCCAACAGACTCCTGGAAAATGAAGGGCTCCTGGCCCAGACCCTAGTACCTGCACACTTTCTTTGTTCCCAGAAGAAACCTCATGGGAGACCAAGAAGGAGGGGGGCATGACTGAAGGACAAGTGGTGTGACATCCCGCCCCAGCGTTTCCTACTGAGCACCCTGTGGGCAAAGCAGCAAAAACAGTGATCTGATGTGGGATTAAGGTTCAAGTCTACTGTCCAGAGACTGGCGTTCTTGCCAAGGCTTCCAACATGCAGATCTGGTAAGGAGTCCCCTCTTGCTGGTCCAGTTTAGCAGGAGAACAAACTGGACACTGCGCTCTGGAGACCAGGGTTGAATCCCAGGGCTTCAGAGCATCCTTAGAGCCAAGCATAATGGACATTCATGGTCCCCATCACAGGGCTTCCCACTGAGACCATGCCCAAGGCAACACTTGAGTCCATGCTGGGGGCTAATCCTCAGCTGTAGAATTCCCAGAGGCCCTCCAGGAACTGGAATCTTGCTCATGCCCACCACTCCCTGAATCCTGAATCCATGCCCAGCATCTTCCAGGACTAGGGCTCAAGTCAAGAACAGACAGACTTTGGGGGCCTCTCTATCCCTAGGAACTCTGCAGGGGTGAAGGGATGTGGTAGAGAAAGAGACCAAGGGGGTGGCCTGGGCCTCCAAGAGTGGCCAGTGCAGGGGATAGAAGACAGGGGTGATGCCCAGAGGGGCTAGGAACTAGAAGACCTAGCTTCTCTGGGCAGAGTATCTCCTCCGCTCTTGCAGGCAGAAGTCAAAGGGTTCAGTCTCTGGGCACCTCTCTATTGTGACTTCCAGGTGCATAACCTCCTGGAAGCTGAGCTAGACTCTCCAAGGCGTCTTGAATAGGTGCTGGCTGATCTCTGGCTTCTGGAAATGGAGCAGGAGGTACAACAGGCTCTTGGGCTGCCTGAAACTGCTCTAGAGAGATGCCATCTGCATCTGCTCTGCGTCCTGACCTTGGAGAAGCAGCTTGCATCTGAAGTGGTCTTGCCAAGGCCTCCATACTGAACTTGCTCTGAGCAGGATGATCCCACCTTTCCTGGCTGTCTACGATCTCTGGAATA
Organism: Microtus pennsylvanicus; assembly: GCF_037038515.1. NCBI lineage: Eukaryota > Metazoa > Chordata > Mammalia > Rodentia > Cricetidae > Microtus > Microtus pennsylvanicus. Next base: position 105,379,085 of record NC_134580.1, on the reverse strand, counting down.
ATACCCTGGCCTCTGGTCCTGGAGCAACTGGGGTCAGAGCTTCTAGATTCTTCCGCCAGTGCCTCCAGAAGTTTCTGTACATATGATAGGAAGGAAGGAGGGAGGTTTCTTCCATTACTGTCATCACTGTGGGCCTCGAACCCTGGAGCAGGAGAGAGCAGAAGTTAGGTCCCAGAATCATAGAAAGGGCATAGAGCATGGCCACAAGAATTAATGCCAATTTTGGCTTCATGTAAGGTGGTAATGGAGCCAGACTCAGTGAGATGACAGCCTACTAGATCTCTGCTAAGGCACGAACTCTTGTTCACCACTAAAAGATGCTGCTGGCCTCCTACACACACCTCAGCAGCCCAGCTGGGTTGCTCTGCTAAACCAACCGATCCAAGCACTACAGCCTTCTCCTACCAGATCCTTCTTTGGGCCACTCTACACCCACCTCCCATCCCACTTCTTAGACATCCTCCAGAACCGCTCCTGTTCAAACCAAGGGAGGCCCTCAGAAGCTCCCGCGTGGTCTCAGGTCTGTGCGCCACCAGGAGGCGAGCCTCTTTGCTTCCTCTTTGCTGCCACACCCAGGCCATGACTGACAACGCTTTGTGGGAAACACTTGAGCTTCATGGCCCAGGTTATCTGCTCTGGTGGACCCCACTGCTCCCTCTTGGTCCCATCTTTCCTGCTCACATGCCCTGATCTCACATTCCTCCATCAGTGTACCGCAATCAATCCAGGCTGACTCCTTTGACCAGCGACCCTCATCCTGCCTGGTTCTGAACACATCAGCATCAGAAACCACAAGAACTGAAGCCTCCATTTCTAGTAACTTACCTTCAAGTAGCTGGTACCCTCTGCGAGCTTGGTTGCCTACCTCAACTTATCCTTTTGGACACATCCCCAGCCACCTCCCCGCTGTCACAAGTCCCTGCCCCAGTCCAGAACCTTCCTTTGTCCTGCCATCTCTACAAGGTTCAGGTGCCTTGTGCTTCACGTCCCTCCCAGGGTTCTGCCAGCAGCCTCACCTCACTGAGGAGCCAAGGCTACCCACGGTGTCTCCAGATCTGTATGGACTCAGGTCCACTCCTGTTGTCTTCCTTCCTGTTGTGTCCAAAGAAGTGTCTGACCCTCCCTCCAAGAGCAGACTCTCCCTAGAGTTCTGGCTGAGCTTCTTTTCTCCTTCGGCATCTACCCCTTCATATACATACTGTGTGTGCCATCATTTCAACACCCAAACATGCCAATCTGCCCACCATAGTGTTCAACCTTCCCTTGGGTCAGTCCCTCCTCACCATGTCCCAGTTCTCTGCTCTTTGTGATAGAGCTCCAGACTGACCTGCAATCCTCATGCCACGGTATCTCATTCTAGTTTTAACAAAAATTATGTAATATTTGATGTATTAGAAGTATACATATATAGTGTGTGTGTGCATATATATATATATATATATATATATATATATATATATATATATATCATGGAAAATGCTATTAAGAATGATACTAAAGTTGGGCATGGTGGTGCTTGCTTTTAATCTTAGCACAGGCAGGCTGACCTCTTGAGTGTTGAGGTCAGTCTGATCTATATATTGGGTTCCAGACTGGCCACTACTGCATAGTGAGACTCTGTCTCAAAATAAAAAGTGGAGAAGGAGGCTGCTGTCTAAAAAGCAAAAATCTGAGCACCCAGAATGTAAGGAAATATTTCCAAATGATATAACAAAGAGATAGCATTAAGAATATTTTTTTAGGGGCTGGAGAGATGGCTCAGTGGTTAAGACTGCTCTTCTAGAGGTCCTGAGTTCAATTCCCAGCAACCACATGGTGGCTCACAACCACCTATAATGAGATCTGGTGCCCTCTTCTGGCCTACAGGCAGGATACTATATAAATAAATAAATCCTTTAAAAAAAGAATATTTTTAAAAACTAGGTGGTGGTGGTGCATGCCTTTTATCCCAGCACTCAGGAGGCAGAAGCGGGCGGATCTCTGAGTTTAAAGCCAGCCTGGTCTACAGAGAGAGTTCCAGGATAGCCAGGATGACAGAAACCTTGTCTCAAAAAAAAAAAAAAGCAAAACAAAAGAGTAATTTTTTAAGTCTTATAATTCAGCGAGGAAAACCCATTCCAATTGAAACTGAGGCTAAGAATCTATATAGACACAAAACCAAAAAGGTATACAGAGGACCCACCATCTCATAGAGGCTAGATATGGTTAGCCATTAGAAAAACGCAAGTCAGAACGATGAGATATTTCCATATATACAGAGGACCAGCCATCCCATCGAGGCTGGATATAGTTAGCCATTAGAGAAATTCAAATCAGAACAATAAAATACTTCCATACCCACTGGGATGCTCAAAATCAAAAGCATAGACTATGTGCTTGGCAATTGTGCAAGAAAATTGGTAGCCACCTGCATAACTAAATGGAGTTTTTTAAGTGGCTCAATTGTTTTGGAAGACAGCCGAGTATGGCGTTACCATGGGAGCCAGCGACTTTGTGCCTAGGGCAGACACCGACAGATGTATTCATAGTAGCGCCAAAGCAGAAACAACTCAAAATGCTCATCGAGTGAGGAATAAATATGTCAGTTAGCAGAAAAGAAAAGAAGTTATAAGGTACTATAGCAGAGATGAACCGCAAAGGTCATGCTAAGGGCAGTAAGCCAGACACAAAAGGCACTTGGCTCCATTTATATGAAATGTCTAGACAAGGTAAATCCGTAGAGGCAGAAGGTGGATTAGTGATTAATTGGGGCTGGTAGGGAAAGAGGATGGGACTCAGATGTAAGGTGACCTAAAAATAAAATCTGGGTCACAGGCATGCACGGCAGCTTCACAGGGTGTCACACTGTCTTCCTAAAGGGTCTCCACAATTTGTGGCCCTGTCAGTAGGACACAAACATCACCCTTTGCCCTGTACCCTTTAGCAATATTTGATATTATCACGGAGGCTGTGAACTGCAGATTTAGGGAGAAGGAACGATATTGGTTTCTTCTGGGAGGCCTGCTAACCACCTCACACATCTTTCTATCTGGTAGTTTGACTTTCTGTTTATAGCTCTTTCTGAGTTCAGAACAATACTAGCTATGTTCGGAAGCATCTCTACTTTATAACTTCTGTTTAAATTTGCTTGTGGTGTCTCTTGATGTTATTGAACCCATTAATCTTTATAGTGTTAGGGTTATTTGCGAAGAAACCCTTCCCCATCCCAATGTGTCTTGCTAAACTTTGTAAAGTTTCTCTGTGCACACACAAGTCTTTTGTACCCTTATGGTGTGTAATGGTCAATACCTAGATCCCTTGTCGTCTCAGAACCATCTAGTGCAGTGGCTTTCAACCTTCCTAATGCTGTGACCCTTTAATATAGTCCCTATGTTGTGGTGACCAACCATAAAATTACGTCATTGCCACTTTATTAACTGTAATTTTGCTACTGTTATGAATCGTAATGCAAATATCTGAAAGGGTCATTCAACCCCAAGGGGGTCACAACCCATAGGCTGAGAACCACTAGCCATCTTTTCTTTCCTAATCAAGCCCCCCACACACACCTTTTGAGGGTTCACATTTGACTTTTTTGTTTTTGAGGCAGGGTCTCACTATGTATCGCTGACTGTCTTGGAACTCACTATGTCAACCAGACTGGTCTCCGGCTCACGGAGATGCACATCTGCATCTGCATCTGCCTCTGCCTCTCCAGTGCTGGGATTGGATCAAAGGCATGCAGCATCATGCCCACTAGGTTTCACATTTGAATAGGATCCATTTCAGAACTTTACACTCTGTCCCCACAGACACGCACACATCTCTGCACCCATCCCACGCACCTACACAGGCTACTTTACACACCCTATATTCAGACTGCATACAGTTATGTTTTTGTGTACAGTTTTTGCTTCTTTTCTAAACTAATCTACAGTTAGTGAGGTCATGTGACCGACCCACCTCTCCTTATAGCCTCACCATCTCTTTATCCCCACCCTTCTGCACCACCCCCTACATCAAGTCCCTCTCCCTGTCTCTTACCTCTCCTGTGGGAGTCAGGGACACTTGGGCTGCAGTTGTATAGCCTACGGACCCGGGTGATATCCGAGGTGCTCAGGTTCCATCGCTGGCCGATGTGGACGCTGGTGGTCCAGAGGGGTGTGATGGTGGGCTGCCCACGCCAGCTGAAGGCAAACCTGGAACCCAGGGGTGGGGCCTATGTCAGGATCGCGGTAGTCGGGGCTAGGAGGGAGGTGGGTTAGGGGAAAGAGGGAGGGGAGGGGGACAGGGAAAGAGGGGGAAACGGAGGGTGCTCACCTCCCATAATGCATCACTGATGAGTAGTCGTAGGGTGCTAGCATGTTGCTACTCCGAGACTTGATGAAGTTGATTTCAAAGCCTTAAAGCACAGACACACACACCTTTGTAGGTGTGTAAAAGACAGACAGGCAGTGCACAACTCTGGGAAGTCACAACCCACCTAAGTGAAGAGTCTGACTACCCCAACAGAGCCTTCTCTTTCTGGGGCTGGTCCCTGCTTTCAGAGAGTCTTTGCTACCCTACTCTCCTGGACCCTGGAAGAAATCCAGACCTATACCAGGTGCTGTGGAAGCAGGGGCCACCTGTGGCCAGGCAACCAGGACCTCCTTCAAACCTCAGCTCTCTCCAGCTGTCCCTCCTTCACAGTTCACTTTGCATGACTCGAATCTTTGCAAACCTGAAGCACCCACAAAGCTACGGCTGCTGTGCCTTAGACACTGGTACCCTGCCTACTCTTTGAGCTAGCTTCAAAGACACGCTGTCCTCTCCATTCAGGATTGTGGTGCCTCAGCCCTCAGTAGCCAGACCACCTTCATCTTCCCATCTCAGACCACAAAGCTGCTGACGTGGCACTTAGGAGTCCAGTCATCTTGGTTGGCCAGAATGCCCGCTGCTCTCCTCCAGGCCAGCGGGGAAGGAAGGTTGCTGACCACTCCTGAAAGGACCTCCGGTTCCTTGCACATTTGTTCCCAACCCCTCTCCCCAATCCCCACACTCTCTTCTTCCCTAAGGTTACCAGCAGCCTCCTTATCCTAATCAGAGCCCCCAAAGAATGCCAATTTCTTCTCTTCAAAGAACCTTTATTAGTAAACATAATTTTGAATAGAAATATATTCCTCTAACTCAAAAACCAAGTATCTACCTAAGTATCGTAGTGCATATCTTTAATCCCAGCACTTGGGAGACAGAGGTAGGAGGGTTTCTGAGTTTGATATCAGCCTGGTCTACTATGAGTTCCAGGACAGCCAAAGCTACATAATAACACCTTGTGTCTCAAGAAAACAAAAATTATCAAGTATCTAGCATGCACAATGGCTCAGTCCCCAGCACCACAGAAATACAATACACATATATTAAAAGAGAATATACATAAATATAAAGATAAAGTGAGTTTCCTACACCACCTGCTTCCTCTGACTTCCTACCTCTCGATCCCACAAAAGTCAATCACTGTGATTAGTTTTAATGCCCTGGCAGAGTTGATATCCATTAATGCAAACATATTCTCACTTTTCTATCTTTGAGGGAACCATAATTTCTTAATAGGATAGCTGAACTCTTGTTGGCACTAGGGATGGAACCCCAGTTACAAGCCAAACAGGTGCTGTACCACTTTGCTACGTTCCCTAGTAGGTAGGTGTTTTGTTTTGTTTTGTTTTTGAGCCATTTTGATTGTTAGGACAGCTCTTGCATTAATTTGGGCTTGTTTTCTAACTCTAATTTATGCTTCTACCTTAATTAATTCTACTGTTTTTTTTAAAAAATCATAAACAGGCGCATTTAACTTATTTGTTCTCTTTGCTTTTATGGATATAAGTATTGATGCCTCTACACTTTCCCTGAGCCTACCCTTGTCCTAATTAAAGCATTGGTTTTAAAATAGTGTTTTGTTGATTATTTAAAGGCAAAATCCATATAGCCCTGCCTGTCCTCACACTCAGAACTCTTTGCCTCAGCCTCCAGAGTGCTAGGACTACATACATTTCCATACTTTTCCTTTATTTTTTTTTTCAGAACCTCCAGAACTAAAAGTATTTGACTGGATCCTCTAGGGAGCGCAGTCTAGTGGTTTGGTGGGCTATTGGCTTCTGTTCTATGTCATGATCAGGGTGTTTGCATTGACTGAAGTTTTCAGATCTAGAGTTCCTCACAGCCTGTCATAGGATGCGTGCTTACAAACACCCCAGGAACACCTGGAAAGATCATGGTCACCCCCGGCCCACCTCCCCAATCCCATCTTTTGTCATTAGCAACCTAGTTACCTCCAAAGCAACGTCTCTGGGGCAAGTATCCCCCTTTTCACTTGGCCAACCCCAGAGCAGCGGCAGAGGCCCCTCCAGGTTCCCACGGGCAGGAGGCCTCTGACTCTCCCTGCATCTCCAACTGTCCCATGGCTCCTGCCCCTCCACAGCTCCCCACCTGTCTGAGGCAGCTGTCGTTCTCACCACTGAGATCATCGGATCCCTGTACCATGTGTGGCACACATGCTGCCCACTGGCATCAGAGCCCCTCCCTCCGTCAGCCTTGGCTCTGCCACGTTCAGGGTACTGAGCCACATCTTTGGTACCCTCAGCCTTTCAGTGTTGCCCCCTTGCTTGACACATGTATCTGGTCTACCCTCCCCCATCTCTCTCCTGGCTCAGTGCTCACAACTGACATGTAGCCCTCGCCCCACTATCACACACTAACATCTGTCACACCGGGACTGTGTACTCAGTGAGCAAGAATCATAGGACACTGTCAACCTCACAGTCAGATAACTGACGGTGGCAGAGAGAAGAGAGACAAAGCAAATGGCTGATGTCCTTCCTTGGGTACCACTCTAGAGACCCACAGGACCTCTCCCAAATACCAGAGAGGCATGAATCCCACTTGCCTCGTGAGAAAGGGACAGGCAGTGTGTGGGATGGACTCTTCCAGAGGAGGCAAGCAACTCAGCTCTAGCCTTGGCCCGAGGCCTCTGTTCCTCAAGGTCCCCTGGGCCCAGCCTAGCCTAGATGCCAGCTGCCTTACCTGGGAGAATCTCATTCCAGTTGACACGGATGTAGCGGTCCCGATCTGCCCGTGAATGCTCATGCCAGAAGCCAAGCACGTGCATGAGCTCATGGAGCACGATGCCATGGCCCTTCCGGAGACAAGTAGGTGCTAGGGACACCACCTGCATCCCTCCACTGCGTCCCACACCGGAGAAGCACCTGCAAGACCCTGAGCGTGAGCTGCTTGGCAGTGAGCTAGCTGGGTATCAGGCTAGAAAGGTCAGAGAAGAACAGGTGTTTGCTCTGCTTTAGGACCAGGGATGAATCAGGATCAGACTCCTGCCAGTTCCCCATCCTGGACTCTAGTCTAAGACTTACTGTCCCACCTCCCAGGTCCCCTGACTGCTTGGCCTGTGAAGAGGATGTCACCTTGGGCTTGGTTACTACCTGAGCTGACAAAAGGTGGGACCTGACATTCATGCATGACAGAGCAGTTCATCACGTGAGCAGTCCTATGTCATAAGCCTGAGTCACAGCTTCCATTCACACCACGTCCAATAAAAGCAGGACATGTTATTACCACTACCCCTGCCTCAGAAAGAAGGCAGAGGCTAAATTAGGGAACTCACCTAGACTTAAGTTGGCACATGAGTGGCAGAACTAGGACCCAACATTTGCCCAGACGCATGGCACAAGACCTCCAGGAGATGAGGGTTTGTAGAGGAGGGTGCTGTGCCCAGTGGCCATCCCTCACCCACCTGTGGCCCAGAAGGTCCAGGTCATGAACGAACCATTCAGTACAGACTGGGGTTGAACCCAAGAAAACAGGCCCAGAAACAGGCTTAATACCACTTGTGCACACTAAGGGATGATCGGGGAAGACAAGAAGCCACAAGGCCACATGGCCACACGGCTACACACCAAGATCACTTACCCTGACATAGGAAGGATGGAAATGAAGTCTCTGTGGCCCAGGTAGGCAACAAACCGGATGCATGTGGAACGTTCAAACTCAGCGAACGCCTCCATAATGACCCGGCGACTGGGCTCATCTGGGAAAGACACACCATGGCTGACCCTCCAAGGAGGTCCTAATAGCTCTTGAGGATCTCTGAAGTCTGCATGGGGGCTGAGACCAGATATTAAGCTCAAATGTTCCAAAACAGTGTTCAGAGAGAACATATTGAAGAGGAACACTAAACTGCAGAAAGGCCCTGGCTGTGGGATTATGTAGTCTAGAGGGGGCTACAGAGTTCCATCAGATCTTCCAGTATTACACACACACCCCCACCGCACACACCCCCACTGCAGTTCAGATGCCATGGGGAGAGGAGCTCTGCACAGCACTCTTGGTGTAAGGGATATGGTGCTGCAGGAGAAGGGAAGCTCTCTGCAGGAGCCCTGCTGCATCCAGGAGAAGGGTGGGAAGCCCCACCTCAGCTCTCACCATACTTGTTGGAGAGAAGGAAGGGGATCTCCACAATGCCACCAGCACCCTTGGGCCATTTATTGTTGGTCACTGACAACAGTCGGAAGGGGCTCTGAGGAGAAAGGGCAGCTCAGAGTTAGTGGAGGACACAGGCCACCTAAGCATCCTACTCCCTGGGGTGCCCTGCCTCAGACCATCAGAACCCTGGAGATGTGAGAGGTGCCACAGAGAAGTCTTGGGAGCAAGGACACCTTTAGAAGAGGAACGAGAACCTGGGAAGTCAATGGACGAACTGAGAATTCAGATAACAGGGGCTGGAGAGATGGCTCAGAGGTTAAGAGCACTGGCTGCTATTCCAGAGGACCTGAGTTCAATTCCCAGCAACCACATGGTGGCTCACAACCATCTGTGATGAGATCTGGTGCCCTCTTCTGGCATGTGGGCATACATGCCAACAGCACATTGTATGCATAATAAATAAATCTTAAAAAAAAAAGAATTCAGTAACAGAAGTTGCAACATGTTCTATCATGTTCTATCGAGTAGATAAAAGTACCTAAGGTTGGCACCCCAGGAGGCCTGGCTCAGAAGGACTCAGCCCCTCCCAAGCACCTCCTCAGGACATGAGAAGAATGGGAAGAGTCCTACTCAGGGCGATGCCCTCACAAAGGCTGCTCTCCCACCATCCACTAACCAGAACTCTAAATTGTAGGCTTCACAGATCCCAGAAGGCCCTACCCCCTCTAGCCACCAACTTGATTTAGTTCTGCTGTAAGAGTTTCAAATGGCAGGCATGTGCATACACATCTCTAATGGATACCCTAACCTGTTAGCCTATGAACTCCAGGACAGCCTTGTCGCCATCAGCCCCCTCTAAACAAGCAGAACGGTCTTGCTTCCCACGGCTCATGGTCATATCCAGCAGCCTTCTGCCACCTACGCTCTCCTAAACAATGTGTCTTCTCTCTGCGACGTCATTTTCTTTCCCATCAGCCTCCCTTTTGACTCAGCCCTCCGCCCCTAGCCAAGATGGTCTCTCCTTGTTCCTCCTTGCTCCAGCTTCCCTAGGGGGATCTTCCCTACGGGTCTCACACACATATACAAGTCGGTCTGGGATCACGTCTCCAGCCTTGTGTTTTCTGAGTTCTCCCCTGGGCAGGGTGTCAAGTAGGGTCTAAAAGCTTGAATCTCCTCTTCCAAGGAGCCCTCTTGGGCTGACTACGCTGTCATCTCAGCTGCCACCATGATCATATTACCTAATCAGTCATACAAACCAAAGCCCTCGTGACACCTTGAAGGGGGTTTCGAGGGCGCTCTCACGGCTTTGCTGCTGTGCATACCACGTGTGCACAACTCACCGGCCGGATGATGTCCCCTTCAACCAGGAAGCTGCTTTCTGGGGTCTCCTCTGAGATGAGCCCTGGGAGAGAAAGGAGGAAGGGATGTGTGTCACCTGTGACTTCCAGAACACAGGCTGGGACAAACCCAGCAATGCCAGTGTCTATACCTTCTACTTTGGAGCTAAGCTTCCTTGAGGACCAAGGCTATGTGGCTTTGGGGAAGTCCAACGGCCCTGCTGATACCCAGGCTGCAAATGTGTGTGAGTCTTCTCAACCTGCTTGTATCCTTCCCCTGTTCAAACACAGCCATGATTCCCCAGCACTTGTGATCAGTCCCACCTCCAGGCCCTCATCTGTGAGGATGCCAACTTCTCTCTCATTCGGGCTCAGCCCAGCCCAAGTCATACTCCCCAGAATATACCCTGGTCTCTCCTGCCTCACCTTGCCCCCACCCACCATCTACTTCCCATAATCACACATTACATTCTGGACCCTTGAGGTAAAGGAACCGAAATTACAAAGTCATAGCCACAGAAGGAAGTTGAGGAGGGTAAATACTTTTTGTCTCTATTCACGTTAGCTTCTCATCTTCCTCCTACTCAGGGAGCCTTCTGTAGCTGACTGCTGGGAAGAGACATCTCAGGAGGACCCATGAGGCAGTGACGGAAGCCACAAGAGGCTTGAGAAGAATATAGGAGCGCTGCCTGATTTCAGAGTTTCAAACGACAGATGGCGACACAGGCCAGTTGCACCCCGTAAGAGTCCTCTTCAGGTAAGAGGATTCCCCTCAAGATTATCTCCGATCAAGACTGCATCCTTAAATCCAAAAGAGCACTCGCCACAACAGTGGTTCTCAACCTGTGGGTCACAACTCCTTTGGGGAGTGAATGACCCTTCACAGGGGACACCTAAGACCATCAGGAAACACAGATATTTCATTGTGATTCATAACAGTAGCAAAGTTACAGTTATGAAATAGCAATGAAAATAATTTTATGGTTGGGGTCACCACAGCATGAGGAACTGTGTTAAAGGGTTGCAGCATCAGGAAGGTTGAGAGCCACTGCTCTAGGACCTGGTACAGTTGTGTGGTATCAACAGCATCAGAGCCATCATTTACAGCAGCTGGGGAGAGTAGCATTTCCCAATTAGACATCACATAGGCAGGAGCAGCTGTTGGCAGCTACTGTGAGCCCCAGCATGGGAGAAGCTTCTCAAGGCATTGAAATGAGTGCCACGAAGACTCATGGCTCTGGCTACCTACAGAGGACAATGAGTAAGGACTGGTGCCCATTTGCGCTTCTAACCAGCTCACAAATAAAGGGAGAAGACCACACTGTGGCCACCACCTACCCTAAGCCAAGGTTACCTCTGTTCCCCCAACATTTCAGCCCATGATGTCTCCATTATCTGGATCCATCTTCATTACTGCCAACTTCAACCCAATGTGTCTGTGTTCCTTACTGTTTGAGATTCCCAGACAGGGAGGCCCTGTGCCGCTGGAGTCTTCATTCTTTAATACCCCAGCCCCTACTGGCTAGGTCACACCTGTACACTGTCCCCTACAGAGTGACTGGTATGTTCTCAAATACCTACTGATGGTTTTGCTCAACTCCCAGGCTGAGAGCCGGTGTGCGCTCTCTCTCTCTCTCTCTCTGGTGGGGAAGGAAGGGGTAGGTTCAAGACAAGTGTTTCACTGTGGAGCTCTGGCTGTCCTAGGCTGTCATATACCAGTAGTGAGGATGAGGAAAAGCTGGAGGGCTAAGCAGCCCAGCTACCATCCAGGCCCAGAACCAAGGCATGAGTTGGCCCACCTCAGTATTCTCCTCATCTATGAACTGTCGAGCAGGTGAAAGGGATGAACCTACAGATCCAAAACTGCAGAACACAGGGCAACAGACTATCCGAGAGGAGCCCTAGAGAGAACCCATTGTTGATGATGTGGCAGAAGCCAGAGGCCTCGAACCAGACTGTGAATGATTCCTAGCAATGAACACTTACAAGTAAAGAAGGATGAGCCGGGCGGTGGTGGCGCACGCCTTTAATCCCAGCACTTGGGAAGCAGAGGCAGGCGGATCTCTGTGAGTTCGAGACCAGCCTGGTCTACAAGAGCTAGTTCCAGGACAGGCTCCAAAACCACAGAGAAACCCTGTCTCGAAAAACCAAAAAAAAAAAAAAAAGGATGGACTGAGGGGTAGACTCTGTGACTCAACAGACCACACTACAGCTTCCACAATGAGATTCTTTTGTTGTTTGGGTTGGTTTTTGGTTTTTCTTTTAAATTTTGTTTTGTTTTGGTGGGGAGGCTGCATGGGCAGAGGGTGGATGTGAGAAGATGGGGAGATAGGTGAGATCAGGATACATGATGTAAAACCCACAGAGAATCGATAAAAGTTAAACAGAATCAAAATAATAATTCACCAGCAAAAAAAAATAGAGAAAAAATATGTAAAGCTTTTCCTTATGAAACATGCACTTATTTAGAAGTCCCAAAATACATGGGGACATTTCAACCTTTTCTGGTTGCCCACACTCAGCGTGACTTTTGGGGGTACGATCCAGTGGTCTCACCTTGGTTAATTGCGGGGATGTCCTTGTCCTGCGATACCTGGCTCCCTTCGGGAGTGAAGCCTTCTGGGACACTGGTACTGCAGACTCCTGAACATCTGGGTGGTGAGGGCGCTCCCAGGATCAAACCTGGCCGGGGCAGACAAGTGCAGACACATAGATGCCCCCAGGGTTCCATGGGTGAGATGGGACAGCGGGGCTTGGGGAAGAAACATCCAGCCCCTTCAGGAGACCTCACAGCAGCAGTCCTGAGCCTGCCTGGGCTTCCCACGTAGCCCCACCTAACAGCAAGACCTAGATGCCGCCAACGAAGGAGGGCCCTTCGAGGGACTAGCACTTGGCTAGGGCAGCACATGAGGCAAAAGGGATGAAGAGAGGCAGGATGAAATTTAAGTCTTGTGGCGGCACCAGATTCAGGGCTAACCTCAGCTCCTTCTCTTCAGCTTTTCCTCAACCCGGGCTCAGAGCTGGAGTGACTGCTGCCCTAGCCGGGTTAGAAAAGAGCCTGTACCTTAAAACAAGTAGATATGTGGTGTGGTGCTGGGCCATCTATGGTTAGGCGGGCCCTCTGCACCTACGGGTGTAGGAGACCTCCATGCGGAGCCGTGAAGCTCTTTAAGACTACTTTAAGCTACAGCCACAGGGCCTGGCCTCCTCCCCGTGCCCAAAGGCGGGAGCCAGCTTACCCGGCAAGGAGAGCAAAGCTAGCATCCAAGACCACAGGCCTCTCACGCTCCCCATGGTGGGTCCTCACCACCCTCTTAGCAAGCCACATACAGAACCAAAGCACGAAAGAACATCCGGAGCGCAGGCGCTGCACCACCCGCCCCTTTAATAGCGGCTTCTCCAGCCCACACCTGCAGCCTCCCAATCACCTCCACGAACAACCTCCCAACAGCCGCCACCTGAAGACCTGCTCACTCCTACCCGAGGACCCTCCGCCAGGCCTGAGCCTGCTGGACCATAGTCCCACCCATCTTGGCTAAAATGGGTTAAAAATTGGGTAGGGGGCACAAGACAAACAACCTGGCAGCCTAGCGTCCCTGAGATTCTCTCCTGCCACCAGAGGGCAGAGAAGCATTGTAGCAAGGTTCATGGGCAGCACTAGAAGGGACTAGAAGGGACTGCTTTCCCTGCCCCACCCCTACCAGGGGGACTCAGACACTGAGAACTCCAGGCACCCTCCCCCATTGTAACTGGAAATAGAAGTGTGGTCACTACACCTGTAAAAGGTTTTCTTTTTTGTTTTGTTTTGGTGGGGGCGGATTGAAACAGTCTTATTACATAGTGTTGGCTGTCCTGGAACTCCCTATGTAGACCAGGCTGGACTAAAACTCACAGAGATCCTCCTGCCTCTGCCTAATAAATGCTAGGATTAAAGCTGTGTGCCACCACACCTGGCTAGAAGCTTGCATTTCAGCAGCCAGGTGGTCCTGTCACTCTGGAATTTCACACTGAACACCCAGCAATCATCAACACCCAGGGACTCTAGCCATGGCTGGGACACAGACACACACACACACACACACACACACACACACACACGGATGGACACGGATGGACACTCAGACCCTCAAATGGATGTGGTCCTTACAACAACACCACCTCCTAGCAGGATCAGCTGGGGCCCCCTTCCCACTTCTCTAATTCAAAATGCAAAGCACCTCAACTCTCTTCCTATTGGTTACACCCTCCTTCAGAGATCCCAGCTGAATCAACAGCCTGGAGCACATGAACCAATCCACCCTAGCGCCCAGTGAAGGGAAGCCAGCACCAATGGGCCCTGGTTGTTGACTACAAGGGCTTGTCAGCGTTCCTGCTGGAACTGGGGCCAGCATTTCTCAAGACATGGAAGTCAGAGCCACAAGGAGGGGGTACAAAGGCAGTGCAGCTGATGTCTGATGACTGGTTTCAATGCATGGGATGAGAATGCAGATTAGCTTGATGGAAAGAATCATTCGCAATGCACACATATGTCGAAGCTTCCCGTGGACAACCTTAAATACTCAATTTTTTGCCATAAAAAAGAAGGCATGAGATGTCATTGTGGCTCACACCTTTTTTTTTTAAGATTTATTTATTTATTAAGCATACAATGTACTGCTGGCAAGGAAGGCACCAGGTCTCATTACAGATAGCTTTGAGCCACCATGTGGTTGCTGGGAATTGAACTTGGGACCTCTGGAAGAGCAGCTCTGAACCCTGAAATACCCTCTGAACCATCTCTCCAGCCCCCAAGGTGGCTCACACCTTTAATCCCAGAATGTGGGAGTCTGAAATAGGTGCCATGAGATTGAGACTTAACCTGGGCTGCACAGTGAAAGCCTGGCTCAAAGAATATATATAATAATGGCCTAACTGGTTAAATGCACTTTGTAAATCATCATCATCACATTGCTTGGGTGGAAAATCTCATACTTTGTCAAAAAATGCGGTGCTTCAGAGAACTTGGAGTGGGACTTCTTTCTTCGCAGAAAGACGGATGAGCAGGGATTCCTGCCTATTTCCCTGATTGCTGGTTTTCACCGTGTGCGAGCTCTCACCACAAACCTTAATCTCATCTTGGAGGCACTGAAGGATAGCACAGAAGTAGAAATTGTGGATGAGAAAATGAGGAAAAAGATAGAACCAGAAAAATGGCCAATCCCAGGCCCTCCTCCACGAAATGTGCCACAAACAGACTTTTCTCAGTTGATTGATTATCTGGAGTTCATACCAGGGCAGGCCTTTGGCTCGCATACAGTCAGGGTGATGATCTACTGATGCTCTTGGATGTCATATGATCGGAATGTACAGTGGAGTAGGTGACTCCCTGAAATACCATGTAAATATGAGAGCAAATCGTGCTGCAGAAGCGAGAGTGACCATACTGTCTTCTGTGCAAGAATGTCCACACCCACCCCCTTGTGGAGAAGGTTGGGCCAGCCTGCAGTGGAGATAACCACCTTTACGATAATGATGACAGACCAGAGGACTGCTGTCGTTACTGTAGGAGCTTCTCCTTTCTATGTCATTAGCTTAGGCTGCACGGGCTACTTCATTCATGGTGGGAAAGTTTATTGTTATCATTGGGGGAATACTGCAAATTCTATCTTTTGTTTCCAGGCATTTATTACTTTGCCCAGATCAATAAAGCAGAAAAAGAGAGGATTGAGTAGCATTTCCAAAATTGTTAGGTCCTTTGCTATTTGACTTGTTCTTTAATATAGTATACTTTGCATAACTCACATGTTGTCATATTTCACATGTACTATAATATGTATTAATGTGAATACTTAAGGGGTAAAAAATTTAAGTTAAATAAATGAGGGCATTTTATGCTTTAAGATTGTTTAAAAAAAATGCGGTGCTTTCTTCAAACAAGAATATTGTAAACTAAGGGGGACTAAGTAGGATGGTCACGAGAAGACGATACTGGTGGACGTGAGTCACAGGGCTCCATGGAACCTGCCAGTGTCAGAGGATCTGAGCACCTTGCGTTGCCTCAAGGGCAGCTGTGCCAGCAATCCACTTCATGGACAGGCGCTGCTCAGCCTTGGCTAGTGAAGCTTCTTTCGGCATCAAGCAGAGGTGAACACAGAGAATCATCACTGGCCAGCGTGCTGAGAATCAGGGGCCGCGAGTGCTCTTAAATGGGACATCTGTCACCCTGTCCCCTCCAAGGCACAGAGAAAGTCTCATCTCAGACAAAGGGGCAGAAAGAATGCAAGAGGCAGCAGATGGGGAAGAGAGCCATGAAATGTCGTCTTCTGGGTGGGACATGACTGTGGCACTCAAACTTGTGGCAGCTAAGGTTACCTGTGCGAGATCAAGCCGTCAAAACCCCAAGGTGGATGGGGAGGGGCTCTCAAGGCCTCTAGCTAAGCAGCTATTGGCAACTGATGGTTAGAGTCATTTTTATTTGGGGGTGTGCCCGAGCTCCATTGGGAGACCCTGCCTACACCCATGAGCAGTTGGGAAGCACTAAAGGGACTTAGTGGGTCATGAAACAAAAAGAGGACATGAAGGTGGGAGGGGATGTGTTGGGGCTGGAGGAAGGAGAGGACCGAAACACACTGTGTACTTGTATGAAATTCTCAAAAATATAAAGAATGTATTTTTTAAAGGAGAAAAATGCTGTAGACCCCCACTTATTGAGGTCCCCGGAGTCACTAACTCAGCAAAATGCAGAGGCCACTTGGAGGAGGGTTTGGGAGTTAGTATCAACATACAATGTGTTCCCATTTTCAAGATGGAAAGTTCTAGAGAAAATTATTGTGACTATAATCTAACACTACTGAATACTTAAAATGGTAAAGATGATAAAGTTTGTTATTTTTTTAATCTCCCAATTAAATTTTAAGGAGGGTATGAAATGTATTTGTGGTGGAGTGTACCTTTAATCACAGTACCCGGGAGGCAAAGGCAGGAGGTTCTCTTGTGAGTTTGAGGTCAACCTGGTCTTTGTATCCAGTTCCAGGCAAACCAAGGCTATATATATATATATAGTTGAGACTGTTTCAAACAAAAAGAAGGTGGAAGAGGAAAAGAAAAGAAAAAAGAAAGGAAGAAAGAAGAAAAGAAAGAAAGAAAGAAAGAGAAAGGAAAGAAAGAAGACAAGAAAAGAAAGGCCGTTTGTTGGGAGATAAGACGGTAGAAGCACGGGAGGTAAGGGATGATGAGGTGAAGTGGACGGGCCAGCACTGGTCATGCAGTGTAGGAGATGATGATGACTCTGGTGCCCGGGTGTCCCTTACTCATCCTGAGCTGGACATCAAGAGCACAGCCATGTCCCAATAGAAACTGACACAGGCCTGGAGGAAGGCTGAGAACCACCCTAGCTTCTGGTGCCTTACCCCAGGGCAGACAGAATGGACCCTGGGGACTGGTTTTGTACCCTTCATTCAGCCCCAGGAAGCCAGTGCCCTCTGTTCTGGGTTCCAGACAATGATCTGACTGCCATCAGTCAACACACACCTGCACATCACACACTGGGAAAATAGGGTTTTCAAGGAAGCGGGGTCTGATCAGGGAAGCTCTGAGCTGTTTGAGACCCTCCCCGGACAAACAGAAGCTAGACTCTGTGTGGGAAAGCCCCCAGGCCAAGGTGGTAAAGACCACTCAGTTGTTCAGTCCTCCCAGGCATGGACTTGAGACCAGACATTTGTGCTATTGCTCTTTTTTTAAACAAAACACTGTTTTTATTGACACATCCTCAATGTTCTATATAAATATAAAGTGCTGTTTCCAAGGGCCCCCTCCCTGGCCCACAGGGCTGGGAGGAAGGCAGGGAGGGAGTGTTAAATGTCAGTTGAACACAACTTCTCAGCACCAACTGTGGCGAGACGCACGCATACTTTCACACAAAGGCAAGATGTCAGTGACGTGACACACGCATCACCTCCTGGCTCCCCTGGGAGCACAAGGTTCGAGCTTTCACCAAGGGGTTCACACCCCTAGACACGGTTACTGCTTGTCACAGCTTGTTCCGTGGGCCCTTGGGCTAGCAAGGGCTTTAACATATGGGACTACAATACATGGGTTTAGAGTCCAGTTCATTTCTGCCAGAGTCGGGGGAGGGAGGGCAAATATACTATCCGCCCTGGTCCCCTGGATAAGGGCCAGCCTTAAAGCCCCAGCAGAAGAGCACCACATCAGAAAAGCCATCATCCTGGCTTTCCTAAGCACCCCAATTTGAGGATAGAGAGGAGCCCAGAGGCCCACAGTCGCATTCCCGAAGAGTCAGAGAGGCATCACTGTGAGACCAGGTTTGACTCAGTGACATAGCACCTGGGTCTCAAATTGCAGCAGCTGCCCCATGAAACTGAAGTTGGGGGAGATGACTCCCCGACGTTGCTTAACAAAGTCAAAGGCCTCGTCCAGCCGCACTCGGTGGCTCTGAATCAGGTATGCCAGGCAGATGGTGGCTGAGCGGGAGATTCCAGCTTGGCAGTGCACCAACACCCGGCCCCCACTATTCTTCACTGAGTCTGAAAAGGAAATGGGGAGGGAGGAGTCAGACAGGAAGGTGGACAGAGGAAACAACCCCCCTACCTTCTGCCCGACAGTTCCCTCAGAATCCTGGGCTCCGGCTCCCTTACCAATGAAACCAATAGCCTCCTGGAACCAGGCACTAATCTCCACCATCTGGTTATCCTCTACTGGAATGCTCTTGTAACGAAGAAGACCCTCAAAATGGTTGGGGCAGCTGGCAGAGACATTGAGAACGGCTGTGATACCGCAGGCCTGCAGCCCCTGAAGGTCTGAGGAGTGGCTGCAGCTGCCCAGGTACAGGTAGGGCAAGATTTCCACAGGACCGCCCTGGAGGAGGAAGGGGACAATGGTGAGACCTCGACCTTGGTAGAGGTCTTGAGCCCTGAGTGAGGCAGAGACATCACGGACTGGCTACAAACAAGAGGAGTTCTAGGACATTTGAAGTCTTTAGGATACAAGAGGACATACGTTCAGACACACATATGCCACTCATGTCTTAAGTGAGGATGCAACACACACACACACACACACACACACACGTAGTTGAATACACCCCTGGCTTTCCCCAGAGGCATCCCTCTAGTGTGGGCAATGGAGCTAGACAGGAAGTCAAATAATTCTGATTTCAACTCACCTGGTCATAGACGGGAGCCCTAGGGTCAGAGCTGCTTTTTTCGGCTCCAACAGGAGATAGTGCCTGGGCAGGGCCTTCGGAGCACAGATCCGGACAGCATGTCTGGAAGCGTTTGAAGCCACCTGCCGGAAGAATAAGATTAGCCAAGAGGTCCGGGCACGGGGCGTGGGGTGCGGAGTGCCGGGCGTGGGGTGCGGGCTCACCTCTCAAGAAGCACACGGCTGTGGATTCCGCGCGCATTTCGTGCAGAAGTGCGGCTAGCAGCAGGTGAGCGGGGCCATCAGGCGGGAGCTCGGCCACAGACGCGCTGCCTTCGTCCAGCACCACTGCGCGGGCCAGCTCCCCGCGACCCAGGCGTGCCCGGAGAGCGCGATCCGGCAGCAGGCAGGCGAGGGCGGCAGCAGGGGTGCCGCGCGCACGGCGCCGCAGTAGCGCGTTCCAGGGCACAGGCCGTGCGGCGCGCACGTGGCTCCGGCAGAAGGCCAGGAACGGGCGGCAGTCGAGCAGCAGCGTGCCCTCGGCCTCCCGCGGTTCCCGCAGCAGTGCGCCCAGCGCCGCACACTCCAGCTCGGCCGCCGCCTCCAGCCTCATGGCGATCGGCATCGCAAAGCTTTCCGCTCCCCGCGGTCCTCTCCCTCGTCTTGCCCTTCCCCGGTTCCCGCGGCGGCGACTGTGTGGCCTGGGCGACTGTTGGCTCTGGGCGCGCTTTGTCGCGCCCGGGCTTAAGTACTCGAGGGCCGGCCCCTCGGGTCACCATACAAGGATAGAGCAGGAAGGCGCCGGCGCCCGCCCCCGCGGCTTCACGTGGGACGTGGGCTGAGCCGCCCTCGGGGCTCCCGGAGAGGAATGGGGGGGGGGCACCTGGGGGAGGAGCACGGAAGGGAAGAAACTGGGGACCAGACCGTGACAAGTGTCAGCCAAGCGTCTAGAGGCCCCACCCACGTCTCCCCAGCGTCTGCGCCTGAGCGCTCCCCACTCTGCCCAGCTCCAGGCCGCTAGATGTTCAGGGAACTCAGCTTCCCAGCTACTCAGCCTTCCAGTTACTGAGGTCTTAGACTTTCTCACTTTTCCCGTTCTCTCCCAGGGGTTTCATCCTAGAAATTTCGGGGGAAAAAAATAGACCAGTTTTACCTGTTGCTACCGATGATGATACATTAGAAAAATGGACACCACTTGTGTCATTTTAGAGACCTTAGGAAAACATCAGTCTCCTTCTCCGCATGGCAGCGTTTTTCTGAAAGTTGGCCTGGCTGGAGCCAAAGCCCTGGGTCTGGGGGCTTCATGGGGGAAGGGGAGCAGGGGCCTGTGACGAGTTTCCGCTTAGGACTGGGGCAGCTTCTTTCCCCAAGGGGCCCAGGGAAACCCCCAAGGGCCCCAAAAGAAGTACTTCCCATATTACCGGCTAGGGTTGAAGGGGAACTCTGCTGACGGTGCTGGGCTCTCCCAGGGCCTAGTCGGGCCTGGCAGGAGTTTCAGAGGAAGAAGGAGAGCCACTTTCAGAACCTGCCCCTTTCCAGTCTCCTAGAACTGCAAACCCTCCTGGGACAGGCCCTGGTCCCACACTAAGCTATGAGAATGAAGATCTAGGTAACTCACAGCCTTTCCGCCCTCCCCCACACAAGTGCCAGCCCCCTCCTCCCGGATGTGGTGAGGCCCAGCTGTGCATGGGTTCCCCCCTCCCGGGACAGGCTCCTGGGTTGGGGGCAAGAAATGTTGGTAGGTGGCTGAACTCCATCCGAAACAAACACGGTGGGTGGGGACGGTGTTCAAAACCCAACCTCCCAAATCCTTACTCCCGAGCCAATTTTCTGTGCCTTTAGTAAGAGCCTTCCAGCTTCCCTATGTCCCCTCTGTGTTGGAAGCCTACAGTTAGGACCTGTGTGGACCCCCAGCAGGCGGTATGGTATATGGGTTCTGAAGCAGAATATCGTGCCTTTCCTCTTTGCCTGGAACTTGGATCCTACGGGGATCCAGTGCAAGGGAAAAGCTACAAGGACTCCTGGACCAGTGTCCAGTGTCTCAGTGTCAGCATCATGCACGTTGGTTCCCGGGCTATGAGGCTGTGCCTGGGTTCCTTCCCACCGAGTCAGTATGAAAGCTGATACAGCAGAACTGGCAACCCAGCCAGGGAGTCTGGACCATAGATCCCTGAAGGTGATAGGGGCTCTTATCCTTGGCATCGGCCTCACAGATGACTTAATGGCTGATTCCAGGGACAAATTACAGAGCATGAAGGGGGACCATCATGTCTAGTCTTGCTGAACAGAGTCACCTGCCATGCCTGGAGCCACAGCCTTCCAGCTGTGGAGAAGAGGGAGGCCCCACCAGCTGAGGTCCCTGCAGCAGGAATGGAATCAACTTAGCTTTGTGGGAAACTCCAGGTCCCTGATGCCAGTGCTGGACTCCACTGCTGGGCCTCCTCGCAGGGTGACATTGTGTTGCTGAAAGTTGATTGGGTGCCTCAGTCCTGTGTCTGTCACACATACACCACTCTCCTGTCCCCTTTTCAGCACTGACATACACAGGTGAACTCAAGGAGGCCAAATTAACCATAAAAGAGGGGTTTGCTTTCTCCTTCTGCCAGATCCGCAAATCAGGGGAAAACCCCACCTTCAGTACCAGGGTGAAAGTCCAAGGCTCGGGTAGAAGAGCCCACATCCCTCCCCCACCTGCTGTTCTGACTAAAGGTCCCCCTACCAACTCTTGGATGCTGCCACAAATGAGTCATCTGCGGGATATCTGCCACCCCTTGCTACCTTCTCAGGACCCTGTTCTCCAGAATCGTCCCCTGGGAGTCTTCCGAGAGGAGGCAGGACTCTGGACATAAACTGGGCAGGCATGAGGGGGGGTCCCAGGCAGGCTGGCTCCTCCACAGGCTGCCAGTGCCTCATCACTGGACAGTAAGTGACCACACAGCTGTCGGTTTCTGTTTAAGGTTTTTCATGGCTTGACTCTTACAGAACAGACCTAACAAGTGAGTTTGGGGCTCAGGTTTTATTTATTTTTCTTTCTTCAATTAAAACCATGTGGGACTCATCTGGAACAAATGATAATTCTCTGTGTCATTTTCTGTAACCATTTATTTGGATGGCTGCTTAGACGTCACTGGCCTTCTGCCTTTGGGATTCCGGTTTGTCCACCCAGTCGGCTTACAGGATGGGTTTCCCTTCCACAGTCAGACGCTCGAGGCTCTGCCCTGACAACCTTTCCCTTCCTCCTCCTTCCAAGCCTAGCCTCAAGCAGATGGCCCAGGGAGGAGAGGCAATGTGAGTGGCTGGGCTGAGAGGCCTGAGCCAGGGTGATTATAAAGGTGAGAGTGACCCTAGGGATGAGTGACAGGCCACCCCCGGCCCTGTCTGAAGAGTGAGTCAGGGGTGACGTCAGCTTCCCTGGACCAGGCCTCCCACCCGGATGCTATGCTGCAGCCACCCCCACAGGCTCCTGCCAGGCAAAGACCCGAACCCCAGGTCTTGAGCTCTGCCGTCACAACCTGGCAAGCACTGTGGGAAGGAAGCAGAGGGGTCCCGTGGCCATCCAGTCTCCTGCTGGGGAGGTGAAGCAGGAAGCCCCAAAGATCCGCTGGCGACAAGTAGACATGTGGTAGAAGAGGCTGGCATGCCCCACGTGTTTGTCAGATGAAGGACACCGGTGGCTCTACCTTGGAGGTTCCCCCTGAATCTGATCTCATACTGAATGTGGGGAAAAGGGACCTGTCACCTGAATTTGGGTTCCTCTTGTGCTCAGGAGGTCCTTTGATGTGCAGAGGCATCCAAATAGGGCACTGAAGAACACCGAAGCACACAGGAAGTTCTACCCTTTTCAAATCCCCGTCAGTTACCTGAGTCTGTCCACTGTGGCTGGCTGGCTTCAGGGCCCCGGTGACCTCCACTCCTCCTCCTCTTCACTGTGGCTCAGGTCCCTCATTCCCTTCTGCATTTACTCACTGACTCAGGAGCACACTCAGTCCTGGGAACTCGTGTGCCAGGTCCTGCTTTGGGGGCTGGGGACCCAGCAGTAAACCCCTAGTGACGCCTTTGAGGAGCTGACTTCATCATCTCAGTAATACTTACCTTCGTGATCATGTTGTATTCATGGCCAGGGACACCAGTTAGCCACTAGAGTGATGATTATCTTTCCCTTTTAAAATAAATGCTAGGGTTGTAAAAAAAAAATCAAGTCAACTCAGGAAAGCTATTAGGTAAGGCACAGACAGTTCCCAAACACTCTGTAAGCCATGATGCAGGTAGAAGACGCCAGAGTGGGAACACCTTGCCCTAGAGGCACCATCACAGTCCCTTCCAGCATTGTGCACTGTGTAGTTCAGGGGATCTGGATGTCCCGATGGCTATGGTCTCGCATAAAGACAAGTGCGTGAGTCATAGGGCAGGGAGGAGCCCCAGTGGACAATGGTAAGTATCCCATGGTCAGATTAGAGTCTACACTTTGGATCATACATGTCCACACAAGGACTGAGTTTTGCCTATGCCCCTGCCTGTGTACCTGGTTATGGCTAGAGGAGACCCCCCACTCCTAGGGCACCCTTCCCAGCATACATCGGGCATCCGAGCATCCTAGCAGTGAACCAGCTCCACTCCCAAGCTGGCAGCCAGAGGCATCTGTGGCTTAGGCACAGTGGAGGAGGAAACAGGTTCACAAGAAGTTAATTCTCAGAAATATGACCACACTGACTTCCAGGGTCATAAGAGGACTCCTGGGTCTCTGCCAAGACCAGAGCAGGTGCACTGTGGCAGGAGACAAAGTGTCTTTTAGGCCCTGGGGGGTTAGAGACTTTCAGGAACAGAGAAAATGGGCAGGGCCAGCTGTCCCTCCCAGGCCATGCCAATGCCCTCACTCGTTGGCCAGCAAGGGGTGGAGCCAGGTGTCCTGAGCCCACTGACATTAACATGGCTTTAGGCGGCAGCCCAGACTATGGACATCTGCATGGGTTTCAGCAGTGACAGGATCCACAGACATCAACAAGGTCCTTGGCCATATTAAGACCACTGACCCACCCATGGCCCCTAGCAGCTGAAAGGGCCAGAAGCTTCCACATGACCTCAGGGAGTTAGACATGCCACTCACATCAGCATGGCTCCCCCAGGCAGCAAAGCCTGGAGACATCGGGCAGTGGCACAGACTGCGTATGTCCACATGGAGCTCAGGCTTCATTGCAGCCTGGGACAGCAGCGTTAACCACAGAAACCAACATGACCTCTGGTGGCACCACGGGGCCAGTGGTCACTTGAGAAGGTCCAATCCCTCATCTCTGGTCTCCATTATTGCTCAAGGCCAGAGAACCCTGCGGCTGGGCAGCAGGTTTGGGGGCTGAGTCTATGTAAGCTCCAGGCTGTTGTAGACCATCTTGCTGAGCCTACTGGGCCACAACAGCATGTAGACCTCAGTCCTCTCTCTCGCCTGTCACATCTCCAGTTCCACCTCTGTCCATAGTGCACACGTCACTCCTTTTTTCCCTGTCTTCCCCACCTCTCTATCACATATCCGTTTGTTATAGTTGTACCCGTCCACCCTGGGCCCTCAAGGCCCGGGCAGCCTAGGCAAATACTTTAACCTTTCTGGGTTCTTGATAAAGAGAACATTGACTAACCAAATGTTAGGAGCCTTAGAGGCATTATCTGCTTCTCGTCTCTATTCTCTTGGAGATAGAGAAACTGCAGTGGCTTCAAGGCATCTGCACAACTTGGCTACATTTAATGCTCCCTGCAACCATGTTTAGAACAGTGCTTCTCAACTTGTAGGTCACAACCCCTTTGGGGGTTGGACAACCTTTTTACAGGGGTCACCAGAGACCATCAGAAAACATATTTACATTACAATTCACAACAGTAGCAGAATTGCAGTTATGAAGTAGCAACAAAAATAGTTTTATGGGGCCGGGCGGTGGTGGCGCACGCCTTTAATCCCAGCACTCGGGAGGCAGAGGCAGGCGGATCTCTGTGAGTTCGAGACCAGCCTGGTCTACAAGAGCTAGTTCCAGGACAGGCTCCAAAACTATAGAGAAACCCTGTCTTGAAAAAAACAAAAAAAAAATAGTTTTATGGTTGGTGGTTACTATAACATGAGGAATTATACTAGGAAGGCTGAGAAGCTCTGGTTTAGAACAAGAACCTAATGAGAGGTGACTAGGCCAAGAGAGTAGAATGGGTTGGTGCCTGTATGGTAGAAATGAGTTCAGGCTTCACCACAGTAAGATGGCCCTCTACTGATGTCCACCCTTGGAGATTTCGAACTGTCTTCTTATTCTGTCTGTTTTTTAATTAGTTGTGCAGCCTCGGGCATTTGATTACAGCAGCCCAAATGAACTGAGACAGAAACCAAAGTTCAAAGGCATTCCAGTGGGGGTACTAAGACCACTGTGTTGGCTAGTTTTACATTAACTTGATAGGAGCTAGTCAGTGGAGAGGAGGGAGCCTCAATTAAGAAAATACCTCCATAACATCAGGCTGCCGGCAAGCTTATCGGGCACTTTCTTAATTAGCAATCAATGTAGTAGGGCCCAGGCCATTGTGGGCAGAGATTCTGGTGGTCCTGGATTCTGTAAGAAAGCAGATTGAGCAAGCTATGGGGAACAAGCCAGTAAGCAGCACTCTTCTCTCCGTGGCCTCTGCATCAGCTCCTGCCTCCAGGTTCCTGCCCTGCTTGTGTTCCTGCCCCGACTTCCTTCAGTGATGGTACAGGGATGTGGAAACATAAGTAAAATTAATCCTTTGCCTCCAACTTGCTTTTGGTCATAGTGTTTCATCACGGCAGTAGTAACCCTGACTAGGAGAGTCACCAGCCTATGCTAATACTGTCTGGAGTCTGGATTTAACCATTGGACTTTCCTGCCTCTAGTGAGAGTCTGCAGGGACCTGCTTTTGCCCTACATTCGTCCCTGCCCCAGACACATACCACTCACAAGCCTTGGTTCACAATAACAACTACATTGGGCTTTCCATAGGCCCTGCCCTGTCCCATTTCTAAAAAAAACGATCAGATTTAAACCCCAAAGCCATCAAAAGCCGGAGAGTGCTACACGAAACCTGCATGGAGGAACCCGAGGCAGTGAGAATCTAGGTACCTTTCCCAAGCTCTCCAAGTCAGGAGACCGTGGAGCCATACCTGGAATGTTAGTTGTTTTGTGCCCTTCCTACCATGTTCCCAGGATCCAGGTCCTTCCCACCAGATGCCCTGCTCTGCCCTAGCCTCTTCTCTCTAAGGCCTGACTGCCAAGGCCTCCATCTTGAAAGCGCTGACTGTCTCAGAAGCAGAGTGCTGTTTCCAGCCCAGATGCCAATACCTCGGAGCTGCAGACACACGGGGCTCTTCTCCCCAACGAAACTCCACTGTACTCCAAAAACAACAACAACAAAAACCCACAGTTGCCCAGGTTTGAGCTGGGGATTGAGGCATCTCTCCTGGCAGCTATGCTTAGACATAGGACTTGGCCCTTATTCCCACCATGCCCCAGGCTCCAGGAGAGAAGTGTCCTTAGGCCCTCAAAGCAGTGGAAGGTTCCAGAAAGCAAGCCCTCCAGGCATATCAATGAGTGCATGATCATCACTTCTATGAAGAGCAAGGTGTCCTGGGTTCACCCACTCCCATTTTGGTGACCCTGAGTGTTAGGAATGTTTTCCTAATGCGAGCTCTCTGCCTACGCAAAAATCCCAATCAAGCCAAATCACAAGCCAAATTAAGAAATATCCAGGTTTAATGGGATTCCTGCACTCTCGGGTGGGTCCCAGGGGGAACTGGGAGGCCACAAACGCGACCACGGGAGGTGGGGACCACAGGAGACCTTCTGGGGAAGCAGTTTAAGTAGACTGGGGAAGTGGTCAAGGTTGGCTTGATTGGGATTTTTACCTTGGCAGAGAGCTCGCGTTAGGAAAAATTCCTAACATCTTGGCGGTCCCACGTGGCCACGTGTCGAAAGCCCCCTAGTCCACAATCTGAGCTTTCCATGCCACGCTAAAACCAGCTCCTGGGCCACAGCGGCTGTGTCTTGTGAGTCCCTTTTTCTTGTCTATGCTATAGGGTTTTGGGGGACCCATTCATACTTACTTTTGTTGATTATCGGACTCTTATTGAAGCTGTGAGCTCTCACCAAGAATTTTTTTTTTTTTTGGTTTTTCGAGACAGGGTTTCTCTGTGGTTTTGGAGCCTGTCCTGGAACTAGCTCTTGTAGACCAGGCTGGTCTCGAACTCACAGAGATCCGCCTGCCTCTGCCTCCCGAGTGCTGGGATTAAAGGCGTGCGCCACCACCGCCCGGCTCTCACCAAGAATTTGATCTCAGCAATGGCTAGACTGGCAAGATCAGGCCTAGCTGAGGTGGACTTTGTTTGCTCCAGGGACGCCTAGCATTCAATTTCCATGACCCCTTTGGGCCTGAGAGCTATTTTAGCAGACGCACGGTAATAGACTTACCACTTGGTTGGGCATAGACTTTAAAATGGGCACTTGAAGTTCAAAGCCAGATCCACTGCCGCCCCTGGGGTGCCTCTTACAAAATCTTTATAAATTGGGACTGTCTGATACACATGTCCATGGTTTTGGGGCTCTGCGCTCTCACCCTTCCCTTAGGAACAGATGCCTGACGTCTCTGGGATGACAGTATATGAGATGCCTTCCCAGCCACACCTCTCACTGAGCGTGGACCCACCAACACCTAGCTCTCCCCTTCCCCACATCGCCCTATGCCTGCAGGAAGTAGCCAGACTTGAGTTAATGCCCCTTTTCTCTAAGAGAGCCTAGATGTTAGTCAAAATATCACCTCAGCTTCCTGTTACCCCTTATACAAACAGTCTGGAATGTAAGTCCCAAGTCCCCGGTCTCTGGCCTCCATCTTTGGAGAACCCATCCCTGTGCCCGCCAAGCCTTGACTCCTCCCCGAGGAGTATCAAGACGAGCCCGCCAAAATCTTGACCACTCCCCCAGTCTACTTAAACTGCTTCCCCAGAAGGTCCCCTCATGGTCTCTTTCCTCTCCCCCCCAGTGGTCACATTCACGGCCTCCCAGTTCCCCCTCGGGGCCACCTGAGAGCACAGGAATCCCATGAAACCTGGATATTTCTTAATTTGGCTTGTGATTTGGCTTGATTGGGATGTTTGCGTGGGCAGAGAGCTCGCATTAGGAAAAATTCCTAACACTGAGCACACTCCTTGCCTTAGAACTCCTCATGTCCCAGGACACATGCCTCACCAGGAATATTTATAGCATGCCAGGTTCTGTTCTGGGTGCTGGGGATGTGGCCGTGAATGAGATAGACAAGACCAGTCCTCTCTGGGGTGACCGTCCATGGAAGCCAGAGTCTGCACTGTGAACACATCACTAAGATCGCGTCAGAGTAACGGAGGTGGAGCTAAGGACTCAGCGGTGAGAGAGCAGAAAGGCTCCACTGAGAGTGTGTACTCTTCAGCTGGAACTTGGGGGGTGGCGAGGGGCCAGCCGGGGGAGGAAGTCCAGACCAAAGCAAGAGGCAGGGAGTCGAACAGGGGGTCAGTGGAGCAGCTGGTGGGCAGACCCTTACTTCCCATGAAGATCTGATCCTCTTGAAAGGCCGATGGACACCCTTGAAAGGTTCTGATGGTGCAGAACCATCAGGCTGACCCTCAGCTGTGAGAGGTGAACAGGTAGGGAATAAAATGACCAGAGTGAGGTAAGATGCTAATGCAGTGGTTTGGGGACAGGGGACAGTGACTTCAGCCAGAAAGACCGTCAAACAGACTGGAGGGGGCAGCTGTGAGGGAGAGAGGGCAGAGCTCTTGCCCCGGCCAGATTCCTAGAGTGTGATAAGATCCAAGCCTCACCCTCCTGAGCCTGAGCCCGCCCAGGGCCCTGCTGTGTGTGCACCCCAACGCAGAGGGGTGCACACTCAATGCTGAGGCAAGGGTTAAGAAAGAAGGGTATCCAAGCTCCAGTCCAAGAGAACTGGCAGTGGGGGTGGGGTGGACGCAGCAGGATATGGGGACAGGGTCTGGAGTTAAGAGCAGACAGTGTGGGGACGGTCACCAGAGGAAGCACCTGGGAGGATCAGGCAGGATTAATGCTCAAGTCAGATAAGATGTTTCCTGCAGATGGCAGTTCCTGAAAAAGCCCAACCATTCTTTCCAGACACCGGGGGGTCACATGTGCCTACACACAGATGTGCTCACCGTCAGCTTTGCAGGTCATCGTGGAGAGTCCCCAGACACTGGGAGGCCACATGTGCCTGCACACAGATGTGCTCACCGTCAGCTTTGCAGGTCATCGTGGAGAGTCCCCAGACACCGGGGCCACATGTCCCTGCACACAGATGAGCACACCGTCAGCTTTGCAGGTCATCGTGGAGAGTCCCCAGACACCGGGGCCACATGTGCCTGCACACAGATGTGCACACTGTCAGCTTTGCAGGTCATCGTGGAGAGTCCCCAGACACCGGGACCACATGTGCCTACACACAGATGTGCTCACCGTCAGCTTTGCAGGTCATCGTGGAGAGTCCCCAGACACTGGGAGGCCACATGTGCCTACACACAGATGTGCACACCGTCAGCTTTGCAGGTCATCGTGGAGAGTCCCCAGACACCGGGACCACATGTGCCTGCACACAGATGTGCTCACCGTCAGCTTTGCAGGTCATCGTGGAGAGTCCCCAGATGTGCCTACACACAGATGTGCACACCGTCAGCTTTGCAGGTCATCGTGGAGAGTCCCCAGACACCGGGGTGGTCACATGTGCCTACACACAGATGTGCTCACCGTCAGCTTTGCAGGTCATCGTGGAGAGTCCCCAGACACTGGGGGCCACATGTGCCCACATGCAGATGTGCACACCGTCAGCTTTGCAGGTCATCGTGGAGAGTCCCCAGACACCGGGGACCACATGTGCCTGCACACAGATGTGCTCACCGTCAGCTTTGCAGGTCATCGTGGAGAGTCCCCAGACACCGGGACCACATGTGCCTACACACAGATGTGCACACCGTCAGCTTTGCAGGTCATCGTGGAGAGTCCCCAGACACCGGGACCACATGTGCCTACACACAGATGTGCACACCGTCAGCTTTGCAGGTCATCGTGGAGAGTCCCCAGACACCGGGACCACATGTGCCTGCACACAGATGTGCACACCGTCAGCTTTGCAGGTCATCGTGGAGAGTCCCCAGACACCGGGGCCACATGTGCCTACACACAGATGTGCACACCGTCAGCTTTGCAGGTCATCGTGGAGAGTCCCCAGACACCGGGGTCACATGTCCCTGCACACAGATGTGCACACTGTCAGCTTTGCAGGTCATCGTGGAGAGTCCCCAGACACAGGGGCCACATGTGCCTGCACACAGATGTGCGCACTGTCAGCTTTGCAGGTCATCGTGGAGAGTCCCCAGACACCGGGGGTCACATGTGCCTACACACAGATGTGCACACTGTCAGCTTTGCAGGTCATCGTGGAGAGTCCCCAGATGTGCCCGCACACAGATGTGCTCACCGTCTCACACGTGTGCCCTCATGCTTACGCAGCCCTGCTGGCATGCCTGCCCTCAAACCCACAGTGCTGTACAGTCAAACTGAGACTCCTCTAGCACCCATGGGCTCTTAAAAACACCACCACTATGTGGCCTCGCAAGTGCCAGTACAGCCCACAGAAACCCTGCATCGGCAATTCCACCACGGCCCCAGGCACCAGACCCCAGGTCCACAGGCCGACTCCTCAGACACTCCCACCCGTCCCGCAGCCACACACCTTCCCCCTTGACCAATGGTCCAGAGACAGTGCACTTCCTATAAGTGCCTGTCCACTTTCCACTTGGGACTTGTCCCTGCCTAGATGCAAGGCTTCTAGTCCATTTCTCTGACAGCTGAAGAGTGACGATCCCCTTCCCTTACTGGCCAGTGCCACCTCCTCTGTGCCGCCAAGGAAGGAGCAAGTTCTTAGACTGCTAGGGACCATTTCTGGGGCCTGGGTGCTGCCCTCTTCTCACATAGGTACTGACACCCACAGAAGTACTACACACACCAACACACATATCCCACTCCATCAGACCCAAATGTATACCAGCTACACACGCATGCACACATACACACACGCACATACACGCGCACATGCACACACCTCCATCATCAGTGCTGGTCTCCAAGTTGGAGGAAATAGTTCATGATGTTAGACCTTGATGTGCAAACTTAGCAGCAGGGCTCCCTAGCCCTAGTGTCAGGCACCATACTGGGTGCCCTGGGAACATTGTGCTGCCAGCTGGAGATGAGCTTATCATCACAGCCATACAACCCTGACACCCTCCACTTTCTGGGGTGAGGTGGTCCAGCCAGTGCTGTGGTAGCACAATGCTAAGCCTCAGACCGGACCTTCTGGAGCGCCATGGTGAGACTAAAACACCCTCTGTCCTGTTTCCTTTCCCTCTAGGGTGTAGCTGCTGGCCAGATGGCAACCCTGCTCCAGTCTTTCCCCCACAGCAGGGCCTAAGCAAGGAGCAACTGCCTCAGCTCCTCAGTGCAAAGAGGTAGGACTCAGTTTACCCCGAAGAGGGAAAATCTCGGAGATAGGGCTCCCAATGGTCAGGAAGGGCCTCCCAGGCCAGACCAGGTGGGAGCTGTGATGACCTACACCTGCTTCTGGGACAGAACCTACAGGAACCAGGCACACCCCATGTGCCAACCATCACAAGGTAGCTGGCTGGGACTGAGATCTCCCAGAAATGGCTCAAGACTGGGGTGGGGGCAGGGGTCGAGCAGGCCTCAAGGTGCAGCCCCAAAGACAACAGTCATTAGGTCAGAGCCCCAGCTAAGGCTCCTCCCTGCTGAGGGGGAAGGGGAAACAGGACACACAACACAAGGGAAGGTGTGCTGCCTTCACTCTGCCAGGAATGCCAGGGAAAGCAAAAGAGCAGAGCCTCCTCCTTTCTCTCACTCTGGCTTTGCTCTCTCTGTTCTTTGCCAGTCCTGCCCGCCCCCTCTGTCCCTCCCTCTGGCTCTCTTTAGACTGTCCCACCCTCAACAGCCTCTCCCTCGGGGAGGAAAGCTGAGCCGTTGCTGAGGTAGGGGCCCAGTCAGCCTCCTTCTGCAGACATAAACGGTGTGTCCCTCCCTGCCACCCAGTGACTGGAGCCAATCTCTCTCTGCTCAAAGCCTCAGGATGGCACTGACCCAGTTCCCTCCTGTAAGCCAGGGTTAAAGAACTCCACACAGAAATTCATCCTCTCTGCACCCCAAATTCTGCACTTCTGCTCTTGGTATCCTTTGAAATGTTAAGGGGGGGGTGCACCTTGGCTGTGGAACGGTCCACACGTCCTAGCTGGACCCAGCTGATTTCGCTCTGCACCACCTGTTCCCCAGCTCAGGGACAGCCCCACACTGGAGCATACACTTTGAGAGCAGAGTTGGCAGTCAGTGCCACCTCCCTGAGCCCTGGATCTAAGGAGGGACATGGATATCCTGGCTTAACCCAGACCAGGCCTACCCTCATCACCAAGTATTTGTCCCTCGGGGCAGAGGTAAGTCAGGAGACTCCAAGATGAGGGACCAAGGTAAGTAAGTATTCTGAAGACACATACGCCCCAGTCCAATTGTTTCCCCTCTGGGAACTGAGGCCTCCTTGAGGTAGGTGGATGGCCAACATGACCCAAACAGTTCCTTCCAGTCAAGCACAGCAAGAGTTTTGGAGACTTCCTCATGCACCCTTTGTACCCTGCCAGAGCACAATGCTTCAGGCTCTGGTCCTAGCCTAATCAGGCCAACCTGAAGATTCCCCATACAATATATACACCCCCACCAACACACTCCCTAGAGCCTGGAACCAGACGACACCTGACAAGAAACCAAGCCTGGTCGCAGTGGCCCAAGCTGCAGGGTTCTTGGCTCCACTCCAGCGGCCCCAGTGCCCATACTGCCTTCGTCAGCTGTAAATCTGAGCCGCTCAGTCACATTTTCACATTCCCAAGTACTTTGAGACGATCGCAAGCCAGTGTTCAGCTTCCCACCTCTCTGAGAGACAGTAATCACCAGTCCCATTACAGACCAAGAGATCTCCCAGAATGTGGGCCACCAGAGGTGAGCAACAGCTCTTTCTTCCCTCTTCTTTACCACCTGTCCTGCCCTCCCAGTAGCTGTGCCAGGGTGGCAGTCCCGCCAAGCCCTCTGGGAAAGGCTCCCAAAGATGGGTGCAGGCTTGCTAGCTCTTCCTTCTGCTTCCAGCAGCTTCTGGGGGTGCAATCAGCCCTGCCAACACCCCGTCTTGTGGGAGCAGAATAGAGATAGATGT
The DNA here is from genome assembly GCF_037038515.1 of Microtus pennsylvanicus. Classification (NCBI taxonomy): domain Eukaryota; kingdom Metazoa; phylum Chordata; class Mammalia; order Rodentia; family Cricetidae; genus Microtus; species Microtus pennsylvanicus. Next base: position 105,345,894 of record NC_134580.1, on the reverse strand, counting down.
CTGTCCCAGGACCTGGGGCATATGACTTCACACGTGGCCAGATCCTTCCTTCTGGGAGCTGGGACTCTCTCCCCATACACCTGTCTTACTCTTTAAAAAAAAAAAAGTGTGTGTGTGTGTGTGTGATATCAGGACATGTCATGCCACAGCATGTGTGTGGAGCTCAGTGTACAATTTTGTGGAACTTTGTCTCTCTCTGCATCTTCTTGATTTGTGAGGGCAGAGCTTTACCTGCTGAGCCATCTGTCTAGTTCATCTTGCTGAGTCTTCAGAACTTGTTTGGAATGAGGGCATAAAGAGGGAAAGCAAAAAGCAAAGGTGTTTGTTTGTTTGTTTTTGTGGGTTTTTTTATGTTTGGTTGGTAATCTTTTTTAATGCAGAATCCAAGGTTTTTCGATACATACGTCCCAGGCTGCCAGCTGGTCTCTAGCTCCAAGCTCAGATGATCACAGACTTCTGCTCCTCCTGCCTTCACCTGGAACTACAGGTGTGCCTGGTTTTACAGTGCTGGGGACTGACCACGGGGCTTTGTGCAAGCTACAGGCAGAGCATTCTACCAACCGAGCTATGGCCCCAGCCACTGTTTAGCCTGAAAGCAGCAGAATGCTTGACACCATGGTGTGAAACCATCAGAGACTGGCCACCCACACAGGCTGGGTGGGCCTATCAAGTGACAGAACAAAGTGTTCTGAGGCCAGTGTGAGGTTGTGACAGAGAGCTTTTTAAACCAACCAGGCTGTTTCGGAATTAAGCAGGCCCTGACTTCTCCTAACCAGATTTGTTTGAACAGCATTTCACAATATGGCCCAGACTGACCACAATATGTTCCATCGTCCTGCCTCAGCCTCCCGAATTCTGGGGATTCAGATAAATGCCACCACTCTCAGCCTGGCTCCCCGTACCACCCTTCTTCCACGCTGCCATCAAAACCATTTTTCTAAGAAGGACATCTGGCTCAGTGGAGGCCCACTGGTGCCTCTGAGGGGATCTTGAAGCCCTCAGCAGGGCAGTCAAGGCGGCCATCTCTTCGGGTTCGTGTTCTATGGCAGAACCAGTTTCGCTACCATGAAGCTCCCTGGACCCCCACACCCCTTTTGCTCACAGAGATCCTTTTCACTGAAGAGCCCACATAGACTAGAATGCCCCAAGTTCCTGCTGGAGTCCAGCATCCATACCACTTCCTCCAGGAAGCCCCCAGCTTGCCATAGCAAGGAGCAGTGACTACTTATTGAGTGCCTAGTGGCCAGCACTGTGAAGCCCTCAGAGACTTGATCCCCTGAGATAAGGGTGCACACAGCTGTCGCCATCCACACCCACCTCTCCCTAGTGACCTTTATCCTCATGGCGGGACTGTTTTCAGGCCTCCTTCATGGGAGAAATCTGAGACTCAGCAAAGCAAATGAGTCACGGCCTGGTGAGACCTGAGCAAGGGGCTGTCCCTCCTCCCGCATCACTCTGCAGGCCTTGGCTGGTCTCTCCCCCTCCCTAGAGCCAATCAGCATCTGTGCTCTGAAAAGTCGCTAACCTTGGTTCTGGTGGGAAGGAAGGAATCATATCAAAGAGCCCCTGACTTGGCCTTAGCAAGTCTGTCTCCCCATCCAGGCTCCTGGGGTCCTGAGAAGTGGAAGGAAGAACAGGAAGGGGCTTACTGGTTAATGGGCCACGGAAGGAAAGGCTGAATCGAGGTGATTCTGGGGGCACCCAGGAGGTGGTGTCCAGAGGCCTGGAAGTCCTGAAATAAGGCCAGGCAGGGCTCGCCACACCCAACCCTGCCGGGCAGGGGGAGCTTCTGTATACCGAGTCCGGTGTGGGTATCAGATCCCAGCAGGGAAGGGTTCCAACATCCCGTTAAATGAGGGAAACAGAAACTGCTCACGAATCATCAAGCAGACACCTTCCCCTTCCCAGCCAACGCTGGGCCACCCCTCTGATGAGTCATGTCCCCTCAGTCTCACTGAGGAAGGGACCAAAGCAGGGCCACCTCACCACGTGGCTATGGAAATTCAGTGAGCCTCACCATCCGGGAAGGCATTTTGGAAACCATGAAGGGTTGTCAATGGGGAAATGATTTAAATAATTAAGGGACAGCAGACACACGAATTCAAGAAAGTCAGTGGGCCTGGGGACAAAGGCAGCAACCGTCTCCGTGGAGATCCCAAGCTTGTCATCTTGCCCATGTCGCATGTATCTTCTCCAGTTGAGGACAGGGCCATTCTTTTCTTGGTCCCTCAATCTCCCAGTCCCTGCCCTACTTCCTGAATCCCGAGGCAAGAGAAGGCAGTCAGAGAGAAGAGAAATGAGGCTTTCATGGTTGTCTACCTTCAGGCAGTGCCCCCGGCAGCCTAGCTGAGCCTTCTTTGTGGTTCTTTTTGCTGACTTTGTTTTCTGGAAGCAGAGGCACTGATGTGCTGAGAAAGGCCCGGGAGCAGTAAAAAACCTGTCCTAGGCTACCAGTCCCCCGTTCCTAAAAGAACTGTTTCAAGGTCAGCTGCCTCACACACACTCAAGGAAGGCTTACCCCATCAAAAGACTGGACATGACAAGAGACAGACTCCATCTACCTGGACAGGCCCAGCAGGGCAGCCAGCCTGGTTTGTCCCATTCTTCCCACACCCTGGGCCCCACTCCTTTCTGGAGCCTACAACAATCTCTCTCTCTCTCTCTCTCTCTCTCTCTCTCTCTCTCTCTCTCTGTGTGTGTGTGTGTGTGTGTGTGTGTGTGTGTGTGTGTGCGTGCATGTCTGTCTGTCTGTCTCTGTCTTTGTCTCTCTCTCTCTCTCTCTCTCTCTCTCTCTCTCTCTCTCTCTCTCAAGAGGATCTATGTAGCCCTAGGTGGCCTAGAACTTGTTATGTAGACCAGGCTGGCCTCGAACTCAGAGACCCTCCTGCCTCTGCCTCCCGAGTGATGGCTAAAGGCACGTGTTACCACACCTGGCAGTAACTTTCCTTTTAACCCCCTGAAGTCTCCCCAAGAGCAGCATACAGCCTAGGATGGGGACACTGTGGTTCTGGAACAAGTTTAAGGATCAGGCAAGGCAACTCCTCAGCTTTGGGGATGCGCCATGTGTACCAGTTGATTGTTTCACACTTCCTCTGCCCAGACCCATTTTCTCCCTGCTCTGGATCCTCAAGACCCAGCTAAGTTCCCTTCTCTGCTTCCTAAGGGTTCTGCCAGGGGGCTCAAGCAAGCAGAGATGAAAGAGATTTGGGCTAATGTGCCAGCCCCACCCCCTGCACTTATGTGTAGCTGTGGCTGGCTTTCCTGGGGACTCTAGGCTCCCAGGGGACAGCTTCCTTTGCCCCAGCTCTGATGTCCTTCTGCCCTGTCTTTCCTGTGCCCTTTAGTGTACGAATGCCCTGAGGGGCAGTGCAAAATGCCCATGCTATTTTGATACATTTTCACCCAGAGCTGGAGCCCACTCATCACACTTTGTCCAAACAAGTCACAAGGGAACTGGCAAGATGTCTCTGTGGGTAAAACACTTGCCACACAGGGCCAAGGCCCAGAGTTCGTTCCCCAGAACCCATATAAATGCTGAAGAAAAGAAACCAACTCTAAGAAGTTGTCCTCTGACCCCCACAGCATACCTCGTCATGTTAACACACACACTGATAATAGACATTTGCAAATGTGTGTGTGTGCACACATGCACGTGCGTACGCACTCGCTAATGCCCAAGGAGAACATGAGCTTGAGTTCCCTGGAGCTGGAGTCTCAGGCACTTGCGAGCATCTGATGGGAGTGCTGGAAGCTGGACTACAGGTCAATGTGTGTGCTTCACCAGGGAGCCAATGATAATACCTTCTTTAAAAAGTCAAAACGAGGCCAGGCAGTGGTGGTACACGCCTTTAATCCCAGCATTCGGGAGACAGAGGCAGGCAGATCTCTGTGAGTTCGAGGTCAGCCTGGTCTACAAGAGCTGATTCTAGAACAGGCTCCAAAGCTATAGAGAAACCCTGTCTCAAAAAAACAAGAAAACAAAAAAACAGTCATATTAAGTAGTGATATTTCACTTATAGTTTAATAAATAAAGCTTGCCTGAAGTTCAAAAAGCAAAACAGCCAGCCACTGTCCGAAACGGCAATCCTGCCTCCAGGAATCCTCAGGATGAGACTGACTAAGAGCTGTCTCCTCCCGTCTTATATTCCTCTCTAGTGCTGGGATTAAAAGCATGCACCACTATTGCCCAGTTTCTATTGCAAGCTAATGTGGCTACTGGTATAAAAGGTGTGTGTCACCACTGCCTGGTCTGTAAGGCTAACCAGGGCAGCTGTTTTACTCTCTGATCTTTAGACAAGCTTTATTTATTAAAATACAAATGAAATATCACTACAATAATGACAGCCCAAATCCTGCAGCAGGTTCTTTCCCATGCCCTTACTGAGACCCCATGGTTTTCCTGTATTATGTGTCCTCTCGCCCTGTAGATAAACCTGGTTTGTTCAGCCGCAGATGTGTCCCTGATTGTCTTTGGTGCAGGAGCTGACAGACAGGACCTCCATCCTGGTTCCTGCTTCATTCATCCTTCCACCGCACCCAGAATTAACTTTCTAAATTATATTTCTTGTCATTCCTCTGCTTGACACCTGTCCATCTTCTATGGTTATGACACAATGCCGGAGACTGGGTAACTTAGAAAGGACAAAGGGTAATGCTGGCCCATGCTTCTGGGGGCTGGAAAGCCACAAGGACTTTGGTCCTCAAGTCATGGTAACAAGAAGGGTAAGTGGGTGTGTGTGAAAGGAACTGCGCTCCCAAATATCCATTCCCACAAGGAAAGCATCAATCTACCTGTGAGGGTTTCCATGACCCACATACTTCCCAGAGACTCCTACTCCCAACACCACGACCCTGAGGAGTTCAAGTGCTGGCTTGCTCTGGGAGAAGCAACCTAGAGAGATTCTATTTTTTGACAGTTACTGAGGGACAGTGTCAAGCATTAGGTAGGAGTTCAAGGTTGGCCTGGAGACTCTCACCTCAAAGCTCCCAGGAACCGGCTCCTTCCATCCTTACCTCTGTGGCATCTGGCACCCAGTTCCAAGTTTGCCTCACAGTCTCCACTGCCAGCTGAAGGTCCTGTTGTCACACTGATGTTCCGCCAACAAAAGAGAGAAAGAGGCAGAGGAGGACCTTTCCGCGGGAACCTTCAGGAAGGAATGCGGTCACTTCCCCTGAGATCCCAGTGTCCAGACCATTATCCCTGGGCAGCACCCCGGTAAGGAGGGCCGTGCCAGCCTATGCACACAGCTGTCTGCCCAGCAGGAGGGCCATGCCAGCCTATGCACACAGCTGTCTGCCCAGCAGGAGGACCATGCCAGCCTATGCACACAGCCTATGCACACAGCTGTCTGCCCAGCAGGAGGACCATGCCAGCCTATGCACACAGCCTATGCACACAGCTGTCTGCCCAGCAGGAGGGCCATGCCAGCCTATGCACACAGCTGTCTGCCCAGCAGGAGGGCCATGCCAGCCTATGCACACAGCTGTCTGCCCAGCAGGAGGGCCATGCCAGCCTATGCACACAGCCTATGCACACAGCCTATGCACACAGCTGTCTGCCCAGCAGGAGGACCATGCCAGCCTATGCACACAGCCTATGCACACAGCTGTCTGCCCAGCAGGAGGGCCATGCCAGCCTATGCACACAGCTGTCTGCCCAGCAGGAGGGCCATGCCAGCCTATGCACACAGCTGTCTGCCCAGCAGGAGGACCATGCCAGCCTATGCACACAGCCTATGCACACAGCTGTCTGCCCAGCAGGAGGGCCATGCCAGCCTATGCACACAGCCTATGCACACAGCCTATGCACACAGCCTATGCACACAGCCTATGCACACAGCTGTCTGCCCAGCAGGAGGGCATGCCAGCCTATGCACACAGCCTATGCACACAGCCTATGCACACAGCTGTCTGCCCAGCAGGAGGGCCATGCCAGCCTATGCACACAGCTGTCTACCCAACAGGAGGGCCATGCCAGCCTATGCATACAGCCTATGCACACAACTGTCTGCCCAGCCAACTCGCCACAAGACTGACAAGGCTCAATGCTCAGTGAGCTCCTAGGAAAGGAGGGTTCTCGGAATACCAGCCATCTTAGAAATGGAATATCAAAACATAAACGTGCGCAAGCCCACCACACGGCTGAGGGAAGCTCTCCATGAAGGAGAAACAATATGGACAAGCGTAACTGTGGTTCCCTGCTCTGGCCGTACTGGCCCTTCGCGGGAGGAGGAAGAGATGGTGAGGAGAAGATGAGAAAATAGACCTGCCTCTCAGGAAAGTCCAAAAGAACTGTCTAGCAAATATCAGAACTCGTGAGAGAAGTCAACAATGTAAGTGAAATTGAGATCACACATGAATCTTGGCTTTTCTACACCCAGAAAAAAAAATCATTGAGGAATGATGATCAAAAAAATGTTATCTCGCCGGGCGGTGGTGGCGCACGCCTTTAATCCCAGCACTCGGGAGGCAGAGGCAGGCGGATCTCTGTGAGTTCGAGGCCAGCCTGGTCTATAAGAGCTAGTTCCAGGAAAAACCCTGTCTCAAAAAATAAATAAAATAAAAAAAAATGTTATCTCTCGGACTAAGGTTGAGCCCCAAAGGAATACGTGAGAGCTGAACACGGAGGGCTCAGCCATGTGACCGCGGGTTAAACAGAGCTGAGGATAAAGGAAACTGTTTCACTCCAGTGTCTAAGTCTTTAAAAATAAAGCACTTCATTGGGGCTTGTTTATGGTTTCAGAGGCTTAGGCCCTTATCATCACAGCGGGGGGCATGGCAGCATAGATATACATGCTGCTGGAGCAGTAGCAGAGGGTTCTGCATCCTGATCCAAAGGCAGCAGGAAGATAAGAGAGCCTGGGCCTGGTGTCGGCTTTTGAAACCTCCTCCACCAATGTTACACCTCCTAATCCTTCCCAAACCGTTCCACTTTCTACTAACTGGGGACCAAGAGTTCAGATGTATAAGCCTATGGAGGCCAGTCTCATTCAAACTACCACAATCCACAAGGATTAAATGATTTGAAATAAAATAATAATTTGGAATAAGAACAAAATATACAGCCAGGTGTGGTAGCACATACCTTTTATTTCCAGTGTTTGGGAGGCAAAGGCAGATGGATCTCTGTGGCCAGTGTGGTCTACACAGCAAGTCTAAGACAGGGGAAAATAGTTGTGGGATAAAACAGATTAAAGGTTCTAATTCAGGCTGGAGACATGGCTCAGCAGTTAAGCGCCCTGGCTCCTCTTCCTGAGGATCTGATTTCAGTTCTCAACACCCATATGGCAGCTCACAACCACCTCTTACTCCAGTTCCAGGGGACCTGACACCCTCTTCTGGCCTCTGTGGGAACGAGGCACATATACATGCAGGCAAAGAACCATTAATAAGTCAAGGTTCTTATTCATCCTTCCATCCACTCGTTCATTCAAAAATTAATGGGAAAACATGCTTTTGTTTGTTTGGTTGGTTATTTGGTTGGTTGGTTTGGTTTTCAAGACAGACAGTTTCTTTGTGCAGCTTTAGCTGTCCTGAAACTCACTCTGTAGACCAGGCTGACCTTGAACTCACAGAAATCCACCTGCCTCTGCCTCTTGGGTGCTGGGATTAAAGGTGGGTGCCACCACTATCCAGCATGGGAGAGCAGGGTTTTAATCATTGTTCATGTTAAAGTTTCCAGCACTTTTGGGCAATGACTGGAACATGGCCTTTGAGGCCATCATGAGACAGGGAAGTGTGGTGGAAGCAGAGAGCCGGGTATAGCCTTCAAAGACCTGCCGACCTCCTGAGGTGCTGAAGGCTTAGGCTAGCTCCAAATTCTGGGAGCTCTATGAACTGGGAGGAAGAAAGCAGGTATAAAGCAACAAAGTAAAGATGCAAGCTCTCCCTCTGAGAAGGGAAGAAGATTGACGGGACGAATATACTGTGATTCTAGGAGTGCCGGAGCCACGGGCCAAAAGGTGCAGGAATGCCAGTCTGTCTCACTGAATGAGATGCGTCTGTCACCCATGAGGATGGCCAGCACATGGGCATTGGGCTGGGCAGCTAAATGGGAAAGCAAGGCCCCCCCGCTAGGAGTGTACCATTGAAGTGTTTTTATCCAGAGAGGAATTTGGTGAGACAAACAAACACCAGAAAGGCTGGAACGCGTATGAAGACTTCCAACTTAGCATGGTCGTGTTGGTGGAAATGAAAAACAACTTTCAGTTCTTGTAAGGCTCTGCTTGGGAAGATGATGCCTGAGGACCTGAGATCTGCCTCGGGAACCCACATGGTAGGAGGACAGCACGGGCTCTCAACCACGAGTGGGCGAGAGCTGATCTGTGGAGCCCTGTACACACACGCACAACAATGATAACAATAAAGATAATGTTGAACGTACACCTACTTGATGCTAAAAGTCCTTCCCTGGGGAGACATGCACAGTATCCACCCCCTCAACAAACTGAGGCACCATCCCACCAAAGTTCACTCTGGGGAACCAAGGAGTTTAGCGGGCTTCCTTAGAGACCTTGAGGGGTTGCTTATAAGAGTGTGTGACACCCCCCCCCAAGGCCACACCTGGAAAGCCTTCCCCCTAACTGCATAGATGAAGCACCCCCATATACTCTAGTCTCTCCAGAAGAGCACATCAATTAAGGCAGAATTGCGTATATAACAGGTAGTAGGGGCTTCCCGGATTCTCCAGTGGAGGTTGCATGACTCTCCCTATCCCTCCACAGTAGGCTGGAAGCAGTTTGCTGGGATAACCATTTTGTGAGAGGGCACAGCTGAACTCCCCAAGACAGTAGCTGCTAGGCTCACAGGCTGCTCAGTCAGACCACTGATAGAAAACAAATTCCAAGCCAAATTGAAAAAAGGGACGCTTCAAATCAAGGTCACAGTGTACAATGCAGTTTCAAGAATAAATAAATAAGAAAGTGCTAGATTCTATGTTGAGTTTGAAACTGTTCCAGGGGGAGAGTCTGGTGATAGGCCAAGTGGGAAACCTTGGTCCATCAGATGGCTGATGGTGACTTGGGGAGCCACGCCAACCCCTACAGTTGAGAGGAGAGGCCAGTTAGGAGGTTGTGTCACAACAAAAATCCCTGAGTAGGTCAAAGGGGTGGGCTCTTGCTGACAGAAATCCCCTGTGACCCAGACCCACACACTGCCCCCTCACCTTACACATACATACAAACACACACATGCATGCACACGCACGCACACACACCTGCCCATCCTCTGAGACTCCTCTCTGCAGATGTCCAGGCTGAATCAAGGCCCTGTCCCTGAGCCAACGAGACCCCAGGTTCTGCCCGTCGTTGGCCTTGTTCTATGTCCACCCACGAGGGCTTCCTGACATCAGGGAGTGGGCCTTGGCAGTCCTGATTTCCCACCCCATCTGGCACCTAGATATCACTGTTTTTTTTTCATCCATTGGAGGGGTGGGCAGCCCACTCTGCCTGCCTTGTTTCTCCTTTATGTTTGGGTTCACCCTTGAATATCAAGCTTCCCCATGGAGTCGGGAACACTAGTTAACATTTAATCCCATCTCTCCGAAAGGTCACATCACATCCTGTCCTCCTCTCACCAGCCACCCCCAGCTCGGGGGGTCAGACTGTGCCCCGGAAGGGAGCCAGGCAGGGCTGGGGGAGACTGGTGAGCAGCAGGATATGATGACACCCACACAGCCCAGGGTCTTTTTCCACAGCTAAGAACACACCGTGCCAAGTGGCTGCATCTGCTAAAAGCCACCTTGATTCTCACAGCCCCCTCTCTGCTCACATCCTGTTTCCAACCCTCTGACAAAACTGGGCCCCACGCCTTAGGGCCCCACCTGGCCTCCTGGGTTTTCACGTGGCTTTTCTGAGGTGAAGGCAGGCCACAGATCTCTTGTTTTTATGCTTCCTGGTGGCTTGAGGAATTTACTCCTGAGAAGACAGTTTCAAAGATGTCTAGTGTGGCCGTGTGGGCTAGTGTCCTCATAGGCCATGGTTCAGGCTGAGGAGAAGTGAGAAGGACAAAGGTCAGGTTAAGGATGGAGGTCCTGGCTGGAAGCTAACAACTACCAAGATGCAGTATAGCTTCATTCAGGGTCCTTAAGCAGGCTGAACCCCTCTTGGTCTACAGAAGCCTGCAGGGGTGACCTCCTGGTGTGAGTCCAAATAAGAGAACCCACAGGATGGACCAGAGAGGTCTTTGAGGTCCCAGGACAGGAGCCTCCAAATCTACCTCTGCCTACTTCTACCATACAACATCCGTAGAAATCCACCCATACAATCCCCCGCCCCCACACCACCCCATGGAGCCACTTCCCTCACACTTGAGCCCTTTGACTCAGTTCAAAGAGGCAGGAAGGGGTGACTGGGAACAGAGGCCTGACGTTGTCCCGGGAGGCGTGGCAGGAGCCTTGGCAGTGACCTTGGCGTGGTCCTCAGGCATCAGGAAGCTCTACCCTTCTCTTTTCTATCCCCATTGGCTGATTTCACCAGGCCCTCTCCTGGCCTGCATCTCTCTCCTCCTCAGCTTCTCTCCTTTCAGGCACAGCAGGGCAGAAGGAGCTGCCTTGACTGAGCTCAGGCTTGTGTTGAGCACAACTGATGGTTGACAGTCTCAGACCTCGTCCTTGTTGGGTGAGCAGTGCTCTGGCCTGCAGAGCTTTCCTGACAGAAACCCATGACTAATTCTAGCTCACCCGTGAGCACTGGATGCAGGCAGTCATGCTGATGGGGTTTCCTATGGTCTCCCGGTGGCATATCCATAGGATACCAGTTTGTCTCAACTGAAGAGCTCCATGTGGCCCTCAGTAGACATGATCACTCTCTACGTCCCTGGTCCATCTGTCTGCAGCTCCTATACTTTAAACCTCACTGAGGAGTGGCTGCGGCTCACCATCAGGAACTGATCTTGTCTCCAGCTCCCAGGGCATGGACACATCTAACTTGCTCACCCTATCTTCCCACTCAGAGCCAGCACATGCAGAACGAGCCAAGAGTCCTGATGAGAGGCCTGATTCTGGCTGCTGTTGCTTTAGGAGTCTCTGTCCGCCCTCATTCTCCCCTGATCTTGGCAGAGCACACAGGGCTATGGCCCACGCTCATCCTGTAGCATAAGACACAGGTCCTTGTGTCTAAGCAGCTCTCCTCAGGGAGTCTTGACCTTGACCACAGCATTGCCATGGTCATCACGCTCCCCTGGGGTAAGGAGAAGACACCTGAAGCTCTGAATTAAGTAAAGCCTTCGTTTTTTAGTTTACTTTGTTTGTGTAGCCGTGGCTATCCTGGAACTTACACTGTAGATCAGGCTGGCCTTGAACTCACAAATATCCTTCCTGCCTCTGTCTCCCGAGTGCCGGGATTAAAAACATGCCACCACATTTTGCTAGATTTCTTTTTTTTAAAAGATTTACTTTGGTGGTGGTAGTGTGGGGCAGTGAGATAGGATCTTTATGTAGCCCTAGCTATCCTGGAACTCACTTTGTAGACCTGCCTGCCTCTATCTCCCAAGTACTGGAAATAAAGGTGTGCATCACCACCTGGCTAAGATTCACTGTTATTTGTAAAATAAATCACACACACACACACACACACACACTCTCTACGTGTGCCCAAGTGAGACCAGAAAATGGCATCGGGTCTCCTGGCCCTGTAGTTAACAGGAGGTTATGAGCTACGTTAAGTGAGCACTGAGAACCTAACTCAGGTCCTCTGGAATAGAGCAACAAACACTCTTAACACCTGACCCGCCTCTCCAGCACCTAGACAAAGGTTTGTTAGGACACATAACACAACATAAAAGCAAAAATTGAGCCACGTGTGGTGGCCTTTAATCCCAGCACTCAGGAGTTTGAGGTCAGCCTGGTCTACAGAGTGAATTCCAGGACAACCAAGGCTACACAGGGAAACCCTGTCTCAAAAATAAATAAATAAATAAATAAATAAATATTGATAAACTGAATTTCCTCAGAATTGAAATCTTGAAATCTGATCTTTGCAAAAGACCATAAAAACTAAAAGGTCACAAAAGCATATTACCAACACGCATATGTGCAAAGGACATGAACTCAAAATACATCAACAAACAACTTAACAACAAAGTGACAGCCTCAAGACGAGCAAAGGTTGTGGCTGGGCAGCCCCTTAGAGAAACGACAGCAGACAAACACACGAGAAGACGTCTGATGTCATCAGGCATCAGGAAAGTGCGACTCACACAGAACCACGGTGAGGTGCGGAACCGCAGTGAGATACCACTTCATACAAAACAAGCAAGGATGTGGGGCTAGCAGGAGGATGATTCTGGTATGAGTGTAAAATCGTACACTTGCTTTGGAAAAAAGTTTGGTGGCTCCTCCAAAAGTTAAACACAGAACAACCACATGACCCAGCAATTCCACACCTCGTTACGAATAAGAGAACTGGAACCACGGGGTCCCCACGCTTGCACATGAATGTGCAGAATGGTGTAATTCATAGCAGCTCCCCTCCCCCTAAAAAGCAGAAATAGCCCAAATACCCAGCTACTCAGGAATAAATACATAAAACGTAGCATATCCTTATAATAGACTGTTACCTGGCTCTAAAAAGGAATGACGTACTAATATACCGTGCAAAGTGGACGAACCTTACGGAGCAGGTATGACCCTGGGGTAGGCTTTGAGGTTTCTAAAGTCCAGGCCTTTCCAGTTAGCTCTTGCCATGCCTCCTACTTTTGAAAAGGTATCGCTGCTCCAGCATGCCTGCCTGCCTGCCTGCCTGCCTGCCTGCCTGCCACCATGCTCCCTGCCATGGTGGCCATGAACTCACCTCTGAAAATGCAGTTTATCAGAGATGTAGATTAAAGCCACAGGAAGAGGAATGGTGGTGGGCTCAGGCAAGAGTCTTGGGGCTCTCAAGCTCTGCAGGGGGACACACAATGGTGCCACACTTTGAAAAGCAATTTGGCAGTACCTTTAAAGTATTTTAGAGCAGCTCCGCCACACTAGCTTGCCATTTCATTCATGGGTATTTACCCTAGAAATAATCCTGATTGGAGCTAAGGGCGTAGCTCAGTTGATAGAGTGTTTGCCTAGCATGCAAAAAGCCCTGGGTTCGATCCCCAGCACCCACATGGAGACTCACAACTCCAGTCCCAGGGGATTCTATGCCTTTGCATTCCACTGGGCATGCGTGTGGTATATAAACATACATGCAAGAAAAAACCCATACACATTAAATATAATATATATGCTGCCATGGTGCCATGCACCTGCGGCATTGTGGTGCAGGCCTTTAATTCCAGTGTTTGGGAGACAGTCAGGGTTCAAGGCCAACCTGGTCTATAGAGACCCTGTCTCAAAAAATATTAAAATTAGTAAAGTATATATGGGGGTTAGAGAGATGTCTTAACAGTTAAGAGCACAAGCTGCTCTTCTGACCAGAGTTTGGTTCTCAGCACCCACATGGAGGCTCACAACTGTGAGGTTCAACATAATTTTTATATGCTGAGGCCTTTGGCTCATTTAAACTTAAGTTTTGTACATGGAGATGGATATAGATCTATTTTCATTTTTCTACATGTTGCTGTCTAATGAGGCCAGCATTATTAATTAAAATGCTTCCTTTTTCCATTTTCCTATCTGCAAGGCAGACTTAAAACTTAAGAGGAGGATAGCTTACAAACTTTTAATTATATATACAATGGTTAAAGCCCTAGTTATAATATTCTTATGGGAGACCTTGAGCCAATAGGTAAAATTCTTACAAAAAAAACAGTTTCCAATAGAGAGCTTAAAGCTGCCTAGCAGGTACTCAAGCAGGTAAAATATAAATCAACAGGTAAAGTATACAATAATCAACAAATACAGTATGTTAATTATAATTCAGCTATGGAAAGTGTGTATATTAAATGTAAAACTTATTCTACAACAGTTTTATAAAAAATGATGTTTATGGCTAAACCTTCTCAGTTTTGCCAGTTAAGATATTAAACTCTTAATTTAAAACAGTAGCCTGTCTGATACAAAAGGGCAGGATGAAAGCTAAAAAATGGTTTAATAAAATATTGACTATGATCAATGTTTCTTATACTAAACAATAGATTCATTGATAATTTTAAGACTGATTCCTGGACAATTGTCTTTGCTCATTTCAAAGGCAAAAACAATAATCTTTTCCCAGATCATTACTACAATTCACACAACTGTATTTTACTAATGTTATAGCAAAAAATCCCTTAAAGGATTTTATGCTAAATTTTACAAATGCCTCTTCCAATGGAAAAACTGCATATATGGCTAATAATAAAAAAAAAAGATTGTGGAGCATAACAAGGCTCCTTGAAAGCAACTCATAAAAAGTTGCAAGCAGATCCTGATGCAAACGGATCTGGCGTGATAACACCAAGCTAACCTTTGCTAGGGCAAGGTGGAAAAGCCCTTGCAATGCATTATAAAAAAAACCCGACCTATATATATTTGGGGTCGAGGATATGTTTATGCTTTTTTCACAGAAAGAAAATAAGAGCTGGATCTGCTGTCGTGGCTGCGGACATCCCACAGAGGAGTTCCAGAGGAGACTGGGGAGAGGTCCTTGGTCCGGCCTTTCCTGCCCCCAAGGAGAGGAGTGACTGATAACAGAACTTGCTACTTTGCTCTGCAGGGTGTCAATTCTGCCCCTAGAGAGTCCAGGGAGACCCGCCTGAGATAAGTGCCAGGATGTTCTTCAGATAGCTGAATCCAGCTCACCTCACCCAAAAATCCCACCTGCCCTGAAGCACAAATGCTAAGCTGCTTCTGATGCATCTTACTTACATCAGACAGTTTTAATCTTTGGGACACACAACTCATTTTAATTAAAATATTAACCTCTCTTCACTTAAGAAGGGGAAAGATGGGGGTTCCTGTCACTGTTGCTCAGAGACTGGAACTGGTGGTATTTAATAACAACAATATATGTCATTGTGCTCTTACTACAATTGACCTGATACTTATAACTGCTTATAGATGTTGGGAAAGGATTGACACACGCTGTAAAGTGTTTGGGTTTAATGCATATGCTAAGAATTTTAGATTTAGATCCCTTTTACACTGCCCTAATTGTTGGCAGGCAGCACACGTAATTTTATGTGGAGTAGGCATTTAGGAAGGAGGATACCTAAGGCCAGACTAAAAGGTGAATACTGGGTTTGGAAAATGCCCTTTCTTCTTGTCTGGAAGATGGAGTTATTGGTGCCCAAAATTATATCATTATATTTTGTTTGAGGAGCTCCTCACAGTCTTTTCATTAATGATAGACACAGGGGCCCAATGACGGGAGATATTGTGGAGCCCTCGCCTGAACAGCACACCATACAGAGGTTGTAGAAACCGGCTTAACAATGGCATGGTACCAGGCACGAGGAGTGCACTCCACATAGCCTAAGACAGGGCGCCTGTGATCTGCTTACTTTAAATCTCACTAGATACCTTTCATTTGAGGAGCTCCAAGGACAGGTGACTTGTGGCAGGAAATCCCCCAACCTAAGACAGGATACTGGGAATCCTAGGACGGGTAAGGGGGATAAAGACCTGGTCCCCACTCGACCTAAGAATCATAAGGCACCCCTCTGTTCCCAGGAGAGGTAAATTGCTTCACCATTCGAGAGGAGAGTCTCTCCTTGTCCCAGTCCCTTCTCCTTTAGATCTGACACCATGGTTAGACTCTGACTTGATGCCCTCCACTTAACAGCTGCCTGTCTTTATAAAAGAAAGGGGGACACAACCATCTGTAAATTCAGTCCCAGGGAATCAGACACCTCTTCAGGCAGCTATACTCAGGAACACATACCCACACAGAGACACCAACACAGACACATAAGAAAAACAAAATACATATTTAAAAATATATATATATATAATATATGTGTGTGTGTGTATATATATATATATATATATGTCTCCGTGTGTGTGTGTATGTCTCCATTCATACAGAATTCTAGAAAATGCAGACTGGCTGCCTAGCATGCACAAGGCTCTGGGCTCAATCACTGTCCTCACAGGGGGCAAAAACAACAATAAACCAGTCCTCTGTTGACCTGGTGACTCAAGGCAGAGGGCTTGCCTAACATGTTCTGAAGGTGAGAAAGGAGGACTACCAGAGTCCAGGAGTTCAAGGCCAGCCTGGGCAACAGAGGTCTCTGCTCCTAAAATAAAAATTAGGGGACAATATGAAAATTGGCGGATCTCTGTGAGTTCGAGACCAGCCTGGTCTACAAGAGCTAGTTCCAGGACAGGCTCCAAAACCACAGAGAAACCCTGTCTCAAAAAACCAAAAAAAAAAAAAAGAAAAAAGAAAAAAGAAAATTGGCTGATTCCCTCAAGTCCCAGACTGAGTTTTGTCATAGCTGTCCAATGTGGCTGTTGCCAGGCACCATCATTTGAGACCTGGGGAATTTTCTACAAGTTTTTCATCTCCTTTTTCATTCTCTTGGCTCAGCTGCTACTCAGATAATCAATTACCTTCACTTAGCCTCTGACAGTCCTCTCTTTTCCTGCCCCCCCCACACCATTTTCTTGCTTGTGTATTTATATGTATTCCTGTGTACACGCATGTATGTTTCCAACTGTTTCAGTATTTGGATGAATTTGCCAATAGAGGTGGGACTCCAATATTACCTTCTGTCTCATCTTCCTTGACAACCACTGAGGGGATACTCCAAGAAAGAGATGGGACTTAACAATTCATGGAACTCTGTCATTGATAGTGTGATAGTTTAAATAAAAATGGCCCCTGGCAGGGCAGTGGTGGCACACACCTTTAATCCCAGCACTTGGGAGGCAGAGGCAGGATCTCTGTGAGTTTGAGGTCAGCCTGATCTACAAAATGAGTTCCAGGACAGCAAAGCCTACACACAGAAACCCTGTTTCGAAAACAAGCAAACAAACAAATAATAAAAACAAAACAAAAAAAGACTTCCCTAGGCTCATATACTTGAATGCTTAGTCATTAGGGAATGAAACTCTTTGATAGGATTAGAAGGATAAGGAGGTGTGGCCTTTTTGGGGGAAGTGTGTCATAGGGGCTTTGAGATTTTAAGAGCCCATGATAGTGCACTCTCTTGCAAGTGCGCGCTCTCTCTCTCTCTCTCTCTGGATCAGGATGTAGCTCTCAGCTACTGCTCCAGCACCATGCCTGCTACTTTGATGATAATGAACAGACCTCTGAAGCTGTAAGCAAGCCCCCATCTAAATGCTTTCAAGAATTGCATGGTCATAGTGTCTCTTCACAGCAATAGAAAGAACGGTGATTAAGACACATAGATTGAAGTCAGAATAGCTGTGATCACCCTCAAGTGACACTCACCAGGCTGAAACTATTAACATGCCTAGGAGTCCTGGAGGGCTCGTAGATTTGCACAGGGTCCTGTCCTTCCCCAAGGACATAGAAGTGTTTAACAGTTGCTGCGATCCATCTCTTTCAGGGGTATAACTATCAGTAAGTCACTCACCCACTCTAACCCCAATTAAACTCATTAGTTCACCAAGTTGAACTCTGGTGGAGTCATCTCTTGTGATTCAAGCCCAAGGACCCGAGTTCAGTTCCCAGATCCCATGATGGAAGGAGAGTACCAACTCCTGGAAGTTGCCCTCTGGCCTTCACACGCACGTTGTGACCATGTATGGCCCCTAACAATACATTAACAATAAATAAAATACCTTTTAAAATAAAATATATCCTAGGTGGCTATAATTTATACAAGGCCTGTTGGTTGTCTCCCACTTCCCTCGTAGTTACTTCTGAATGGGTTTATAAATGCTCAGAATTTAAAGTCTACATCCCAGAAGCTGTGGGGTATTTTGACTAAATTTTGATTGTCAGGCTATGAAAAAAAATGTTGAGCACTCAGGAGATTGTCCTCAGGCCAAGCGTATGTTATTGTTCCCCTTGCTCCCATCCCAGATGGGAAAGAGGCAATGAGGCAGGCGTCATCAGGGGACCAACAGCAGTAGCCAGCACGGCCCTTTCCTTATGGGAGCAGATGAGGTCCAACCCTGAACACTACAGTTTAGAAAGTGCACTGACATGCTACAGTGTATGCAGAAATGGAAACAGGGGAAAACAAGATGGACGGGATGGACCAGCACTGGCTCGGCGCACTGTAAGAACAGCTGAACCGCCTGGGTTTGAACTCCACAGAGCCACTTCTATGTGGATTTGTCATTGCTGAGATTTTTGACTATTACAAAAAAAATTACAGATAAAACTTGTAGACTAGAAACATTGAAAATATTGAGGAAAAATTGTGGGAGCTGGAGAGGTTGGGCAGTAGTTAAAAGCACTTGCCACTTACTCATAAAGATCAGAGTTCAGACCCTAACACCCCAGTCAGGCTGTCCACAAACACTTGTCACTCAGCTCCAAGGGCTCTGATGCCCTCTTCTGGCCTTAATGGGCACCTACACTCACACACGCAGATGAAGGAACAAAGGCATAAATGAAAAGGTTATGCAGATAAAAATATCATTTACTATAAAGATAAGCACTAAGAGCTGAATATGGAGGCACATGCCATTAGTCCCAGCATTTAGAGAAAGAGACAGGCAGAGCTTTGTGAGTCTGGCCAGCCTGGTCTACATAGCAAGTTCCAGGCCAGCTGGGGCTAAACAGTGAAGATGAAAACTGTGTCTTAAACAAAAGTATATACACAAATCTACTATAAAAAGTTGAAAGTTAGCCAGACAGTGGTGGTGTACATCTTTAATCCCTGCACTGTGGAGGCAAAGGCAGGCAGATCTCTGAATTTGAGGCCAGTCTGGTCAACAGAGTGAATTCCAAGACAGCCAGAATGACACAGAGAAACCCTCTACATGGAGAAACCCTGCCTCAAGAAACAAAAAACACTTCTGTTCTCTCCGCACTCCATCCCCTTCAGCCCCCCCCCCCCCAGCTCATAATTTACTCAGGAGGGGAGGGGAAAGAACATGAGGGAAAGGGTCCAGTTGGGAGATGGAAGGAGAGGGAGAACAAGGAAAGAAAGATCTTGATAGAGGGAGCCATTATGGGGTTAGCGAGAAACCTGGCACTGGGGAAATTCCCAAGAATCCACAAGGATGGCCCCAGCTAAGACCCTAAGCAATAGTGGAGAGGGTTCCTGAACTGGCCTTCCCCTGTAATCAGATTGATGGCTACCTTAATTGTCATCCAGCAACTCATGGAAGCAGATGCAGATTCACAGTTAAACACTGGGCCGAGCTCCTGGAGTCCAGTCAAAGAGAGGAAGGAGCCATAGTATAAGCAAAGAGTCAAGCCCATGATGGGGATACCCAAAGAAACAGCTGACCTGAGCTAGCGGGAGCTCACTGACTCCAGACTGACAGCTGGGGAACCTGCATAGCACCAAACTAGTTCCTTTGAATGTGGGTGACAATTGTGTGGCTTGGGTGGGCAGTTTGTGGGGCCAGAATTTATCCCTAGTGCATGAATTGGCTTTGTGAAGCCCATCCCCTATGGAGAAATACCTTGTTCAGCCTAGACACAGGGGGGAGGGCCTTGGTCCTGCCTTAAGTGACAGGACAGAATTTGTTGACTCCCCATGAGAGGCCTCACCCTGAGGAGTGGATGGGAGTGGAGTGGGGAGAAAGTGGGGGGAGTAGGAGGAGGGGAGGGAGGGTGAACTGAGAAAAGTTTTAATTAAAAACAAAACAAAACCAAAAAAACCCACAGGTGGGTGATGGTGGTGCACATCTTTAATCCCAGCACTCAGTAGGCAGAGACAGGCAAATCTCTGTGAGTTTAAGGCCGGCCTGATCTCCTACAAAGTGAGTTCCAGGACAGGCTTCAAAGTTACAGAGAAACCCTATCTCAAAAAACAAACCCAAACCACAACAAAACCCAAAAAGCTAAAAAGCTGAAAGTTATCAAACTTACACACACAAATGCAGTGTCAATTGCAAAAGAGAAACGAACATGAAGCTACAGTTTAAATTCTTGACACATAAAATTAAGCATCCTGCGTTCTTTATTTTAAACCGTGTGTGTGTGTGCACCCTCAGAGGCCAGTGGTGTTGGGTCACCTGGAACTGTAGTTACATAAGGCTGGAAGTCATCTGATATGGTGCTCTTAAATGCTGTGCCATCTCTCCAGGCCTCACCCCACATTCTATACTGTAAAGGCTTCATGAACTCCCTGCCAATGATCACCCTAAACAGTTTAGCTCTAAACAAACAAACAAAAAACCCCACCAAAACCCTAGTGCAGTCAGAAGATCCCCTCCCCAAGCTTCCCACATGTATGTAGCACTCAAGATGTGTTTAGCAGCTCTGTTACCAGTTAAGGCTTTAGCCAACAGCAGGTTCTTGGTGATTCTTCTGGAAAGGTCAACCATGCCAGAGTTAGTGCCTCCACCTCCAAGGCTGGGTCCCACCCCTGACATGCAGAAACTGATTCTACACCAAGGCAGGGCAGGAGCCTGGGACTAGGGAACCACGAAGCCACTGTGCTGGTGGGCTGGCTGCACTCATGAGATCAAATGGTAGATTCATTTCAGTCATGTTTATGAAACCATAACCCTAACCTGCACAGCACAGCCTTCAGACATGAAGAATGCATTAACTGCCTAAATGCTCAAAAATACTGTTTTTTAAGCTCTTGCACTGCAATTTTAGGCGTGTTTAGGCTATGTAGATGTAGTCAGATCTTGATTTACCTCCTGCATTCATCTGTGGCCATAACTAAGCATTCTTCGGGGAAAACATCTTTGACAGCACACAGCCGGGAGTTCTGTTTGCATGACACACTAAGCAGCTCTTCAGGTTTATGGGAACGGAATGTCTTGTATCGAGACCACCACTTTTATCCACGTTAATTCTTAAGATTTTTATTGGAAATAATACATCTTAGATTTTTCTATTTTCAGTATCTGGATCCTACCATGCTAAAGACAGAGACTAATTACTTTGAAATGAAAGACTTTTAGAAAGTGTTACTGGGCATACTGGTGCATACCTATACGACCAGGAAGCAAACACAGGAGGATTGTTAAATGTTCAAGGTTAGCCTGATCTGCACAGTGAGTTCCAAAGCTGAAATAAACAAATTTTAAGTTGTGTTTTAATCGTTGGATAGTCTGGCCGGCTTGGAACTCATTATGTAGTCCAGGCTGACCTCAAACTCTCAAAATTCTACCTGCCTTTGCCTCCAAGGTGAATAGTAGGATTAAAGGCAAGTCACCATACTGGGCTCTAATATGGCCCTCCATCCATCCCTCTTTTATTTATTTATTTTTTTATTTTTTCGAGACAGGGTTTCTCTGTAGCTTTGGTGCCTGTCCTGGAACTAGCTCTTGTAGACCAGGCTGGTCTCGAACTCACAGAGATCTGCCTGCCTCTGCCTCCCGAGTGCTAAGATTTATTTATTTCTGAGTGCTCTATCTACATGCACAATTTTATGCAGAAGAGGGCATCAGATCCCACTATAGATGGTTGTGAGCTACCATGCGGTTGTCGGGAACTGAGCTCTCAGGAACTCTGGAAGAGCAGCCAGTGTTCTTAGACACCAAGTCATCTCTCAAGACCCCTGCTTTTAGAACCCGGAACCACCAACTTAGGAGTGTCCCCACCTAGAGTGGGCTGCCCCCCCCCCCGTCAATCAACAGTCATCTATAGTGGGATCTGATGCCCTCCTCTGGCATAAGGTCATACATGCTCATGGAACACTCATAAAATAAACAGACTGACTCCAATAACTCTAGCTTGTGTCAAGTTGACATAAAACTAGCCAACACACTCACAAACAATAAACAAACGGGTAAATAAATAAGTGAATAAAACAAATATAAACCTACAGGACTGGGGCTGGAGAGATGGCTCAGTGGTTAAGAGCATTGCCTGCTCTTCCAAAGGTCCTGAGTTCAATTCCCAGCAACCACATGGTGGCTCACAACCATCTGTAATAAGGTCTGGTGCCCTCTTCTGGCCTGCAGGCATACACACAGATAGAATATTGTATACATAACAAATAAATATTTAAAAAAAAAAATAAATAAACCTACAGGACTTATGGAAAAATGAGCTCAAAAACTATGATAAAGCAAATCAGTGGCACACTAATTCATCCTGAAAAAGCCTATAACATGCTGGCAGAAGCCCACTGGTCTGCCTACTACTCTCTGGCCAGGGGAAGAGAATGAGGGAACACAGTGATAAAGATGAAGCATAAGCTAGAGAGAAAGGCGGGCACAACACCAGGGCCAGGCTCCACTGCAGTTGCAGCTTACAATGAAGACGGTCCAGTCCTGTGAAGAGACAGGGAGCTTTGTGCCCTGGAAGTGTGCCTTGTATGTCTATGCAGTTCCATTCAGCCAGGTACACCTATCTATTCCCCTAGCATTATTATCCACAGGCAAAACCAAGTACAAATCCAAATTCTTCGATGCTCCAAAACTTCTCAAATTAATCGCTCCCCCTGAAGAAATATGGATCCTAAAAGAGCCTATAAGGTAACCCATCTTCTACCAAGCCTGTCTACAGACCTGACAGTGATTCTCTCTCTCGTTTTCAAGACAGGGTTTCTCTGTGTAGCCCTGTCTGCTTTGGAACTAGCTCCATTGACCAGGCTTTCCTCAAACTCACAGAGATCCTTGTTGCAGTTTCTTCTGAGTTCTGCATCCAGAACAGTTTCAAGGCTTCTGGCTAAGATGATCAAGCCTCACAGAATACTCCAATCAGGACTTGACCATAATCCTAAATTTTTTGGGGCCCCCATAAGATTACCAATGCCCCAATCAGCAGGAAGTAACATAGAAAACTAAGTCCACATTCCCCCCAAAATTGATTATGAATGTTTTTGTCTTTGTTTAGTGTGTTGATTACAAATTGTTAGGGATAAAGGCCAGGAAAAAAAGCTAAACAAAGGAGATTAGATTCAAGGTCTTATTTTGAAAAGAAATAAAAAGGGAACTGCTGTGGGATAATGCAAGATTTGTATTTGTATGCCGGGCGGTGGTGGCGCACGCCTTTAATCCCAGCACTCGGGACGCAGAGGCAGTCGGATCTCTGGGAGTTCGAGACCAGCCTGGTCTACAAGAGCTAGTTCCGGGACGGGCACCAAAGCTACAGAGAAACCCTGTCTCGAAAAACCAAAAAAAAAAAAAAAAGATTTGTATTTGTAACTCATATTGGTTTAATAAAACACTGACTGACCAGTAGCCAGGCAGGAAGTATAAACAGGGTGACCAGACTAAGAAAATTCTGGGAAGAGGAAAGGCAGAGACACAGTCACCAGCCAGACATAGAGGAAGCAAGATGAGAATGCCTCACTGAGACAAGGTACCAAGCCAAATAGCTAAACATAGACAAGAACTGTGTGTTAATTTAAGTTATAGGAGCTAGTTAATAATAAGCCTGAGCTAACAGGCCAAACGGTTTATAATTAATATAAGACTGTGTGTTTCTTTGGGACTGAATGGCTGTGGGACCAAGTGGGCTACAGATCCGCCTGCCTCTGCACTCTGAGCATTGGCATTAAAGGCGTGTGCAAGCACCACCCAACTCACTGATTTTCTTAGTGAGACCTTGTTCTTACCTGATCTATGAGTCAGTAGATCAAAATACCAGAGTAGAGACAGATATTTCCAGTTCCCAAGCTGGTCACTTAGGGGCCACAGTCTTTGCAAGGAGGCTAGGCTTTGTATCACTCATTGCCTGCCAAGAAAGAAAAAGGCCCACCAATGTCCTATAACAACTTTGTGATTAGGATGACAAAGAGCCCAACATACACAATTTCCCCACTACATGGTCAAAAGTAAATACTCTTCTGTAGCAATCTTTATTTATTCACACATTTGATAAAAATGTCACAGTTAGGAGCAAACTCATTATGATGACACAGGTAACTTTACAGAGTCAAAGCACTGTTAAGTCAGAACAAGGGCAACCATACTGCTTAATACCCGCACCCGGCATACACACGCACACACTCACACATTCACCTACAGGTGCCAAATTCAGATAAAAGGTTTCTGTCAGGTCTTGGGGAGAAGGGAGAAACGATCACTGAAAGACACTGGGACTGCTCAATGCATCTCTCTGCTCTGCCAGCAATCAAGAAGACATGAAACATCGGGGGAATTAGTTGTTTTCTTGGCACAGAAGTGAGTAGGCAACAAGAATTTTAAAAAAAGGGTTAAGTTCACCTTGGGTTTAGTTTCCTTTTTCAACACCACAACAGGGTAGCAAGCAAGAAAAAAAGAGAAATTCAGCTATATAAACTCCAGGGAAAAAAAGGGAGGGAGGAAGATTTAAAACTTGATCCCTATTTACCATAAAGAAACCAGCAAGGCCAGGCTCATATCATCTGGTTGTGATCTTATCCAAACTGTGTGTCTTATTTCTATGTCAGTTCTGGAGAGAAATGTTTTAGAGGATCAAGAGAGTCACATAAGCCACATCCCTACCATATTGGTACGGGGCAAGACTTCATCTGCTGGCCCACATGACACCTTACAGTTTTGAAAATTCTGAGAAAATGGTATAACCACAATCCACTACCTTTAGCACTCCAGGAAGGCCCAGTCAATCTGCAGTGGGAAAATAACGCCCGAACAAATAAGAAGGAGCTGTGCTCAAATCTGCAACTCCAATTTTGCTACAAAGGTTAAAAAGGAAATCTAGTTACTTTTATGTGAGATGTTTTGTGCGCACTTCCACTGACCCTATCAAAACACTGATGTCATCAATAGAAAGTTATGTCTAAAGGGGTTTGTCTCTGGTGCTCCTGGCAAGTGGGCTAAGGCTAGGGCAGAGGCGCAACCCAACAAGCACAGCCCATGAACACAGAAAGGCCGGTTACGATGAAAACCGCTTTGAGTCAGATGAATCAGTGTCATGGTATTTTGTAGGGGCAAGGATCCCTTGGTACAAACTTCGTGTCTCTAATGATAAAGCAAGGTGAGGAAAGGCACTTAGCTCAGCCAGTGCTCACATCACCATAGGACTGTTACCAAGAGCACTCCTAGTGACCCCTTAGTGAAAACTCAGGGCCAACCAGTTTCCAAGTGACCTACAGAACTGTAGGATATCCAGAGCGCTGCACAACCAATGGTGGCATTTGGAATGTCAGCGATGAAGCTTCTTGGAGGAGGCAGATAGGAGTCATCCCCTTCTGGCCTAAAGTGAGAGGTTTGTTCCAAATTAGCTGGACTTCACAACAGCTGGCCTGAAACACGACGACTCCATGATGCCATGGTCCTCTGTTTGGTAAAAAGCAACAGGGCTCCAAATGAAATCTAACTCCAGTTCTAATTCTCTCACACTGACATTTACAGCAGATGTCTTCGAACACGCGTGACTTGTCCCTGTCCTGCAGCAGAGTTGAGGGAGCAAGGCAGGGCCAGGAATGCCTGTCTCTCCTCATCCCAAAGGCCTTAAGCATACTCAATCCGAGCCGGGCCACGGCTACCCTCACTCTTCCGTTCGGAGGATGGAGCAGTAGGCTTGGCCTCACTGCTCATTTCCAGAGGCTTAGTCGAGATGTAGTCCTTCACTTTGATCTCCATGTTCTTGGCTTTCAGAGTGGCCATATGCAGCTTCTCCAGGAAATCTGGCATGCCTATCAGGACACAGAAGAAGCTGGTCAAGCTGCTGTGATGATTAGTTTTTTTGTCAACCGGACACAAGCTAGAGAGTTCTCTGGGAAGAGGGAGCGAGCCTCAGTTAAGAGGAGAAAATGCCTCTGTTAAGACTGGTCTCTTGGAAAGCATGTGGGGGTATTTTCTTAATTAATGATTGAAGTGGGAAGGCCCAGCTCAGTGGGCAGTATCATACCTACCTAGTCAGGTGATCCTAGGTTGTATAAAACAGCTGAGCAAACCAATAAGCAATGCTCCACTTCAGTTGTCTGCCCTAACTTCCTTCAATGGACATAAGCTAGAAGATGAAATAAATCTTTTCCCTCTCAAGTCATGGTGTTCATTAGCGCAACAGAAAGCAAATTAGGACAGCGAACACACAAGCTAATAACATGTTCAAAATCCAAACTTAGTCTCTCTAATGGTAGGCCAACAACGGTTTGAATGAAAACCCATGAGTGATATCTGCCTCCCAGAACGGCTCCCTGTGCAAACTGTGAAAGTTACCCACAACTGATCTTTTCATCAGGCCACTGAATTCCCAAATGCCTCTTCTAGGTGATTAAAATATTACTTAGTGATATAGTAAAAAAACAAAACAACAACAACAACAACAAAAACCCTGTCATTTAATTTAGATAAATGAACACATATATATCTAATTTCCCATCCCCCTCTGGAACAACTGGGACATTGAAGTAGGAGGATCTAGAGGTTAAAACCAAGCCAGGTGTGGTGGTGCATGCTTTTAATCCAAGCACTTGGGAGGATCTCTGTGAGTTTGAGGCCAGCCTGGTCTACAGAGTGAGTTCCAGGATAGTCAGGGCTACACAGAGAAACCCTGTCTCAAAAAACAAAAACAAAACAAAAAGGAATTTAAAGCCAGCCTGGGCTATCCAAGATCTTCTAAAAAACAATACAAAAGAAAAATCAAACCAAAACAATGAAACTCACGTGAGAATGCTTCCTAAGACAAGGTATCAGAAGTGAGGGGTGTGATTATGGCTATGGCACGCAGCCCTTCTTAGGTAGTGGTCATTCCCCTAGGCAACTGTCCCACAACTAAGTCTTCTTGGCCAGATCTCACAGTCTTCAACATTTTGGTTTTATCAGATGTTACCTAGGCTGACCCTGATCCTCCTGCCTCAGCCCCTGTATCCACTACTGAGATTACCAGTGTGTATACCACCAACCTAGCCATTCAACACTACTGAGCAAAAAATCTAAATACATCAGTGCACACATCTATATGTAAGGCACCAAAGTGATGTCTTAAAAACTCTCCTCTGGAACCTCTGTGCTTCTTACCCTTCAAATCCCACTTAGAGGCTATAATGAAATGGGAAGATTGTTCAAATATCCCCAACATGTCTAAAAAATGGTTAAGTACCAACCCTCCTGTTGCCATTAAGACAAAAAAACAAATTGTTCAGCTCAGGTTCAGACCCCCTATGCATACCCCTGCTTACCACTGGAAACCATCCAGCTGACACAGTAGCGAGGAAACACTGTCTGTGGATTGTCACTGTAAGTCAGTAAGTAATCAAAGCCATTCTGGAAAAGAAATACAGCAAAGTTGGAGGCACCTGGATCTCTCACAGCAACTCTACATCCAGTACCAGAAATAACCATGACCCAAAACTGCAGTGAAGAGTGCAATACCCTGTGCACAAAAAAAATAAATAAAAAAAAACTGAGAGTGAAGGCCGGCGGCTGCTTATTCAGAGAAAGGCCCTTGACCATCTTGTTCTTGGTAAATGAAGTTTTCTGTGCCCAAATCATGACAAATATCAAGAGGCCTCTGTGAAAGATGGATTTTCTCCACGGAGGTCCAAACTTACATGTTAAATAGACGGTGCTGAGACCAGCTTCTAGTGAAAACTCCAGCACCAAGTCTCTAACAGGTTGCTGGCCAAAAACACACATTGTTGCATCTTGGTGCTAGAGAACAAAGCCTCAAGACTATTCTGTGTCTTCTTCCTTTATAATCCAGCTGTGTATCCCTACTGCATTACTGCCCTAAACAGCTAGGAGTACACTATTTGCCAAGTCCTGAAGGTCTTTCTAGCAAGTCTTCAACCATGGGAGTAGCCTTGAGGAGCCCAGTACAGATGCCCAAGGTTTACAACTTAAAGATCTCACCTTCCCCTTCTCTCTCAGTGCTAATAACTGTTTACAGAACACTATGCAGCGGGAGCTGCCTTAGGTCCTTGCAGCCTATAATGCAGTACCCTCATCCAATGCAGAACATTGGTGAAAATGGCTGTGACTACATGGATCTGAGCAGATGGCTAAACTGTACAGTCATAGGACTCAGTTCACATCTCCAGCACCCATGTAAAAAACTTCATGTGCCTGTAACCAAGTGCTAATTAGTGAGATGGGAGGGTTGGCGGAGACAAGAGGATTGCTGGGACTTGCTTGACAGACATCCTACCAAAAAGCTCTGGGTTCAGTGAAACACCCTGTCTCAAGGGAATAGGAAATAGCGATATGTGATGTCTTTCTCTGGCCTCCCAAGCATGCACACGCACGCACGCACACGCACACGCACACACACACACACTACATGTATATATATATATATATATATATATGCCTTAGGGAGTAGGAGAAGAATGGCTAAATTACCAAAAGATGTACATATTCAATATAATCACCCAAAAACATTATTTATTTACAGAAGTGGAAAAGAAAAACCCTAAAGTTTGTACGGAAGACGGAAACAAAAAACACAAACAGAAAACGGAATCCCAAATAGCCAAAGCAATCCTGGGCATAAGCAAAGAGCAATGATGGCAGAGTTATCATAGTTTCCAATTTCAAAGCCTACTACAAAGCCATATTAACAAAACATGGTACTAGCACAAGAAGAGAACAAAAAAGGACTTACTCATAAGACCATGCACTTCTTCAGCCCTCTGAGTTTCAACAAAAATGCCAAGAAGACACAATGGAAAAAAAGGTATGCTCTTTGACAAACAGTGCTAGGAAAACTGGATACCCACATGTTCAAGAATGAAACTAATACCTCAGATCTCATCCTACATAAAATTTTATTCAAGCTGGGCATGCTTTCTTTAATCCCAACACTTGGGAGGCAGAGGCAGATCCATCTCTTTGGGTTTGAGGCCAGTCTAGTCTATATAGAAAATTTCAGGACAGCCAGGGTTAGTAGAGAGACACTGTCTAAAAATTGACAGACAGAAGGGTAGACAGATAGAAATTAAAAATACAAGACCTGAAATTTTGAAAATACTAGAGAAAAACAATTCAAGATACTAGCATAACCAAGAACTTTCTCAACAAAACTCCAACAGCTCAGAAAACAGTAATTGACAAAGGAACTAGGTGTAGTCGTGCACACTCACAATCATGACTCTTGGGAGGCAGAGGCAGGAAAACTGCAAATTAGAGGTCAGCCTGGAGTCCAAGTTCCAAGCCAGCCTGGTCTGGGCTACATAATGAGACTGTCTCAAAATCAAATACAATAATAAAGTCATTTGCTTGTGGCATTTAGAATTCCATAAAATTCAGGATTTATCTATTTGTTTACTTATTTGTTGCGGGAGGTCCTTCCGCTCCTCCAGCCAATAGCCACTGAGATACCAACCCATTGGGGCGTGGTCTCTCTCCCTTTAAAAAAGCGGCCACTTCCCTTCTCGCGCTCTTTCTGCTCCGCTTCTGTCCTGACTGCGCAGGCTGTTATCTGGGACGATGATCTGTAAGTTTTTTCCCCTTTAAATAAATAACCATTCTATTAATCATAATTCTAAACTGGTGTGGGATTGTTTTTGACTTACGCCTTTGCCTTCACTTATTTATTTTTGGTTTATCAAGACAGGGTTTCTATGTAGCCATGGCTGTCATGGAACTCACATGAGACCAGGCTGGCCTCAAACTCACAGAGATCTGCTGACCTCTGCTTTCCAAGTGCTGGGATTAAAGGCATGCACCATCACACCCAGCCATAATTTAATTATTTAAAGATTTATTAATTTAAACCTTTATTTTATTTTTTTTTTTGAGACAGGGTTTCTCTGTAGCTTTGGAGCCTGTCCTGGCACTAGCTCTTGTAGACCAGGCTGGCCTCGAACTCACAGAGATCCGCCTGCCTCTGCCTCCCGAGTGCTGGGATTAAAGGCGTGCGCCACCACCGCCCGGCTAAACCTTTATTTTTTGAATTATTTTCTAGCCACCCTTGAAACAATGTGACAGTGAGACCATGGCCCATAATGTACCTAACAAGTTTGCAGGCTGATCCCTCATACCTCTTTCCAGTACACTGCACTCTGACAGCTCACCTCTCCCCGGTTCAGAAAAAGACATTCCTTGGGAGGGCGGCGGGGAGGGGAATCAAAGCTACAACACCCATCCCTAATACGCAGTAAACTCACCTCATCAAATGACTTGTGAGGACGGATAACCATTTGGGATTCATAGGATCTGACCCTGACAAACTCTGGAGACTCTGGCACACTGGGGTGGTCCACAGCACTGTAAGGAGGAAGAGGGGGATTACTGTCTTTGCACTAACCAGTGGTAAGCCAAGGCTAAGAGGGGATGGCCAAGACTCTAAATCACTGACTCAACAAAACCACGCAACTCAACAAAACCACACAGTCAGTGAGATGACTGAACACAATCCAGGTTGTGAAATTATAATATATAGCTCACAGGCTGTATTTCTCGTTTTACCTTTTAAAATAACCAGCATTAAGAAGTTCACAAACCTTCATCAGTACCATGCTTGCCTAGCATGAGTAAGGCTCCAGTTTCTACCCTCAATGCCCACTCCCACCCTCCTGCAAAAGCTTGCAATACTTGTTCAGTTTTCCTGGTAGATCAGCCTATTCCCCAAGCAGGGAGCAGGGATAGACAGGAACTGGCTGCTAGTAAATCTGCAGGGCACTCATGAAGTCAAGCTTAAAGGTGCAGATGGGTGAAGGCAGCTAATGGAACTTAACGAGTTATACATACCGCGACACCAAGACCATCACATTGTTTTCCTGATCCACGCTATACCGACGAACATAAACATAATCCCTCGAGTACATTGGGTACTAAAGAAAGGAGGTGGGATGGGATTAGTGTTCTGCATCACAGACTTGAAAGAAATAAAACCAGTTAACAGTACTCACAGGAAAATGTGTTACCCAATGAAGAACCTCAGAACCACTGACGACATCTCTTTCAATCACCTCCAGCTTGATCACAAGTGCATCCCACTTTTTCCTGTACTCTGTGTCCAGCTGCAAAAGGGAAGATCCAAACAGGGATGCACAAGTTTCTCTGGAGGCTGCATCTCTGACTCAAGGACATTATGGAGAAATAGTGATTTAACTCAACAGTGCCAACGTTTGGAGGCATGGCTGTTTATTAGTTGATTCTCTAAGATTCTTACATACACTGAAGGGGAGCATGTGTGTATGTGTGTGTGTGTACATGTACACATATATGTTCGTGTGCACTTACGCATGTAGGCTGGGTCAATGCTGGCTTTCTTTTCTCACTCTCCAGTTTATTTTTATTTATTTGTTTTGATTTGCGAGACAGGGTTTCTCTGTGTAACCCTGGCTGTCTTGGAACTCAATCTGTAGACCAGACCGGCCTCAAACTCAGAGATCACCTGCTTCTGCCTCCCGAGTGCTGAGATTTATTTTATTAAGACAGGTTCTCTCAAATGGATGGAACTAGAAAACATTATTTTGAGTGAGGTAGCCCAGACACAGAAAGACAATTATCACATATACTCACTTATAGTTGGTTTTTAAACATAAAGCAAAGAAAGCCAGCCTACAAACCACAATCCCAGAGAACTTAGACAAAATATGGACACTAAGAAAGACTTACATAGATCTAATCTACATGGGAAGTATAAAGTAGAAAAAGACAAGATCTCCGGAGTACACTGGGAGCATGGGGACCTTGGGGGAGGATTGAAAGGGGGAGGGAAGAAGAAGAGAGGGGAGCAGAGAAAAATGTAGAGCTCAATAAATATCATGAAAAAAAAAAAAAAAGACAGGTTCTCTCACTAAACCTGAGGCTCAGTGGTTTGACTAGACGGGCTGATTAGCAAATTCTGGGGATCAACTGCCCCTATCTGTCTAGTGCTGGGGTGACTTACAAACACATGCTCCCACTCAGGTTTTACATGAGTGATACAGGAATCTGAACTCATGCTTGATTAGCAAGCATTGTACCCACTGACTCATCCCCCAAAGTCCTGTGAGAGAATTTTTTTTTAAACTTTATGTGTGTATGGTGTTTTGCCTACGTGTCTGTCTGTGCACTACAGCATGTTTGCCTGGTGACCATGTAGGACAGAAGATGGCATTTTAGATCCCCTGGGACTGGAGTTGCAGACTAGAGTGAGCCACCATGTGGTTGCTGGGAACTTGAGTTGTCCAGATAAGACAGTGCTCTCAATCACTGAGCTACTTCTCTAGCCCCTTTGCAGGGAGTCTTACATTGCAGCCAGATATCAGCAACATATGCCTATATTATAAGCAGTTCATGAAGTAGAAACAGGAAAATCAAAAGTTCAACGCAACACTGGACTACCTATCCCAAAAACAAAAAACAAAACAAAACAAAAAAGCCCAAAAGACTGAAGATGCAGCACAGTGGTTAGATTACTTTACTTGTCTAGCAAGTTTTGACAGCTCATGCTCAGTTCCCATTATCATGTATGTGTATGCACAGACATAAACAAAAGCTATGCAATTGAAATGTCTGTGGAATGGAATTATCAATAACAATGTTTGCCACCTGTTATCATTAGCTTTAACTGTCAACTTGACACAGCCTGGAGTCACCTGAGAAGGGGAAGTCAGATAAGACTGGCCTATTGGTGTCTATGGGGGACTGTCTTGACTGTTAATTGACTAAGGGGCACAGCCTACTATGGACAGTATCATTCCCTGGGAAGGAGGTCCTGGACTATGTAATAAAGCTAGCTAAACATGAGCCTGGAAGAGAGCTAATAAATAATATTCTTCCATGGTTCCTGTTTCAAGTTCCTGTCCCAACTTCTCTCAGTTATTGACAATAACCTGTAAGATGAAATAAACCCTTTCTTCCCCTAAGCTGCTTTTGGTCAGGGAGTTTTACCACAGCCACAGAATGAAACTAGAACACTGACCATGTAAGCCTAACAACCTGAATTCAATACACAGAACTCACATAAATGTGGAAGGAGAAAAAGGAGCAAGGACTCTACAGATCTGTCCTCTGGCCTTCCCAAACTGTATTTGTACCCTCACCTCCACAATAACAATTATAAAAGTTAGAAAGAAAAGGAAATATATGAAGAGAACATAACATATCATATGTAAAGATATAATTCTAAATCACTTTAAACAGAAAAAAGTCTTAAAGTATGAACAGATCTCATCTTTCAGGATGCATTTCTCATCTTTTGGCATTTCAAACGCAGACACACAGTCTGCATCAAAACAAAGCATAACACTGATGTAAACAGTGCCTAGGTGGGCATAGACTTAGTGAGTGTATTGCTGTAGTTCTGTGGATTTAACCCAGAACATATACTGTGCAATGCTCAATTTTCCAAGTATTGTTCTTATTTTTTAAGACAGTCTCATTAAGTTGACCAGGCTGGTCTTGAATTCATTATGTCCCAAAAAGGCTTCAGTCTCCTAAATAGCAAGGATTACAGGCCTATTCCAACAGGCTTGGCATTAGTAGGTATTATTATAATCAACAAATTAGTTACTAAAAGCTTGGCAAAAATCACAACACAATGATGACAGGGATGTGGGGAAAGAGGAATCCTTCTACATTGTTAGTGGAAATATACACTGGTGCAACCATCATGAAAAATCAATACAAAAGTTTCTCAAAAAAAAATTAAAAATAGAACTACCATACGACCCAGCCACACCACTCCTGGGCATATACCTTGCTATAAATGTTTACTGCTGCATTATTCACAAAAGCAAGGAAATTAAATCAAATTAACAGATAGTGAACATGTGGTACTTATGTACAATGGAATTTTATTTAGCCATAGAAAAATGAAATTACAAAACTTTCAGGAAGATGAAAATCTGGAAGTTATATTAAGCAAGGTAACAGACTCAGAAAGACAAATGCCCCCCCCCCCCTCTCTCTCTCTCTCTCTCTCTCTCACATGCAGATCCTAGCTTTAACATTCACATATGTACATTTGTGGGTGTGAGTGTATGTATTAGTCATGAAACCAGAAAGGAGTCTAGGAAAAAGGAAAAGGTACTGATGAAAGAGGGAAGATAACAGAACACATGTGACATCCAAGTTGAAAGGAGTTATTGGGGTAGAAATATAAAAAGGGGGACAGAGGGATATGGGAGAAGACAACCAGCAAAACAAATTATGTTTGTTTCAATGTCATAAGGAAGTCTAACACAGCTGGGAGGTGGTGGTGCACACCTTTAATCCCAGCACTCGGGAGGCAGAGGCAGGTGGATCTCTGTGAGTTCGAGGCCAGCCTGGTCTACAAGAGCTAGTTCCAGGACAGGCTCCAAAGTCACAGAGAAACTCTGTCTCGAAAAACAAAAACAAATACAAACAAACAAAAAAATAAAAGAAGCCTAATACTTTGTATACTTATTTATATGTATATTTTGAGACAGGGTCTCTCTATATAGTCCTTGATGTCCTTGGGCTCTCTATGTAGACCAGGCTAGCCTAGAAATCTGCCTCTTGAGCGCTGGGATTAAAAGTACATGCCATCACATTCAAGTGTGATTAATTTTAAAATTAAATTTTTAAAATGGAACTCTCATGAAAGAAAGTTCTATGTTGCTAGCATTTGGTGATTCCATCTTCCTCTCTTCACTTCTGTTTTACTTTTATTATTTTTGAGACAGGATCTCTAATCATGTAGCTCTAGTTGGCTGTCCTGTC
Organism: Microtus pennsylvanicus; assembly: GCF_037038515.1. Taxonomy (NCBI): domain Eukaryota; kingdom Metazoa; phylum Chordata; class Mammalia; order Rodentia; family Cricetidae; genus Microtus; species Microtus pennsylvanicus. The sequence goes on along the minus strand of NC_134580.1, from coordinate 105,311,420 downwards.
AGGTAGCCCAGGCTGGCCTTGAACTCACAGAGATCCATCCTCCTCCTGCCTCTGCTTCCCAAGTGCTAGGATTAAAGAAATGTGCCACTACACCCAACTCTTTTATTGTTTTCAATTTGTTTGTTTTACCTCTTGGAACAGGGTCTGACTAGCCTTATATGTGTTACACAACACAGGCTTGCCTCTAACTTCAGCAAATCCCCTGCCTCACCTCTCCAAGTGCTGACATTATAGGTATTCAGGGAGCCAGGAAGCTCCAAATCAGGGAAGAATAAACTCACCTGAACATTGAAGAACTGCCGAGGTGTCACATCTGTGTATGTTCCAAAAACTAGAACAACAAGAGGGAGGAGGGAAAGCTTGTCATGCCCTGTCCTCTAAACTGCATTTTAAGTCCACAGGACTGACAGGTCTCAAAGGCAACATCAAAACCTAAAAATTATCCCAGGAGCAGCAAAGCAAGGCACAGATGACATCTATCAAGGAAGAATATGAAAAGCTTGTTATCTGGGAGAGGAAAATAAACAAGAGTTTGGCAAATTTTCAACAGAGCCAGGCTAGAACAGTTTTGGAAGTACAAGAAACAAAGTGCCGCATGCCTGGGCACCATGGACATACGTCAAAGGCAGCAGACATGGCTCACCTCGGTACTGGTAGAGGTGGGTGCCGGGAATTGGGCGCCGCCACAGCTTGAAGTGTTTCTTGTCCATCACCATTTCCCATGGTTCTTCTTTGTCCTTTGACTTTTCATTCCCTTCTGCTGGGGTCTTTGGTTCAGGAGGGCGATTTTCAACTCCAGAACTCTGGAATACATTTGACATTTCCTCCAACCGTTTCATCTCATTTATGGACCTGGAAAGACAGAAACAGGCACCATGTCCATGAAATGAATGAAGTGTCCAAAGACCTGCAAAATGAGGTGTGGTGGGAAACAGCATATTATCTCAATGAACATAAATAAAATCTGAATTAAGCTTGAATACAAGTCTAAACTTGTAATTAGAATTACTTAACCAGTTCCCATTTCTAAATCTATGAGATGTAGAAAATATTAGTACTACTTCAAGCTAGTCGTGAAAGCATACAAAAAGTGCACAAGACCCGGCACAGAGCCTTAAATAACTTACAATAAAAATTTTAACATTTATTTGGGTTTTTGTTTGTTTTTAGTTTTTTTGGTTTTTTTTTCGAGAGGCAGGGTTTCTCTGTGTAGCCCTAGCTGTCCTGGAACTCTCTCTGTAGACCAGGCTGGCCTTAAACTCATAGAGATCCGCCTGCCTCCTTCTCCCAAGTGCTGGGATTAAAGGTATGCGCCACCACCGCCCAGCTATTTGGGGTAGTTTTACTTTGCACGTACACAGTACAATTGTAGGTCCCTTATTCCTGTCACATAACTGCACTTCAAGTCCAGGAGTGACAGGTCTTTAAAGGCAGGTCAGAAACTAGAAATCATGCTGGGGAGTAGCAAAGTGAGACAGAGACATTAATCAAGAAGACTGAGAAGCTGAGTCAGCTTCAATGCTAACCACCAACGTTTTGCCTGCATATATGTCTGTGTGAGGGTGTTGGGTCCCCTGGAACTGGAGTTTCAGGCAGTTATGAGCTACCATGTGGGTGTTGGGAATTGAGCCAGGGTCCTCTGGAAGAGCAGTCAGTGCTCTTAACCACTGAGCCACCTCTCCAACCCCACACCTGGCTTTTTAAAAATGTGTGTCTAGAGATCAAACCCAAGATGTTAGGCTTGAGCTCAAGGTGCCTGGCCCCACTTGCCTTTTAAAAAACTCAACAATGTTTCATTTTTGAGACAAAATCTTACTGTGTAACAATGGCTGGCCTGAAACTAAGTAAACCAGACTAGCCTTGAACTCAAAAGGTATCTACCAGCCACTGCTTCCTGAGTGCTAAAGGTGTGTGCCACCACACTTAACCTCAATAATGTTTTATAGATTTGTGTTTTAAAGTTTCTTGCAGCTGGACAGTGGTGGCACAGGTCTTTAATCCCAGCACTCAGGAGGCGGGGGCAGGTGATCTCTGTGAGTTTGAGGCCAGCCTGGTCTACAGAGCTACTTCCAGGACAGCCAGGGCTACACAGAGGAACCCTGTCTCAAATACACACATACACACATACACACATACACACACACACACACACACACACACACACACACACACACAGAATTTTATTCTTTTTGATGCTGTTGTAAATGGAATTGTTCATTTCATCTTCAGATTGTTCACTGCTTACTGACTGTTTAACCTATACTCTTAGTATGAACAGTTTACTAAGTTTAACAGTTTTTCAAAAATCCCTTGGTATTTCAATCCACAAGGTAATATTTGATGTAGTTTTACTTCTTCCTTTTCAGTCTGGGTACCTTTCATCTTTCTCCTCCTAACTTCCCTGGCTATAAGCTCTAGTACACTGTTCAAAGGAGGGAGTGAGGGCAGTAGCTTGCCCTGTTGCTGACCTTAGGGGGAAGGTTTCATTTTCTCAGCATGCTAAGAGCTATTTTTAGATGCCCTTTATATAAACCTGAGGAATTTCCCTTTAATTCCCAATCTGTTGAGTGCTATTTTTTTAAGGTTATATATTTGGGTGCTTTTGCCTGTATTTTTGTCTGTTTACCATGCCAAGTGCCTAGTACCCTCTGAGGCCAGAAGGCGGCACTAGATTCCCTGGAATGGGAGTTATAGATTACTGTTAGCTATCATGTGGGTGCTGGGACTTGAACCTAGATCTTCTAGAAGAGCAGTCAATGCTCTTAACCATTAAGTCATTTCTCCAGCTACTGTAAATATTTTTTGAATCACAAAATGAGGTTAGAATTAGTCAAATGCTACCTCTATAAGCTTTTTCTCTATTTTTTTTCTTTCCCAGTATTTGGGAGGGAGAGAGAGATCTCTGTAACTTTAAGGCTACTTCACAGAAAAAAAGAAACCTTGTCTCAACATGTGTATATAAAAGAAACTTTGTCTCAAGGTATACACACACACACACACACACACACACACACTATTTGTGTAGTCCTCACAGAGGCCTGAAAGGGGCATGGGACCACCTAGAGCAAGTTTCAGGGTGTTGTGAAGTGCCCAAAGTGGATGCTGGGAACTGAATTTGGGACCTCTAGAAGAGCAGCATGTGCTCTTAACCACTGAGCCACCCTCTAGTCCCTTCTTTCTCTTTTTTTTGAGATAATCTCACATGGCTCAGGCTAGCCACAATTTGTACCTAAGGATGACCTTAGACTTAACCTTTCTTGTCTCCATTTTCTGAATACTTGGATTACAGGACTGTGCTATCATACTTGGTTAAACAGTGATGGCAACTAAACCTAGGTTTTGCACATACTCCCTCTACCAAGTGAGCTATGTCCCAGCTCCTGTATTTTATTCCATTAATGGGCCATATTAAATTAATTTTGTATGCTGTTGGATTCATTCTTTTAGCACTTGCGCACAAAGGGCTATAAAATCCTAAAATTGGCAGGGCAGTTGTGGTGCATGCCTTTAATCCCAGCACTCAGGAGGCAGCGGCAAATGGATCTCTGTGATTTCGAGGCCAGTTTGGTCTACAGAGCGAGTTCCAGAACAAGTTCCAAAGTTACACAGAGACACTGTCTCAAAAAACAAACCAAAATAAATAAATAAAATACAATCCTAAAATGTGATACAACATAGTATGATTATATAATCCTTGATGATCAATGCTCAGGGATAAAGGCGCAGATTAGTATAATACCCAACAAAGTGTGTTTATGGGCACATCTATGGGGGTAAAGAAAATTCACAAAAAGGCACAGAAGAATTTCTATTGTAGTTTTTTCGGGTTGTTGATGGTGCTATTTGTTTTATTTTTAAGACAATATCTCGTTAGACTGCCTTCAAACTCCTGATCTTCCTGCTGCAGCCCTCCAAATGCTGAGTTGCAGGCATGTATCCCTGGCTTTATTTCTTAAATGTTATATATTTAATGTCTTTTATTCTTTAATCTTGTTATATCTGAAACATTTTAAGAAAATGATTTTTTTTTAACATGGTACTCCAAAACTGGTCAAAAGCTCCTGGCTGGGGTAGGATATAGGCCCTAGGGGGAAATCTACAACTTTCAGTTTTGCTAAATGGTAAATATTTATGCTTATACCCACAGAGTAGAACTGTTCTCTCTGTCAGAGGTCAGAGAAGCTTCTTTTTATAGTGGGTGGCAGCTAATGCAGAGACTCAAAGTGCTGAAAAACTCAGTCTTAAATGAGGCATCTGTATCACAAGTGTAAGAAACACTAGATACTAATTTTTTCCTCATCTTCCCCTCCTACATGCAAATGTTTTGATCCTTCCCCACCCAGTACACAGGGCTCCTGTTTCATTCCAAGAACCCAGTAGCCTGGCTCAGTGATCCCCACCCCCTCAGAGCAATGACTTCTTTCTCCTTGGATCAGTAAACCCTTTTCCATTCCATATTTGCCAAACTGGAAAGACTGTGAGGTTGAACCCCAGTTAATGTAATGGGAGAAAAGATAAAGTTGCCAATTGTGTTAGAATACAAGAACCAAGCACACTTCCTGCTCTTCGGCTTTGATGAGCAGTGCCCCCCCCCCTTTGATTTGTTTGTTTTTTGAGACAGGGTTTCTCTCTGTGTGTGCCTTTGTCCTGTCCTGGAACTCATTCTGTAGACCAGGCTGGCTTCAATCCACCTGCTTCTGCCTCTTCAGTGGGGATTAAAGGTGTGCACCACCACTGCCTGGCTATCAGTCCACCTTCTTGATGAAGAGTAAAATTTTGCTTTGTTGAGACACTTAACTAGAGTGGTGATCTCTTTCTTTGCCACTCCTGACTTATTTCTAAAACAAACCTCGAAAGTTAAGAAATGCTATTTTCAACACGATGTGGCTGCTCTACTCATGAACGTACAACAGCTGTGGTAACCTGCAGAAGATCAAGCCAGGCAACATTCCAGTATGGACAGGTGGGAGTTCATGAAGCCCCAACCCTAAGGAGCTAGTGGCAGGCAGTTTATGGCTGCTGAGGGAGAGGGAGTCATTGTCTTCGAGTTGCTCAAGCTCTGATGAATGGTCTCACAATCACATCCATGCAAGCAGTACTAACTAGACTTAGTGGGTCAAGGGGAAAAAGTGGTATCCTAGTAGGTTCTAGGGGCAACAGGACAGCAAAGGTAGGAACAGATATGATCAAGATACAATGTATACATACATGTTTGAAGTTGTCAAAAAATAGACAAAACATGGCTTGTATCTTATAAACAACTTTAAATAGTAAACAGGAAAGAAAACCTGCTGGTTGACTGCAAATAATAGGGTGCAATTCAAGACTGAGGCCAGCCATGGGTGTAGCCTAACACGCCTGACCTGCATTACAGCACTTGGGAGGCAGTCAGAAGGAAAGTTTGAGGCCGCTTCAACTGTTTGAATTACACAGTAAGTTTGAGTTACATAAGATCCTGTCTCAAAAAACAAAACGAAACAAAAAAAAAAAATAGGGTAATAGTGTTTATGTAGTGTATACAAGTCCTGGGTTTGAGCCCCAGCATTGAACAACAAAAGACTAGGAAAACAGCAATTACTAACATACTGAAATAAGGGTAATTCCTACAGAGTTAATGACATGAATTTTCTTTTATTCTCTACAGAAACAAATCACAGTATACTATAATAATCTATCTTTATTTCTGCCGCCTTTGCTAAATAATGAATCTCTTTGGTTCCAACTCCTAGTATCTCTATGGTAAGTGTAAATAGTCAACAAGTATTTGTTGAATAAACTGAGTAAATGAAAATACAGTAGACCTCAGTAATTCAAATTCTTACAGTAAAACATTACATTAATATGCTGCTTTCAAAGCTAAAAACATACCAGGAGCAATGTCACATGTTTGTAATCTCAACATTAAGGAAACTGAGGTAGAAGGATTATGATCAAGGTCATCTTAGACCATAGGCCAACCAGGGCTACATTCGATGCTTTTTAAAAAATGAAAAAAAGGAAGATTCAAACTTAAATTATTGGCAATGCAAGACTAAATTTATGGGCAATTTAGCAGTCCTTGAGAGCAGTCTGTAGTTCTAGCTCTAAATCCAAATGACTGTGTGATACTATAAGATTTCATTTTACCTGTAAAGTGAAGACATCTTTTCTTTTTATCGTTTGGTTTTGTTTTCAAAGACAGGGGGGTTTCTCTGTGTAGCCCTGGTTGTCCTGGAACTAACTCTGTAGACCTGGCCTCGAACTCAAGAGATCCACCTGCCTCTGCCTAAGTGCTGGGATTAAAAAGGGATGCGCCACCACGACCACCCAGCAAGACATCTTTTATTTTGAAGGTTCTCATTAACTCTAGAATTCCAAATTACGAGAATTTTTTTAAACTTTAGACTTAGGTAACAAGATTTATATTGAGCCAGGCATGGTGGTGTTCACGTTTAATCCCAACACTAGGGAGGCAGAGGCAGGTGTATCTCTGAGTTCAAGGCAGCCCTCAGAATGAATTCTTGGACAGCTGGGGCTATACAGAGAAACCCTATCTGGGGTGTGGGGTAGTCTCATCATTTTTTTTGGAAAGTTTATAAATAGAAGTTGCAAAATGTAATGCAAGGCTATCCCTGCAAAGGTGTAAGTATAGGAATATGGCCTGCATCTTACTAATGCAGGCAGTTAGATCTTGCAGAAGAGATCAAGAGCACAATCACAACACCGCTTGCCTAGAGAACAATTCCAGGCCTGACTTGGAAAGAAGTAAGGGCATTGTTCTTTTTTTTTTTTTTTTTGGTTTTTCGAGACAGGGTTTCTCTGTGGCTTTGGAGCCTATCCTGGAACTAGCTCTTGTAGACCAGGCTGGTCTCGAACTCACAGAGATCCGCCTGCCTCTGCCTCCCGAGTGCTGGGATTAAAGGCGTGTGCCACCACCGCCCGGCAAGGGCATTGTTCTTGACACTAAAGCATTCTTCTGAGACAGGGTCTCTCTATGGAACCTTGGTGTCCTGGAACTTGCAATGTAGATCAGGCTGGCCTCTACCTAGCTCACAGAGATACACTTGCCTATGGTTCCAGAGTGCTGGAATTAAAAAGGCATGTTCTTTAGAAATGCATTCTTAAATATCAAGCTCCATTCCTGAAGGAGAGAAGCATAAATCTGTTTCCCCTGGTAAACAACAGGGACTAAGGCTGGTGATACAGCTCAGGGTGGGTGGTGGTGGTGACACCTTTTTAATCCCAGCGCTCAGAGACAGAGGCAGTTGTCACTGAGTTTGAGGCCAGGTCTACAGCAAGTTCCAGGACAACCAGAGCTATTCTTGTCCAACAAACACACACATACACGTAAGGTCCTGAGTCACTCCCTAGCACTCACAAAACACATATATACTGGCACATATCTGTAATCGCGGCACTCAGGAGGTATCAACAGAAGAATATGATGTCCAAGGCTATCCTTACGCACAGAGTGAGTTCAACACCAGCTAGGCTATAGCATCCAGTATACATGCACTCTTGGAAAAGCACAGTACGAAAGATGGAGGAAGACTTGACCATTAATGCCCTGCAGGGTTTCAACTGACAAAACACACAAGAGGGACAAACAGTATCATAGATAGCATGTGGGGAAAGGAAACACCTCTTTCCTATGTATCTAATCTTGTTGGGACAGGATAAGTGTCTAAACCCATCTAAGAAGACCTAATAAGAGAGAAAAGGGCAGAAGAGATTATTCCTGAAATAGTAACAAATCTGCAGATTACATTAGTACAAGGATCAAGGAGGGAGTCTACTTTCTTCTCTCCAAAACATTTGAGAAAGGGAAGCTGTGACGACTAAGGAAATCCGAGACACAATGGAACAGAGTAAGCTTACCAACACGTGATTCAGTCAGAGCGCTGGTCTTACCACAAACCTGGGACCCAGGCTCCAGAATAATTCTGGTAGGGCCACCCCCGCAAGTAGGGATTTCAACACAACTGCTTCACCTAACAAAATCTCCTGAAATTCCACACTACTGTCGAGATTTAGAGACTTTTGGCTCTACATAGTGGCACATGCCTTTAATTCCAGGGTTTGGGAGTCAGGTTGATCTCTATGACTTCAAGGATAGCCTGGTATACATAGTGAGTTCTAGGACAGCCAGCATTACATAGCGAGACCATGTCTAGAGACAAACACACAAATAAAAAAGCAAACAAAACAGAAATAGGGATTTTCAGTTACTACTAATTTGAAACAGATCTTGAAATAAGACATAAAATAGTTTATGGCACTTTTTAAAAAGCAGCTAATTAATGGTAAAATAACAGATAAATTCAACAACTCTCAAGCCCCTTCTATGTCGTTTTATTGACCTAAGCGCTTTATCTATAAAATGCACCAAAGTGACTATGGTCATTAAGTTCCTTTAAACCAGAAGGGTTTTCACTAGCTAATAACACGCTAAAAAGTTTAATTAATTCTAAATGCCCAAAAAGACAGAAATGGAGAAATCATCAATTTTTCTTGTGAAAATTTACTAACACTAATTTCTCATTAACCAGAATTACTCAAACTTTTAGAGTAGTGATCTGTAACTTTTTTTAGAGTTAATGGAACATTTCCTCCTAAGTTTTTCTATTTCCTAACATCCTTCCTCTTTCTGTTTCTGTAACTTAAAAGAAAAACTGCTGTATTTTTCCATGAGATTTGTCCTAGTCTGACAGAACACAGGTTAGCACCAGTAACAGTCTACAAACTTATTTTACTTAAGAAGCCAACTGGATGAAAATACTAAAAAGTATTTAGAGAACTGACTTCAGTACCAAAGAGATGGCTCAGGGGGTAGGGCACTTGCCCCTACACCTGAAGACCTGAGTTTGATCCCAGGGTCCCACATGACAGAAGAAACAACTCCCACAAATTATTCTTTGACCTCCACACAAAGGCTGTAGTGTTTAATAGCAACACACCCCATACACACTGATACATACATGTAATAAAAATATAAAAAGAGAAAGATCTACTTCTTTTGCTTATTTTGTTTCGAGACAAGGTTTCTCTGTAGCTTTGGTGCCTGTCCTGGAACTAGCTCTTGTAGACCAGGCTGGCCTCAAACTCAGAGATCCACCTGTGTCTGTGTCTCTGCCTCCCCGCATTGCCTGGCTTGAATCATTGCTACATCAGCTGTAGAAATCATTTTGTTAGTATGTCCCCTACCCCCATGTGTGACAGACAGGATCTTATTCTATAGCCTAGGCTGTCCTGAAACTCATGTTATAGCCTATACTGGCCTCAAACTAGGAACAGTCCTCCTCAGGCTAAATTTAAAAGGTTAAATAAGATTACTAAGATTGGATTTGGTAAGATGTTTTCTTTCTTTTTTTTTCTTTTGAGAAAGGGTCTCTATGTAGCTCTGCGTGTCCATGATGAACCTCACTATGTAGAACAGGCTGGCCTCAAGCTAACATCTCCTACTGCTTCTGTCTCCCAAACACTAGGGGTTAAAGGTATGTGCCACCATACCCAACCTCTAAGAGGTTCTTAAGCACCAAAAGGCTAGGAAGCGAGGCTATTCTTTCCTCATTAAACAAATCAAATCAAATCACGTAAGAGAAAGCACAGGCTGCAGCTCCAGGTGTGACGACAGTCAATAAGAGACTCAAGTGTAGTGGCACACACCTGCAACCCCAGTCCTGCGAAGGCTGGGGCAGAAGAACTAATGTTCAAGGCTGTTAAGCGAAAAGTGGTCAGATCCCACCTCAAAAAACTGAGGGGCAGAGGCAGGCGGATCTCTGAGTTCGAGACCAGCCTGGTCTACAAGAGCTAGTTCCAAAAAACACTGGGGGGGCGGGGCACAAATTACTAAGTAGAAAAGAATATTAAGAATTACCAAAATAGCTATCATGCTTTCTTTCTTTAACGTGTTTACACATAGACTCGTTTGTAATTATGACTTCAGTCCTCTTTGGAGATGGGTGGTGGTGTTCAGCCTTTAATCCCCCTCAGGAGCCTGGTCTACAGAGTGAGTTCTAAAACAGCCAGAGCTACACTGAGAAATTGTTTAAAAAAAAAAACAAAACAAAGTCACCTTTTTTGTCTGCAGCCATACTACCCTGAACACACTCGACTATTATAAAAGCCATCTTTCTTTCTTGCTAGGAACACAGTCCCAGTTCTTTTTTTTTTTTTTTTTTTGGTTTTTCGAGACACGGTTTCTCTGTGGCTTTGGAGCCTGTCCTGGAACTAGCTCTGTAGACCAAGCCTGTCCTGGAACTAGCTCTGTAGACCAGGCTGGTCTCGAACTCAGAGATCCGCCTGCCTCTGCTTCCCGAGTGCTGGGATTAAAGGCGTGTGCCACCATCGCCCGGCCACAGTCCCCGTTCTTAAGAGAGACTAGCATTTGTTCTCAATTCAGGATTGCACAAATCACTGGTTGACATTTGAGTATTATATATCCCAAATAGGTCACACTATAAACTTTACTGTTCTGTTCTCATTTTTAAAGTAGCAAAAACAGTAAAACAGGTTCTCTCCCTGTTTAAGAAATATTTGGAAGAAACAGACTCTCAGGTGTGTGTGGGGTAAACACGGGACGGCGGACGACAGGCCTTGGACGGTGGTGGCGCATGCCTTTAATCCCAGCACTCAGGAGGCAGAGGCAGGAGAATCTCTGTGAGTTCGAGGCCAGCCTGGTCTACAAGAGCTAGTTCCAGAACAGACTCTAAAGCTACAGAGAAACCCTGTCTTGAGAAACCAAAAAAAAAAAAAAAAAGTGAGGGGCAGGTGAGGGCACAATAGAGAGTATCTGTTTAAAGGGAATATAGAAACAACCTAAAGCAGAAACATTTACCTTTTAAGGTTATCTGGGAATGATAAAGTCAGAACTACAGACTAACAAAAATAAATGCCAATAAGCTTTTCCACAGACAAAGCCTAATGTCACAGTATTCGAAGAATTCCAAAGCTGCAAAAATGTAACCTAACTCTTACACGTTAGAATGTCCGAGGCACTGTTTTGTGCCAACAGGCAAACACCTCCCAGCTTCTTAAATGTGCCAAGACACAAGTCACAGTGACAGAGGCTGGCCGCGCAAAGCCCGAGTCCCATCTGGATTGCAGTCATTTTATAAATGGCAAGATGTATCACACACACACACACACACACACCCCTTGGGCTTATTTTAAAGCCCGATTTCAATGTGCGCTTTTTTGGGGGGTATGCTGATTACCAGAAAAACAGCCTCTATACCTTAGATATCTAATTTGGTTTTGGAATATTTCTTTAGTGCCATACTACCCATTAGAAGCGCCCCCCCACGCCCCCGCTTCCAGTTATTTTTAACCTGACAAATGGAATTAACAGACAAGAGGCAATAATTTTAGCGTGGTGCTAAAACGGGTTCAGTTTGTTGCATCGTCACTCAAAAGACCACCGGGCAAACGGGGCACTGACGACAGGGCAGGACCCGAGGTGCCCACCAACCTCTCCCCAGGCCCACCCCTCTCGACCGAACAGGGTCTCTGCTGCAGACAAGAGGCTCACCTCTGCAACTCCTCCTCCTGGATCCTCTCCTCGTCCCACACGAAGACACCGGCGAGCGCCGCCATCAAGGCAGAGGCATGGCCGGGAGGGCCGCGCAGCCGGCGCCAGAGGCGTCCGAGCAGGACGCAGCGCGAGCTCTCCGAATACAGGCGACCGTAGAGCTGCGCGATCTGCTGAGCTCGCCGCACGCGCAGGCCCGTCACGAAGCGACACTGATTGGCCAGCACGGCCAGCAGGCCCCCGCCCCGCGCGCCCGCTAGCCAGGCGGCCAGGGTGGCTGGGGGCCTCCGCGGGAACATCTCGGCCTCTGCGGGTCCCCGCGCCTGCCGCTAGGGCCCCCCGAGAGACGAAGGGCCGGGGAGCCGGGCCGCCCGCTTACTTCCCTTAACTGGCCGACCCCGAGGCGGCCTCACGCTCCCGATGCCAGGAGCCAACCCTCATGCCTCTCTGCAGAAGCCGCTGAGGTAGCGCGGATTCGGAGGAGAGCGCCGCTGCACGAGGCCTCCTCGCTCCTGGCGACCCGCTAGTCTGCGTGTGCGGAAGCTCCCGGGTCCCAGCATCCGGTGCGCGGGAAGGAGAGAGGTGGGCGCCCCGGGCAGCAGCAGCAGAGGTCCCGAGCGCCCGTGTCCGCCCCTCGCGCGGAGCGCGCGCAACCCAACCTGGCTCCCCTGCCCGCGCTCTGATTGGATGCAGCTCAGACACCCGGGCGCTCATTGGCCGAGCCGAGTGTTCCTCCGCCCTTGCCCCCGGCCGCTAATTAGCAAGCTAGGTGGCGCGGCGCGACGGCCCGTCAAGGGCGCCCGAACAGTGACCCTCGGACCCCGGCGCGGCCGCCATTTGGGGACGTCCCCGACCGCCCGCCGGAGAGGCGCGGTCAGGTGTGCTGTTCCTTTGTGCTGAGCGGCCCGCCCCGTTGACCGTCTCCACAGTGCAGGGAGGGGCGGGTCTGTACTATGGAGGGCGGTGCACACCCTACGTGAACAGGGACCTGCCGGCCTGGGGTCACCTGCCGCCGGGACCTTCCGGGACCTCGTCGGCGGGATTCTTCAAAACCTCCTGAGCAGCTGCAGCTGGGACTCTGCAGGTTCGGGGTTCCGGCTCCGAGAGAGGGACAGTGGCCCATCCTCAGGGCCGAGGAACACCTTGTAGAGAATGCCACAAGGGCAGGTGACCTGTTGCTATCTGAAAATGCGCTAGGCCTTGCCTTCCAGTCTCCGTTTGACTCAAGGAGGCAACAGGGTGGGAAAGTAAACAGATTTCCCAAAACCTACTTTACCTGTGCAACTAACCATTTCTTTTCTTTTCTTTCTTTCTTTCTTTCTTTCTTTCTTTATTCTTTTTCTTTTTTGGTTTTTCGAGACAGGGTTTCTCTGTAGCTTTGTAGCCTGTCCTGGAACTAGCTCTTGTAGACCAGGCTGGCCTCGAACTCACAGAGATCCGCCTGCCTCTGCCTCCCGAGTGCTAACGGTTGCTAAATGGAGTCTCTGGATGCATCACTATTCTAAAATGAGGCATGGTGGCTCCTGCCTCTTATCCCAGCACTCTGGTGGCTGAGACACGAGCATTGCTTCTCAAAAGTGTGTCTCAAAAGTAAATAAGTTAGCTGGAGGAGGTGGGATGGCGCACGCCTTTAATCCCAGCACTCAGGAGACAGAAGCAGGCGGATCTCTGTGAGTTTGCAGCCAGCCTGGTCTACAAGAGCTAGTTCCAGGTCAGGCTCCAAAGCTACAGAGAAACCCTGTCTCAAAACAAACAAACAAAAATAAGTCAATAAAAATTCTACGTCCAATCTTAAAATGATAGTGATAGCTATCCCCCAAGAAGCTTTACACTAAGTTGCTTCTGTGTCGTCGTTTTTTAAACAAAACAAAAACAAATTTAGGAATCTTATTAGCTGGGCAGTGGTGGAATCCCAGCACTCGGGAGGCAGAGGCAGGCCGATCTCTGAGTTCAAAGCCAACCTGGTCTACAGAGTGAGTTCCAAGACAACCAAAGATACATAGAGAAACCCTGTCTTGAAAAAAAAAAAAGGAAGACTTTTATACAAACGTTTTAATCCTCTCCATCAAGTAAAACCTTTAACAGGGGCCCACTGCTCTATTCCAGGGGTTTGATGACCTGGAGCAGCGACTCCATTCCCCTTCCTGCAGTTCTGTGTGCTAATTCTTTGGACTAGCCAATTGCACAAGAGTGAGGTTGGCCCTCTGCCAAAGGGGAAAAGACACAACCACCACCTGGGTTAGAAAAAAACAAGTGCACTTTGTATCTGTGCATTTTCTTCAGATTAAGCCCTCTTGGTCAAGAGTAGTTTGCCTTGTCCAGACACTTCAATTGCAGTGGTGGTCTTTTTCTTTGCGACCGTAGACATTTTGTGATTTTTTTTTTGAGACAGTGTTTGTGTAGCCCTTGCTGTTCTGGAACAAGCTCTATAGATCAGGTTGACCTCTGCCTCCTGGCGTGCACCACTACTAACTGACTGACCCTAATTCTAACAAGGAGAACCTGCAGACAGCTCCCAACGCAGTTTCTTCAAACAAGTAAATTTGGAGTGTGGAGACACTTGCATATTTATACTGTAGAGACTTGCTATTCTGTCTGTGGGTGGGCACGGTCCTGCAGTGCTAACTCATGCTTTTTCACACAGAACAAGTTTTAAAATGGCAGAGAAGTCTGGTGTGATGGCTCCTACATATAATCAACCCCAGCACTCAGAAGGACTGCTTAGAACCCTAGGCTATCCTGGGCTGTGGCGTGAGTCCTTGTTGATAAAGACCCAAAAGAAAGCTGTTGGGGAGCACAGCCTAGAAGCAGAGGATGTAGTAGTCCGCTCTGCTGCCAGTAGGAGGCAGCAGCTTCTCCCTGCCTGTGGACAGACAAGACCCTTCCTTGCACAGGATTTAGGATTTTACTTATACCCTCAGTAGTGTGTGCCGTCTTAGATATTTGTACCAAAATAAATCTTTCTCCAAAGGTTGAGGGGGAAGGATATTTTCTGGTAACTGAAAATTAGGCCTCTCCTGCACTATCTGGGCTGAATTTAGCTTAAAAATTGGTTTTGTGTTTATTTCTTCTAGAGAGCAAATTAAGGAGAAATTTGTAATAGAAAATAGTAGTGGCCTCTTGAGCAATGAGAAGGTTGGAGTTTGTTGCTGTCTGCTTCCGCTGATTGACAGAAGCCATGGAGGTCTGCTAAAGCCCCAATGTATCCATGGTTTAGGGTTGCTATCTGCCTCATAAAACAAATGGAGTAATTGTCTTCTCTGAGAAGTCTCCCACCTAACTGGCTTTGACGTTTTCCAGGAATATTGGGGTCTTATGAGGAGTAAGGGTTTTTCAGTTGAGGTCAAGAGAATACAGCAACTGCAACTAGCAAATCCTGAGTGAATTACCTCCAGAGCATACATCGTTCATATAAGAGGACAAATCCTAGCAGCTAAAACTTACTTAAAATGTTTTCCACTATTCAAGATTACAGTCATCAAGGACACGTGCCCAAAACAATAACAGATGAAAAACAAGTTCTTTAAAATTTCCAAATAGATTTTATTCTAGCACTGAGGACTTCACTGATGTTGAATACTTTATCCCAGTAGTTCTAGAAATAAAAATTGAGGGAGCTGGAGAGATAGCTGAGCAGTTAGGAGTGCTTGCTGCTCTTTCTTACAGAGTCCAGTTCTCACCATATTAAGTGGCTCACAACCACTTGTGACTCTAGCTCCAGGAGATCTGATACCATCTTATGGCTTCTGTGGCGTGCACACACACATGTGGCATATTCTCATACAGGCACCCAAATTTAAACAACAAAAATAAAAAAACTAAAGAAAAACTGAGGGGTTGGAGAGAAGCTCAGTGGATAAAAGCACCGGTTGCTCTTTTCAGGTTTGGTCTCAAGCACCCACATGGTAGCTCACAACTGTCATTCCAGTTTTGGGGATCTGACACTTTCCTCTGGCTTCCTTGGGGAGTGGGCGTGCACATGGTGCACATGCATACACGCAGGCAATACACCCATACACATAAAATTGCAATGGACCAAGTGGCTTGCTGGGCACGCAGAACTTAAGAATGCTATTTTCTGTTCAGGTGCCCACTCACAACTGACAACTTGGAGTATTCAGAAGATGAATCAGAGAAGAATCCAATGAGCTGTGTGCTGCCTCCAAATCCAAAGTCACTAGGTACTGTTGTGGAATAATCTTTTTGTACACTGTGAAGATTTGTCACTCGCATTGGTTTAATAAAAAGCTGAACAGCCAACAGCTAGATAGGATTTTGGGAGCAGAGAGGATGCTAGGAAGAAGAAGGGTGGAGAGTCAGAGAGTTGCCAGCCATACGGAGAGGAAGCAGCATGAAGAGTAAAGGTAACCGAGAAACATAAAAGAACATAGATTAAAAGATATAGATTAATTTAAGTTGTTAGAGCTAATTAGTAACAAGATTAAGCTATGGCCAAGCTTTCCTGATTAATAAGAATCTCCATGTGCTTATTTGGGAGCTGGCTGGCAGGATAGAAAGTCGAACTACACATTGTACCTCGTTTTGTTTTGCTTATCAAGACTTCTCTGTGTAACAGTCTTGGCTGTCCTGGCACTCACAAAGATCCACTTGCCTCTACCTCCCCAGTTCTGGGATTAAAGGCGTGCACCACCACCTGGCTTCATACCTCTTTTTTTTTTTTTTGGATTTTCGAGACAGGGTTTCTCTAGCTCATTTATTTATTTATTATGTATACAATATTCTGTCTGTGTGTATGCCAGCAGACCAGAAGAGGGCACTAGACCCCATTACAGATGGTTGTGAGCCACCATGTGGTTGCTGGGAATTGAACTCAGGACCTTTGGAAGAGCAGGCAATGCTCTTAACCACTGAGCCATCTCTCCAGCCCCTGGAACTAGCTCTTGTAGACCAGGCTGGCCTCGAACTCACAGAGATCCGCCTGCCTCTGCCTCCTGAGTGCTGGGATTAAAGGCGTGTGCCGCCACCGCCCGGCTCATACCTCTTTCTTACTGGTGGGGATGGGACACATTAACCTGTCTTTTACCTTGAAAGGGCTAGCTCAGGCTGTCGTGATGACTTGGTGGGGCTGGGTGTGGTGGCATACAACTTTAGTCCCAGTACTCAGGAGACAGAGGCAGGAGGATTTACCTGAGTTGGAAGCCAGCCTGGTTTACAAATCAAGTTCCAAGACAGCTAGGGTTACAAAGAGAAACCCTGCCTTGAAAAACGAAAGTGGCTTGGTGGTAAGGATGCCTCCTACCAAGCCTGATGACATGGAGTTCAATGCCCAGGACCCTCAAGGAGGAAGAAGAAAATTCACTCCTGAAAGTTATCTTCTAACCACATGGGCCATGGCGCACACACCACATACGAGTAATTAAGACTAAAAGAAAGGAAGGGAAAGCTCGCTCCACCCTTGACCGGTCATTTTCAATCTGTGGGTTGTGATCACTTTGGGGTAGAATGACCCTTTTACACAGGGAGCCGAAAGCCATCAGAAAACAGATATTTACATTGTGACTCATAACAGTAGCAAAATTACAGTTATGAAGTAGCAACAAAAACAGTTTTATGGTTGGGGGGGTCACCATAACATGAGTAACTGCATTAGGAAGGCTGAAAACCACTGCCCTAGACCAATAGGACTCTAGAAGTCTTGTGGACTTGTTGAGGAATTCCTCTTCAGCTCACATTTCTTGTCAAGGTAGTTGGAATAGTTGCTAATTCCAATCAGCCTGTTACCAGTGTCATATAGACCAGTGTGGCACAGAGAAGAACAAGGTCTCTGGAACAAGGCTGTAACAAGGTACAGGGATTGAGAGACTCCTAACTGTGAGAATGAGCCTTTCTAATCTTGCCAGTTCCAAGAGCAGTTAGTTTTGTTTTCCCGAGACAGGGTTTCTCTTTGTAGCTTTGGAGCCTGTCCTGGAACTAGCTCTTGTAGACCAGACAGGCCTCAAACTCACAGAGACCAATTAAAGGTGTATGCCACCACCACCCAGCCTATTCTTGATGGTCTTAACTGAAAGTCGTTGAGGGCAAAGACATTCATCAGATCACTACACGCTGATCACCATCAGATCACTACACACTGAGGACGCACCAATTTGCTCCAACAACCAAACTACATCTGGAACAATAGCTACAATTAGATTATGAACTAAAGGACTGATAATCCATTCCATTCTCTGAGGTCTGGGCCAGCTAGCAGGAGTAGAGGGACACATGGAATGAGCCATAAACTCCAAAACTTAAAACTCAGTGTTTGCCAGACTCGGCAGTGTCGATCCTGGTTTACTGTCTGCATGGTGAGAGGACAGTGATTCTGTGGTGGATCTTCTTCCATTCTTTATTTTACACCCCTTCTCTAAACCACTGCAGTTAAGGCCTGAAGCACAGCTAATGATGCAGCCCTGTGTTTTGGGGTTGTCCTGTTCAAATGAGATTGTGTAAGTTACAGTACACTATGGGGGCAGCAGAGATGCCTCAGAGGTTAAGAGCACTTGATATTCTTGCAGCAGATCCAGGTTCGGCTCCCAGCACCCATATCGGGCCACTCACGAGCTCCTGTAATTCCAGCTTCAGGGGCTCTGACTTCTGGTCTCTAAGGGCACCTGCACTCACATGGCATATACTTGCACACAGACACATACACCCATAAATATATTTTAAAGTACATTGTAAATAGGAAATAAGGAATAATGATTAGCTTTAATCACCTTTTAAAACCCCGAGAAGCTAGAGGGATGGCTCAGCGTTAGCAGCATTTGTTCTTTCAGAGGACCAGCATTCAGTTTCCAGCACCCACTGTGTGGCTCACAACTGCCATTCAGCGTGTCTCTCATCAAGCTTAATCACACTTCAGAACCTCAAGCCCCTTCTTCAGGAAGCCTTACTTTTTTACCTTTCATCTTTTGAGGTAGCTTCACCCTATAGTCTGGGTTAGACTGAAAGTCCCCATGTAGCCCATGCTGCTCTCAAACTTGTGGCAATTCTCCTGCTTCAGCCTCCTTCCTAAGTTTTGGGGTCACAAGACTGAGGCACTGCACTGGGTAGAGTTCTCTGTGACTGTCAGGTTTTGTCATCAGGTTTTCTTTCCTGGCAGCTGGTCTAGAAAGCCTTCAGGACAAGAACTATATGGGTTAATAACTTTGTTTGTGCTACTAGGGATCAAACTCAGGGCTTTGTCCATGCAAAGACAAACTCTCTACCAACTATAGCCACAGTTTTGGGGTATCTTTGTATCCTCCACAAAACACTTTGAGTTCAGGTTTTTGCTGAATTAATGTTAACAAAAAATAAAAGAGTCAAGCATGAAGGCACAAGCCTTTCGTCCTAGCACTGGGGAGGCAAAGGAGGGTGGTTCCCACGGAGCTTGAAGTCAGTCTGGTCTAGATATTGAGTTCCAGCCAGAGTTGAATAGTAAGATTCTGGCTACAAATAATAATAATAATAATAATAATAGGGGCTGGAGAGATGGCTCAGTGGTTGAGAGCTTTGCCTGCTCTTCCGGGGGTCTTGAGTTTAATTCCCAGCAACCACATGTGCTCACAACCATCTGTAATGAGATTTGGTGCCCTCTTCTGGTCTTCGGGGACACATGCAGGCAGAACACTGAATACATAATAAATAAATAAATCTTTAAAAAAAATAATAATAAAGGTTGAGGATGTAGATATGTTGCTAGAGTGCTTGCCTAGCATGCACACAGCCCTGGATCTGACCTCAGTACCACATAAAACTGAGTGTTCAGCCTATAATCCCAACACTCAGTAGAGGGAGGCTGACCAGGAGTTTAAGGTCATCCCTTCTTTTTTTTTTAAATATTTTATTATTATGTATACAATATTCTGTCTGTGTGTACGCCTGCAGGTCAGAAGAGGGCACCAGACTCCATTACAGATGGTTGTGAGCCACCATGTGGTTGCTGGGAACTGAACTCAGGACCTTTGGAAGAGCAGGCAATGCTCTTAACCTCTGAGCCATCTCTCCAGCCCCAGGTCATCCATTCTATATAGCCTGTTGGAGCCTGCCTGGGCTACATGAAATACTCTCAAAAATAATAATAAACTAAAATGTATGACCCCCCCCCCAAATAAGATGGAGGTGGTGATCCATGCTTTTAATCTTAGCACTCAGGAGCTAGAGTCAGGCAGATCTCTGAGTCTGAGGCCAACCTGTTCTATAGAGCTAGTTCCAGAACAGCTAGGGCTACACAGAGAAACCCTGTCTCAAAACATCAAAAGAAAAAAAAAGTCTAACCTTTTGGTCTAATGAATTTAGAACTTGGGCCTATCAACAAAAGAGGAATATGTATGTATACTAAGTATGTATGCATACGCAAATTTCTTTGCTATCCTGTTAGGCTGTAAGGGGACAGACTGTAGGAAGAATAAGGGGCATCCTTCTCATCCACACACAAGTCCACCCACCACCCTGAAGATTACACAAAAGAAAACCCCAACACAAATAGTCAAGTTAGAGATGCCACCTCCAAGAAGGTGGTAGAACAGGTGACCATATGGCATACATGGGCCACTTCACCACAGTGTTCTCTTAGGAAGCCAGTTGTCATCCTCTAGTGACAGTCAAGACAAGGTCTTTCAAAGAGGCCATGCACTCTGAAAGACCCATGTCAACAGTGGACTGGAACCTGCCTCTTTGAAAGCTCTTTTATTCTCTAACTCTTCAGACGCAAGGTTGGCAGAGGAGGCCTTTACCTCCTCTGCAGTGTCTTTGGAAAAGGCTCCTCTCCAGGCCTGGGATTTCCTCCTTGGCAGAATGGACAGGCCAGTTCATATCTCTCCTGAGGAAAGAGCTGTCTTCCCCCAGTACTTAAGTCAAACATGTTCCCTACAGCTCACAGGTGAGGAACTGACACCTTAATTGTCAAACCACTGCCCCCAAGAGTTCGCGCCTCGAGGCTGGAGAGATTGTTAGGAGCACTGGCTGCTCTCTGGAGGATCCAGGTTCAATTCCCAGATCCCACATGGCAGCTCCCAACTGTCTATAACTCCAGTTCCAGAGGATCTGACACTCTCACACAGATATATATGCAGGCAAAAACATCAACACACAGAAAATAAAAATAAATAAATCACTAAAGGAAAAAAAAGAGTTCCTGCCTCAGGGCTGGAGAGATGGTTCAGTGGTTAAAAGCATTCCCTGCCCTTCCAAAGGTCCTGAGTTCAGTTCCTGACAACAATCTGTAATGAGGTCTGATGCCCTCTTCTGGCCTTCAGGCATACACACAGACAGAATATTGTATACATAATAAATAAATATTAATATGAAGAGGGCATCAGACCTCATTACAGATGGTTGTGAGCCACCATGTGGTTGCTGGGAATTGAACTCAGGACCTTTGGAAGAGCAGGCAATGCTCTCAACCTCTGAGCCATCTCTCTAGCCCAATATATTTTTTTTTTAAAAAAAAGTTCCTGCCTCACTTCAGGCAGACCCATCCGAAATGGAGTCATCTCTGCCTGACCCCTGTCACAATGGCACTCCCACAGAAAGGCACAGGAAGACTGCAGACCATTTGAAAACAAAGACTATAAAGTTTATTAGTTCTTTTCTGTCTCCCCACAGAAACTTGTATTCCATACTGTCATGGCCCAGGGCATGGGCACCTTTGAGTAAGAAACCAGCTGAGGATTCTGAGGTTATCTGGAGAGAACTGCCCTTCCTTTAGGTACAAGAGCCACTTTGTGATTCCCAAGACTTCTCCTTGCCATCCTGCACACAACACAGCCTCTCCTCTGAAGCCCTCTTGAGTTACAAGGCTGATCCCATCTTCTAGTGCACTGTGGCAGGGTTGGAGTTCCTAGGCTCTCTCCCAATTCTACCAGGCCTGAGGGTTCTTCACACATGTCCACCTGCCCCCCCCCCCCCAATCCCCACACTCTCTGGTGCTTTACTTAACATCACAGCACTCCACACCACCAGCAGTGCATATTCGGAGCCCTCCTGTGGCTTCCTGCTGCTTGAGGAACATCAGATGGGCCTTCACCATCTCACTCGTACCACACCCTGGCCAGCATGCCAGTCCCTCAGAGGGAATGGCTGCTCCTTCAAATGCTCTCCCATACCAACCCAGCTCTACCTGCTCCTTTCAGAAAGCTGTTGATAATTATTCTGGTTAGAACCAGCCTCCCTTCTCCAGCATAGGACTTTCCCAAGGTGTCCAGGAGACTATTCATTTCACTATTTCCTGGTGGGGGAATCTGTCTCCTGAGCTAAGGAAAGACAATCCTGGAGACAAGATCCTGTCAGACACCCTCTTTCATGGGGCTCAGTGTCTTGTGCATAATCTAATGGACCCTCATGGACATGTCTTATTGGACACAAAATGAGATATCAGTTTCCAGGAAAGATATGTATCCTGCTAGGAATGGACTTCTTCCCAAAGAGCCCTAAATGCTTTCATCAAATATACACTTGGGGCCCCAAGATGGGTTGAGAATGAATGAACTGAGAGCATGGGCAGCCATCAAGGTTTCACCCATCAGCTGCCTGGAAGAGCAACTCTGCAGGTCTTGCTCCCGGAATCGTTTGTATTCTCAGACTTTTCCCAGGAAGCAGCACTAGAGCTCTGAAAACAGCCCTTCTGCAGCTCATCAGGACATGCAGAGAGGGCAGCTCAAGGTTCGTAGCAGACATCTCGGGCAGAGTCACCTGCTGTTTCTAGCTGTGGGCTTTGGGAACTTCCTCTGTGAAAGGTGTCAAGACTGGGAGGCTCTGAAGGATCAAAATGCCAAGCTCCTACTAACTTTGCTCCGTTACAAGCTTCATTGCTGAATGTTTCCTACTTCTCTGGGAGGAAGAGAATAAACATCTAGAAAATTATGACAAAAATGACAGGCAGCCACTGGCATTTGTGTTCTCATTTGTAGTTTCAAGGTTTTGTTTTGCCTTTTAATTTTTTTTCCCTAAAAAAGAAAAACACAACCAGAGAAATTTATATGATAAACTATAGTGTCAGAATGGAAGGGGAAAGAGAAAGAAAGGCCAGAGGAACGGGAAGCTAGTAAAAAGTGGATTCCAAATCACAAGGAACAGTCCACAGGGCGAGTCCTCATTCACTTTGGCATGCATGTTTGGTGCCTGGTCTTCTGGCCTGCTCCCTCAGATGCCACAGTGGAGAGAGCTGGCCACACACTTCAGAAACCTGCCAATGATGAGCTCAGGACTTCACAGAAAGGTAGTCTTAATTTAGCTCCTTGATTTTGTGCTCAGGCCTCACCTGGCGGCTTTCTTGCTTCAGAGAAGGTCTGGAAGAATGGGAGAGTCACACTGGGGCACACTTTGGCATCGCAGCAGGGAACTCCAAGCAGACGCTTTCTTACGGGCACACTTGGTCTTCATCTGCACAGCCATTTGTCCACATATTCCCCACTCCTTCTGGCCAAAGAACGGGGAGGTGACAGTCTTGTAGTCACAGTTCAGTGACTGTATTCAGTCTCCATTCTTGCTCAAAATGTCTGTTGTCTTACGGGTGAGAGGAGATTGTAATCCATCTCCCTTTCAGCTAGCACTAGACTCTCACTCCAAAGGAGCTCATCAATGAACAAGAACAGCTTGCCTATCTGGATCCAAGCTGCAGGCCTCTCAAGTCCCACCTACCTTATGCCCCAGGTCTCCAGGCAAAACAACAAAATAGACAAATAAACAATAAAATTGGACCCAAGGCAAATAGAATATCTAGAGTAACAGCCCAGTAGCACACCGCAAGACCAGCATACATTCCAGAAGGGGAGAGGGGCATGCAGCAAGCTGTAGCCCCAAGTCACAGACTAGGGGACACATTGAAGGCTACAGTCGGGCCTGCACATCTGACAGGGTCCTGACACCAACCTGATGCACCTCTGTGTGGAGTACTACTGTGGAGAGTGGAGGGTCCTGCCCTGCTTGGCCCCTGTGCCTGAAACTGAGGCCAGGTTACATCTCAGTGCCACAGTTCTGAGGAGCACCACACTGGCCAGCCAGCCAGGCCATAGTTCTCAGCCCCGCGGGGGCCATGTGGCCCTAATTCCACAGAAAGGCCCCAGGGAGCCACAGCTGCCTGGAAGAAGTCAGGACACAAAGACTGCATTCTATTGGAGAGACTGGGAGAAGTGACTATAGGCTTAGAGAGAGCTATGGTCCAAAATATTGCAGAGTCTAAGGGATGGGCTCCATTTCTGAACAACAACAACCATATCCATGTTTTAGAGAGCATGGCTGCTATTGCTTGGTTTTGTTTTGTTTTTTCCTTTTAAAACCACTCACATTAAAAGACGAAGGGGCTAGGGCACTCAGTCCCCTTCACTGGGGTCCTCAACAGGATCAGTCTCTTGCCTGGTTCTGCTTCCTTGCCTGGCTCCAACCACAAGAAGCCAGGGCAGAGCAGGAGAGCAACAGCAATCCCTTCTCTCCAGAAAACCAGAGCACACATGAGGAGTGGCCCAGAGGCTAAAGTGCAGAGGATCCACAAAGTGGACAGCTGGGTTTAGGGCACTCTAGAAGGAATGAGTCAGCCCACACACAGAAGTGGCACAAATGCTGGGCCTGGCAAAGTGAACCTACATGGCACAGTCCCCTTCCCTTTGTGCCCTGTTGGCACCTCTCTCAGAGACTGTCCACTACCAGCAGCAACCCAAGGAAAGTCCCAGTTCCAAAACCACGGCCCACGGAGGGAGGAAACTTGCCTGACCATCCCTGGGTAGAGGGAGCTAGTGAATAGGAAAGGAGCAGAGGGTTCTGGGAGGGGAAAGAGTACATTGTATAAAATTAGAGTCCCAGCTCTGCAGAGCAGGGACAAATGGACAACCCTAAAGGCTGGGAAAGATTTGGTGAAGATGGTCAGGGTCCTACCAGTGAGACCTGCTGGGGGAAGTGGCTCTTCTGGGTGTAAGAGGAGCTGTGGCACTGGGGGAAGGGCTGCTGAGGAAGAGAGCCCAGGCTGGCATTAGGGTGTGTAGGCTGGAGGTGGCTGGAACTGGTTGATGACTTCATACTCTGCTGGGTAGGGGTCATTCTCTTCCATCTCAGATAGGAGCTCCAGTGCTTGCTCTTCTTCCTCTGTTGGATAGTGGCGCAGGAGGTTGGCTGCAGTAGCCAGGATTGAGGCTCCACCAGCTCCTGCCACCAGGTAGAAGCTAACAGCAAAGGTGACATAGACTTGGGAGCCGTGGTACTTCTTATGCTGCTGCTGCTGGGCCAGGATGAGCTCAGAAGCCCAGTAGGAAAAGCCAATGACAGTAGCACACTGTAGGACTGGGAGACAGAGGGACAGCACAGAACGGGATCAGCAGTCATGATGCGGAAGGAATCAATCACAGCCTCTCTCACCTGGTTCTCAGAGGACTTGCCTGGCCCAAGGTCCTAAGAACTTCCTTGACTATGAGATTCTTGGCTTGGAACTGAGGAGTTATCCAACCATCCTGACTAGAAGGGTCTACTTGAAGGATTATTGTTCAATGGTAGGGAACTTGCCCAACATACACAAGGCCCTGGATCCAATCCCCAGTATCATCCATACCATCCAAAAAAAAAGGGAAAAAGAAAAGAAGGGATTTACAATTAGATAATAAGGCTCCTGGATACTTCTGGTGCTGAGAAGAACAGGTAAGATCATGCAGTTTTAGACACTGAGTTGAACTGAAGTCAATCACTATCAAAAGCCAAACTGACACCCCAGCCCAGGCCTGGGTGAGGAAAGTAGATACATACAAGCGGAGAAGACAAACCTGGCAGGGAGGTAGACTTGGTGGGAGAAACTGACGATACACAGAAGTCAGGCAAGACAGCCCAACTCCTGCCATGCTTACACCAAGCCCTGAATTTCTATGAACTTCAATTGTCATTTTTAGAGAGCCATGAGATTCCTGTGGAATTCTAACATTCCCTCTAGTCCTAGGCAAATAATTCACAAATGACAGAAACCAACACTAAGGCACCCCATGCCCTGAAAGGCTAGAGTTAATCACAGAGAAGCAATCCCATGGACCACTATGCCCCGGGGATCCTCTCCCACACGAGTAGATCCTTACCAGTGAGGATGTGAGCGAAGGCATAGCGACGAGTAATCTTCAGAGCTGGATGCTTGGGCCCAAAGACGTCCAGAAGGAATGCAGAGAGACTACACAGGATGCCCAGGAAGCAGAAAGCAGCAATGACTCTCAGGAGCAGCACTGTCTGGGGGTTCATGCAGAAATCTGTAGAGAGAGAATGGAAGCTTTATGCCCAAGAAACACCCCGAGGCAGGCAGTGTACCTAAAAGGATCTTGGTTTCAATTCCCCCCCAGTCCCTGGGAGCCAGAAGCCCTGGGGGCTCTGTATTTGCTCCTGCCACCAGCTGCTCGGTAGAGGCAGGGGACTTCCATGCTGCAAACAGAAGTCACCTATACACCTCAAGTCTTTTTTCCAACAAAACTAGTCTAGGGTGACTGTATATTTCTTCTCTATTTCTTTTGGAGGCAGGGTCTCATGCGTCTCAGGCTGACCTCAACCTTGCTGAGCAGGGGTGGAGAATGACCATGAACTTGTGACCTTCCTGCCTCCACCTCTGGAGGGCTAGTATTACAGGCATGAACCACCACACATAATTTTATGGCACAAACCAGGGCATCCTGTATGCTAGGTACTCTACAAACTGAGTGCCATGCCCAGTGTCCACCCTTTCCTCCCTCCTTCTTTTCCTCCCTCTCTCCCTTTCACTTTGCTTTTAAGACAGTCTCAATGTGTAGCCCATGCTAGCTTCAAACTCATGATCCTTCTGTCTCAGCCTCCTGAGTATTGGGAATTACAATTACACCAGACCTAGCTTCAGACCATTTTTTAAGATCCTGGCAATCAAGCTGGCATGTTAAGCTATTTTGCTAAAGGATCCTTTGCACCAACAGGGAAAGGCTAGTGACTCTTGAGCTGAACAGAGGTTAATTAATTCCCATTCTCCACTTACTCACTCATTCCTTCCATTTTCATTCTAAAGCAGACATGGAACTTAGAGACACTGAACTAAGTGAAGTAAGTTAAGTCAAATACAGAGGACAAACACTGTGATTCTGCTCATGAGACACCAAGAAGTCAGAATCACGGATGTAGAGGATATGGTGGCTGCCAGGAGCTGGTGTGGGTTGATTCTGAGTTTTCAGTTTGGGGTCATGAAAAAGTTCTGGAAATGGACGGTAATGAAGACTAACAATGACACAAATATGCCACTGAGCTGAACAGTGCTTCACCCTTGTAATCCTAGCACTTGGGAGGTGTTACCATGAGGGTCAAGAGTCCAAGCCCAGTTTCTGCTACTTAGCAAACCTGAGGCCAGCCTGGGCTTCCTGAGACCACCCTCAAAAGGAGGAGAGAAGACTTGGATTAGGACTAGACAGCTGAAATGCAAGGCAGCGGGGGAAAGCTAAGAAGTCGCACCAAGAGAGCCCTGGAAAGCTCGGAAATGACAGCATGTAAATGCCACCAAAATAGGGGAGTAAACCAAGCAAAAGGAAGCGCTAAAACAGGAGAGGCGACATTCAAGGAGTCCCCAGGGTGACAAGCATGTACCAAACAAGGAATTAAATAGCTTCTTTAAAAATTTTCAATTATCAATATTGTCGATCTCTTTGAAAGTTATGGAAACTTTGATGGCTTCCTGAAGCACAGAATGGAATAAAAACTGATCAAAGAAGGAGCCAAAGGCAGGTCGTGTTGGTGCCCACCTTTAATCCCAGGACTTGCTCAGAGGCAGAGCTCTCTGAGTTAGAGACTCGTCTACATAGTGAGTCTCAGGTCAGTCAGGAGTACATAGTGAGACCTGGCTTAAAAAAAAAAAAAACCAATGAAGCTGGGTGGTGGCATACACCTTTAATCCCAGCACTGACGCAGGTGGATTTCTGTGAGTTCAGGGCTAGCCTGGTCTACAAGAGCTAGTGCCAGGACAGGCTCAAAGCTATAGAGAAACCCTGTCTTAAAAAACCAAAAAGAAAGAAGAAAGAAAGAGAGAAAGACTTTAATCTCAGCACTTGGGGGGCAGAGGTAGGAGGCTCTCTGTGAGTTCGAGGCTAGCCTTGTCTCCTGAACTAGTTCCAGGACAGCCAGGGCTACATGAAAGAAACCCTGTCTTGAAAACAAAAACAAAAAGTTTAAAGAAGGAAACAAGTCTTCACCTTCTCTTCCTCCTCTTCCTCAGCCATTGCCAAGTGCTTTCATTTAGGCCATAGGTCACTGAGTGATTTAGGAAAAACTGGATAGAGCTGGTCAAACTCACAGGCTACAGGCTCCTTTCTTGAATTTTGATGTCAAGTTCAGAATCTGAAGGTGATAATCTTCCCTTTCTAGCACACATCCCGATCACTGAAGTGCTGCTGCAACCATGTACCAGGCTCCTAGAAGGTCTGGGAGCACAGAAAATCCCCATACAAGTAGTCCAAGTCTCCAGTCCCCCAAAAACACCAGTACTAGATACCAGAGGAAGGTAGACAGATGGAAGAAAACCAAGAAGCTAAGTGGTGGACCCACTGCCAACAACAAAAAATTCAATCCAGCAGATGCTGGCCATGATGGAATCTTGAGCAGTGGGAGATGCTAAGCATTTGTGACTGACATATGTACTCAGCCTAGGACTCAAAATTCTCCAGGTAGAAGCTGGCTGAGCCCAGACAAGACTCAGGTGCCTCCACCTGGCTGCCTTCAGAGCTATCTGTTATGATCTTAACTGCAGATGGCTCAAGCATCCAGCTTGGGTGATTTCCTACTGCCATGGACTTTGCCTGTCCATGAGTTCTGCCAGAAGCTAGCATCTGCCCTCATTGCTTCCAGCATTGCCTACTCCAAACACCATAAAGATTCTAGAGGGGCCTAGGAAGAAAGGTTTGAGGGAGCAAGGAAGGGCTGACACCTGGCTCTGATGTGAACATTACCGAAAACTGAATCAATTATTTTTGGGGTCTGCATGGCATGTGGGAATGCTGGGGCAGGATTCAGTGTTCCAATGCCACCAAGAATGCCTGCCTGAGACAGGGTGGAAGGGGTGACATCACGGGCCACATTGCAGCAGCTCACCTGCATTACTCTGTGCAGCCAGGCACTCTGTGTGAAGAAGGAGACACGAGAAGCTTCAAAGACATGGGTTTTTGTTTCTTCTGATGATGGGTGAACATATTAAACATGCGCCTGATATATCCACGCCTATGTGCTTTACATTTTAAAATACTTTTATTTTAATAAACAAGATATGCACATGATAAAAAGCTTCAAGAAAGAGGCCACCTTCCCCCACCTTTCTCTAGAGGCAAGCATGGCTGAAGGTACAGGAGCCTATGCTTGCACACAAATGTGTCAAGCATTATCTTTGCCAAGTTTGACTGCCACCCTGGAAGTCATCACACAGCTCAGATGAGGAGTCAGAAGCTCCAGAAGATTAAGTGACCTCCTCCAGGTCACATAGTGACCCCCAGACACTGCATCACACAGCTCAAATGAGAAGGCAGAGGCTCCGAAAGGTTAAATGACTTCCTCTGGATCACACAATGACCCCTGGACACTGCACTGTGCTGCTTGGAAACCGCTAAGCACCCACTGGCGGCTTTTATTATTTCCTTGATGGAGATAATCAATCAAACTCTAAGGAGGTGTACTGAGAAGAAGGGTCAGATGAACTAGCATGAACGCTATCCAAGACAGCAGCTGCTGAGCTCATGAAAACAGCAGCTTGAGGACTCAAATTCCATCAGCAGTAACAACAACAAAAAGGCAGAAAGGTGTGGATCACTAGTGATGAGCAGTGCTCACACAGGGACGTCGGGCAAAACTGGCTTCATATGGTGTTTAAACTCTTACAGCACCGAGGGCATCTGAGCACAGCTCTGGTCAGGAGTTAAAACACAGAAAAACTCTATACCTAGTCAGACACTAGGTCTACCACAGGCCACAGTCAATCTTCAGCAAGTCAGTAGATGGCCTCTCCCACAGACAGGTGCTAGGAGGGAACGCAGTCCCCTGTTCAGGCAGACTGAGTAGACTGGCTCTGCATGGAGGACAGGAAGGGCTTCTGACACCAAATTCAAGCATGTTTTGTTCCAACTGCCTTCCTCTACTCCAAAGCTACAGTGCTTAAGGCCATGGTTCTCCCCCTTCCTAATGCTGCTGCTGCCTTTAATAGTCCCTCATGTTGTGATGACCCCAACCATAAAATTATTTTCATTGCTGCTTCATAACTGTAATTTTGCTACAGTTAAGAAATGAAATGTAAATATCTGGTTTTCCAATGGTCTTAGGTGACCCCTGTGAAAGGGTGGGTGGACCCACAAAAGGGTCGCAACCCACATATGGGGAACTGCTAGCTTAAGGGGAAAGCCAAACATGAACTTCCCTTTGGGTGGTGCTAACACTGCCAGAGAGAAAAGGGGTGCAGTGTCTTAGCATGAGGTAAGACAGAAAGACAGCTCTGATCAAGAGCATCCTGATCAAGCCTTCTCCTGACTTCCTTTCCTAAATACCAGTGTGGTATTTAGGGAGCACAAATAACACTCCTCCTTTCCCCAAGGGGCCTTCCAGAGACACTAAAGCCCCAAAGATTAGGTAGGTATGAGTGACTTACTGTGGGAGAGAAATGCCATGTGGGACAGGGTCTTTTTTTTTTTAATTTATTTAACTTTATTTTATGTGCATTGGTGTTAAGGTGTCAGATCCCCTGGAACTGGATTTTCAGACAGTTGTGAGCTGCCATGTGGGTGCTGGGAACTGAACCCGGGTCCTCGGGAGGAGCAGTCAGTGCTCTTAACCGCTGAGCTATCTCTCCAACCCGTGGGACAGGGTCTTGACTTAAAATTTGAGCCAGATATCTCCATTCCAGATAGACAGCCGTTGTATTCTGTCCTGCTTATTTTGGTAAACACTGCTTGACTGTCCCTTCCAGTCATCAGGGAAGCAGGCAGCTGCTCTGTAATCAGATCCCAAGGAACTGACTTTGACCAAGGTCACTGGTGAGTCACAGGACTGGATTTGTTTTGAATGCTCTGGCTCTTCCCATCTACCTGTCTGTGTCTGTGGTTGACCCCTCTTGACCTATGTGGACTGACGGCAGAAAAGCTAAAATGGTTTCAGACCAGCTTCCTGCTATTCTTCCTTTCCTCCTTCTTCACTAAGGATCCTGTGGCCTGGAGGACTCCTCACTGCCCCATCTCTCTGAGCACCTTCTCCTCAGCTCGGCATCCCTCACTCGAACTCTTCGCTGTCAGCCAAATCTGGCACAGGCCACCAACAGGGCACACTAGTGTCCAGATGGGTCATCTTACAGATGTCAATGGTGCCAGGCAAGCCACCCAAGAGCCTGGTGATGACATCAGAATCTGTCACCACCCAACAGGTGCAGAGGCCCTCCATCCTTTGTCCTTCAGTAGCTGTTGTCAATCTTGAGTCACCTGACAGCAAATCCCAACTTACTCATTCTCCAAAACTGCTTCCTGTAGCTGGTGGCGGAGCTGCCCTTGCTGGCCACACTATAGAGGCAAAGGCCATTCAGGCCTAAAAGTCTAGGCATTTCTAAGCCTTCTCTGGACCTAAGCCCAGAGAAGCTATGTGAGAGGATTCAGAACAGAATCTGTTGAGCTGGCATTTGCTAAAGCCTTCACGCATCTGGTCACACAGCAAGGGTGAGTGGCTTTGCTTCAGGTTCACCAAGCTGAGCTGAAACCTGAGAGATAGTTCAGGCACTAAAAAGCACAGCTCTGGCTGGGCTTGTGATTAAAAAAAAAAAAAAAAAAAAACAGAGGCTTCGGCTTCCCGAATCTCCCTTCTGCTTTGCAAAAGGTCTTTTTTCGGTGTGTGCCTTGTGTGTGTGCATTTCCTCACGCCTAATAAAAGCTTTCTTTCACTGGCAAAATACAACAACAACAAAGCCCCACTCAATCAGAAGAGCAAATGGTAAGTTTCATATAGCTCTAACAGAAAGAAAAAGGAACTCAGTGCACTAAGGGGGTGGTGGTAAGAAGAGCGTGGACTTCAGAGTCGCAACTTGGATTGGCTGTGTCTCTTAGTTCATTACCTGCTCTCCCTGAGTTGGGGCCTTTGTAAATAAGGGTCAAATTAAGGAAACGTGAAGTATACTTAGCTCCATGCCTGGTACACAGGCTTGCTTTGGAGCCCTCTGACCCACCTCACTCTGTTACCTGCAGAGACCCAGCAGGGGTGTTTCCCTCTGCAAGCATCTATAAGCACCAGATTTGCCCAGCACAGGTCTACTCCCTCCTGGACTGGACTATTCCAGGACTCCAGGGTAGATGTCTGGTAGACCAGAAATCAGCAGTCACAAAGGACACCATATGCCTGAAGGTCCACAAGGCACACAAAACACTCAGGTAGAGAGCAGCACAAGAGAAGCTACAAGAGACCAGATTCCTTGCCTTCTGCAGTGGCTCACAAGGCCCCAATGCCAATGCTTCTATTTATAGACAGGAGCTAAGTGATCCTGGCTTACGATGGCCAAGGAGGTGAGCAGCGCAGGCAAACCATGTATGGGCTAAGAGATCTAAACACACAGCAAATGCAATGTAAAGGTTAAGACAACATATTTGAAAAGGACAAAATTGGTCTGAATAATTTCTTACAGAGGGCAAATGCATCTGTGAACAAACAAAAACTTGAACCGAGAACTGATTTTTATTTTAACACGCCTTCGACAGGAACGTACACCAAGGCAGGGTGTCTTGAGAGCCTTCTTTACCACAGCCGAAGTAAAGCATGGGATAAGCATAATTAAGGAGACAGCACCATTTTATTCTAGCATCAACAAATGGGAAGCAGTATCAGTGAGCAGCAGGGCGAGCCTCGGGAGCTCGCTTTGCTTTTCTTCCTGGAGCTCGGAAACAAGGATGTAAGATCAGACTACCTCTCTCCATGCCATCTGAACGTTATGACCCTCCCACTCCAGGGATGACCTACAAAGGACAATCATCATAAACTCTTTCTCAGTCTGTGTGTGAAACAGTCAGCTCCTGAAACAGAAACATCATGGCATCAAATGCAAAAAGGCCTGAATGCAGGTGAGTGCAAGAAATGGGAAAGCAGCCAGATTCAAACTCCACAGCCTTGTGTCATCAGGTGCTGAGAAAAAAAGGCCTCCATCCAGTGCATAACCTTGGTCTTAAAGAGACAAACTCAGCAAGAGGGTGAAAAAAAGAAGTCTCAAACCAGAAGCCTCCACCATGTTCTCTATTAAATAAAAAAAAAAATCATTCTAAAGCCTTGAATGTGCAAAGAGAAGGGAACTGTTAAGAGAACTCACCAAGAAAGACAACAGTAGGTGACGGGATAAGGCTTTTCAGCTTAGACCTACAGTAGTGTTTTTATTCCAATTTAGAGGGGGACACTGCCCTTTCATCAGATTCCAGGGCTTGAGCCCTCATGAGACACCTTGCACACATCTAACAGGAATGAACCAGAACTAAAGATGAATAAAGCAACCATCTCAGCCAGGCAGGCATACCTGTAAGGGCATGGAAAGCCAAATTTCAGCTGTTGAGTGTGATGACGGAACTGACGTCTGATGCCCCGGGAGGCCACAAGCACCCTCTTCGATAAGTCCACAGAATACTAAAATATCTCTTACAATTAGTCATATTCACAGTTCTCTTTTCTCCATCAATCAAGCTACCCCAAAACAACTTTTCTGCATCTCAAGGGTCTGTTAGAAGGGGGTGGCTAATTGTGATACCTAAGACCCTATTTCTTCTACCTATAAAGGCCCTTCCTCTGGCAAAAACCTAAAACAGCAGCATTCTGGACCAGCATGAGGGTGAGGACTACCTAGGTGCTTGGCTGAATAAAATCAGAATTGATGAGGGGCTAGACCCCCAAACAGAGCCACCTGGTGGGCGTGAATACCAAGAACCAGGCTGTTGCCTTTAACAAATGACTGCCTCGGGTTATCTGTGCTTCAGCCAGTCCCATATCCGTTCTGACCACCCCTCAAGCCGGGAGAGCAGAAGCTCAGTGCCCTCACCTTTCAGCAGATCCGGGTGCACGTAGCCCAGCACGTCCGAGACCCCCAGCTCCTGGCGGGAACAGGTGCCTCCGTGGATGTGCAACCAAGCGGGCTCCGCCAGGGCAGTGCACAGCGCCGTGATGGACAGGGCGCCAGGCAGGGCCGAAGCCAGGCTCCGCTCTGGCTGCTTGGGCAGAGCGCTGCTTCCCGGACTCCTCCGCCGGCGCCCTCCCGGCAGCCCTGCGCCTCCAGGGGCATACATGCCCGGGGCCGCCCGCTGTAGCTCTGCAGTCGCTGCTGATGGCCGCCGACCTCAGCGGGGCGCGCAGAGCCTGTCTGTACCCGGGTGGAGAGCAATGCAATGGGCAGCTGGCCCGGGGGAGTGTCAGGGCCCGCACCAGAGACTGCGGGGTGGGACCCAGGGCTGAGAACAGACCGAAGGACTGCGGGAATTCGGGGGGCGGGGACCGAGGGCTCTGGATGAGGGGTGCTGGACCAGGACTCCGAGAGGGCAAGGGACTAAGTGGGCCGTGGACATGCCAAGATGAACAGGCGCAGGTACTGGGGTCAGCTACTGGCGCAGGGGGCGGAGGAGACTTAGACCGGCATTAATGGACAGAGGGTTGCTGAGGGGCCGCCGGGATCCGGAACCCGCACTTTGAGGTGCGACCTAAACCACAGTGACCCTCCCTACGCTAGTCCCTGCTCCTCACCGGTCAGTAGATCTCAGGGCCGGAATGGCGCCGCTCCGCCCGGTCACGGGCTTCTCAGCTGCCCTGGCCAAGCGATCCCAGGCCCCAATCCCGCAACGCCCAGACGGACCCAGGCTGATGCACTTCCGGCTTCCTCCAACCCCACCCCACCCCCTCCTCCTCCTCCTCCTCCGGCTCACAGCTCTGCCCTCTTGGCCCGTCACTGTGTGCGCGCGCCGCCTGTTCTCGCGCGAGGCATCAGGGGACTGGTAGTTCGGGACAGTCCCGTGAGGCTTCCTGTTGTGGAGGGGGAAAAGGAAGTGACTACAAGTCCCAGAAGGCCGTGCGACCCCAGCAGCGGGTGCTTCAGTTCCCAGGGCGACACCTCTGGCAGGAACTGGGGCCCTGGCGTCCTCGGGGTCCCACGGTGGCCACCGCGTTCTGCACATTGCTTTCTGTGTCCTCCTTCTCACCCTGAGGCCTCCGTCATGAAGGATTCGCTGGTGCTGCGGAGCCGCGTCCAGGCACACCCGGACTCCCGCTGCTGGTTTCTGGCCTGGAACCCCACGGGGACCCTGCTGGCCTCGTGCGGCGGCGACCGTAAAATCCGCATCTGGGGCACCGAGGGTAAGGCCTGGTTTGGCTTTGTGACTCTGGTGCCACGGGAGACGTTATTCTGAAAAGGGTTTGTCGGGGGAAGGAGTGTGCAAACGTCAACAGTTAGTCTGGGGGATTGTTGCGGCAACTGGGGTATTTGCTGAGGAAGAAAAATGAGAAAAGTAGTCTGAAACTCAATTTGACGCTTTTAAGGAAGTAGTCGTTTGCATCGCTGTAATGGTGCATGAGTTTGTCCCTTCAACAGAGCTTCACCTTCACTACCAGTTACTGAATGGCGTTGATGGTGCTCCAGAGCCTAGCCTGTTCTCTGCCTGTAGGTGACAGCTGGGTTTGCAAGTCTGTCCTTTCTGAAGGCCACCAGCGCACTGTTCGGAAAGTGGCATGGTCCCCCTGTGGAAACTACCTGGCCTCTGCCAGCTTTGATGCTGTCACTTGTATTTGGAAGAAGAACCAGGATGACTTTGAGGTAACCAGGCTGGACGTTTGCACACCAAGACTGGGCCACCCTGGACCATTTGAGTACAGCCTTTACTTAATGCTTATACTGTCGAAATTGTAGCTGGGTGTGGGAGTTCATGACACTAATCCCAGCATTTGGGATGCTGAAGCAAGAGGATTCCCAAAAGTC
Organism: Microtus pennsylvanicus; assembly: GCF_037038515.1. Taxonomy (NCBI): domain Eukaryota; kingdom Metazoa; phylum Chordata; class Mammalia; order Rodentia; family Cricetidae; genus Microtus; species Microtus pennsylvanicus. Next base: position 105,276,012 of record NC_134580.1, on the reverse strand, counting down.
CAAGGTCATCCTGGGCTGTCTTAACAACAAAATTGTGATCTTGGATGTTTTACTAGGGCCTAAGACCTTTAGCTGCCATTAATTCACAATCTTTTTACCTTTGCAGTGTGTAACCACTCTCGAGGGTCACGAAAATGAGGTCAAGTCAGTGGCTTGGGCACCGTCTGGCAACCTCTTGGCTACCTGCAGCAGAGATAAGAGTGTGTGGGTCTGGGAAGGTCAGTCCAGGTGCCTCTGGGTACAGTGGAAAACCCGATCCCTGACTTTCAGCTTTGTTCTGGGCAGGGTCAGCTCTTAGGTTCTTTTTTCTCCCACAGTTGACGAAGAGGATGAGTATGAGTGTGTCAGTGTCCTCAACTCTCACACACAGGACGTCAAACACGTGGTTTGGCACCCAAGCCAGGAGGTAAGAGTCAGGCGAGGCAGGAAAGGATGTGATGTGGAGGCTGGTGCTCAGCCTGCCGGCACTCGTCAACATCACCCTCACTCTTACAGGGATCTCTGGAACTGTCCTGTCCTAGCAGGGTTTCATGTTAGAGCCATACAAACAAATGCTGGCTCTCCTTTCTCACTTTTCAGCTTTTAGCGTCCGCCAGCTATGACGACACAGTGAAGTTGTACCGGGAAGAAGGAGATGACTGGGTCTGCTGTGCCACCCTTGAAGGTCATGAGTCCACTGTATGGAGCTTGGCCTTCGACCCCAGTGGCCAGCGGCTGGCATCTTGCAGTGATGACCGTACTGTGCGCATTTGGCGCCAATATCTACCAGGCAATGAACAAGGTGAGGGTCCAGGAGTCAAAGGAGACTCCTTTCCTTAGTTTTATAGTCTGCCAAGATATAGTCTGCCAGGAATCACAAATTGGATTCAATGTTTTGTAGGAGGTCTCCGGAGAAGCACCAAAAGAACTAGGGATAGCTTTGTGGAACAAAGCCTTCCAACAAGATTTGAAGAGGGCATGTAGGATTTGTAGCAGGAGAATGTAACGTAGGATGCCCAGTTGAGCAGAGCAGTGATGGCACAAACCTTTAATCCAGCCCTTGGGAGGCAGAAGCAGGGAGATCTCTGTGAGTTCGAAGCCAACCTGATCTACAGAGTGAGTTCCAGGACCACCACAGATACACAGAGAAACCCTGTCTTGAAAAGCAAAAGACTCCCAGTTGAAAGCCTACCAGCAACCCCCCACCCCACAAAAAAAACCCAAACAACAACAACAAAAAGACCTGCCAAGCAGTGGTGACGCACACCTTTAATCCCAGTACTCTGGAGGCAGAAGCTGGGAACCTGAGTTCAAGGCCAACCTAGTCTACATAGTGAGTTCCAGAACAGCCTAGCCAGAGCTACATAGCTCATGAGACCCTGACTCAAAAAAACAAAACAAAAACCAGAAAGAAAAGAAAACCCAACAGCATGAGTTGGCTGTGAAGAATGGGATTCCTTGAGGCAAGGCAGAGGATTAGAAAGAGTGAAATTGGTTGGGTTGGCTATTGGGTGCCCTTAAATGGCAGATTAACTTGTTAGATACAGCCTGCAGTAGAATAGGGGTGCTTCCTTCTCAGAATTCTTAGGTGGCAACAGTGTGTAAGGCAGACAAGGAGGGTTGGAACAAGGACTCATCGATTGGCAATGGGATGAGGAAGGGCACATTAGGTTCTCCTTTGCAATGGTAGAGGTTATCAGGACACAGAATGCCTTGGGCTTAAGAAAATTGTGTCCCACAGGGGTGGCATGCAGTGGCTCTGACCCCAGCTGGAAGTGTATCTGCACTTTGTCAGGCTTCCACACCAGGACCATCTACGACGTTGCTTGGTAAGACCTCAATCCCATTCCTAAAGCAGGAATTTTAGAAACGGAATGACCTGTGCTGTTCTGCATTGTTCAGTTAGGCCTACCGTTCTGGTTTATAACTGGCTGGCCTAGGCTTCTAGGAGCAGGAAGATGACTGTACCTAAGACTGTTTCTGGGATAAGATCCCAGGCTTCGAGGGCAGCACCAACCCTTAGGATTTACATAGCATTGGGCAATCCTGAAATGATGGAATATGTACATTTGTAACTATGAACTGTGTGTGAACTGTGTGGTTTAGTAATTGACTTTTGTTTTTGTTTTTCAAGACAGGGTTTCTCTGCAGCTTTTGGAGCCTTGTCCTGGAACTAGCTTTTGTAGACCAGGCTGGCCTCGAACTTGCAGAGATCCGAGTGCTGGGATTAAAAGCATGCGCTACCACTGCCCGGCTCAGTAACAGACTCTTACAGAGACTAGAAAAGCTGCTCCATTCTTAGAAGGTTGGAGTTTGGAGGCTCTCGACCTGAGTCTTGGATCTTAGAAATAATTCCAAACCAATGAAAAAATCTGTTACATATCTAAGCTTTATTTATATCAAATGTCTGGGGAATGTCTGTCCCATGAAATTGGACCTGAGTATTTTGACTACATGGAGAATTAGCCCCTCTCCCCCAAGGCATTAAATTTATGGCATTTTTTTTGTGCAGAAGATAAAATTTACTTTTAGCTAAGGAGATGGGATTTTGTTGTTGCTTTTGGTTTTTCAAAACAGGGTTTCTCTGTGTAACCCTGGCTGTCCTAGAACTCACTCTGTAGACCAGGCTGGCCTATAACTCACAAGTGCTGGGATTAAAGGTGTATGCCACCACTGCCCAGCTAGGAGTTGGTTTTTTGGAGAGGAGGTACTTAACTACTTAAAATTAAACTTATTTGCCTCTGTGAGCTTGAGGCCAGCCGGTCTACAGAATTCCAGGACAGCCAAGCTACACAAAGAAACCCTGTCTCGGGGGAAAAAAAAAACAATCAAAACAACAAAAAATTTAGACTTATTTGGGGCTGGATATATGCAGCAGTTAAGAGAACTGGCTACTCTGCTAGAGGACCTGGGTTCAATTCCCAACATCCACATGGCAGCTCACAATGGTCTGTAACTCTAGTTCCAAGGGATTTGACACCGTTTTTGGCTTCAGTGGGCACTAATACAAACATGGTACATAGGCATACACATAGGCAAAATATCTATACATATAAAAATAAATCTTACAACCATTAAAAAAATGTTAGTCGGGCGCACACTTGTAATCCCAGCAGTTGGTAGGTAAAGGCTAGTGAATCTCTTGAGTTCAAGGCCAGCCTGGTTCAGAGAGAGAGCTCTTGGACAGCCAGTTACAGAGAAATCTGTCTGGGGTGGGGGTAGGGCTAGGGGAGATCTCAAACATTCATTGCTAGACAATTGGAACTTTTGTTGTTGGGTATTATTATGTATAGTGTTTTGTCTGTATGCTTGCTGGCCAAAAGAGGGCACCAGATCTCATTACAGTTGGCTGTGAGCCACCATGTGGTTGCTGGGAATTGAACTCAGGACCTCTGGAAGAGCAGTCAGTGCTCTTAACCTCCAGCCCCTTGCTTTTTTTTAAACTTACTAAAATGAATAGGCAGTTGAACATTCCAGATTCAAGTTTTATACAGAGATGGGCAATGGGGGAATCTTCAATGCTTATTTTAAAGTAAGTTCTTGACTTTAAAAAGGACTAAATTATGGTGAAACTTGTTAATGTCAGTGTTAGGAGGTTAAGGATGCAGTGACATGGGCAACACCTGAGGACTAGGAGGCCTTTGGTTGGTGTGATGGCTTAGGAAAGAAAGCTTTTCTTTCTGTGAGACGCTTAGCTGAGACCTGAGGTTTGGGAAGAAACTAGGCCCCGGACTGTGGAACACGTCTCTGTCCTGATTTGCCAGGTTGGAGAGGCAGGAGTCATCTCCTTTCCCACTGACGTGTATGTTCCTCCCAGGTGTCAGCTGACAGGGGCCCTGGCTACAGCTTGTGGAGACGATGCCATCCGAGTGTTTGAGGAGGATCCCGGCTCAGATCCACAGCAGCCCACCTTCTCTCTGACAGCTCATATGCGCCAGGCGCACTCCCAGGATGTCAACTGTGTGGCTTGGAATCCCAAGGAGCCAGGGCTCCTGGCCTCTTGTAGTGATGATGGGGAGGTGGCCTTCTGGGAGTATCACCAACCTGCAGGCCTCTGAACTGTAGTGTGTGACTTGCCAAGACTTTCCTAGTCATCGAGAGGACCTGAAGGATCCTTGATCTACATTTAGCTTTATGCCTTCTTTGGATGTGTAGAAGCCACAGGACCATTCACTGTTTCCCTTCATTGGTGTGAGGGAGCCATGGGACAGAGCCATGGAACAGAAGTATGCTGTACTACAATTTTTGCTTGATTTAGGGCATGGGGTTACATTTTGGGGCAAATATAGTATTTATAATCATGATGTATGTACACGGAAGAATGTGTCTGAGAGCTTTCTGAAATTGTGAGCTTTATAGAAATAATCCACCTGTGCCACACTTCCTGTTTTGTAAATAAGGTCATTTATCATTTATAATTCCGCTATTTGAAGTAGGTCCCACTTTCCCAATTTCTAGAGAAGTTCTTTTTTTTTTTAAGATTTATTTATTTATTATGTATACAACATTCCTTCCATGTATGTTTGTATGCCAGAAGAGGGAACCAGATCTCACTATAGATGGTTGTGAGCCATCACGTGGCTGCTGGGAATTGAACTCAGGACCTCTGGAAGAGCAATCAGTGCTCCTAACCTCTGAGCCATCTCTCCAGCCCCCTCTAGAGTTCTTGCATTTAAGACATTCTAGCTAGTTGTGGCGTCTTCCTAGTACTCAATTAGCAAAGACAGAATGATCAGAAGCTCAAGGTCATCTTTGGCTACACAGCAAGTTTGAAGCTAGCCTGGGATATACGAGACCCTTTCTCAAAAAGCAAAAAGACATTCAAAGTTTGTTCAGAGTAAAAGAACACCACTGTTCTTCCTTAGAAACCCTCATATGCCTCGAGACATTATGCTATGGTGGCAACTAAAGCCCCCGAAAGAGAGAACTGGTTTTCAGTGAGGGGCAGAAAACATTAAGACAATAGCTTGTGGCCCTCTAAAAAACAGCAGGCTGGGTGTAGTGGCACATACCTATAATCCACTACTCAGGAGGCAGACCAACCTGATCTACAAAATGACAGGATGACAGAGGCCTGTCTCAAAAAAAGAAAAGAAAAAAAGTAAAAGACTTTTGTGTGTGTGCTGCCAATCTGGTGTTTTTCAGGCTAAAGCCTTTTAAGGCCTTTTTTGTTCTGTTTTAGTGAGTTTGTTGCTGTTGTTTAAGACAGGGTTTCTCTGTGTAGTCCTAGCTGTCTTGGAAGTTACTCTGCAGAACAGGCTGGCCTCACAAAGATCTGCCTGCTTCTGCTTCCCGAGTGCTGGGATTAAAAGTGTGTATCACCACCACCACCAAGCCTAATAAGCCTTTTGAAGAGTGGTGAGGATTGTCTTCAAAGCTGGAGCCTTCACTTAATTTTTGATACTGTACAATTTGACCTTATATAACTTTTGAGAGACAGCAGAAGTAGTATTCAAAGCAGTAGTGGCTACAGTCATCAGCAGATCCCTGGGAGTCTTAGGACCCTTGAAGGGTCAACACTATAACATGGTCAAGCAGTGGCACCAGTTAAATAGCCATCAGTCTTCACTGTCTTGTTCCCACAGTAGGAATGGAGCCAGCTTCTTAGACTAGAAAGATGAAATTGCGTAGTGAACTTTGTGGGTATCTGGAGAGTTGTGGAATTTCATGGGTCAGTCTCCAAGTGAACCATATACTGATGTAGGTGGTCATTTGGAGAATATTACATCCAGAGAGTGACTCTAAGATGGGGCGGTGGGTTTAATAGTACAAGATGCATGGGTGCAGCTGTAGACCCTAGATTGCCTTTAGGAAACTTCCACGGTTATGTGAAAACCCTTCTCTTTTCTCTGAAGCTGACTATTAACACGACCACATTATAGACAGCACAGAAGTGGCTAAAGATCCTAACTGGCTTCCATTAAGCCAGATGTAAAGTGATTGCAACATTGTATCACGCTGCTCTTCCCAGAACTTATTTTTCCTAAAATATGTTAATGAAGTTATTTTGAAATGGACTGCCTTAATTTTTCATATACTAAGCGACAATGAATATAACCAAGATAATAAAAGCTTTCGAGGTTGTGCTCCTAGTTCTCTGAGGGGGAAGGGGTCTTGAGACCACCGTTTGAAAACCGCTGGCCTCAGGGAAAATGAATCCCCTTTCAGCACTGTTCACATTTCTTCAAGACAGAAAGCCAACATTGGAAGCTGTAGGTCTGAGATTGTGGAGAGAGGACATTTTAAGGAGACTAGAGTCATACTTACCTGGGGCACCTTTTGTTTTTGTTTTGATTTTTGAGACAGTTTCCCTGTGTAGCTTTGGCTGTCCTGCAGACCAGGGTAGCCTCAAACTCTCAGAGGTCTGCCAGCCTTTTCCTCCCAAGGGCTGGGATCAAACCTGTGCATCACCACTGCCCAGCCCTACTGGTGCATCTTAACCACCCTTAGGGTTGCCTCCTGCGAGGGAAGAATTTCAGAACATAGATCATGAGAGGCCCTACCTGTTGCCCAAGATGGAATCAGTTCCTATTCCCATGTCACTAAGTTTGCCACTGTTCAGCAAAAAGGAGGCTGAGGTCATTCACACTGCCAAAGAATAGCTGTCTGCCATTGTTTTGTCCCTCGGTACAGGACAAGTTTGTCTTCCACATACTCAATAGGAAGATTTGGTGCTAGCTAAAATGAGGGTTTTTCTAGCCAGGATCTTTGGTTGAAGAAAATTTAGTATCACTGTTAAGGACATACAGTTTCTCCAAATTATTTATTAGAATTTATGGAACTATAAAAAGAATGCCACCAATTATTGTACAGTTCATGCTTGACATAACATTTGAAAACACTGGACCCAGAGCTTGAACTGCTCTGTCCAAAGTGGGAAAGTAACTGAATGTAGACTGGGAACAGCAGCAGCTTGAATGGTCAGACTTCAGGCTGACAGACCTGGTCTCCAAAACCAGTTCCCTCCTGAACTTCCACATTCCTGTTTCCAGGTTTAATGTCCTTATACGTGAGAATACCCCAGACTCAATCTGAATCACTGTCTGTCTCAGCTTCTTTCACATCCACACTGAATTTATACTCCTGGTCACATCCCATGTAAGCATCACTCATGAAGTACAGGGTGTAGTTGTGGCCACCTGTGGCTGGGGCCACAAAGTCTAGTTTCACCTAAAGAGAACAGGAAGAAATTGAGTTGGGACCAGGGAGGAGGCAATCGTCTGTCAAACCCCAAGAAATAGATGCGGGATTAAGTGCACACTGACCTTTGCTTTCTGCTGCAGAGTGAGCCTCTTGATGGAGATGAGGCTGTTGGACTTGGCATCTCCAATCACAACCCACCAGCCCTCTTCACGTTTCTACAGGGACCAAAACCAAGAACTTGAGCATAGAAAACTTGATGGTTACAAGCAACTATGAGACTGATTATGAAATAGAGTGACAGAAGTCAAATTAAAGCTCTCCACAATTGCTTCCTGAAACACAACTTGATAGACTTAAGAGTTTTAAAGCAATCTAAAGGTATCCCCTAAGGACTTAGTTTTCAAATAAGTAGATAGACTAATTGTTCAGTTTTACCTCATTTCTATAACCCAAGGCACCTTTTTTTATTTAATGCTTGTCACTGAATCTAAAATGCATTTTTAGATATTTAGCCTTGGAGCATAGAAGCTTCAAGTTCTTAAGAAACTTAGATGCAAGGCAAGCTAACTGAATAATCTTAATGTGGAGATGAATCAGCAACAAAGAGAATAAAAAGCAAGCCCATGGAGCCTCTTCTGGCATCTTGTCTCTGGAGACGCCCTCTCTGTTGGCCACAGTAGAGCCCGTGTGCTTCAGTGGCCAATTTCCTTAGAAATTTGAATAACTTGTCTGTAGACACACAAGCATCTAGCATCTGTGCCCAATCTTCAATTATCTCACATAAGAAGATGAAATTTCCTTTCTATTGATTGAAAAACAAATATGCAGCTGGGCAGTGGCACATGCCTTTAATCCTGGCACTTGGGAGGCAGAGGCAGGTGGATAGATCTCAGTGAGTTTGAGGCCAGCCTGGTCTACAAAGTTAGTTCCAGGATAGCCAGGACTGTTACACAGAGAAACACTGTCTCAAAAAACAAAAACAAACAAATATGCAACTAGAACCTAAGTGAAATATAACTGAGGAAAGACAGTAGAAAAGTCCAAGTATCCTGAAGCATCTGAAGAGAGAAATGGATCTTACAAGCCAGAATAGCACTGCCTGATGTATTTAAACAACGATCAGTCATCTAAATTGTTTAAAAACAAAAAAGAAAAATACTTCATAGTTCTGAGATTAATATTTGTCTTGTGAGTTCATTACCCCCAGACTACCCTCCCTGGGTGAGAACTATATCCTATACCTAAGACCCAACCAGTGAACAAGGCCTCAAATGGCCTCCTAACAGCCAGCTGCTAAGACATACCTGTGGGAAGAGAGGTGCAATAACAGGGCCCGTGACTTCCTCCTCTCGCTCCAGCTGCACTAACACCACAACTGGCCCACCACTGGGGAAAGCAGAACAAAGAATGAGTACTGTGGTTGTGTGCAGAGACCCCAGGGCAGGACTCCTGGTGCTTCCTGTCTCACCTGCGGATGCTGTCCTTATCCACCACTTCATAGGACAGTTCAATATTCGGGTAGCGGTTACAGAAGCGGGCCACATCTGCAATCTGGCTGTCAGTCAACTGAAGCAATGCATTCCGTTCTTCATCCTCCATCTCCATGATGTCAAAAACACTCTCCACTCCCTACAGTGGGTATGCAGAGGTCAGGGGAGCCGAGAACACATGCCATAAGCAAGTAACAATGGCTCTAAAGAACTAAAGATCATCTTCCCACACTGCCAAGCCATCTACACACAGCTTTAGAAAGAATGCAGACCCCTTCTGGCCCCTCTCAGCATCTCGATTCAGATGGAACTCCTTCAAAGGAGCCAGGGCCCCCTGCTAATAGGCTATAGCCTCCCACAATCTACTGCAGATTAGGACTTTTTGTTCTCAGGCTCATCATCCAGCACTCCAGGTCTTAGCTCACCTTATCTGTGCAACGTTTGATATGCTCTGAGGTGAAGTGTGGCAGCTGCTTCAGATAAGAGTCCTTAGACCACATGGCTTGGGTGACCATCTGAGCCAGTTCCATGGCTGCCAGAGCAGGGCTGAGCCACCCATTACTAGAGAGTACATCCACACAGGCTTGAATGAGTCGGATTGCCTGTATGCAAAGGGAGTGTAAGAGAAGGTGGGCTGAGAACTCAATCCTCTGAGGCCCCCAGTGGCCAGTGAACCTCCAAGTCCCGCCCATACTACCTTACTAAGGATCTCCTCTGTGTCTGACTGTAGTTCGGCACTTAGTTGCATGCGGGACAGGTGAGCTTGTAGCAGCAGGTTGGTCTTCACATGTGGATCATTGAACTTGGGATTATTCAGCTTGTGGGGGACCTTCTGAGCCAACTAGAATGTGAAAGAAAAAAATTAAAAAGCTAGAGATAAACAGAGGACCCTACCTGAGACCTGTTCAGGCCAAATACACCATGTGGCCCAGCTAGACTCTAGAGGGAAGGATGGAGAATTGCAGATAAGTGTGGAAGAATGTATGAGGTTGAGAGAGGTAAGAAATGTATGAGGGAATTTGTGACAGGAAGTCATGGGCCAGATTTTTACTCCTGTATGTTCTTCTAAAGCCAATGCCCTCACCTGGCGCAGCAAGTTGTCTTCATGATGCCTAATTGGAATGTTCTCATACTCTGCCGCATTGGAAATAATCTCAATAAGTCCTCGGACCTTGGTTTTAGCATTGAGAGACATGCTGAAGAGCTCTGAAAGAAAATGAGAGAATGAGGAAAGAGCCAATAGTTGTGGGAAAGGAACAGAGTAACCAGAATCAATAGTGTGGGCTGTACTGCTTTCTTGCCCTATCACCTCTCTGACAAATACTGGCTACCACATCTCATCCCAACAGTCTCCAGAAGCCCATGCACCACTGGCCCTCACCAATGGTGGTGTAGTTTATGTAATAGTAGGCAGCAATCATGCCCAGGTTCAGAGGGGCCACATCCATCTCATCCTCGATGCTGATGCACTTGGACTGCTCCAGGTCACTAAGGGTCTGCTCCACCAGCTCTGACAAGTGGTCAGATAAATGACGATGGGATATGCCTGCAGAGACGCAAGAGGGAAGTCTCAGGATACTGCCTAGCGAGGGCTGGGACACCTCCAAGGGCAGTGTGTGCTCTTCGGCTCACTAACCCTGAAGGTTGTAGTAATTTGGGTTCTGTGTCATCCGGCGATACAGAAAGGTCCAGGTGAGGTAGTCCACAGCATCCTGCTTGTTCTCAATGGTCTTGGTGACAATCTCAGCATTGAAGTGGTCATGCATACAGTGGTCCAGGTGAGACTCTACTGGTAATGGCTCATACAAAAACTTTTTGAAAAAATCCTGTGGATTGGGGAGGGTTAGGTATTAAACATGGTAATAAGGGATCAAGGGCAATCCAACAGGGTATTGTCTCTGTATGATACATATAATAGCCAAATAGAAGAAACACGTAGAAAACAGTATCATAGAATACAAAGCAGGAATGGGACAGGCCAAGCCACATAAACAGAGCAGTAAGCAGTGCATGAAGAAAGAACTAAGGAGTGGAAAGACATGGAATCACCAGCAATAGCAAAAACACGGAACCAAATCTGTGTGACTCCAGCTTATTACAAAAGCAACTGGCAGAAAGGACTGAAAAGTTTATTAAAGACAGTAAAAAAAAAAAAAAAAAAAGACTCAGACTCAAGAATCTGTTCAAAGGCTCAGTTTCCTATAACTGACCTTTTTAGAGCCTTGACACATGATGACACAGCGCCCCTCGTCATCCTGCAGGGGGCGGTTGGCATGGCCCACCATCTGAAGCACATCATAGATGGGGTAGTCCACATAGCTGGCGGCGGAAGAGAGAAATGAGAAAACATGTCAGGAGGCCTGCCTGCCTGCAGTCACGGGGCGGATCGGATGATGCAAACAAGGAGGGAAAGTCAGACTGCAGCAAAACCGGCCATGAGCCTGTGTGCTTAGCGATGCACTTCACATGCTTACCCACACATTATTTTAGTTTCTAAGTAAGAGTCATGAATGTGTTACCCCATGAACCTGAACCAAAGCCACAAACCTATCTAAGGCTAGAAGCAAAGTAACATCCCATTAAAGGACCAAACTTAGAGTCAAGCTTAAGAGCTGTTATGTTTCACAGATTAAAAAATAATCTAAAACTAGGCCAGACAGTGGTGGCACACGCTTTTAATCCCAGGACTTGGGAGGCAAAGGCAGGGAGATCTCTGTAAGTTTGAGGCTAGCCTGGTCTACAAGAGCTAGTTCCAGGACAGGCTCCAAAACTACAGAGAAACCCTGTCTCAAAAACAAAACAAAACAAAACAAAAAAACAAAAAAAAGTAATATAAAACTCAAAGCAACAACCAGATTCTAAACTTACAAAACTAATTTCAAAATAATTTGTATTTTGGAAAAATAAAAAATGAAAAAATTATTCAGGCTCTGAGAAACACTGACCCTTGGGCTTCTTGTCACAACAAAGGTGTGACCTTGTGGGAAGTCGGTAACAACAAGCCCCTTTCTTCCTGTCTGAAAGGGCCTCTCTCCAAACTGCTGAGACAGAGGTATGTATGTTTACCTCCTGGGACCAAACAATGAACACTGATCTATTGGGAGGGACTCTTCTATGCTTAGTTCCCTGTATTGTATTTGTAGATCTACACTCGCTTTAGGAGGGAGGTCTGTTAAGGTCCACAGCAACTGTACTCACGCATGGATCTTGCCATTGTAGTACTGAGTATCCATGATGATCACCAGATGAGCAGCAACATTCATGCCCCAGCAGAGACTTCGAGAAGCCACCACCACCTGGATAGCCCCTGAGCAGAGGAAGGGAGAGGAAGACTGAGGCAGGCCTCCCAGGAACTATTGCTTCACTGGCAGGCAGCGCCGACAAGGGCTACATTTCAAAGCTCAGCGTGAGGCCCTAGGAACAAGGTCTGACAGGAACCAAGTGCAGTGAAAGGCGGTACCATGCTATTGGTGCCTTTTGCTCTGAGACTATCCTAGAAGAAACACAACAATTCTGGAGAACTCAAACTCAAGGAAAGCAAGACTAGCACTGCCTGGCGGATCAGCCCTTTGATGGTGAAAGCTAACACCAACCCAAACACAGTTAGTTCAACCATGGCAGCAAAATCAAACTTACTCTGAGCACACCCAAACCAGACAGATTCGAAGAGTGACCGCCTGGTGGGAGCTCTGCCACACAGTGCCAGGACAGTGGACGATGCATAAAATGCCACAGGCCAACAAACAGCAGCAAGCAAGAGGCAACCAACCAGAAGAGAATCACAAACCCACAGCCATCTCTTAAGTTCTAACCCCACCAGTCTGGTCTCCACACAGAACCCTAAACAGCAGAAAACCAGCTTCTGTAATGGGACCAGCTGATGTGCCTGCCTGTTTTCTAATCTAGCAGGGAAGGGTATCTCTGTCAACTACATCACAAGTGTCTAGGAGGAATCTAATGAGGTAAGACAGCTAGCATTGTGAAAATGAGTACTACTCAACAGAGAAATGCCATCCACACCCTAAAGTCGAATACACACACCTGAGGACTTTGGATGTCATGACGTTTTCTTACCTGAGCTAAAGAGCTGCTCTACCAGGCGCCTCTCCATGGGGCTCAGCCCTTCATGTAGGTAGCCCACCCCATTTAACAGTGTTTCCTTGAGCGTGCTGTCACTTAGCTTCTCCAGGTAAGGGATCAGATCCTTCTCAGTACAGTGCAAGAACCTGGGCAGAACAAGAACAAGCACAGGTCTGAGGCATTTCAGTCTGTGCTGCCCTCAGCCTCAGCCCCAGCCTCACCCAGGACACCCAGAGCAGGGGCACCTTCACGTAACAGGATTCTCATGCAGCCAGCCACCCCAGAAATTAGAGCACAGCCCACCTCTGCCGCTGGATGTCTGCTGCACAGGTAGTAAGGATGTCTATTGCCGTGAGGCGGGTCTGCTTGCGAGATGGGACAAAAACGATGACAGGTTTCTTGGGTGAGTGTTTGGTGATGGCATGGTACACAGGCTTGGCCATAGACAGCAGGCGAGTCTGTGTATGGCTGATGTTGAAGCCCTGGAAATAAAGACAGAAGACAAGACACTGAGCTCACTAGACCTGATTGACTAGGGATCCCCGAGGCCATGGAGGAAGGCAGACAGGGTCCTACCTGGATATGCAGTTCCAGTGGTACAGGGCGCACATTAGGGTGGAAGTTGAAGGTGGAGGTGGCACTACAGCCCAGCCAGTGAGCCACATCCTTGGCATTGGACAGTGACGAGCTAAGTGCCACAATTCGAATGGGCCGCTCAATCTGGGAGGAGATGTAGCGCATCCGGGAGCAGATCACTTCCAAGACAGGCTGGGAAAAAGGGAAGGAGTCATTCCAGGCTCAGGTTCGCCATCTCTGCCTGAGCTTCCCTTTGTGAGCCAACTATGGACTCTCCGGTCTGTGGCTGCCCTGCCCCAGGAGACAACCTTCACTAAGCAACACTGTTCCTTAAGAGTCTATCAAAAAAACCTCAGAGGGGCTGGAGAGATGGCTCAGCGGTTAAGAGCATTGCCTGCTCTTCCAAAGGTCCTGAGTTCAATTCCCGGCAACCACATGGTGGCTCACAACCATCTGTAATGAGGTCTGGTGCCCTCTTCTGGCCTGCAGGCATACATGTAGAAAGAATATTGTATACATAATAAATAAATAAATACTTAAAAAAAAAAAAAAACCTCAGATCACCTTTTTGGAACAAGGCAGGCAATAGGCAGAAATCTTTGTGGAGACCCTAGTCCCGGGCCCAATATAAGGTCACTGTGTGGGTCCCAGCCCTTCTCTATGCTGTGAAGTCAAGCCTACCCCATTCTCGCCCCCAATAAGGTGGACCTCATCCACCACGAAGAGGTTGATGTTCTGGACATTCTTGCGCTGCTTCCACCTCCGGGAAAGGATGTCCCACTTCTCGGGAGTGCTGATGATGATGTTGCCTTTGCCTAGAAGCTTCAGATCTGTGCTAGTCTCACCCGTCAGCAGCACCACCTTCTTGTTGAGCCTATCCTGAAACTTCTCATACCAGTCCATGTACACCTGGTGGGCAGGAGTGGGAGGGATAGTAACAGTAGGTTGCATGGACATCTCTCACTTAATAGGAGGAAAACTGAGATGGGGCACAGGCTGACCTTAAACTTGTGGGTTCAAGTGAAACTCTCACCTCAGCCCCCTAAGCAGCTGGAGTGACAACCATGCACCACCCGCCATACTCTATTCATGATACTGCCCGGTCTATACCAGCTTTTAAGCTGACAGGGAAGCCTTTCTTTAAGAAATGACATGCAGTTGTCAGATATGAGAAAACCTTCATCTGGAATCACAGATGGAATGGCTTCTGGAAAATTCAGTCCCACAACATATTACACACCTGCTCTGCCAGAGCCTCCATGGGGGTAATATAGACACAGCGTCCCTCAGAATTCTGCAGCAGCATCCGCAGGATGGCAAACTCTGCACAGATGGTCTTCCCGCTGCCCGTGGGGGCCCCCACAAACACGTTATCATCACTGTTGTACACGGTGTTAAAAACTGGAAACCAAAGGTATAGAGTGAACACCAGTGGGGATGAAACAAATCATTCGTCAAGATTATGAACACCATGAGACGCAAAGTCAATCAGCTGCAGTACAAAAAGAAGCCTGGAACACTGGCCCTGCTGGCTGTCTCACATACTTTCTCCTGCAAAGCAGGGAAGGAAAAAGTCCAAGATCAGGTTCAGATCTCCTGGAGATTTATGGGGAAAAAACAACAACCACAACAACAAGAAAGAAATCCCGCATCTTTACCTGTCAAGGACCAGAATAAAAACAAAACGAAACAAAACAAACAAACAAAATAACAGGACACCTATCTCTGCCTTATCAGCGGTTTCTTGCATTCTTTAGAAATACTCAAATACAGAAGGTAAGCCCAGGCCCTGGGGTCAAAACTACACTAAAAACCCAAGCTCAACTATTTACCAGTTGGTTTAATTAGGGCTCCTTCCTATGCCTCAGTTCCTTCATCATGAGTTGCACAATTAACTGTAGCAGTAAATAGTAACCCTTTCAAAGGATTGGCGGAGGAGGAATCACTAGTCCTGTGCTCAGCCAAGTACTTAGTGCCCGCTCTAATTTTTAATGATGAAGTGAGGTCTCATCAACACCACACTCTGGCTCAACACTTGGAGCAGGAGTAAGGACAACACATCACAGAATGACCTTACTCTCCTGATCCTCCTTAGGGAGATATGTAGAGCGGCAAAGCAAATCTAACAATGAACAAGGACTTTTAGGAAGAAAAACATCTGGCAGGCCAGTGAGCTCCAGGCCACTAAGTACCTGGTTCTCTGCCAGCTGCCCAACACACTTATTATGAGGTAACCTTAAAAGGCCTGCATGGTCTGGGCAGTGGTGGTGCACACCTTTTATCCCAGCACTCGGGAGGCAGAGGCAGGGGGGGGGGATCTCTGTGAGATAGAAGCCACCCTAGTCTACAGAGTGAGTTCCAGGACAGCCAGGGAAACCCTGTCGGTGGGCAGGGAAAAAAAGGCATGCTTGGAAACCAAATATCTGAGACTCAAACACCTACCTTGAGTCTGGATAGGATTGAAGAAAGGAAATTTATCTTGGTAAAGGCTCTCAAAAGCACTGTTCCTTAGAGCAGACACGGGCAATGGCTGCAGGTCCAACAGTTCAGTTGGAGGTGGGTACTTCTCCGGTAGGATCAGGTGTCGGAAAGAGACAGGCAGCTGGGTCTCACAAGCTGTCAGGGAAGAAATGGAACACTAGGAACAATCTCCAGCAGACCTCCACAGCCTCATTCATGAACACCAGAGACCTTAGGCTGTGTCTGTACCACTCTCTTAATAGAGACAAGAAGTCTACTACCATCCTTGGAAGGTATGTTCCTAGGGGACTCAGAAGACACTCACAGAGCCAGCGGTCAGATACCACTCGGATGAAGTATTGAGGGGGCAGTGGTTCGAAGACTGGGACGAAGAATGTGATGAGATGCTCGTCCTGGGCATACTTGGCCTTCAGTAGAAAATATTCATGGTGCAGAATCACCTCACTGTCCACATCTTCCACTAGAATCCAAAATGCCTCTGAGGAACCATGGACCTGCCAACCCAAGCACCAGTGAAATAAGAATGGGTAATGAGGGGACTAAGCAACTCCAACTGCAGCCTCTAACCAACAAAGCCTTGCCTTTTCATCCCACTGGAAATCCGGTGTGATGGTCAGCTCTACTTTCAGGGTAGAGCGTGTAATAGGCTGCAGGTGCACCGACAACTCCAACTTGGGGAAGAGATGGACATACTTGTGGATGGTCTTCCCCATCTTCGGCATTCGTATAAGCTCACCTATGAGAAATAAAAGCTGTTGCTGGCCAGCCTAGCAAATCTACAATCAAGGCCAAAGGGCAACTGTGGGAAAGGAGCAGATTCCACACCAGTGGACAGGCTCCTCACTTTAGTCTCAATGCAGTACTAACGGTTCAAAGTCTAACAGTGAGTTTGTACAACAGCAGGATGCAAGCATAGAGTGCCAGTGCCCAGGGTGTAGGACCTGGGGTGTAGAAGGTTGACAGAAAAAGGCCTGGGCTACAAGACAGGACAAGAACTTCACACACCTATCTCATTATGATTCAAATCGTACAGCCGCTCAAAGGGGAAGTTTTTCTTCTCGATCTTCTTCACTACTTCCTCAGGAAGCTTACGGAACTGACGAAGAGGACACATGGACTGCCACCTATCCAGAAAGGAGACACAGCTGGTTCACTCTTTCCGTAAGGCTGTGAACAAACTGCCGTCACCAGTGTCCAGCACTAGAATAACCACACAGACCCTATCATTAAAGGAAGATGTCTTCTTTGCTCTCTAACCTCCCAGCCCTACATTCTAGAGGGCCCATCCACTTCCCAACTTTCACCCAGGTCTATGACACATCTCAGGCACCAGAACTGGACATCAAGTGCACTGAGGCCCATATTCACAATGACCATCCTCTAGCTCACTGAGCACTTACATGCGTTTGTCGATCATCTTGCAGAGATTCAGGGTCTTATCTGTAAGCTGTGCCCAACCGCGGTTCAGGACAATTTCAAAGATTGCACGCATCAACCGGCCAGCCGACTGAGAAAAGACAAGTGTTCCCATGGTGAAACCTCTGTGGCCTGTCTACCATAGCCTGATGACCTCAAGATCTCATGCGATCACTCATACCAATTCCGAAACAAACAAGTTTTTGTCTCCCACCCTTTCAGGTAAGACAGAATAATTAATAAAATATTTTGTCATTTTTCATGAACACCACAGCTACAATGGGACCGTTTCTCTTGGAAAGGGTGACATGCCCAGTGGACCTGTCTCTACAAGCACCGACAGAGCTTCTTAGCACTTTGTAAGGCCTGCCCTTCCCACAAGCTCAAGATCAGTACAGCAAAATCAAGTGGCAGCAAGCAGCTGGCTTGCTGGAACAGCAGCGTCAGGCCTCCTTTCTTCAAGGTACACAGCAGAGAAGGCACTGGAATTATTTGGACTCTGCTCATCACTCAGAGCAACTTTGTCCTCACCTGGGTCACGTACACCATGTCAGCCATCAGTGCAAAGCCCTCCAGTTTTAGCTGTGAGATGAAGGCTTGGAGAAGAACATTGATCTGCAAAGAAGCAGAGATAGCTAGCAAAGACCAATCAATTATCTGCATTTCTGTTCTGGTACATGTGCCAAAAAGGATCTTCCATGTTCTTGATTTACATGTTAAATAACTATTATTCCATATAAAGCATATGTCAGAAGGAAGCAGAGTAGGGAAATTGGGGGTGGGGGTACAGCCAGTAGTCCAGCACATGATAGGTCAACCCCGAATACCCTCCTAGGAGTAGAAAGAATTGTACATGTATTCATACAATATAATTACAATATATTACCATGTATGAAATCAAGTTCAAAGTTCCTCTTTCGGAAACTGAATGATCATGTTTGAAAGTGAAGACACACCTACCTTCGCACTGGGCTCTTCGATGCTCTCCTTTACAGGGATGGGCACCCTCTCCAGCAGCTTCTGCAGCTCCAGCTTCTCCTCCTGCCACGAGGAAAGACAAGTCATAGGAAATCCACAGGGCAACAGTGAAGGAAAGAAGTTATCCAGCAGCCTGGCAGGGGTCCCAACTCCTGTCCCGAAACACTCATCGGCTCACCTCTCTCACAGTGATGTTCTTGAACTCTGAGGACAAGGAAAACACTCGGAAAAGCTCAATCTCGCTCAGAGTAGGTTTTAGCAGCTGGTTGTAGGTCTGCACAGTGTCGTTGGTGATATAGTAGTGACTAGCTATCCGGCCAAGTTCTGTCACCTAGAAAGAAGGAAGACTCAGTGCAAGGCTGACTAGTGATCAGCCCCCAACTTTAAATATCAAGTGACCATCTTAAGATGACAAGCAGATAAACTCCTTGGGGTACCTTTACCTGCCTAATACAAGCGCCTCAGGCACAAAAAGAAGATGGCACAACAAACTGCCCTATGGAGAACTGATGATCATGTAATGAGATAGTCAAATGACCTTCCGCAACTCAAACTTGGAGAACCAGCTACCATTTTTAAAATCTAAGTGTTGGAGAGATGGTTGATGAGGGATGGCTGCTCTTCCAGAACACCTGTGGTTCAATTTCTAGCACCCACATGGTGGCTCACAACCATCTCCAGTCACAGGGCAACCAATGCCTTACTTAAAAGTATAAATTTGAAAGTTAAGTTCATAGCTCAAAGAGTATAGTCTATTCCCCAATCTAGACAACAGGTAATTAGATAGGCATTACATACATTAAAGGACCTAAATTTTACTAAAACAGCCTCAAAAATCACATGCTAATCACCTGAAAGTTGCCTGTCTTCTTATCATACTTGACCAGATTGTTCTTATCCAGCATCAAGGCAGCAGTGTGAACAAGATCTAGTCGGCGCTGGTCCAGCAAGGGATCTCCCTTGAGGTCATCATGAGAGATGCCATAGAGGGTTGGGGACCGGAGCATTCGGATGTACAGGTAGGCATAGCCCAGCCAGTTCACTGCATCCTGCAAGACAGTTCATGGCGTTTAGCACGAAGAACTGCTAGTGTCCATCAAGTCCCACAGATAGCTTGGACATGAATTCTCAAGGACAAGGACACACAGTACAGTATCTTCTGGATGTCATCAGTATTTCAATTTAAATCATCTTTTCAAGTATCTTTTTTTTTTTTTTTTTTTTTGGTTTTTCGAAACAGGGTTTCTCTGTGGCTTTGGAGCCTGTCCTGGAACTCGCTCTTGTAGACCAGGCTGGTCTAGGAATTATCTGCCACAAACCCAAGAATGATGGGGAAGCTCAGCCAATCACATCTGGGTTGGGTGTGGCCACCTGGAGCCAGGTAGATAAACGGGGGTAGATAGGTGCACGGGTTCTCTGCACGGGGCTCGCCTGACCCGTCTGGACTTCGGACCTTTTACTCCGGTCACGTGAGTTTCCCCGTTTTTCAATTATTAAATTATATCTGTTGTTTTGAGCTGGTCTGGTTATTTTAGTGTATTGATCGAATACACATTCACTTACACAAGAAGCTTGCCCTGCATGAAGTGTTGTGCAGAATTTGAGACACTGTTGCTGGCCCTCAATATCCTCACAGGAGGGGCACACCACTCCAAGTCTCTTAAGGCATTAAGGAAAAGTGTAAAGCCCCAAGGACAAAGACAGCCCTACCTTTGCATTCTGGACGTTCCCCAGCACAATTTCCGCATTGAGCATATCAGGCAGCTTTGATACCATCTGGCTCTCAATAGGAAGCTGCTGGTTGAGGAGGGAGAGGTAGTACTGTAGCTCTCCGTGAGATGTGATGAGTATACCTTCACCCTTGGTGTCATACTGAGGGCGTCCAGCACGGCCCAGCATCTAAATCAGAAGCAATAAAAGAAAATGTTATAGTAGAGCTTTGGACAAGAGTCTACACACTTAGAACTTGACCTTGATCTGCCATCTTTCCAACATCCTTGTGCTCCAGGCCAGGATGTTGATCCCACTGGGAATCACCCTCAGAGGCTCGGTACCTGCAGAATGTCCAGTGCTCCCAGCTCTGTCCAACGCCCCTTCTCTGGACTGTACACCTGGGTGCCTTTGATGATAACTGTATGTGCAGGGAGATTTACACCCCAAGCCAGAGTTGCTGTGGAAACTAAAACCTAAAGAGGCAAAGGAGGGCAATGAGGAAAACATACCACCACAGCACGGTCACATGCCTGACTTGTCTGGCTTCTGAACTTAGCTGGGGTAGGAGTGGATATATGACTCAGGGCCCAATGTGACACTGGAGCAAAAAAAGAGTTGCTTCAGTCCCTTATATACTTAAGAATACACCAAGGTTCCAGAGACAGGTATAGGTCAGAAGCTTAAACCTATATAAACAACTTAGTTACAAGATACTAGAAATCATTATCTCAGAGGAGGGAAAGAGTGTGGTCCTAGCCGGGCGATGGTGGCACACAACTTTAATCCCAGCACTTGGGAGGCAGAAGCAGGCAGATCTCTTGAGTTTGAGGCCAGCCTGGTCTACAAGAGCTAGTTCCAGGACAGGTTCCAAAGCTACAGAGAAACCCTGTTTTGTGTTTAAAAAAAAAAAAAACAAAAACAAAAAACCCTGTGATCCTGACGCTGTGAATTACAGTGTGGAGTTCTAAGAAGCACCCATCTAGCCATCTTCCCTCATGCAGTGTATGAGGTGTTGGGAGAGACAGCATAAGCACAACCTTCCAGCCTGTGCTAGCAGGTCCAGGTATCAAAAAGTCTAGGGATGGAGAGTAGCTTAGTGGTTGGTACATGGACTACTCTTGCAGAGGACTGGGCTTCAGGTCCCAGAACCCACACCTGATCACAATGTCTAACTCCAGGTTCCAGGGGATCTAGTGTCCACTTCTGGCCTCTGAGAGCACCTGCATGTGGTGTATATAAATTCATGAAAAACATACACACACACATAAATGAATGTTTAAAAAAAAAAGTCTAAGAATCCTACTAAGGGCAGAGCTATTGACATTTCAGATGCTCTTAAGTCTACATCACCTGCTCTTCCGAGTTTTACCCCTCCTCACCTGAATATGTTTGTCAGCAAAAAGATCTTCTACCAGTGTTCGGTCAACTCTGGTCATGCCTGCATGATGAATAGCAAAGCCATAAGGCAACAGATCCTTCAGCTCCAAGTTCTGTGAACAGAAAAAGACCATGAAATGAGGAAGCCTCCCTGTGGAACTCCTCCAGGGCCAAAGGAAACCTTTCCACAGGAGCCCCCATAATCACGTATCGTGGCTTTTTACAAAAATCTATGAACTTAGGTTTGTATGTGTGCCTGTGTGTGGCATGCATGTGGAGGTTAGAGAACAACCTCCACTATTGAGTCTCTGAGATTGCACACAGGCCATTAGGCTTGGCGCAGGCGTCTTTATCTGAGTCATCTCCCTGATCCCCAACTACTTTTAACCTATTAGAAACAGCAGCACTTGGTGCACAGTCCCAAAGCAATCGATCCAGCAATATGGAACCAGTCACCAGGCACAAGCCCCAAGAAGTAAATGGCCCTTTCTTACCTTGCACTGTTCTGCTTCTGTACGAAGGACTTCAGTGGAGGCAGAACCCTCTCGAAGAAACAGACCCAAGGTGTCCTTCTCCAGGCACATGTCACGAATTGCCCTGGCCGTCTTCCCAGTTTCTTTGCGAGAGTGGACAAACACCAGAACCTACGGAGAATCGGACTATAGCTTAGGGATGGACCTTCAGCAGCTACTCTCATAGCACCAGGGCACTAGCTGTAGGAAGCAGAGGCTGCTCCACTATAACTAGAAGCCATGCTAGTTTGGAAAGAAGTCTAACATGGCTGATGGTACCCAAAGGGAAGGCGGGTATGGTGACTCTACCTATAATCCCTGCATTAGAGGTTGTGCCTAAATTCCAGGCTAGTCTTACTACTCAGAGAGCTCAAGCCTAGCCCGGGATACATTGCAAAACACTGTCTCAAAAAACAAAACGGAACAACTCAAGGGGAAGGAATCTACCAAGGACAGTGACACAGCCTTCAGCTGAGAAACTAAACTAACCCTAGAATTCTACCTTCAACAGCAAATTTAAGTATACAGCATATGAAGATTCAGAGACCTTAAATAAGATATGTTCAGAGCCAAACCAAGTCTAAGCCAAATAAAGATGTGTTTGCAATATAATAGTAAAACTATGGGACTGAAGAGGTGGCTCAGTAGTTAAGAACACTGGGTGATCTTCCAGAGGACCCACATGCAGCTTACAACTGTAACTCCAGTTCCAGGGGATCTGGCATCCTCACACAGGCATACATGCTGGCAAAATGCCAATGCACATAAAATAAAAATGAATTTTTAAAAAATATAATAGCAAAACAATTATTTATAAAAATGTTTAGGAAGTAAGTTTGAAACTAGTACCATATTATAAGAAACACAGTCCTAAGATTTAGTGTTCTGAAGTCTTGTCATATAAATTCCTGTGCTTTTTATCAGAAAAAGAAATGCATAACCTCTTATCTCTTGCTGTATTTAACAATACTAACCTTTGTTCAACTTCCAAATACAATGTGCTTTCATTAGTGTTTTGAGACAGGATTTCACTATGTACCCCTAGCTGGCCTTGAACTCAAAGAGTTGGTATTAAAGGCATGCACCATCATGCCCTACAGTTTGTTGGGTTTTTGTTGGTTTTTTCGTTTAATTATTTATTGTGTGTGTGTGAGAGAGACATGCATGCATGCCACAGCACACCTGTAGAGGTCAGAGGAGTTGTCTTCTCCCTGTGGGCTCTGGGATCAAACTCAGGTCACCATTCTTAGAGGCAAGCACTGTCTGCTGCAGAGCCATTTCACTGGCCTGCTTTCATTAGATTTTTTTTGTTTTTTCAAGCCAAAGTTTCACTGTTTAGTTCTGGCTGTCCTGGAACTCACACTGTAGATCAGACTGGCCTCGAACTCACAGAGATCCTCCGTCTCAGCCTTCAGAGTGCTGGGATTAAATGTGTGCACCACCACTGTCCAGCTGCTTTCACTAGATTTTAATTTGCAGCTTTATTTTTACTATCTTATAGACGGACTGATTTTTCTAGTTCCACTACCTTAAAGGAGAGGAATATTAATTATAAAACTATCATTAGTGATCACAGTACTATTCAGATGATATTTCATCTAGGCTACAGTAATAGCTGTTTTCAGGAAATGATCCATTCCTTCTAAGTTACCAGTTTATTTATTTATTTATTTTTATTTTATGTATATGAATGTTTTGTATGTGCACCATGTAAGTGCCTGATGTCCACAAAGGCTAGAAGAGAAAGTCAGATCCCCTGGAACTGGAGTTTTCCAGACTGCTCAGAGCCTCCATGTGGGTGATAAGACCTGAACCTGGGTACTTTGCAAGAGCAGCCAATCATCTCTCTAGCCCAGAAGCTGGCCAATTTCTGAATGCAGAATTATTCAGAGTATTCCATCTCCTATTTATGCAGTAATAGAAATTGAACCCCCAGGGTTTGCACATGCTATGTCTATGCTCTACCACTGTGTTCTACCCTAGTCCCCAATTGTTCCTTTGATTTTGTTTTATTTTCTTTTGTTTTGGAGGGGAGGGTCTTTGTATAACCCAAGCTGGTCTCCAGCTAGCTTGAAGTCTTTCTGCCCTAGCCTCCTAGGTTGTGGTATTAGAGGATTGTACCAACTCTGCTAGATCCTGACCATATTTGAAGGCAAGTTTTGCAGTAATAATTCATGTCATTTATGACAACTGGTGATTCATGCTATTACCCTGCCAACTTTGCTTATGTCAAAAACAGAAAAAGTTCAAGAACCATCAACAGACCTGATTTTTTCCAGCATGTTCCATGATTTTCTCATAGACTATTTCATTCATGATCTGGAAACGCTTGATAGCTTTTTTCTCCGTGATGCCCACATATGTCTGTTCCAGAGGCACTGGGCGGAAGCTAGAAGTTCAACAGTTAGACAAATGACATTTCCAGCAGAGAATACTGTGAGGAAAGAAGTAACTTTCCATTGATCTAGAAGCAATAATGCTTTTTAGAATACACATAGGACCCCTAAAACTCATTTAGTATGCTCCTTAGAGACAGGAAGGGGACAGGAAGACTGACTTGGTAAAACGTTTCCAGTCTCTTCTACCTGTTGTCGAAATAGAAGAGGCCCTTGGCAGGGTCAACACGCAGAAAGGTAGCCACATCTTCATAGTTGGGGAGAGTAGCACTAAGACCAATGAGTCGGACATCTTCTTGGGTCATCTCAATGTTTCGGATGGCCCTGGCCACCAAAGCTTCTAAGACAGGACCTCTGTCATCATGTAGAAGATGGATCTCATCCTAAGGAAGCGAAAGACAGAAAGCTATACCAGAGATATAGCATCCTCCCTTGAGATTAGTCTGTTATAGAAGTATATAGCCTAAGACACCTAGTGCAGATAAAAACGGAAGTCCAAGCCAGAGTCCTAAAGAACTAACACAGCTTTTAGTAGGAATTAGCATTGAGTGTAGACTGCTTAGGCACTCGTGAGTGAGTCCTCAACTTTACCATAAATCTTACACATATATGATGGTTCTAACCAGGTTTTATCAAACAGGTCTTCACTTTTGGACAGGACTCTTCATCAAGAACAAGAACAAAAACTACTAGGCTTTATTTACAATAAAGCTCCCATTGCCAAGAGCAGTGCTTCTCAGATACTGTAAGCACTAAAGACCTGGAGGTGTTATGGAAATGAAAATGGAATTCAAAGGCATGGGCAGGCCAGGGGTTTGGCACTCCTAGGAAGCAATTATGCGGGCTGCTATAGAAGCATGGAGGAGCGAAGCTCTAAAGGAGACTAGCAAACTTTTCTTCAAGGGCTGGACATCCAGTACCACACATGCAATACCACAGGCTTGTGAGCCATGCAACTCTTGTTACAAATACTCAATTCTGCCAGAGCAACACGCAGGACAAGAGAAGCTAGAAGCAGTACATAAATCAATCTACACAACTGTGTTCAATAAGACAAAAACTTGTAGCCACAATTTGCTAACTCCCACTCTGAACTCAGAACATGAACTACTTTCTTAGACATCATAAAGAAGCAACCTTCAGAGGCCAGTGAATCGGCTCAGTGGGTAAAGGCACTTACCACCAACCCTAATGGCTTGAACTTGATTCCCAGAATATATATGATGGAAGGACAGAACTGACTCTCACAAGTTGTATTTTGACCAACCTACACGCGCCGTGCATACACACACACACACACTATATATATATATAAAATCACAGAAAATTTAAAAAATGCAATTAATTAAAAAAAATCAACACTTGGCTCAAAGTTCATTTCCTATAGATCCTTCTATGTAAATGGAAAGCAATGTCTCAATTCCTTACTTGTCCTGACAATAGATTATTTATAAAGCATTTCAATGTTCTTGTAAAGACAAAATTATTTTTGTGTGTTTCCATTTGATTCAAATTATTTCAAATTATTCTATAAAGTGAGTCCAGAACATGAGAGACCTGCCTCAAAAAAAAAGTGGGAGATGGCAAACATCACGCACTGACTGGAAGGGAAGCCTCTGGGACATGCAGATTCTGGGTCAATGGTCACAGTAAAGCTCTTAATGGCTCATATGACGGAATGTGCATATAGAAAGGCCTTGAGGAAGAGAACTGATAAACAACACAGCAAATCCTCCCCTGTTGGAACACAGTCCAATACAATAATGGAGTCACGTGAGAATTCTGAGTCGCTGGTAAAAAAACTCCAAGGAAACAAGACACCAGTGCCCTCAGTTTCTTCAAAAACATGGAGCTGTTCTTGGAATGTGTTTTCGTGCTCCTCCCATGTGCAGTGGGGAGGAGCAAGCTTACTTCAGCTGTTTGTATTCATATGCCTCTATGGAAAAACATGTTTTTGCCACGTGTGGCTTATCTTGGTAACTGAACACCTTAGTCATGTGATTTTCTTAACTCTCAGAGTATAAACTGTCTGATGTTCTCAATAAAGTTGGCTTTAGTCCGTCTCATTTTTAGGCCCTGTTCTTCAAGGTTCACCCAGCTTGACCAGGTTCCCTGACCACAGGTGATCTCTCCTTCATTCACTCTCTCCACTCACCAGGACAATGAGGCGGACCAGCTGAGTATAGGTGCGCTCCCCGCCTTTGCGTGTGATGATGTCCCACTTCTCAGGGGTGCAGACAATGATCTGTGTGGCACTGATTTCTTCCTTGCACAGCTGGTGGTCTCCAGTCAGCTCAGCAACAGTGATGCCGTACGTGGCTAGGCGCTAGAAGAACAGACACCAGCAACAACACGTGATGGGCTTCAAGGTCAGCTCAGGGGCAGGGAGTTTGCCTACTGTGTGAAGTCTGCTAGAAGGTGCCTGAAGGGCTGGGGACCAGGAGAAGGTAAGTATCCAAAGAATCAGGAAAGGTGAACAAATATTAAACAAGTTCAGTTCCACTAAGGGGGAGGAGGCAAAGGCTCTCGAGGAGCCCTACACGAAGTAGGAAAATGGAACTGGAGTAACAGCCCACAAGCTATCAAACATATTCATGTGCCAGAAATATTTCAAGATGCATGACTCCAAAACCACTATGGAGATGATCAAAGAAAGATGGAGTACGTGTAAGAGAGACCAAGACATTTTTGCTTCAGAAATTACATGGGTTGAGTTCTACCTTGGGAATGGCAAAAAAAAATCCAAAGATTCCCTAACAACAACAACAACAACAACAAAAGTGATACAGAGACCCCTCCCCATGATATGGACAGCTGCAGCCACTACCTTCTAGAGAAGCTATGACATACCTTTCCAAAACTGCCCACCATCTCCTGCACCAAGGACCGCATGGGAGCTATGTAGATAATCTTGAAGTCATCCACATTGATAGTGCCATCCATGTTGATGTGTTTCCCTATCTCCCGGAGCATACACATCAGGGCCACATTGGTCTTCCCAGCACCCTAGAGGCAGGTCAGAGACAAAGTTTATTCAACTGCTATGGCTACTGCCCTGACTTCCATGGGCTAGCACCAAAACAGAGAAAGAATTGACCTCTGGATTGCCCATGTCTTCCATAACAGAATAGAGAATAGCCAGGCATGGTTATGCCACCCTTTAATCCCAGCACTTGGGAGTCAGAGGCAGAGACACAGACAGGCAGATCTCTGTGAGTTTAAGGGTAGCCTGGTCTCCACAATGAGTTCTAGGACAGCCAGGGTTACATAGTAAGACCATGCCTCAAAAAAACCATAAAGAAAAGCCTGGTGTAAAGATTAAGATTCAACTTGCCACCAAAACATTTCAGGACAGAAAAAGAAGGCGGGCAATGCTTACAGTAGGAGCACACAGCAGCAGATTTTCATCTGTCTCCAGGGCAGCACGGTAGAGTTTACTCTGGATCCGGTTCAGTGTTTTGAAGCCCTCAAATCCTGCCTGGGCATACTTTGGCAGCTTCTCCACAGGAAGCAGTTGCTAGAAGGAATGTTCCACAATTTAGGCTATGGCATCCTTCAGCAGGCTGTTCATTCTTGTAAGATTTCTTATAAGATTACCATGATATCATGACATGATTCCCCATAATTTCATTCCCTGGCAATCACTGTTCATAATTCTCTATTATAAACCTGTACAGAGAGATCACTAATGCTTCCTTGTCTCAGAATGGGAAAACACTGGAACAGTTTCCACCTCTAAAATAAAGTATCCTCGAGACAGCTGACATTTTAGTCAATGGCCAAAAGCCAAACTGGAAAAGAGGAGAAAGAACAGGGAGTTGAGAAAAGCAATACACTCACTTCTTCTGAGCCGAAGGGCTTAGGCTTTAAAGCTGGCACGTGCACCTCTTCGTAGCCCTTCCGCTGGCGTCGGAAGGACCCATCAGGGAGCTGGCAGCGTTTGTTGGCCATGAAGTGGCTCCCTTGTGTGAAAACAAGGTCCTCCAAATCCAGAACCTGCCGTGGAGCCAGAGCCTGGAAACAGGCAAAACAGTAACAGGCTGAGCAGGTGAGCTTTCCACCCACCACAGCCTGGGATAGGCCGGGCACTCACCTCTCCACCCTGGTCCAAATCCATGGTCTCCAGATCGGTGTCCATTCGGGACTGACGGACTCTCTCTCTCCGGGACCTTTCTTCCTGAAGCAGGGACACAGAAAAGGCACAATGATTATCACTCTCCTAGGTTGTTGTCCCTTCTAAATCCTTCTGGGTTGGGTTTTACTCACAGGTGCTAACTCATGTGTCCCCAAACCCAAAATATCACTTTATTCTGAAACCTGAAAGAAACTGCAAAAACAAACGAACAAACACCAAAAAAAAAAAAAAAAAAGGAACAAACACAATGAAGGTGCAATGTTCTGACCAGGATGTCAATAGTAAACAGCCTACAACTACTGGCCAAGGCTACACCTAAGGCCTGAAGTATGGTGCTCTCTATGAGCCAAACATGCTCCGTTCCTGGATTGTAATAGACAGGCCCCCATGGGTGCTAGGTGAAGACAGTGCCACAACCATAACAATGAGTGTGCTGACTCTACTTTGCACCATGACAAGCTCTAGAACCCAAAGATATGCTTTATTACCTCAGACACTGAAAGAGGAAGGAGAAAGAAAACAAACCAGCCCTCACTCTGATCAGGTCTTCCTTCTCAGTCTCATGGAGCTGATAGAGGAACTTAGAAAGCTCTGGGTCGGCTTCCATCTTTCCCATGATCCTTTCCTTTTCAGCTTCACTCTGAGCACTAGCCAACAAGGTACAGTATAAAACTGCCAAACACAACAGGCACAGAGAGGAAGTGGAAAAGAGAAAATGAAATAAAATCAACTTTTATTTCTAAACATAAAGAAGATAATTAAATGCTGAAGCCAAAGAAGCAACACAATTCATTCACAATTGAATATGCAGATGAAAACACACACACGACACACACTATCCAGCCACAACTGAATGCAGACAGACAGACACACACACACACCACACAATCTGGCCACAATTGAATGCAGACACACACACACACACACACACACACACACGACACACACTATCCAGCCACAACTGAATGCAGACAGACACACACACACCACACAATCTGGCCACAATTGAATGCAGAGACACACACACACACACACACACACACACACACACACACACTATCTGGCCACAACTGAATGTAGATAGACAGACAGACACACACACACACACCACACAATCTGGCCATAATTGAATGCAGACACACACACACACACTATCTGGCCACAAATGAATGTAGACAGACAGACAGACACACACCACACAATCTGGCCATAATTGAATGCAGACACACATACACACACACACACACACCCCAAGCAAGCAAGAGCAGAACACAGTCTACTCACTCATCATCCTGTGCTGCCGCAGCACTTTAATGAAGTCAAAAGTGTTGAAACCAAGGAGCAGAACGAGTTGGTTCTCACATTCTCGGTCGTCACTTGCTGTCTGGAGAGAGCAAATAACACCATCAGTCAGAACAGAGCCATCTGCTTCTTCAAACACTGTCCTTGCATTGGTGTCCCTGAACAAACACTGTTCCTTCCTGACAAGACACATGAAATAGAAATACCATCTAGGCCATACCTTCAAAATCTCCAGCACCTCATCTGCCTTCTTCTGCGACACAATGGCATCATCATAGAAACGACTGAGCTGTCGCTGCAGCCAGAATGCATCGATATCCCGAGGGTGCAAATCCTTCTTCTTTGAACTCATCAGTTCTCCGGAGGCTACAAGCTAAGGAGGAGAGCAGGCACTCGGCTCACTAGGGCTCTTCAGCACACTGCAACGAAGCTACCTGTGACCCTACAATTGCCTTCTAAGGCCTTTCCAGAAGGAAACAGCTCTATAACACTGAATTCAGGATCATACCATAATAAGATTTCGTTAGGCCACATCTTTGGGAAGAGTAACAACTGACTAAAATCCTAAAATAAATAAATAAATAAAAATGCTAACTGTTTATGGCTCAAACATCTGTATGTTTATGGTGGAACATCTGTAATCCCAGAAATAAAGAAGCTGATGCAGAAAATTTCAAATTCCAGATCAGTCTGAGCTGTCCATGAGGTTCTACCTCAGAAAACACACCACGCACACACATGTGCGCGTGCGCACATACACATACACACACACAGAGGCTAGTAGTTCAGGCCTGCACGGACTATACAGTAAGTGTTAAGTCCAGCCTGAGCAACTCAGGCCCTTTCTCAAAAAAAGAAAAGTTTATTTAATGCAAAAGCACTCACTATGCAGAAATCAGTAAGTTTAACCGCTAAGACAACAAACAAAGATACTCGAATATTGTTGTTACTGCAGTGGTATCTACATATCAAATTTTTAAAAATCAAATTATCCATCAAAAGGAAGTCTGGAAAACAGACACAGGTATGCCCATAATCCCAGAACTTGAGAGCAAGACATATTAAAAGTTTGAGGCTAGCCTGGACTGCAGAGAAAACTCCTGTCTCAACAAAACTCTAAACAGCCCAAAGAGATGAAAAAAATGAGAATCAGTCAGTGGCAGAGCACTTGCCTAGCATGCCCAAAGCCCTGGATTTAGTCTCCAGAACTTTCCCCCGCCCCTGCCCCTCAACCCCACCAAAAAAACCAACCACGGCCCAGTGAGTATTTCAGTAGGAGGAAGTGCTACATCCAGAAATAAGCCGGCCACAGCAGGACAGAGAGTGTACTTACATTAGCCGAGAGGGTACAACGCACAACAGCCTCATCCCCTTCCATGTCGTCATCAGAAGCTTCTTCACGGACTTCCCCATACACATCTTCATCGCCTTCCTACGGAGACAACTCCATCTCAATATAGATGTGGGACAGGTTCTGCGTCATACAGACCCTGTCTTTCTATCACTCTAAGTGAGTTCTGTGGTCATAACAATGGCTTTGGGGTGAAACCACCTGTGTATTGAAAGCAAGATCACCCAAATTCCAGGAACACTAGAGGAACGACCATTTGGAATGGGCTTGTTAGATGTGTCTGTCCTCTTTTCTGCTTCTCACCTTAGCTGCCACAGTGACAAACACCGGACACAGACAAACTCAAACTAAGACTACTGGCTAGCAGAAGAGCTGTGAAGATGGATACCCAGGAAACAGACTGAGCCGGCACTGCAGACACCATACTTAATTTGCTCATCACTGCATCTACTACTCACATTGTGGAGTGTGTACTTAAAATAGCATCATGTTCAATAACTAGCATGAAATAAATGTAAGCAAAAAATCCTGTGTCAGGTTGTTCCTAATTAAAACTACCAATTAACTATTCTATAAGAAGGGACTTAGCCATCTATAGCATTTTTTTTATATAGTTTTACAAAAAGAGAAACTGAGGCAAAATGACCTGCCCCTAGATACAGGCTCAAACTCAAGATTGCTTGACTCTCAGTTCAGTGCTCTGCCCTCTAACTCTCCTGTGTCAGCCCTTCTTCCTCTCTGATTACAAATTTCAGAAACCGAACTCACCCAGTGAAAACTCTAAACTACGTTTTTACACTTTAGAGACAGAATTTCACTATGTAGCCCAGCTAGTCTCAACTCCCGACTGTTGGGGTTGCAGGTATCTTGCTACCATTCCTGGTTTAACTTGTTGTTTTGTTTTGTTTTTTTCAACCATCCCACTCATTCCTATTTAGTTATAATCTAGAAGTGGCAAGCATTAACCCCAGCAGCTGCTGTAACAGCTAAATAGCCAAGTATAAACTAGGTCCATACTCCTAGGAAATCATGCTTTCTTTTGAAACTAGCAGTTAATACACAGTACTAAAAACGTAACAAATTATTACAATCAGGCAAAAACACTATAGCAGGACACATCCTCACTGAAGATGTGCTGGATCTTTTTTTCCTTCTCTATCGTGTTCTCGACAATTTCATACGTGTAGACGATACTGATTAATCGTACCTCATCCTCCCGTCTCCACCTATCCTCCTCTTTCCTACACATCTGTTTCTCACATTCATGTTTGTTTATTTTGTGACCCATTGAATTTAATCAGGGCTGTTTGTAGCCATGGGTTTGAGGCTATCCATCCAAGGCCAGCAGGCTCAGAAGAGGCTACACAACTGAAGACAATGACCTCCTTTCCATCACCTATCAATAACCAATAGCTAGGCAGGAGAGAGCAGCCCCATCGCTGGCTAACTTTATGATTCCAATAGCTGTGTTGTGCCTAGAGGATGGCATTTTTCAGTTCTTCTCCCTAGTTTTCTGGTCTATCTGATTTATTATAAGCTGTTAATTTGCATCTATTGGTTTAAATTAACTTTTAAAAAAGCAAAAAACTAAAGTTAATCACAGTAACTTTTTAAGCAAAATAAGACAAACTTTCTAAGCTAAACACAAAACACTATAAAATATTAAGCTAAGGATTTCAGTACACAAGACAGGCTCCCATCACCTAGGTAACTTCACAAAGCAAAACAGATGGGATGCATTTACTTAGTCACTCACCTCTTCATCAGACTCAAACTGGACATTCACACCATAGGTCTCATCAATGTTGTCATCTGAGGAGATAAGGAATTACAAAGAGAGGGCAGTGAATAGTGGAGACACTTGAGCCCATTTCCTCAACTGCCTGGTTTGCTTACTCTCAGGTCAGACACACAGACTTAAAGAACATGAAAACCAGCACCCAGGCCTCTCCAACCTGCCAACCTGGATTCTGCCCTGCTCAGCTCCTAAACCCTTCCTGCTCTCTCCACACTCTACATAATAAGTCTCAGAATAAGAAATGGCTGCCATTGGGGGCTGGAGAGATGGCTCAATGGTTAAGAGCACTGACTGCTCTTCCAGAGAACCTGGGTTCAATTCCCAAAGCCCACATGGCAGCTCACAACTGTCTATAATTTACGTTCTGAATTTCAGAGGACCTGACGCCCATGGGAAAACACCAATGCACATAAAATAAGTAAATTTTTTAAAATATGGCTGCCAGGGTTGAATAGATAACTCAGACAGGGTTTCTCTGTAGCTTTGGAGCCTGTCCTGGAACTAGCTCTTGTAGACCAGGCTAGCCTCGAACTCACAGAGATCCGCCTGCCTCTGCCTCCCCAGTGCTGGTATTAAAGGCGTGCACCACCACCACCCGGCTCTCTATTTTTAAAGATGGGTTTTTGTTGTTGTTGTTGTTTGTTTTTGTTTTTTTAGAGACAGGGATGCTCTGTGTAGTTTTGGAGCCTATCCTGGAACTCTCTCTGTAAATCAGGCCGGCCTCGAACTCAAAGATCCACCTGTCTCCCAAATGCTAGGATTAAAGGCATGCACCACCACAGCCTAGCAAAGATGAGGCTTCCTATGGAGTTCCAGTAGGCCTAGAACTTGCTATGTAGACCAAGCTGACTTGTTGGAATTATAAACCTATGCTAGCATAAAATAGGTTATGGAGACAATGCTATTCTGAAATTTTAACAATGACACTGAGTGCTCACTAAGAAAGACCAACAGTCACAAAATGTCATCAGGACACAAGGGCTCAGGTACCTACCCATATTCTGGATCTCCTTGTCTCCACCGTAGTCTGTGATCTTCTTGCCCAAGTTTACCAGCACATGGTATCTGGTGTCATCTGTCTGACCCAGCAACAGGTCAATCTCCCTTCTTCTCTCCTTGTCTCGAAGTTTTTCATTCTTCAGGACAGCCAGAACCTCATCAGCTGCCCCACAAAGGATATCACGAGGCTGAAGAAAAAATACAGACATTTACTACAATGATATGTAGAAGGTCACTGACCAGATTTGTGGCAATAGGAAATAAACATATCTTCAAAATTACATGCGCTGGAGAGGTGGCTCAAAAATTAAGAGTACTTGTTGCTCTTGTAGGCTGAAAAAATCGTAACTCAAGTTCCAGGAGATTTGGTGCCTTTTCCTGATCTCCAAGGGCATCAGGTGTCACGTGCACACGCACACACGTAAACAAAACGATCATACACATAAAAAGCAATGTAAACAATAAAAAAAAAGGAAGGAAAATCTGCAGTATCCTAGACTTTGACGACATTCACCAACAAGATACAGTGGCCTATGCCTGTATTCCTAGCACTTGGGAAGAAATAGGACCAGAAGTTCAAGGTCATTCTAGAATGCACAGTGAATTTGAGGTCAGCTTGAGCTACATGAGACCTTGTCTCACACAAACAAAACTAAAAATTAAAAAGACAGTAGGGCAGTAGTAGCACACAGCTTTAATCCCAGCACTCAGGAAGCAGAGGCAGATGGATCTCTGAGTTCCAGGACATCCTGGTCTACAGAGTGAGTTCCAGGACAGCAAAGGCTACACAGAGAAACCCTGTATTGAAAAAAACAAGCAAATAAACAAGAACAAAAAGACTAATAGATATCTGCTAAGGATGAGATCCTGGACCCGGTCCGCAGAAAGGGGGGTGAGACACTAGGAAGTGAGGTGGTCTTTAAAAGCAGAACAGTTTGCCACAAATCTCCATGTGAAAGAGGCACTCGGCAACTTTCCCCTACCCTGTCACACTTTCACTAACTCTCTGCTCACATATCCTCTACTCCCCACCTCACTAGAGAACTTGAAGGGACTCCCAATCTAATCCTAAGTGTGCAACAGTTCAGGGCAGATTTGGATTTATGTTCTCACTGACAAATGCTGTCTCTCTGACTTAGGCATCTCAGGTCTCTCTTCTATGAAATTGAAAATGAATGTTAATAGCACAGATTCATAGTTAACACTCTATTCTGTATACACTAAGTGCTCAGGAAGTATTAGCCATTTCTACAAAATGGTATTGCCTTCTGCACCCTGCTGGGAAAATTCAGATTAAGATTCTTCTAGTTGGACTAAAAAGATGGCTCTGCAGGTAAAGGTACTTTCCACCAACTCCAACAATTTAAGTTTGATCTCTGAGTCCCACACAGAGAAAAAAGAGGACCAACTCTGAAAGCTGTCCTGACTTCCGTATGCATCCTGCGGCACATAGGATAAATGCATGTAACTCATAATGTCACCAAAAGTCTTGTGCTACCACCCTTTTTCTTTCCAAACACAAGATCTCATCCCCTGGTTCCAGACTCACCTGGTCTCCAAGAGCAGCCTGGATGAAGCTGAGCAGCACCTCGTAGGTCTCCCGAGTCTCCTTAGTCTTGGGCTTATAGATGATGCCCACCATCTCATCGATGCCCTCCGACAGCAACGTATAGCCTTTCATCTTGTTGATGTCGTGCCGGTCCTCGTCACGCTTTCGTCTCCTAGTGGACATACAATATGATGCTGAATAGGAGAACTTTCCGCTCCTGAGCCAAGTTTACCCTTTCCATACATCTAATATGTAGAGGCAGGAACATGAGTCAACAGAAGTAATTCCCGCTTGACCTCTTCATCATTTGAAGAAGCATTTCTTTATCCTCAGGAGGTGATTATATGATGGTATTTCAACTGGTTTTTGTTGTTTTGGTTTTTTAACCGTTTACTAGCCAGAGAGGCTAGGCTCCAGAAGAATCTATTTCTAGTGACTCCCAATAAATAAATAGAAAAGCCAGATTATAAAAAGCGAAGGACCAAGGAACACTGTTTCTCTCAAATTTCAACAACTCTTCTCGATTATAACCACTAAACTAAACAGGGTCTGGGAACTGCTGAGACGTCACAGAAAGAAAAGGAGAAAGAAAACATAGTCAGAGAATATATAACTTTTGAAATGAATCTACCAAGGTGAAAAAAGGAAGAACAGCAAAACAAAAGCACCAGGAAGTGGGCAACAACCGCAGGGAGTCAGGTTAAGAAGCTTGTAACAGGGATGGTGGGGCTGAATTACTAAGACAAAAGAGTAACAAGAGTCTTGAAACTAGTTGGTGATGGCCTGGAGAGAAGGCTAGTCAGGAGCAACACTGCTTCTGGAGACTACCAGGGTTCAGTTCCGAGGCCCCACACTGGGTAGCTCACTACTGCCTGAAACTCCAGTTCCAGGGGATCTCAAACAGTCTGCTAGCCTCCACAGGCATTTGCATGCGTGTGCCCATACCCACACACACATGCACATAATTTAAAAAAAAAAACAGACCTTTAGGTTAGGAGAAAAATACAACATCCCACTGATACCTACTTGGCCCTTCTTTCTTCCTGCATCTGTGGTTTGGTTCGTTGAGCCTTATCTCCCATACGGGTTCCTTCCAACTTCCCAACCAGGGACAGAACCTCTCCTGTTGGTTCATCACGGCGGGTCCGGTCAATGAGAGAGCGGTCAGCTTGGAGCACAAGATTTGAGTTCTGAAAAGATCAACCTTAATCAAAACTTTGATATATAAATATTTTTGATTCCTGTTATCACAGTAACACTAGAAGATGGGAAAATACTGGAATAAAAAAATAATCCTCTTAGCCGGGAGGTGGTGGCACGCACCTTTAATCCCAGCACTTGGGAGGCTGAGGCAGACGGATCTCTGTATGTTTAAGGACAGTCTGGTCTACAAGAGCTAGTTCCAGAACACCTAGGACTGTTACACAGAGAAACCGTCTCGAAAAAACCAAAATAAATAAATAAAATCTCGTTAATAGGGAAACAGTATCACATAATGCTATGCACAAGCACTGGACTGTCTGGTAAAGTGAACGATCAACGTTCCTAACAGTATCCATAATAACCCACATTTAGGTAAAGTGTTAAGCAGATTGGGGATAACAAGTAGAAGGGACGGTTTAGCGCTCAGGAGCCGGGGTGTGTGTGTGTTGGGGGGGAATCTCCTGAGTCCGCACGTGCCCTAAACTCCACTGGGGTTATTCCGTCGTGTTTTAATCCAGCCTTCACCCAGACCTGATTTCCCCTGGGTGTCTGTGGCTCTCCACGAGCTCCCTAGCCCGCAACCCTCCTCCGAGACTTCACGCACCGCCTTGTACTCGTACTGCAGACTGCGGGCAGTCACATCCGCCATGGCTGCCGATGCTCCTGGAACTCAGGGTTCTACTCTTCCACACGCTGCGAACCGCCTCGACAAACCGCTCCGGCCCGGCAGGAACGACGCAGGACC
This sequence comes from Microtus pennsylvanicus, assembly GCF_037038515.1. Taxonomy (NCBI): domain Eukaryota; kingdom Metazoa; phylum Chordata; class Mammalia; order Rodentia; family Cricetidae; genus Microtus; species Microtus pennsylvanicus. The sequence goes on along the minus strand of NC_134580.1, from coordinate 105,238,789 downwards.
GACGTACGGGACAGAAAAAAGAAACGGACTTCCTTCCGTTTCCGGGACGCACGCTGAAAGTGATACTTTCGGGTGAATACGCACGGCTTCTGGGCGGAGTTTGCAGACAATAGTACATCCGGGTCATGGGTCCGGTGGACCGACAAAACACACGGTCCTGAGTACTATGGTTCCAAGCAGCTCTACATACGGCAGGGCTAAGACCGAAACCCTTTACAGAATGATGTTAAAAGTCCCTTTCTGTAATACTTTTGCTTTCTCAGATCAGCCGTCCTGCAGGCATGCAGACAACGGAAGCTCAGGAGCTCCGTTTATTAAGGATAAGGAAGCTGGCCTGGCGGTGATGGCGCACCTCTTCTGGCCTGCAGACATGCACACAGACAGAATATTGTATACATAATAAATAAATAAATATTTTTTAAAAAAAGCCGGGCAATGGTGGCGCACGCCTTTAATCCCAGCACTCGGGAGGCAGAGGCAGGCGGATCTCTGTGAGTTCGAGACCAGCCTGGTCTACAGAGCTAGTTCCAGGAAACTTTAGTCCCAAGGGACCTGATGCCCTCTTGTGACTCCTGAGGGCACCAGGCATTTATGCTGTGCACAGATAAACATGCAGGCAAAAAACCCATACACACAGAGTAAGTTTAAATGAAAAAAATTAGGACTTTATTCAAAGTGCCAAATGTTTGAGAATGCAATGAATTAACATCCAAAAACTCTGATTTATATATCCTCTCCAGTTAGCAAGTTTTACTGAGTGAACACAAAGCGGTCACTCCAAAGTTTATACTTGTCCCCGTGACCTTGGCTTTGAGATTTGTCATGTTGCCACTTTCTCCTGCTGGCCTCCTGCACCTTTTCCTATTATGGTATTTCTCCATGCAGCATGGACAAGGACCACATGCTCTCTGCAGGTCACAGTGACTTGCATTCTCCTGGTATGCCATCTGGATTCCTGGTTAACTCAGAACAAACATGGTTAGTAGTGTACATGCTGAGCTACTTAAATGTATAAATGGAGGATTTTTTTCTACAATATGAAATGCAGAAGTACCCTTATTACGTAGAAGATGACAGTGCCCCAGCCATCATGAATATTTCCTTATCATTCCCCACAGTAAGCAGTAAATTGCTGTAGAATAATGCTCTTGTTCACTGCAAAAAATTATCATTTGTATTGGTTTAATAAAATGCTGATTGTCGAGGAGCCAGGCAAGAAGTATAGGTGGGGTGATGAGACTAAGAGAATTCTGGGAAGAGGAAAGGTAGAGACGTAGTCGTCAGCAAGATGCAGAGGAAGCACCTGGCGGTGGCACACACCTTTATTCCCAGCACTCGGGAGTCAGAGGCAGGTGGATCTCTGTGAGTTCGAGGCCAGCCTGGTCTACAAGAGCTAGTTTCAGGACAGGCTCCAAAGCTACAGAGAAACCCTGTCTTGAAAAAAAAAACAAGCCTGGCGGTGGTGGCGCACGCCTTTAATCCCAGCACTTGGGAGGCAGAGGCAGGCGGATCTCTGTGAGTTTGAGACCAGCCTGGTCTACAAGAGCTAGTTTCAGGACAGGCTCCAAAACCACAGAGAAACCCTGTCTCGAAAAACCAAAAAAAAAAAAAAAGATGCAGAGGAAGCAAGATGAGAATGCCTTACTGAGGAAAAGGTACCAAGTCACATGGCTAAACATAGGTAAGAATTATGGGTTAATTAGGCAGTGGTGGTGTACGTCTTTAATCCCAAAACTTGGGAGGTAGAGGCAGGCGGATCTCAGTGAGTTCAAGGCCAGCCTGGTCTGCAAAGTCAGTTCTAAGGCAGCCAAAGATATACAGAGAAATCCTGTCTCAAAAAACTAAAAATTAAAAATAAAATAGAGTAAAATAAAAAGCCACATACAAGATGGAAAATACACAGAGAATCTGGATAGTGTATGTTATTGTGTTGTCTTTGAATTGTTTGAGTGCTGGGAAAGAAGCAACAGCTGCTAAAAAACATTTGGTTATAAATGCTGCTGGATTAATCCTATATATATATATATATATATATATATATATATATATATAACGCCTTGACTTCAAAATTTAAGTCAAAATATGTTATTTTTGAGAATAAGTTTTGCTTTTGTTTCCACGGGAAATGAGAGGCTATGAATTCATTCTTGGTTAAGAAAAATAAGGTTTGGTCAAGGAAAACCCCTGAAAAATCTCCAATGGAAACGGATGGCCCAGATGATCCAACTGTTTTTTTAAACCATGCAACAAAACCTTTATTAAATTTTTTTAACAGGTTCAGCTGTTATTGAAACTTGTAATTTCTAAACTTGAATTAGGACGAATGGCCACAGTGCAGAGTAATGCCACCATTGCCCACTGGGAATGCAGACTGAAGAATTAATAGCCACCCTGAGACAGAGGACCAGGTGCAGGGTGGACTCTTTCTGGACGCTGTAATCAGAGAGAGTGCGGCCATCTTCCAGCTGCTTGCCTGCAAAGATGAGTCGCTGCTGGGAGCGGAAATGCCCTCTTTATCCTGGATCTTGGCCTTGACATTCTCGATGGTGTCACCGGGCTCCATCTCCAGGGTGATGGTCTTCACCTTCACGAAGATTTGCATTTGGACCTGTTAACGAATGTGATGAAACCACAAAACGCCGAGCACATAGAATCACCAGGATGTGAAGACCTCCGAACTGCACAAAGCCTCTCATCACTGATCCAACGTTTTAGAGCACCTCTGTTGCAGATTCTTCTGAGTTCTGCATCCAGAACAGCTTCAAGGCTGCTAGCTGAGATGATCAAGCCTCACAGAATACTTCAGTCAGGATTTGACCATAATCTAAATTTTCTTTGGGACCCCATTAGATTATCAGTGCCCCCAATCAGCAAGAAGTAGCCTAGAAAAATACACCCACATTCCCCTCAAAAAATTGATTATGGATGTTTGTCTTTGTTCAGCATGTAAGTTACAAGTTGTTATAGGTAATGGTCAGGGATAAACTAAACAAAGATTAGATTAAGGGTCTTGTTTTGAAAAAAAGGGGGAAATGCTATGGTATAACACTCTTGTACACTGTAAAAATTTGTCACGTGTATTGGTTTAATAAAACACTGAACTTCAGGCAGGCTATATTTGTTAAAGTACAAACAAGATATCACCACAGTCAACTAAGTGAAATTTTTTTAATATTTATTTATTTATTATGTATACAATATTCTGTCTGTATGCCTGAAGGCCAGAAGAGGGTGCCAGACTTCTTTACAGATGGTTGTGAGCCACCATGTGGTTGCTGGGAATTGAACTCAGGACCTTTGGAAGAGCAGGCAATGCTCTTAACCACTGAGCCATCTCTCCAGCCCCCCCTAAGTGAAATTTTTAAGGAAGTTTAAGGTCATCCTGTGCTACATACTGATTTGGAGGTCAGTCTGGCATGCATAAGATCCTGTCTCAAAAAATCAAAACCACTGAAAATAATTAATACTATTTTCTGGGAGGCGGTGGCACATGCCTTTAATTTTCTATTTTTAGTCATGTAGCTTGGTACCTTTTCTCATCTTGCTTCCTCTGCATCTTGCTGACGACTCCATCTCTGTCTTTCTTCTTTCCAGAATTTTCCTAACTGGTTGCCCTACCTATACTTCCGGTCTGGCTACTGGACAATCAGAGTTTTTATTAAATCAATACAAGTGACAAATCTTTCCAGCGTATAACGCACCCGTTCCCAAATAAGCAGTCAGGGGCTTAATATTAATTACAAACTGTTTGGCCTATTTGCTCAGGCCTGTTATTAACTAGATCTTACAGCTTAAATTACACATCTCTTTTATTCTATATTTTATTATGAGGCTCGTGGCTTGTTACTTCACATCTTGCTTCTCCAGCGGCTGCAGGCGTCTCCCAGACTCCACCCTCTTTTCCCCTTCATCTTTGCTTGGATTTCCCACCTGGCTGTATTCTGCCCGGTTATTGAGCAAATCAGCTTTTTTATTAACCAATGGTGATAAAACATATTCACAGCATAGAGAAGGGCATCTCACATCAGGTAGAGCTGACAGGATTGTCTCTAAATCAAGAGGGGGACTGGAGCACATCATGCACGGAAGCAAACACTCTGGGCGTGGTTTGTATCCAGGAAGTACTGCTTTAAAAGTTTTGCTCCTCCATGTGTCACCAGAGAGCATTTCACCTTAAAAGGGCTGAGGACAGCTGTCATAGAGACAAGAGAGTGGCTCAAGAAGTCACTGGGTTTTTTAATGATGATATTCTGCCAAAGAACTATGCGCTGTCCCATCTGTAGCAGGATTAGGGTCTGCATGACTACATGAAGATTACTATTTTGTGGGCCAGTGGCACTCTAACATTACATGGGTTTGGGGCCAAAAAAAAGGGGGGGGGGAATCAAGGTGACATTCAAACCGAAACAGAACAAGTAGCAACTGTCAGGGAATCTCACCAGTACCGCATCAAAGGCCTTCTCTTTGTGGTTTCCATATAAAGTGTCAGCAGGTGTCATTTTCTTTAGTGGTGTAGCATTGGCAAGCTGCCTGTGCTCCAGTAAATAAGCCTGTAGCCATACTCATAAGAGCAACCCTAATTCAACCAGTGTGCTTTAGAAAAACAGAATTATAGGATACGTTGAGACGATACCCTCCTTCCTAATCGGGGAGAGTGACTATAACCACAATATATTTGTAAATATGTATGACATTTTCAGAAATAGCACTGTGGGGCACCCAATCGCAATTCGAGGAAATTCACCGTTTCAGTAACTGTCCCTTCATGGTCTCCACAAATGAGATCAGCAGTAGGTGGGCACAGGCTGCTGACAGGATTCCCTGTGTCATCTCTAGCAACCTGAGGAGATCTCTTGGAAGTCACTGCTTGAGTATTCTTTTTTGTTTGTTTGTTTTTGTTTTTGTTTTTCGAGACAGGGTTTCTCTGTGGCTTTGGAGCTTGTCCTGGAACTAGTTCTGTAGACCAGGCTGGTCTCAAACTCACAGAGATCTGCCTGCCTCTGCCTCCCGAGTGCTGGGATTAAAGGCATGCACCACCAGCGCCCGGATACTGCTTGAGTATTCTTGACTTTCCTGTAGAAAATAACTTCCGGATGAAACGGTATGAAACAGTACTGGCTTTCATGAAGAAGAGATCTGAAAAAAAGACTTAAGCATAGAGAGTAACGCACAGGTCCTTAGAGAAAGGACAAGTCCAACACAAGACAGAGTTGGGCTTACGTGTCTGTTAGCAAGAGCTGTAAATATAATTTTTCTAGATCACAAATAAAATCTCAACAGCTTACTAAGTTTTTTTTTTCATTTTCTCCATCTTTTCTGATAAACTATAGGCTAGCTGCACCAGTGTCTTAGTTAGGATTGCAATCTGATAAGTTAAAACCACGCATTCAAAAAGATTGCACGAGGGTTTACGATGTGTCTTTTATCACAAATATGGGTTCTCATAAGAGGCCTAGGAAATTGCAGGCTATACCTGGGAAAAGAATAAGGCCATTTTTACACTTAGCCTTTAAACGTGGCTCATTGATGTTTTTACATCCTTGTTTGAAACATCTAAGAAAGCAGTACTGTGGACTGGTGAGAGGACTCAGTGGGCAAAGGTTCCTGAAGACCTGAGTGAATCCCCAGGACCTACACGGGGGAAGGGAGAGAATAGACGCCCCTGGGTTGTCCTCTGACTTCCATGCCAACACTGTGACATACATGTCACATACATACACGCAATACAAATAAAAGACATAAAGTTGTTTGAAGTGAGCGTCGTGTCTAGATAGGCAATGATCACAGAAAATGCCGGTTGTGCTGGAATTCTTCACTCTGAGTCAGCTAGAGTCTTCAAGACTTTGGGGTAAAAGGATCCTTGTTCTCCCACGAAACGGTCTGTAATTGTCTTTCTACCCTCCTCACAGGATTCCTACAGTATGGGAATGTCTTCCCCCTCAGGGTTTCCACTTAAAACAGACCATAGCAATCTTTCTCCCCGGTCTAGAATTCTGTTGTGCTTGGAGGTAAAGAAGGAAGGACAGTTGTGCCAGCGGAGCGTGGATTGGGTGGGGGGAGACTACTTAGAGGCTCCACAGTTTATGTTTACTCCTGACTTTCCTGTAGAAAATAACCCATAACCCATAAGGCCTTTTGTTTGGTTAATTTCCTATTTTTAACATCTGCTTAATTTTATAGTTTCCAAAATTTTTGGTTTTTTTTAATTTGTTATTATTATTTTTGTGTGTGAGTGTTCTGCCTGCATTACGAATGTGCTCTTACAGGGAGCCTAGCAGAGGTCGAAAAAATGACATTGGATCCCCTGGAACTGGAGTTAAAGACAGTTGTGAGCTGCCAGGTAGGTCCTGGGAACTGAACCCAGGTGAAGAATAAAAAGTGCTCTCAACTACTGTGCCATCTCTCAAACCTCAATTTTTATTTTTTGTAAATTAGAAATTTCATTGCTCTTATTCGTAAACATTTTAAAATTCAGATTAAACTAGGCCTTTATAATCTTTAGCTCCAGTCTAGGTCTTCTGGCTTATAACATGCAGAAAAAAGAATCAGATATGGGATTGGAGAAATGGTTTGGTGGTTAAAATCACTTGCTGCTCTTGCACAGGCCCCAGCTTACCCATAGGAGTCTTGTAACTGCTTCTGAACTCTAGTTCAAGGGGATCCAATGCCCTCTTCTGCACCCCGCAGGCACGAACACACATATGGTGCACATACATGCATTTAGGCATGCACACATGCACATAAAATAAAATCTTTGAAAAATAGATATATCAAATGTTCTTCGTTGGGTGAACCGTAAAGCCAAGTTCTGTTTTCCCATTTCCCCAAATACTTGTAGATTTATTAACCATAACTGTCCAACAGCTGGAGGACCAAATTTCTCCAAATAGTCACTCCTTCCTTCAGTTAGCATTTTCTCTGGAAAAAACTTCCCTATGCTAATAATGGGCTTTCTGGTTTGGATTGGATTTCTGTGCTTCTCACTGGAAGAGCAACTCTCATCTAGAGGTTGCTTCCTCCTACTGTGTCTCTGGCTGATCCTATCCACTCACAACACGGGAAGGCTGAGTGACCAACCTTCATTAGTATCTTCTTGGCTGAGTTAGTAAGGTGCCTTCCCACCAAGAAATACCATATAGTTTTGGGTTTTCCTACGAGGGTATTACACTTTCCGAAATGTTCTCTGTGATACTTCTGCCCTACTGGGGTGGAGGGCACAATGCATCTTTCATGACTTTATGATCATTTGTTCATAGAATTCCTAAACTAAAAGTGGTAAGGTTGCAATAATCAGGAGAGGTCACAGAAAAATTCAGAATTAGAAACTGGATGAGTGGCAGGAAAAAGAAGCTGGATACTGGTAAGTAAATATGTTTATTTTTTCAAAAGCAAACAAAATTATCTGAAAACAAAACAGGTTCCAAACAATAGAATGTTGTGGGAAAAAAACTGAAAACAAAATAGGATTTTCAGCCAGGCAGTGGCATACACCTGGTAGTCAGAGGCAGGCAATCTCAATGAGTTCAAGGCCAGCCTGGTCTACAGAGCTAGTTCCAGGACAGGCTCCAAAGCTACAGAGAAACCCTGTCTTGAAAAACAAAAAACAAAAAATTAAAAATTAAAAAATCGAATATTCAAACAACCAGCTCAGGATAAATCAGTGGCCCTTTAATTAAACTTACTGGTCCCTAAGCCCCAGAAAGACTGTAGGGCCCTGGTCTCCCTTATTCCTGTGGTGCATTCATGAGGACAGTTTATGATCAACTACTAAGCTTCCTGTGTGTTTCTGTGCTATGCCTGCCCCGCCTGGTGGTTAGCTGCAGGGCATTCACTCCATTAATAATATGGTAATTTCCCACCTGCCTGGGCGGAGATCCTTGTGCTGCAGTCAGGTAGATAAAAACTCCCCCAACGCTGAATAAAGTGGCATTCGGCTGATCTCCTTTCGAATGACCCTGGTCTCTCTGTGTCTTCTTTTCAATCTCCAGGCCCTTGCCCGACTCGCGTTCGGTACAGTGGCGCGCGAACTGTACCGAGGGTGTAACACCGAATCGGGTGTTACAAAAGACCTCACCAACATCCAACCTATGGGGCATTCATGAATGAATGGCCACAGAGGGTCCCATGCTGGTACCGGGTGCTAATCTGGATGATGTCTCTGGAGAAAATGCATCTTCCTTAGGACCTGATATTCAGGTGTCTAAACTCTTTTTTTGTTGTTGTTGTTGGTTTTTTTGTTTTGTTTTGTTTTTCGAGATAGGGTTTCTCTGTAGCTTTGGAACCTGTCCTGGAACTAGCTCTTGTAGACCAGGGTGGTCTCGAACTCACAGAGATCTTTAAAGGCGTGGGCCACCACCACCCGGCCAGGTGCTTAAACTCTTACAATGATCTTACCTCAATGGAAAAATGAATTATTTAATTTTTTTGAGACAGGGTTTCTCTGTGTAGTCCTGGCTGTCTTGGAATTCAATTTGTAGACCTGAATGACCTTGAACTCAGAGACTTGCCTGCCTCTGCCTCTGAACTATTGGGATTAAAGGTATGGGCCTCCACACTTGGTTGAGATATTTAAGTTTTTTTTTAATTATTTGGTCATATTTTATGTAGTGTTTCGCTTGCATTTATGTACACATGGTGCCTGGTGACGACGGAAGAGGGTGTCAGAACCCCTGGAATGGAGTTACAGATGGTTTCAAGAAGCCACGTGAATGCTGGGAACCCAAGTTGGGTCCTTGGTAAGAGCAGGCAGTGTATGACTCTGGAGAGATGGCTTTGTGGTTAAGAACACTGGCTGCTTTTCCAGCAGTCCTGAGTTCAATTCCCAGCAACCATCTCTAGTGGGATCTGATGTCCCCTTCGGGCATGAAGGTGTACATGCAGATAGAATACTCATCTAGTAACTGAACCACTGAGCCATCTCTCCAACTGCTCTTAAATGCTGAGCTATCTCTCCAACCCCTGAATAAGTTATTTTATTGGGTGAAAAATGAGTAAACATGACCTGCAAGCATACATTCAAATTGTCTCCAAAGCCAGGGTCCACTCTCTAACTTGCTATGTGAGATTTTTATTAGTTACAGAACAAAGAAACTCATGCACCAAGGCATTACCTAAACACCTTGATGGAGACCACAGGTGGATGGGCTATAGTAAGCTGGGGAAACTCTGCTACATATTTCACATGCTGTGTTGTGGGGTATTCACCAGATAAGAATGCTCAGACATGGGTTTAATTAAGTCAATAGAAAGTCTTTATTAGCCTGAACACTCCACTGGGTGTTCAGGATCCCAGGGTGGCCCAAGCCTTTCTTAAGATGAGCTTTTAAACAAGAAAACCATATTCTGGGTTGACATACTTCAGTTAACAAGAACAATTAGCTAGATGTGGACCTACAGAAGCCAAAAGGCAAGCTCAGTCCATTTCGAGACTTTCCTAGAACTATGGACTTTAATGGATTAGGCCTTTGTTTTTATTTTGGCAGGTGGTGCTGTCTATGTGCTGAGTTTTATAGTTTAAATGGTACTTCCATTATGGAGCCAGTTGTGCTAAGGTCTGGGTCCTTATCATGATGAGAAGATTGAAGGGATTCTAGCCAGGTTGAGCATGGCAAATAGGCTCTGGCAGGCCTTGCCCTTCTCCCTAGTTCCCTCTGCCTTCATAAAAGCCGTTAGATCACATTCCTAAAGCTAGTCACCAAGGTCTATCCCCTTATTTGGCCACTTCCTCTTCCTGAGGCTGACTACCAAGGTCTAGCTATCAAAGTCTTGAAGTCTAGCAATCAAAAACCCCCTTTGTCTCACCTAGTTAACATGCCCAGTCAAAATTAAACACCTCATCCTAACACAGGGTTTTTCAATTCACCTTCATAAAGTGCCATTTGTCTGTGTGCCACATCTGCCCCCTCTTGATCCAGAGGCGGTCCCTTGTCCCACTCCAGGACAGATACCCCTTGCTTCTCTCCTGGTTCCCTTCCCCTTCTCCCTTGTCCTCTATCTACTGGTCTTTGTCTCTTATTCTCTGCCCTTTGTCTCTCTGGGGCAAATAAATCTCCTTTGTGCTGAGAACTTGTCTTGGGGTCCTGAGCCACTACCGTTCCTTTACAATGATCGTTTTAGCTTTTTCCATTGATAGAAACTAGTGGTCTGCTAAGAATACATTTTAAAGGCTCCCCCCCTCTCCGCCCTGAGACAGGGTTTCTCTGTAGCTTTGGAGCCTGTCCTGGAACTAGCTCTTGTAGACCAGGCTGGCCTCAAACTCACAGAGATCCACCTGCCTCTGCCTCCCGAGTGCTGGGATTAAAGGCATGCACCACCACCGGCCAGCTATATTTTAAAGGGTTTGATAGACAAAAGGATGTTAGGTCAGATACAGAGATGAGAAATGAATGTCATTCAAAGGAACTAAAAATAGCCCGCAGTGATTTGGCTCTGGCTCTTAAACATTTGAATTTTTTGCAATCACTAAATTCAATCCAGTCATTTATCCTTTTAGTGTCTTCAGAGCAGATGTGGTTTATTTTGGGGAATTCTATTCATTCCTATCACCTAAATTGATTGCAAACATTTATGTTAATGAGATTTTATTTATTTATTCTTTGAGGAGTATCTCCATAAATACTTCCAAAACTGTTATCAATCCTCAAACCCATGATTTTCATTAGGAAAGTGTTTATATAATTTTTTTTTCGAGACAAAGTTTCTCTGTGTAGCCCAAACTATCCTAGAGCTCAGAGCTCGCTCTGTAGACCAAGTTAGCCTCGACTCAGAGATCCGCCTGCTTCTGCTCCCCTCCCCACAAGCGCTGGGTTTGAAGGTGTGCACCACCATGCCCAGCACTGTTTTAATTTGTTATTATATTGCAGATTAAATGTTCCTAATTGAAGGTCTGATGGAATCTTCACAATTGCAAGACTAAGTAAAGTTTAGAATGCAGGATGATCCTTTTCACTTTAGTGATATTGGACACATCTGGGACTGAGGCTTGACCTCAGAAAACATCGGCTGCAAACTGACATCTTTTACTTTCCACAGTGTGGCTGATGCCTTTAGCAGCTTGATATTATGAGTCAAAAGTTAATGCTGTAATAAATTTCACCTGCATGTAGCATTATCCTTTGGGCTTTGTTTACATTAAAAAGTATCAAGTCTAAGCTGAGCTGAATCCTAGCACTCCAGCTGAACCCCAGCTCTTGGGCACTTGGGAAGCAGAGGCAGGTGGATCTCTGAGTTTAAGGCTAGCCTGGTCTACAGAGCTAGTTCCAACTCTGTAGTTCCAGCCAGAAATACACAAAGAAACCCTGTCTACAACCTGCCCACCCCAAAAAAGTACCAAACCTGGCAAGGCATGTGGTGCAAGCCTTTGGGAGGCAGAGGCAGGAAAATGACGGTAAGTTCAAGGCTAGCTTGTTGCACCTTGAGAACTCAGAGACAATCAAGGCTACAGAGTTTCAAACAAGAAAAGTATCAATTCTATGACAAAACAATTTCCAAAAGTGTTTGTTAGAAACACTTATTTTCTCAGTTGTGAATTTAAAAAACTAGCTGGGCGGTAGTGGTGCACGCCTTTAATCCCAGCAGTCCGGAGGCAGAGGCAGGCGGATCTCTGGGAGTTCGAGGCCAGCCTGGTCTACAAGAGCTAGTTCCAGGACAGGCTCCAAAGCTACAGAGAAACCCTGTCTCGAAAAACAAAAAACAAAAAACAACAAAAAAACCTATAAAAAACACCACCACCACCACAGCACTGGGTGAGGCTCACAGGTTGTGCTCTCTGAGCATAAGGCCCGGTATTCAGTTGTAGTGATAGGAGTGGCGGGGCTACTTCCCGGCACCTGGCCGCCCGCATGGCTAGCTTTACCCGAAATAATTACACGGACACTGTATTCTTTTAAACACTGCTTGGCCTGTTTCTATCTAGCCTCTTCTAGGCTAACTCTCGCACCTGGACTAGCCCATTTCTAATAATCTGCTGTAGCACAGCTAGGTGCGCTTACCGGGAAGATTCTAGCCTGTGTCCGTCCTGGGTCGGCACAGGGAGCATGGCAGCGTCTCTCTGAGGTGTCTGCCCCCAAGAGGAGAGCTGTTGAGTCTGAGCTCACTTCCTCTTCCTCCCAGCATTCTGTTCTGTTTTCTCCACCCACCTGTGTTCTAACCTATGAGGGCCAGCCAAGCAGTTTCTTTATTTTTTTAACCAATGACCTTCCTCCATCATTCAGTCTCCATATTTACACGCATAGACACAAAGACTAAAACTACTGAGTCACTAAAACATTGTGCGATGGCAAGTGAGGACGCTCAGCTTCCTTATTTTAGATTTGTTTATTCTGTGTTTTATGGATATGAATGTTTTGCTTGGATGGATGTGCCTG